>NW_023596225.1:24103227-24247757 GCF_011947565.3 Pollicipes pollicipes | reverse complement strand
AAGCGGAGGCGGTGGATACGGCGGCGGCGGAAGTGGAGGCGGTGGATACGGCGGCGGTGGAAGTGGAGGAGGTGGTTACGGCGGCGGAGGAAGTGGAGGCGGTGGATACAGCGGCGGTGGTGGTGGAGGAAAGAGTGGAGGTTACAGTAGTGGAGGGGGCAGTGGTTACGGTGGCGGTGTAGGCGGAGGCGGCGGTTACGGCGGCGGTGGAAGCGGAGGCGGTGGGTACGGCGGCGGCGGAAGTGGAGGCGGTGGTTACGGCGGCGGTGGAAGTGGAGGAGGTGGTTACGGTGGCGGCGGGAGTGGAGGCGGTGGTTACAGCGGCGGTGGAAGCGGAGGCGGTGGGTACAGCGGCGGCGGAAGCGGAGGCGGTGGTTACGGCAGCGGTGGAAGTGGAGGCGGTGGTTACGGCGGCGGAGGAAGTGGAGGCGGTGGCTACAGCGGCGGTGGAAGCGGGGGCGGTGGTTACGGCGGCGGTGGAAGTGGAGGCGGTGGTTACGGCGGCGGAGGAAGTGGAGGCGGTGGTGGTGGTTACGGCGGCGTGGAAGCGGAGGGGGTGGTTACAGCAGCGGCGGTGGTGGAGGAAAGAGCGGAGGTTACAGCAGCAGGAGGCGGTGGTTACGGTGGCTGTGGAGGCGGAGGCGGTGGTTACAGCGGCGGAGGAAGTGGAAGCGGTGGGTACGGCGGCGGGGGAAGCGGAGGCGGTGGGTCCGTGTGGTGTAGGCGGCTGTGGAAACGGAGGCGGCGGTTACGGCGGCGGTGGAGAGCGGAGGGGGTGGTTACAAGCAGCGGTGGAGGCGGTGGTTACGTGGTGGCGGTGGCGGGGAAGCGGGTGTGCGTACAGCGGCGGAGGAGGAGTGGTCGCTACGAGTGGCGGCGGGTGGCTACAGCGGAGCGTGGTGGCAAGTGGCGGCGGTGGCTACAGGCGGTGGAGAGGTGGTGGTGGCTACAGCGAGCGCGGGCCGGAGGAGGCGGGGTGGGTGGCTACAGCTCCAGCGTGTCCTCCAGCTTACAGTGTGGTTCCCACCTATCAGTGGAACAGGCAAGTACCCTGCAGCCAAAAGCATCGTCTAGCTATGGAGCGCCCATGCCAGAAGGGAGGAGGCTACAGCGGCTCTAAGACAATCAGGCGTGTTGGTGGATGATGCTTAATGTGGCCCTCATTCGTGCATGCATTGCCTTTGATTTATGCAGAATACCTGAAAAAAACATTGTCTGCAATTGGGTGCTCGTGTTGAATATCTATTCAAGTCTCGATGTTTGCAAATAACGGTGTCCGGCTTTTCATGCCTTCGATATCCACACCTTCCCTGTTAGACCGGCCCGGGGTTCAAGTGTTGTCGGTATGATCGTTTTATGTTTGTTTTGGCAAGGGCCAACGCGATGTTTTTTTGTACGGCAAAGAGCAGCAATATAGGCAGCAAGTGTGTGATGCTGAGGCCCTTTTACGGCATGCTTTATGGATGCAAAAATGAGGCGGCGAACACGCCACCGGTAGCCGGCCACCTGCACAGCGCACGCGCGCACCCACCCGCAAAAATCCACACACAACGTGAAGTGTGAAAACGTTGGAAAGGGGTGTAATTCACGGATAGCACATGTTAGTCATTCGAGAATTTGCGATCAACAAAAATTGGCGTCGTTTATGGTCTACTGCATGTGGCCCGGATGGCTCAAGCACGGTTTTACGTAGAATGACTTGGCCAGACGCGTTCAGACGATAGCTTGTTGATATTTTCGGGTGGGGTATACTGCTACGATATACCTACATATATAAGTAAAATTGAATTTAGGCTTTCCCTTCAGAGACATGGCGATGATGTAGTAGGACAGAGGGATCAGAGGGTGAGACTCATTCGGTTACCAGCAGTTACTGGTAACTTGCCGAGAAGTGGCGGTTTGTTCCTGCAGCGTGTGTGCAGAGACGAATATCGTAATTTGCTCGGGTTTTGGCCCCTTTCCGTGGTGTTCTTATGTCTTTGTCCGTGATGTTATGCTGTTTGATCATATTTACATGGTCGGTCATGGCGCTGTTCTTAAGTTTTTTATTGCGAGTCTTATTTTAGTCAAAGATCGCACCACTGTTGAACTTCCCGCGTTATGTAGCCCCAAATGTGATACGTGTTCGGAACCAAATATTTTCAAGTCTCAAAATGCATATGCAAATGCAAAATGCAAAATGCATAGAGCGGTAAACTGCACTGATTGAACCTTAAAATAGTTATCTTATTTTAAGACTGCATACAACTGTTGAGCACTGTTTTTCAACAATAGCGTAAACAACGCCTTATCGCGGTTTGGAAGTGCATAAAATCAAGAAAGGCCGCATTCGAAGGAAAGATATTGAGGAGAGTAAGGAGTACAAAATGAGTAATTTCTGAGCTGTGCTCATGATAAGATTTCGTCGCAAAAGTTGATCAACACCACCACCATATTTTTTCACTGGGGAAAACACGGCACCAAATGCCTTGATCATGTTCCACAACACCATATTTGTGGTACCACCAGGTGGAAGACCGGCCGCCGAATTCTATTTCTGATTGTGTCGTCCGTAACGTACTTCACCCCATTCCTGTATGTGGGCGAGTTAGAGCGCCTGCCTTCCGGTTCCCAGGATAGTGGCGGGGTAAGTTCAAGTCGCTTTAGGCCTTGGCCCTTTGCTCCCAAATGTATCAGCCTGCAGCCGGTGACAGCGGCGGCGCTAACGGGCTGTCAAGTCAGAAAGCAGGAGACACCACGCCGAGTTTGGAGCATTTACAATTTTCTCTGCAAAATTCTGCCATTGATCTGGAATTTTAAGATTGGGTCATGCCGCAACAAACAAGCACTGCTTAGTGTGCCTGCTCATTCCATAAATACATCCGAGCAAAAGGTCCAGATTTTATATTAAGCTCAGATTAAACCTCTCCCTCGTTAAGCTCATGGCCAACCTCATTATACTGCACTACAATCGATGCACCCTTTGATTCTACGAGAGCAGTGCACACATCACTGTCTTGTCACATTACGATGGAGACAACGCCGTGGACAACTCGACCGGACCATAAACTGTCGTTCAGGGAAGATTCAGCTTCATTGCGTATCCAGGACCCGTTCAGGGCCATGTTGAGCCATTTACGGTTGAGGTGGCTCAGCATGCGCAGAGGGGGTACGGGGTGGGGACTCCAGTCCAGCATTGGAGATGAGGCCTCAGGCCCCCGGAAAAATACCAAGTGATGCTCCTGCTTCGTGGATATGCAATGAAGCACAATACACTCAATAACTTATCCTATTAGGCGGCCTTAGATGGCCCACCCCGCTCAGTGGTCATCAAGACAGATCTTCTGAATACGGGCGGATCCAGGATTTTTTGTCACGGTGGGGGAGGCGGGAGGGGGGGTGGCACGCAGCCTGTTGGGCTTCCATGAAGTTTGGGACCCTCCAGAAAATGCTCTGATTTTCGTCACATTACATTTTAAGGCAAGTATGTTTATATATATATATATATATATATATATATATTATATATGTGTGTGTGTGTGTGTGCTGGTGTGTATGTTGTGTGTTTACTATATGGCATTTCTTTTTTGAATACGGAGACCCATCTTGCTTGTGCACAGCCATTTAAAAGCAATGCGTGATACGCATGCATACACATAAACCTCACTCATTTTCTACCTTTATGTTATGCTATGGTTATTATGTATTTTTCTATTTCTGTTTCTGTTGTGTTTGTTTCTGTTCTGTTCTGTTTTCTGATCTGATTTATGTTTAATGTAGTGAATTTGAGGCTAAGGTATTTCAGAACAACAGGCAAAATAACTTGAGGTTAGCTGCTAACAACCATCAAACCAAGCATAGGACCTTGATTCCTAGTTTATGTATTTACGGCTAGCCGTCTGGGTGATGTAATCAGCTGATGGCTGATGACTAATGCATCATTTTCCTTCTTCATCATAAAGGAGTAAAACACTTCTTATCATTCAAAGTATGTTGAGAACGTGATGCACTAGTATAATAAGTGTCACACACTCAGTAGCCAGTAAAAGTGACGCATACGGCGTCGACGGTATGTAAAATTACGTACGGCAGTTGCGCGTAAAAATTCATCGGCGCATATTCAACTGGTGCTCTAACGCGAAGGCACCAAGGGCAATTGAGACGAAGCCTGAGCGATTATGGGTGCCGCAGGAGGCCAACAAAGTGGCCCCCGTCAACAAGCATAGGATCCTCAGAGCAAGCAAAAAGAACCCAATACCAGCGTGTTGGGCCCCTTAACGATCGGTAGTGTTCCGGCAAGCCGAAACATGTTGCCGCACCCAGACCACAAGAGCCTCTGAGCAAAGGGGAATTACCCAAGACCATGAACAAATACCCCTGTGCGATCAAGAGTGTTTGAGCACGTTAACAGAAAGAGCCTCGATAGAAGTGAAGAGTCCTCCGCAAATGAGATCAAAGAGAAAGATCCCTCTATCAAACTAGAGAACCCCTGAAAATCGAGTGTCTCGGTGTGTCACCTTATAAGGGCCCAGCAACGGCACAAGGCACTCCAAGTAAGTGGAAAGAACCGGAGACTAATATGAAGGGCCCCTGACCAACTGAGCGTACCCTGGCATATGGGGCCCCGGAAAAACGTATAGAGCCTTTTGGGCGAACAGGAAAAATCCGTGAAGGAAAACCTGACTGATCACGAGCGCCCAGACATGGAAGCAGATAGCGTCCCAACAGCAGTGTTGGGCCGTACGAGGAAATGCAAAGAAATCAAAGGCAACATGGAAAGCTCCTTAGCGATCAGATTGACCCGGCAAGTGAACATGTAGGGCCCGGGCAGCAGAGTAAGGCCTCTGAGCAACGTAATGAGTCCCCAAATTTCCCCCATGCAACACAATTTTCAGTGAGGAAGGAAATACTTCTTCTGCGTATGCACTCTTTACTTTTGAAAGGAATTGTTCTTGGTCACCTGTGGGTCCAAAGGCGTCCAATTTTGTTATAAGAAAAATTCGTCTGTTCGGCGATTATGGGTCCCTTCGGAGCCTTTGCCCCGTGTCTCCCCCCTCCCCCCCCCCCCCCACCCCTTTTGCATCCACCACCGGCCTGAGCAGCCTTATAGATGGGGCCCGCCGAGAACAACGGGCCATCCATTTAAATAATAAATACTTACGACGAAATGTGTAAGGCTCCCAACGATCGAGCGTGCCCGAGCGGCTTAAAATATAGGGTCCCCATCGAGAGTGTAGGACTCTCCAATTTAAATAGGAGGCACCCAAGATCCAACGCAGAGAGCCCCCAGAATGATCGGGTGTGCCAAAACATGTTAACAGATATGCTTCCAAGAAGAGTTTAGGGCCCTACAATAAGAAGTAGCCAAAACCTAGTGCGGAGGGCCCCCGAAAGGTGGGAGGGTCCCCGAGAAGATTATCCGGACGACCCCGACAGGAGTGTAGGGCCCTAAATTCAAACACCAAGACCTGAATGTACAGAGCCCCCGAACAAACCAGTGTAGCCAGGAGGTAAACAGATGGGGCTCCCGACAAGTGCGTAGGGCCCTCCATTCAGAATGGAAGTATCCAAGACACAATGTGGAGGGCCCCCGGATATTCGAGTGTGCCCGAGCAGGTTAACAGATAGGTTCCCGGCAAGAGTGTAGTGCCTTTCGTTCAAATATGAAATATCCATGACACGATGTAGAGGGCTCCGCATAATCGAGTGCGCAAGAGCAGGTTAACAGATAGGGCCCCCGAAAAGAGCCGAGGGCCCTCCATTCAAGAAGGAAGTAGCCAAAACCAGATGTAGAGACCCCCACGATGGAATGGACCCGAGCATCTTATCAGAAGCGGCGCCGACAAGAGCGTAAGACCTTCCATTCAAATAAGAAGTACCCAAAACCCAGTGGGAAGGGCGCCCGAAAGATGGAGTGTATCCGAAAGATTATCAGGTGACCCGGATGTGGGCAGAGGGCCCTAAATTTAAACACCAAAAACCAATGTGTAGGGTCATCCGAGCAATCCAGTGTGGTCGAGGAGGCGAACAGAGGGGGCCGCCGACAAGTGCGTAGGGTCCCATTCAAATAACACGTTCCCAAGGCCCAATGTAGAGGGCCCCCGAACGATCGAATGTGCCAGGGCAGGTTATCAGATAGGCCTCCCCACAAGAGCGTAGGGTCCCCCATTAAGAAAAGATGTACTCAAGACCCAGTGTAGAGGGTCCCCGAGCGACTGAGTGTGTCCAAACAGGCGATCAGATGGGGCACCCGACAAGAGTGTAGGGCTCTAAGTCAGTGACAGAGAATTGGAAGTGTCCTAGACCAATGCAGAGAGCCCATGAGCATATCACAAGTGTGTCGATGGATTAACCGAGACCCACGAAAAGGGCCCATGAGCAGCCGAGGACACCCCGGCAGGTTAAGATATGGGGCCCGGCTATAGCTCACAGAGCCTTTCCGGCGAATGAAAAAGAATCCGTGGGAGGGCCCGTGATTGACAAGAGTGCTCCAGCGCGCAAACAGGAAGTGCCCCAACAACAGCGCAGGGCCCTCCGAGCAAATGCAAAGAAATAAAGAGGCAGCGTGGAATGTTCCTTAACGATCGAAATGATCCTGCAAGTGGGCATATAGATCCCTCGGAAACAGCATGGAACCCCTATACAATGTAATGGGGCATGAAATTTCCAGTTCACATCTCTTACAATCATTGAATATTTTGGGGGGCTTCACATAGGCCCTTCACTTTTCCTTACGACTGTTTTTGGTCGCCTGGAACGCCACGGATACCCAGTTTTGTTGCGTTTTGTGTTGGGCGCCCTCGGAGCCAACTGGCCCTTTAGGGCTCAAGGGGGGGGGGCATGGCCCCGTTCCCCCCCTCTCTGGATGCGCCCCTGTCTGCACGGTTATGTACACTGCTGAACGTTTGTGTACCTGATTTATAAATTGCCACCCTTTGTAAAACATTGAAGTTTCTCTGTATTCTCCGGTTAATAATCTGTTTACTCTTTGTGGAGGCTATATCCGTGACATGTCAGCAAAAAGTCACAAAAACGGCCTTTGATTTAAATATGCACTGTCCGTCTTCCAAATATCCAAACATATCACCACAGTCACTCAAACATCCAGGGTAAGTATAGCCGCAGGAGCGCCATGACACAACGCCGTTCGTGCGTTACGTTGGCGATAGAACCTGGCTTGCAATACGGCGGCCCAAACGGCGTCGCTGGAGAAATACCGTGAGGCAGCTAATGGAGCACCAGTCGATCAGTCGAAACGGAGGGTGGTGCATGTTGCGCGGGTTTTGGCATCGGTGCATATATTAAGATGACCGCGTATCAAGGGAGAGATAGGTACATATAAACATTCCCTGACGCACCCCCAGAAAAGACTGCTTCTTGTAAACGGTAAAGAGACGAAACTTCTTAACTCATTGGAAAGAAATTCGCGGCTGGCTGCGCTCCGCCTGAATTTAGAAAGGTAAAACTAGGTTTTTGCGGTTTTTATTGCCTGAACCGGAGAGGGGTTCTGGGCTGCCTTGACGGGATTCTAGACTTCTGGACTGAATTTGCTTTCTCGGTGTATGTAGGTTTCCTATCGAAGCAGAACTCGGGGTATAGCGTGGGCCTCGTTAATGCACGAGTTTTCTGCGTACACCGCGGTGTGGTGGAGAGTGCTGCACCCTGGAGTACTTCGCGGGGTGGGTAAAGCGCTGTGTACCCATATTTCAGGGGCAATGGTTTGGGATGGGTACAGTTTCGGGGAACATTACGGGTATCTATACGGGCGTGGGTAAGACGTTGATGAAATGTCTGGCAGATGGCGAAGGGAATATCATGCAATGCTGCTACTTGCGTGCCTTTTAACACAATCAGTTCAAACCCACAATGCCCTTGGTGTTACGAGCGCAGAACATTAGTTTCAGTAAAAGCATTCATGAAACTCTTCCACATTTCAGAGTTAATGTTCCCGAAAATAACGTACGAGTCGGTAACGGGTGGTTACACATACTACGAAATGAATGACGGGGAAGTATGGAAACAGCCCCATTTGTAGTAGGTGGATTGAGTAATGGAAATTTTCTCCGTGGAGGCCTTTGCTGGACGCGCATTTCGCTGAGCCGTTTATAGCACCGGCGTGGATTAGAAAACTTGCCTGGCTGTCAAAAGGTTGCTTGTGAACCAGCCTTGTGTAAAGTACAATCTCTGGAATAGGCGAGTCGCTTTTCAGATGTCGGATAAATCATCGCTGACCATTGGTCACACGAGGTTATCCTGGCCCGTGCGCAGCCGTGTTGGGATGTTGTACCGCACGGAAAACGCTCCGCAAAACTGCCTGACAAGGTCTAAGCGAAAGTTACCGATCGACTAGATCGGCACGAACATAACTCGTGAGATCAGCTAATACGTTGCATGCTCCGCTTAGCAAGTGCATCAACCAAACACAACCTATGCCATACGTCCGATAAAAAACATGCCTATGATCTGTGAGGGATTGAAAGCAAGCGGCAGAGACGCAGAGCTGTGAGACGAGTAGTCCGAGCGGGCATGTGGTTTCACAACATAACTTCGGAGTCGAAACGAGAGAGGAATGGCTGCCGGAAACAGCTGTTCCCCGTGTTTGACATATTACTCTTTATTTTTGGGGGGGAGGGGGTAAGTATCCCCGTTAGCTAAATGGCATACTTTATCTCTGAGGAGGAAAAATAGCGGTTTTGATAAACAAGGGGGAGGTCCTAATGCCATCTTAATCTAAAACAATGGTGTTGCGGCTCCTGGGTGTTGAAAGTTCATTGGAGCACGTTCTGTATGACAGTGGGCACATAAGTCTATAACGTACCTCAAGAGTTGTGCCAAAGCACGTCTACAGTCTCAAGAAGCCGCAGCCAACAGGTATAACGAGTGGGCCGTTTTTATCGACAGCGTAGTACGTTCACGCGGCGTCACGCACGCCACAGACGAACACCAGGTCAGTCAAGTTACTTTCCTAAGCTGTTCAGTGCATTAGTGGGGAACATCATTCACGCAGTTAAGACAGTAGCATTAGCCCTATTCCTCGGAGAAAGAACCGGGAGAATGGAGATTTCTTTGGGTTGATATTTCGGCAAAACGTCTGCTGTTGTTTCCATAAACGCATGTTCCCAAAATATAAACCCAACTATATCCCCATTCTCCTGATTTTTCTCCGAGAAATAAGGCTAATATTACTGTCGTAACCAAGCCACTTTTACCTACAATGGCTCATAAATGACAGCGTCAGTTAACATCAATGATGGATCAGTGTCGTAAAACAACATCGCGTGTGCTTCATCTTCACATTTTTCCGTCTGTATCCATAGTGGTTACTGACGATACTTTGCCATCTGAATACTAATGCATGCCATGATTTTAGATAGACAGGGGGGGGGGGGGGGGAGAGAGTAACGAAACGTTTCTCCGGGGCTACTTTCTGAACACATGCCTGCCATGCCTTGACCAAAGCAAGAAAAAGTTTAGACTTTATTTTCTGAAATGGTTGTAAGCTTCAGTATTTGAAAAGCTAGCGTCTATTTTCGTTGCGGCGTCATGCTGCTGCCCCGACATGACGACCGATCAAACATCTCCGGGGCGACGGGCATCCTACCTTTTGTGGACAGCAGAGCATTTTGGGTTGTTGACTCCAGTTGACATTGCTTTGGCCACAGCACTATAATAAATTCAAAAACTGTACTTTTATAGATGAGAAATTTTTAACGGGGCAACCAGTGGTTGCAAAGGAATGAATCCAACCCAAATGTGACGGGCTGGACCAGGTTGTGGTATGGGGCACCTCCCGTCCCCCTCTGACGCCAACGGTCATCGCTGCCGTAAAAACAACCACGGGTCACACGCCGGCCGGCTGACGCTCGTCCCGTGCTCTGATTGCACGAGGTCGCGGTCACTGCGGCTCCGTGACGATGCATGCCCCGGCCGGCCGTGTCATGGGTGCCGCCCTCTCTCCGGCAACCGAGTATATAGCCGCCGGTCGGCTCGGCAGCGGCACACAGCGCCGTCAGCGGCCCGGCTCGCCAGCATGGCTCTCACCAGGGTAAGGCGCAGCCGGCGAGGCAGATCAGTCGAGCCCGCAGCTGGTCAGCTCAGCTGGAGACCTGGTCTACTGGGTTACGTCCGATGGTTGTGGAGCCTTTGTGGATGTGACATTTGTATGTAGCGTTACCCGTTGCAAAGGATAGGAAAATGGCTCCTGGTGGACTCACAAGGGATTTACAGCTGAGAAATGTACGTTTTCTTGTGAATAGCATTCTCACCTGAATTCAACCGTCAAAAGAAAATAACACTATTGCGTTCCATAGGTCCCGCAAAACAGGCCCAAAAAGGACCTAGTTTTCTTTTCGAAAAAGCATAAGATAAACTTCGGGTCGCATCAAAGGCCTTCCTTGATAAAAAGTCCGTTTTACCAAGCTGGCAGATTTAAATGATAACCAGGATGAGAGCTTCTCCGAAGCACTACAGTGAAGCAAAATTGGTTAATAAATCAGTGGGCTATCAGTACACATACGGCCATCGCCTGAGACAGTGTTGGTAACTTCCCGCATTGATACGTTTGACAATGGGCTCAGATTTTCTCGGGTGTCCAATTTGGTCAGCTTGATGATGCAGCATCACTTTTATCCCATTTTGTAACAGGTGGTCGATTGTGGGGGCCGCGAGGCGCGGGTGCCTGTTATGATGTTATCAACAGATCGTTTGTATTGCCAATAATGCGGTGGATTTTCCTTCACTCCACGAAAAGTTGAACAGACCACAATCAGTTGAAAGAGAAATGTATGCCATAAGTCGACGGTTCCCTGGTTGCAGGTGGTTACCCTTCTTCTGTTTGTCGGCCTGTGTTTGGCTGACGGAGGCGGCGGCAAAGGCGGCGGAGGAGGCGGAGGAGGCGGAGGAGGTTACGGTGGTGGCAGCGGAGGAGGCAGTGGCTATAGCAGCGTTGGAAGTGGAGGCGGTGGTTACGGCAGCGGTGGACGTGGAGGCAGTGGATACGGCGGCGGCGGAAGCGGAGGCGGTAGTTACGGCGGCGGTGGAAGTGGAGGAGGTGGTTACAACGGTCGAGGAGGTGGAGGGGGTGGTTACAGCGGCGGTGGTGGAGGAGGAAAGAGCGGAGGTTATAGCAGCGGAGGGGGCGGTGGTTTCGGTGGCGGAGTAGGCGGAGGCGGCGGTTACGGCGGCGGTGGAAGCGGAGGCGGTGGGCACGGCGGCAGCGGAAGTGGAGGCGGTGGTTACGGCGGTGGTGGAAGTGGAGGAGGAGGTTACGGCGGCGGAGGAAGTGGAGGCGGTGGTTACAGTGGCGGTGCAAGCGGAGGTGGCGGGTACGGCGGCGGCGGCGGAAGCGGAGGCGGTGGGTACGGCGGCGGTGGAAGTGGAGGCGGTGGTTACGGCGGCGGAGGAAGTGGAGGCGGTGGTTACAGCGGCGGTGGTTACCGCGGCGGTGGACATGCAGGCGGTGGTTACGGCGGCGGAGGAAGTGGAGGCGGTGGTGGTGGTTACGGCGGTGGTGGAAGCGGAGGGGGTGTTTACAGCAGCGGCGGTGGAGGAGGAAAGAGCGGAGGTTACAGCAGCGGAGGAGGCGGTGGCTACGGTGGCGGCGGAGGCGGAGGCGGTGGTTACGGAGGCGGCGGAAGCGGAGGCGGTGGTTACGGCGGCGGCGGAAGCGGAGGCGGTGGTTACAGCGGCGGTGGAAGCGGAGGCGGTGGTTACGGCGGCGGAGGAAGTGGAGGCGGTGGTTACGACGGCGGTGGAAGCGGAGGGGGTGGTTACAGCAGCGGTGGAGGCGGAGGTTACAGTGGTGGCGGTGGCGGTGGAAGCGGTGGCTACAGCGGCGGAGGAGGAGGTGGTCGCTACAGTGGCGGCGGTGGCTACAGCGGCGGTGGTGGCAGTGGCGGCGGTGGCTATAGCGGTGGAGGAGGTGGTGGTGGCTATAGCAGCGGCGGGGGAGGCGGTGGTGGCTACAGCTCCAGCGTGTCCTCCAGCTACAGTGTGGTTCCCACCTACAGTGGAACAGGCAAGTACCCTGCAGCCAAAGTATCGTCTAGCTATGGAGTGCCCAGCCAGAAGGGAGGAGGCTACAGCGGCTGAGACACTCAGGCGCGTTGGTGGATGATGCTTAATGTGGCTCTCATTCGTGCATACATGCCTTTGATTTATGCAGAATATCTGAAAAAAGCATTTGCTGCAATTGCGTGCTCGTGTTGATTATGTATGCAAGCCTCGATGTTTGCAAATATGGTGACCGGTTTTTCATGCCTTTGATATCCAACTCCTTCTCTGTTAGACCGACCCGGGGTTCAGTGTTGTTGGTATGATAGTTTTATTTTTGTGTTGGCAAGGACCAATACGATGTTGTTTTTGTATGGCAAAGAGCAGCAATATAGGCAGCAAGTGTGTGGTGCTGAGGTCCTTTTACGGCATGTTCACGAATACAAAATTGAGGCGGCGAACACACCACCGGTAGCCGGTTATCTGCACAGCGCCCGCGCGCACCACCCGCAGAATCCACACACAATGTGAAGTGTGAAAACAGTAGAAGGGGGTGTAATTCACAGAATACACATGTTAGTAATTCGAGTTCTTGTGATCAACACAAATTGGCGTCGTTTATGGTCCACTGAGTGTGGCCCGGAGGGCTCAAACACGGTTTTATGTAGAATGGCTTGGTCAGACGCGTACAGACGACAGCTTGTTGATATTTGCGGGTACGGTATACTGCTACGGTATACCTACATATATAAGTAAAACTGAACTTAGGCTTTCTCTTCAGAAACATCGCGATGATGTAGTAGGATAGAGGGATTAGAGGGTGAGACTCATTCGGTTACCAGCAGTTACTGGTAACTTGCCGAGAGGTGGCGGTGTGTTCCTGCAGCGTGTGTGCACAGCCGAATATGGTAATTTGCTCGGGTTTTGGGCTTTTCCCGTGGTATTCTTATATCTTTGTCCGTGATGTTATGCTGTTTGTTCTCATTTACATGGTCGGTCACGGCGATGTTCTTAAGTTATTTGATTTCCAGTCTTATTTTAGTCAAAGCTCGAAGCACTGCTCAACTTCCTGCGTTATGTAGCACAAAATGTGATACGTGGTCGGCAGAAGTGAAATCAGAAATCAGACATCGTTGAACCACTCGCTGGCTGTGCCCGATTGGCAAGACCATTCCTGACAGAAGTGGTTGCTCTTGTGGCGGCTTTCCGCCAAGCACTTCTTTTTTCTCATTGTCGTTTTCGTTGCTTTTTTGTTCGCTCTTGGTCCAAAGCTCGCATCTGTCACTTTAGTTTAGCTGCTCTCTTCCCGCTGACACACACATGGGGAAGTGCGGAATGCGCAAGAAGGATGACACCGACACAGATTCGAAACCGGCCTCCGACATTGATAAGCCCTTGGACACGGACGACGGAAGTGCTGCCGGCCCCGCTTTGGCCGCAGCATCGCCTGATGACTCTTGCACGCCTCAGGCCGTGGCCATTGCTAGGCACACTGCCACCGCGGTGGCTGGACAGCAGACGCCTCCGTCGAACGCCCCCGGTTCCGACCCTCGCTCGTCTTTGACCACTCCGATGCCTGCTCGCCCTTATGCTAACCCTGGCTAGACAACAACCAGTGTTCGCCTGTCCTCTGAACCAATTCTGGATCCTCTCGACTCGTACGCTGTCGTCCAACCTTGTCATGAAAATGTGTCGTTTCGGAAGATCAGCATTTTCTGGCCATCAAAACAAATCAAGGCTATCTGTGGTCCACGCGAACTCAAAATTGAAGCACCGGCAAACGGAGCACTCAATAAAACAACCACTCGCGCACAAAAGAAGGCCCTACTCAAAACAGCCGAATTTGGTGGCAAACAAGTAAAATTCTTCCTGTAGCATATCAAAAACGCTGGTAAAGGCACGATCTTGGCGCCTAAGCTCCGTTTCATGACTGAGGAGGAGATCTGGCGGAGCTCAGAGACGAGCAAGCTTTCCATGTCCGACGACTGACGACTTTCAGAGATGGTCAACGTCGTGACACCAGCCTGCTCATTATCACCTTTGCTACCAGCCGGCTTCCAGAGACGCTCACCGCTGGTTACCTTTGTTATGAAATAAGAGCATTCATTCTAAATCCACTTAGGTGTTTTAAATGCTAACGGTTCGGACACGGCAACAAGTACTGCAAGCAGAGTGCCAGATGCTTGAAGCGAGGCGAGACTCCGCACGAGGGGTCTGTCTGCACATCACCCCAAAAATGCCTGAGCTGCGAAAGTGGTGATGACGCCGCCAACCCTCCTCAGACTCCCACGTGGAGAAAAGAAAAATAAAGTTGCTCTGAAACGGTCAAGACAGGTGTGTCGTATCCCGAGGCACGGCGCGCTGTTGAGTCCCAGATGTCATCGCAGTCCAGCAAGACATATGCACGGGTAGCAAAAGTCACAGTGGTCACATGTGGAACACAAACAGTCTCCATTACCCAACTGCCTCCCCTCAAGCTCCTTACCCTTCGCTCCTCCGTCTCAACTGAGTCGACCACGCAGACGCAGACAAAACACACCATCGGGTGGTCCCTGGCTGGCCGCCCGGGTACGCAGCGGTCCGTGCACCCACGTCCCCAGGTGTGCCGGTGTTCCAGCCCGCCAGCTGTGCGTTATACACGTGGGGCTCGAGCCGTCCGGCGTTCTAGCCCTCCTTTTATGAACGGTTGGCAGCCCGACCCCTCTGGCCGCCACCCGAACGTTACCTGCCCTCCCACCACCACAATGCCTGTCATAACGCGCCGGAACAAAGACTGCCGGTCCCGTCCATCAGTGAGTGTGGCGATGGGACGTCCTCGCCTTTTCCGTTCGGACGATTCCCACCAACCAGTGGGAATGTGTCCCTCCACCATCGCATGTCTTTCTTCTTACAGTGGCATTGTCCCGGTTTGATTTCAAAATGGTCTGAAATGAAAGCACTTTTCCCGTATTAGCTCCAATCATCATTGCCGTGAATGAAGCATGGTTTCGTCCCACTGACACATCTAGCTTTAAAGTGTCAAATTACTCGTTCTATCGCTATGATACCACGGACGGGAGCGTCGCCAGGGTGGGGTGGCACCGTACAACGGTCAAGAATTAACACACACACCACTCACTCTTAACACACCTCTTCACGCTGTTGCATCTTCGGTTCGGCTGCATGGCCGTACCATCGAGATAGCTCAATACACCTTATACCAAATTATAACAACACGGAGCTCTTACGCCAACTTGACAAATTCGTTGCCCAATTTCTCATCCTCGGCGATCTCAACATCCACAGTCCAACGTGGTGAAACGGCACCCGAGCCGTTGATCGCTGAGGACATTTGGTTGAACATTTTGTTGATGCACACAAATCAGTACTTCTAAACAAAGGTAATAATATGTATTACCACCTACCTGCTAGAACGGGAACAGCCATTGACTTGCCGTTGTGCTCTCGCTTAATAAGAACTTTCCTTGACTTAACTGTTGAGAGAGATGTCCACGACATTGAACATTTTCCAACTAGACGTTATGCCACTTTTGATGCTGCTGTTGATACAGTTCATCGACATATTCCTCGTTGGTTTCTGCGAAATGCATATTGGACCAAATTTCAAGAGCTTTGTTTTGCCGAACAGGATAGCTATGATTCACCAGAGCAGAGAGTTGATCTTATCACACATATTATCTATTCTGCAGCGACCGCGACAATTCCACTGACAAAATGCCCGCCAAGACGCATCCCTGTGCCGTGATGAACAGATGAAGTAAATAAAAGCCATTGCGAGACGTAAGCGTGCCTTTCGCAGTTTTCAACGCAATCACGATATTTCTCATTTACTTACACGCAACTCTGAACGCACAAAAACCAGGAAAGTCATAGGAGCCGCAAAACGTTACTGATGGCTATCTTTTTTACGACAATTTGCAGAAGCCATTCCGTTAAGAAAATGTTGGGGATTAGTTCGTTCACCACCTGGCAAAAGCCCTCCATTTTCACCCCCGGTTCTCAGAGTCAACAACGCCTTAATCACCTGACCACCGCAGATCATGAACAGCCTTGCCCCCAGTTTGGCTCACTGTAGTTCATCACATAATTACACGCCAGGAGTCATCGATCGTGCACGGCTCAGTTTTCATCTGCCTCCGACATGTTTCTTTTCTGATAATACAGAGACATACGAAGTACCATTTTCCTTGCTGGACATTTGCAATGCAATTAAATCCACCGGTAATACTTCAGTAGGTCAGGATGACTTACACTATTCTCTCTTTCGTCATTTATTTGACAACATGCCTCAGCTTATTTTGACTATTTTCAACGACCTGTGGTCTTTCCATCTTCTTTCCAGACACATGGAAGGACGCAATAATCATCCTACTTCGAAAACCAGGCAAGAACACTGACAACCCAGCCAACGCTGGTCTCATTGCACTCACTAGTTGCCTTGGAAAACTCATGAAACACATGGATGGAAAGCGCCTTGCCTGGTTAATAGATCATGATAAACTGATATCGGACCAACAAGGTGGCTTTAGACGCAACCGTATCGCCTGTGGCTATACAGTGTGCCTGGAAACGGACATTCGTCGCATATTCCGTCCAGAACGCCAAGTCAAAGCTGCATTCCTATATTTTACTGGCCCCCACCATATGGTATTCAAACCGGCTCTTATTTTCAAGTAATTTCAATTTTATATTTTCAATTTTATATTTTCAATTTAATATTTTCAATATATTAAAGTTCAATTTATATTTTCATATGATAAATATCAACAATTTCAATTTAATATTTTCAAGTAAAAAGGATTTCAGGGAAATTTAGCACATTGCCTCGTGGGATTTCTCTCGGGATACGGCCGTTCCGTGCGAGATGTCGACTGGCTCTTTCTGATGTTCATTTCCTAGAAAACGGACTCCCGCAAGGGAGTTACATTGCTCCTAGGCTTTTCAACCTAATGATTAATGATTTATTTGATGAACTTCCTCCCGGCATTTCCCCTTCACCCTTTGCTGATGACAGCGCAATTTGGTGTTCAGACAAAGAATGCGATTACTCACTACCACGCCCCAAAATGCATGAGACAAAATACAATAATGGTCAAGACGTTATGGTGTCCAGTTTTCTTCTAAAAAATCTGTCGTTATTATTTTAAGTAAAAGGCGATGATTTACACCGGCATTTTCTCTTTATTTCAACGGTCATCATATTCCTTTTGTTTCCTCATTCAAATTTCCAGGTATCATTCTTGACCCGAGATAATCGATGCACAAACATGACGAACATGTCTGCACCAAATGAATGAACCATTTAAATTTGTTCAGATGCATTTCAGGATCACGATACGGGGCTGCCTGTCATAAGCTGTTGTTATTATATAAATCCTTGGTTCTCTTGATCATCGAATATGGCTCTGTTGTGTATGCAGGTGGTAGTGAAAATAGCCTAAAAACACCAACCGTCATGCAAAACGTGTTTTTGCGGCTCGCACAGGGAGCACTGAGGGTGTCTCCAATCTCTACACGCGAGGTAGATGCATACATTTTTCCTCTAGCCCTTCGACGCATTGAATACACCTTAAGTACATCACAAGAACTCGACAAAATCCCAACCATCCAACATTTGCTTCCTTGCACACCTTGCCCGAATTCATAACACATATATCGGACCGGCAGAACGCCGCTAGGGCCTGACGATCGCGTCTCGTGTAACCGTCTTCTACCAAAGCATAAATCACGTAGTGCCACATACATCCGTGCCTGCAGATTATGTCGTTGATCATCAACATAAGCTACCATCATCGACCCTGGCGGTTGAAAACAGGAAAAATGTTGTTGCTTTTTAAAGATCTTAAAAGCTCTTTGGCAGCAACTCATGCACAACAGAAGTTCAACCGCATGGTTGCAAAATATACAAGTTGTCGCTTTATCTATACTGACGGTTCCAGGACCGGAAACCGCACGGGATGTGCAATGCAATGCCTCACGCATTATTCTCAAACATGTAGATTACGGGATGGTACATCTGTTTATCTTGCGCAACTGCTTGCCATATTTATTTGCTTACAACACATAGAACGTCAAAATGATAGGACCAGGACCATAGTGATTTGCTGGGATTCAAAAGCAGCTTTACAGTCACTTTTTGACCCCGATATAACTCACCACCTCCTTGTCAGTATTATAAACTTGCATCATTCTGTACACACACAGGGCGTACACCTGAATTTTTGTGGATCCCAGGCCATAGTAGGAAATGAGCGGGCCGGCCAACTCGCCAAGGAAGCTTTGAAGGACGCTCATATTACACCCATTCCTACTGGCCATGCCACTATAAAAGCATCCATCCGCTACTTGACAAAACGACTTTGGCAACCACAGTGGACGGAAAACCATAGAACCCAGCTTCATGACATAAAACCAGACATTACACATTGGATGTCGGCAAACCGCACAGACCGTTTGATGGAAAAGGTGTTGAGCCGTCTTCGACTTGGTCACACAAAGCTTACTCACAGTCATTTATATTTGCAACAGCTTCGTCCTCGTTGTTGTCCACGTGGTTGTTCTCTAACAGTCAAACATATTCTTTTCCAATGTGGCGAATACCAACAGCAATGAACTATCCTGCAAACCTATTGTTGTCAGCATAAGCCGGAATTCTCTGTATTTTTTTTTTTAGGTAACAGTGGTCCACATTTGCTCAATCTTTTGTTCAATTTTCCTAAGCCCACAAAAACATGCTTCATCTGATATGAATGCTGACAGAAAGTCTAGTCTTAGTAGGCTAGTCTTAATCTTAGTCTTAGTCTCAGTCTTAATTTTAGTCCAGTCTTAGTCTTAGTCTTAATCTCAGTCTGAGTCTTAAAATGGGCAGGGCGGTGAACCGCACTGAATGGACTTCAAACGTCAATCTCACTTTAAGACCACATACTCATGTTAAACACTTCCTCTTAGCAATAGCGTACGGGGTCTAGCATTTCATTAAAGCGGAACTGCCTTGATGGAATGCTAGACTTCTGGACTAGACTTGCTTTGTCGGTATATGTCATTTTGCTATCGAAGCGGAAACCGGGATGTAGCGTGAGCCTTGTTAATGCGCGAGGTTCCTGCGTACACCGCAGTAGGGTGGGAAAGTGCTGGACACTAGACGACTTCACGGGGTCGGTAAATCCATGCGCGCCTGTATTAAAAGGGTAATGATTTGGGATGGGTGAAGTGTCTGAAAAATTATCTATATCGATATGGGTACGGGTAAGACGTTGATGAAATCTCTTGTAGATTGTGAAAAAGATTATACAATGTATCTACTTGCGCTTCTTTTACCATAACCAGTGCCATTCACAATGCTATTGGTGTCATAAGCGCAGAACATTAGTTTGAGCGAACCATTCATGAAATTCTTCCACATGTTAGAGCTAATGTTCCCGAATAGTTCGTACGGGTGGCTAACGGGTGCTTGTAAGTAATGAGAAATGAGTGACGGGTGAGTATGGGAATAGTCTCGTGTGTAGTGGGCGGATTGGGCTACGGAAATTTTCCCCGCATAGGCCTCTGCCTGACACGCATTTTCCTGAGCCGTTTTTAGCACCGGCTTGGATTTTACAATTTGCCTGGCTCCCTTTGCTTGCCTGGTTGTTTGCCAACCAGCGTTGTACTAGTTACAATCTCCGGATGGGCGAGTCGTTTTTCAGATGTCGGATAAATTATCGTTGGCCATCGGTCACACGAGGACATCCTGGCCCGTGCGCAGTCGTGTTGAGAGGGTTTTGACCGACCGGCGGAAAGAGATCTGCTGGAAACTCACGAAATCGGGTCAATCCGACCCGTGCGGCCGCGTTGAGATGTTGTACCACACGTAAAACGTTCCGCAATACTGCCTGACAGGGTCTAAGGGAAAGTTACTGATAGACTAGATCGGCACGAACATGGCCCGTGAGATCAGCGAATACGTTGCATGCTCCGCTTAGCAAGTGCATTAACCAAGCGCAACCCATGTCATACGTCCATGCCTAATCTGTGAGGGATGGAACAGGGGAAGATCAGGAGAGGAAGCAATAGAGACGCAGAGCTGCGGGACGAATAATCCGAGCGGGCATGTGGTTTCACAACATAACTTCAGAGTCGAAATGAGGGAGGAATGGCTACCGAAAAGCGCTGTTTCCCCGCGTTTGACATATTACTCTTAATTTTTTTGGGGGGCTAAGTATCCCCCTTAGCTAAATGGCACACTTCACCTTTGAGCGGGAGAAAAGTGGCGGTTTTGAATAACAAGGGAGGGGTTCTTATGCGATCTTGCGGTGGGAACAGTGCGTTCGCAAATAGCACCCGCGCTCGCACGTGCCTCCCCATGACCAAATAGAGGACAGTTATGAATGGGTGTGTGCAAAGCTAAGTGTCGATAATGTTATGCCCCTGATAGGCGCGTAAGAATACTAAAGATCGAGAACATACAGTTTTACGACACACTATGAGTTTTGGACGCCTCTTGTGAGCCATATTCGGTTTTTAGTGCATATATTCGGTTGTGGCGCCCTTCCACCTCATTGCAAAATCCAGCAAAACGTCGCAGAGTTGAAACCTGACTGCTGGACGAGTCTTTCCTAAAAGATGCATGCACCTTGGCAAACATTACTGGGAAGAAGTGATACTGCAACGTGCGCAAAACCATGGCATTGCGGCTTCTGTGTGTTGGAGGTCCATCCGAGCACGTGCTGTATCACAGTGGCCACATAGGCCTATAGAGCCTCTGAAGAGTTGCGCCAAAGATCACCCAAAATCTCAGGAAGCCGCAGCCAACAGGCATAACGGGTGGGCCGTTTTTATCGACAGCGTAGTACGTTCACCTGCCGCCACGCACACAACGGAGCAACACCACGTCAGTCAAGCCACTTCATAAGTTGTTCGGCGCATTAGTGAGGAACATGATTCACACAGATAAGACAGTACTATTACCCTGATTCCTCGCAGAAAAAAAACAGCAGAATGGAAATGTAGTTGCGTTGAAATTCCTGCAACATATCTGCTGTGGTTTCGATAAAGGCATGTTCTCAAAATATCAACACAATGATATCTCCATTTTCCTGGTTTTTCTCCAAGGAACGAGGCTTAAAATAGTGTCTTAACCAAGCCACTTTCATTTACAATGGTTCATAAATGGCAACATCAGTTTAGATCAACGATGGAAATGGACATAATCTCCTATCAGGAACGTGAGCAGGCCTATGTAACAGGGGTGTGAATGTCGGTAGGTTAGAACAATTTAGCGGGTGTACCAAGTTTCTTGCGTGTCGTCAAACAACATCGCGTGTGCCTGATCTTCATAATTTTACGGTTTTATCCATAATGGCTACTGCTGATGCATTTTAATCTGAATACTAATGCATGCCATAATTTTCGAAAGAGGCGGGGGACGGGGAACGGAACGTTCCTGCGGGGCTGCTTTTTGCACACATGCCTACTATGCCTTGACCAAAGCTACACACAGTTTAGACTAAATTTTCTGAAATGGTTGCAAGCTTCAGTACTTGAAACGACAGCGTCTATTTGCGTAACAGCGTCATGTTGCTGCCGCAAAATGACGCCCGATCAAACATCTCCGGGGCGACGGACATCCCACCCTTTATGGACAGCCGGGCATTTTGGGTTGTCGACTCCAGTTGACATTACATTGGCGACAGCACTACAATAGTTTCAAAAACTGTGCTTCTTATAGCTGATAAATTTTTAATGGGGCAACCAGCCGTTGCAAAGAAATGAGTCCGACAACAATGTGACGGGGTGGACCAGGTTGTGGTGCGGGGCACCTTCCGTCCCTCTCTGACGCCAACGGTCACCGCTGCCGACGGACAACCACGGGTCACACGCCGGCCTGCTGACGCTCGTCCCGTGCTCTGATTGCACGAGGTGGCGGTCACTGCGGCTCCGTGACGGCGCATGCCCCGGCCGGCCGTGTCATGGGTGCCGCCCTCTCTCCGGCCGCCGAGTATATAGCCGCCGGTCGGCTCGGCAGCGGCACACAGCGCCGTCAGCGGCCCGGCTCGCCAGCATGGCTCTCACCAGGGTAAGGTGCAGCCGGCGAGGCCGATCAGTCGAGCCCGCAGATGGTCAGCTCAGCTGGAGACCGGGTCTGCTTGGTAACGTCCGAAGGTTGTGGAACCTTTGTGGACGTGATATACATATATATATATATATATATATATATATATATATATATATATATATATATATGTAACGTTACTTGTATAAGTGTAACGTTGCATCATTTGTATTGTCAATAATGAAGTGGACTTTCCTTCCCTTCACCAATAGTTGAACATACCATAATCAGTTGAAGGAGAAATGTATGCCATAAGTCGACGGTTCCCTGGTTGCAGGTGGTTACCCTTCTTCTGTTTGTCGCCCTGTGTTTGGCTGACGGAGGCGGCGGCAAAGGTGGCGGAGGAGGCGGAGGAGGCTACGGTGGTGGCAGTGGAGGAGGCAGTGGCTATAACAGCGGTGGAAGTGGAGGCGGTGGGTACGGCGGCGGCGGGAGCGGAGGCGGTGGATACGGTGGCGGTGGAAGTGGAGGCGGTGGATACGGCGGCGACGGAGGTGGAGGCGGTGGTTACGGCGGCGGTGGAAGTGGAGGAGGTGGTTACGGCGGTGGAGGAAGTGGAGGCGGTGGTTACGGCGGCGGTGGGAGCGGAGGAGGTGGTTACAGCAGCGGCGGTGGAGGAGGAAAAAGCGGAGGTTACAGCAGCGGAGGAGGCGGTGGTTACGGTGGCGGCGTAGGCGGAGGCGGTGGTTACAATGGTGGTGGAAGTGGAGGTGGTGGCTACGGCGGCGGAGGAAGTGGAGGCGGTGGGTACGGCGGCGGTGGAAGCGGTGGGGGTGGTTACAGCAGCGGCGGTGGAGGAGGAAAAAGCGGAGGTTACAGCAGCGGAGGAGGCGGTGCTTACGGTGGCGACGGAGGCGGAGGCGGTGGTTACGGCGGTGGTGGAAGTGGAGGCGGTGGGTACGGCGGCGGAGGAAGAGGAGGCGGTGGCTACAGCGGCGGTGGAAGCGGAGGCGGTGGTTACGGCGGCGGAGGAAGTGGAGGCGGTGGCAGCGGTGGGGGTGGTTACAGCAGCGGCAGTGGAGGAGGAAAGAGCGGAGGTTACAGCAGCGTAGGAGGCGGTGGTTACGGTGGCGGCGGGGGTGGAGGCGGTGGTTACGGAGGCGGTGGAAGCGGAGGCGGTGGTTACAGCGGCAGAGGAAGTGGAGGCGGTGGTTACAGCAGCGGTGGAAGCGGCGGCGGTGGTTACAGTGGAGGCGGAAGCGGAGGCGGTGGGTACGGCGGCGGCGGAAGCGGAGGCGGTGGTTACGGCGGCGGTGGAAGTGGAGGCGGTGGTTACGGCGGCGGTGGAAGCGGAGGGGTTGGATACAGCAGCGGTGGAGGCGGTGGTTACAGTGGTGGCGGTGGCGGTGGAAGCGGTGGCTACAGCAGCGGAGGAGGAGGTGGTGGCTACAGTGGCGGCGGTGGCTACAGCAGTGGGGGAGGCGGAGGCTACAGCGGCGGTGGTGGCAGTGGTGGCGGTGGCTACAGCGGTGAAGGAGGTGGTGGTGGCTACAGCAGCGGCGGGGGAGGCGGTGGTGGCTACAGCTCCAGCGTGTCCTCCAGCTACAGTGTGGTTCCAACCTACAGCGGAACAGGCAAGTACCCTGCAGCCAAAGTATCGTCTAGCTATGGAGCGCCCAGCCAGAAGGGAGGAGGCTACAGCGGCTGAGACAATCTGGCGCGTTGGTGGATGATGCTTAGTGTGGCCCTCATTCGTGCATACATGCCTTCGATTTATGCAGAATACTGGAAAAAAACCATTGCCTGCAATTGGGTGCTCGTGTTGAATATTTATTCAAGTCTCAATGTTTGCAAATACGGTGACCGGCTTTTCATGCCTTTGATATCCAACACCTTCCCTGTTAGACCGGCCCGGGGTTCAGTGTTGTCGGTATGATCGTTTTATGTTTGTGTTGGCAATGACCAACACGATGTTGTTTTTGTATGGCAAAGAGCAGCAATATAGGCAGCGAGTGTGTGATGCTGAGGTCCTTTTACGGCATGTTCATGGATACAAAATTGAGGCGGTGAACACACCACCGGTAGCCCGCCAGCTGCACGGCTCACGCGCGCACCACCCGCAGAATCCACACACAGTGTGAAGTGTGAAAACGTTAGAAACGGATGTAATTCACAGAATACACATGTTAGTATTTCGAGTTCTTGTGATCAACAAAAGTTGGCGTTGTTTGTGGTCCACTGAATGTGGCCCGGAGTGCTCAAATACGGTTTTATGTAGAATGGCTTGGTCAGACGCGTACAGACGATAGCTTGTTGATATTTTCGGGTAGGGTATACTGCTACGATATACCTCCATATCTAAGTAAAACGGAACTTAGACTTTCTCTCCAGAAACATGGCGATTATGTGGTAAGACAGAGGGATCAGAGGGTGAGACTCATTCGGTTACCAGCAGTTACTGGTAACTTGCCAAGACGTGGCGGTGTGTTCCTGCAGCGTGTGTGCAGAGCCGAATATCTTAATTTGCTCGGGTGTTGGGTCTTTCCCGTGGTGTTCCTATATCTTTGTCCGTGATTCTGTGCTGTTTGTTCGCATTTCCATGGTCGGTCATGCCGCTGTTCTTAAGTTATTTGACTTCCAGTCTTATTTTAGTCAAATCTCGCACCACTGCTCAACTTCTTGCGTTATGTAGCACCAAATGTGATAAGTGGTCGGCAGAAGTGACACAGAAATCAGACATCGTCGACTCACTTGCTGGCTATGCCCGATTGGCAAGACCATTCCTGACAGAAGTGGTTGCTCATGTGGCGGCTTTCTGCCAAGCAGTCCTTTTTTCTCATTGTCGTTTTCGTTGCTTTTTTGTTGGCTCTTGGTACACAACCCGCACCTTTCACTTGAGTTTAGTAGCCCTCTTCTCGCTGACCCACTATTTGTCCTTTTTTATTGTCGCTTTAGTCCATCATCGTTTCCGGTGCTTTTTTGATCGCTCTTAGTCCAAAACTCACATCTTTCACTTGAGTTTAGTTGCTCTCTTCCCGCTGACACACACATGGGTAGGCGCGGAATGCGCAAGAAGGATGATACCGACACAGATTCGAAACCGGCCTCCGACATTGACACGCCCTTGGATACGGACGACGCAAGTGCTGCCGGCCCCGCTTTGGCCGCAGCATCGCCTGATGACTCTTGCGTGTCCCAGGCCGGGCCATGGGTACGCACACTGCCACCGCAGTGGCTGGACAGCAGACATCTCCGTCGAACACTCCCGGTTCCGAACCTCGCTCGTCTTTGACCACTCCGGTGCCTGCTCGCCCTCATGCTAACCCTGGCTCGACAACGACCAATGTTCGCCTGTCCTCTGAGCCAAATCTGGATCCTCTCGGATCGTACGCTGTCATCTAACCTCGTGATGAAAATGTGTCGTTTCGGAAGATCAACGTTTTCTGGCCATCAAAGCAAATCAAGGCTCTCTGCGGTCTATGCGAACTCAAACTGAAAGCGCCGGCGAACGGATTACTCATTAAAACAACCACTCGCGCACAAAACCAGGCCCTACTCAAAACAACTGAATTTGGTGGCAGACGAGTAAAAGTCTCCCTGTACCATGCCAAATACACTGGTAAAGGCTCCATCTTTGCGCCTGAGCTCCGTTTCATGACAGAGGACGAGACCTTGGCGGAGCTTAGAGATGAGCAAGTTTTCCATGTCCGACGGCTGACGACTTTCAGAGATGGTCAGCGTCGTGACACCAGCCTGCTCATTATCGCCTTTGCTACCACCCGACTTCCAGAGACGCTCACCGCTGGCTACCTTTGTTATGAAATAAGAGCATTCATTCAAAATCCACTAAGGTGTTTCAAATGCCAACGGTTCGGACACGGCAACAAGTATTGTAAACAGAGTGCCAGATTCTTGAAGCGTGACGAGACTCCGCACGAGGGGTCTGCCTGCACATCACCCCAAAAATGCTTGAGCTATGGAAATGGTGATCACGCTGCCAACTCTCCTCAGTGTCCCACGTGAAGAAAAGAAAAAGAAAGTTGCTCTAAAAAGGCCAAGACAGGCGTGTCGTATCCCGAGGCACGGCGCGCTGTTGAGTCCAAGATGTCATCGTAGTCCGGCAAGACACGTGCACAGTAGAGTTTGTCATCGAGGGGGTGAATCTCTTGGAATCAGATGAGACAAAGTTTTTCCGTGGCACAAGTGATAAACTTTCAGGTCTGTCGCACCGCAACTATGTTGATGTTCGTGAGGCGAAAGGAGTTTTTCTTTGATAGGCCAAGAAAGCCGCATTCGATACTAGCGCCACCTATTTTTTGTGCCTCGCCACCGCACTGGGATCATATTCCAACAAGCCTCAAAGCTGCCACTTTCCACACTACCGGTACTTGGCAGATTAAGTATGAAATAATATCATGAAGAGCACCAGCAGAACATTGCCAAACAGCTTTTAAGCTAACTTTTTAATAAAGAACATGAATTTTTGGTAAAACTCAAAACCGTGCGGCTATGAGAACGCCCCAGCAGACCGGGCTGGCTCAAGTTTGTTATTGCTAGCGCACCACTGTGACGTTGATTTGCGATTTATACTTTTTGCGTGGAGGCGTGGGCTTATGGATTTAGTTGTGCCGGTACTGAGACATTTATTTCGAAAAATTACTTACATGAGCGTGAGGAAAGCTACACGGTAGCGCACAAACATTTTGTGACAGGCCACTCGGCTCTACTGCCCCACCGCCAGCTGCCGCCTACACTCTCTGTACACTGCACAGGTAGCAAAATTCACAGTGGTTATATGTGCAACACAGACTCCAATACCCAGCTGGCTCCCCTCAAGCTCCTTACCCCTCGCTCTTCTGTCTCAACTGAGTCGACCACGCAGACCCAGACAAAACACACCATTGAGTCGTCCCTGGCTGGATACTTGGGTGCACAGGCGCCTGTGCACCCACGTCCCTAGGTTTGCCGACATTCCAGCCCGCCGGCTATGCGTGATACACGTGCAACTCAAGCTCTCCAGCGTCCCAACCCTCCGGCTATGAACAGTCGGCAGCCCGGTCCCTCTGGCCACCACACGAACGATACCTACCGTCCCCCACCACAATACCTGTCGCAACACGCCCGAACGAAGACCGCCGGTCCCGTCCGTAATTGAGGGTGGCGATGAGACGGTCTCGGTCTGTCTCGTTCGGGCGATTCCCATCAACTGGTGGGAAGGGGTCCCTTCATCATTAAATGTCTTTCATCTTACATGGAAATTGTCACGGTCTAATTTCAAAATGGTCTAAAATGAAAACACTTTTTGCCGTATTAGCTCCAATCAGTATTGCCGCGCAGGAAACATGGTTTTGTCCCACCGACACATATAACCTTAAAATGCCAAACTACTCGTTGTGTTGCTGTGGCACCACGGACGGTGAGCGTCACCAAGGTGGAGTGGCACTGTACACCAGTGAAGAATTAACACACACACACACGCTCTTAACACACCTCTTCATGCTGTTGCATCTTCGGTTCGGCTGCATAGCCCAACCGTCGATATATGCTCAATATAGATTACACCAAATTATAGTAGCACGGAGCTCTTACGGCAACTTGACCAACTCTTTGCCCAATTTCAAAACCCTTTTTTCATCCTCGGCGATCTCAACGCTCGCAGTCCAACATGGAGTAACGGCACCCAAACTGTTGATCGCCGAGGAAATTTGGTTGAAGATTTTATTGATGCACACAATTTATTATTGCTAAACAAAGGCAATAATACTTATCAGCACCTACCCACTGGAACGGAAACAGCCATTGAATTGCCGTTGTGCCCTCTCTCAATAGGAACTTTCTTTGACTGGACTGTTGAGGGAGATGTCCATGGCAGTGACCATTTTCCAAGTCAACTTGACACCGCTTTTGACACTGCTGCTGATACTGATCCTCGACATATACCCCGTTGGAATCTGCCAAACCCAGATTGGACCCAATTTCAACAACTTTGTTTTGTCAACCAGGATTGCTATGATTCACCAGAGCAGGGAGTTGATCTTATCACAAACAATATCCATTCTGCAGCGACTGCAACAATCCCGCTGACAAAATCCCCACCATCACGCCCTCCCGTGCCGTGGTGGGCAGCTGAAGTTAAAAACGCCATCGTAAGACGTAATCGTGCCTTTAGGAATTTTCAACGCAATCACGATATTTCTCAGGTACCTGTCCATAACTCTGAACGCGCACAAACCCGGAGAATCATAAGAGCCGCAAAACGTTACCTGTGACTAACTTTTTTACGACAACTTACAGCAGCCACTCCGTTAAGAAAAAAATGGGGATTAGTTCATTCATTACCTGGCAAAGGGCCGTCATTTTCACTCCCGGTTCTCAGAGTCAACAACGCTTTAATCACCGCACCGCCGCAGATCATGAACAGTCTTGCCCACAGTATAGCTCACTGTAGTTCATCACGTAATTACACACCAGGATTCATCGATCGTGCACGGCTCAGTTTTCATCTGCCTCTGACATGTTTTTTTTTCTGATAATACAGAGATATGCAAAGTGCCACTTTCTTTGCTGGAGCTTTGCAATGCAATTAAATCCACCAGTAATACTTCAATAGGTCAGAATGAATTACCTATTCTTTCTTTCGTCACTTATTCGACAACATGCGTCGGCTCATTTTGAATATTCTCAACGACCTGTGGTCTTCCTATGTTTTTCCAGACACACTGAAGGACACCATAATCATCTCACTTCCCAAACCAGGCAAGAACACTCACAACCCAGCCAACTATCGTCCCATTGCACTCACTAGTTTCCTTCAAAAACTCATGGAACGCATGGTTGGAAAGCGCCTTGCCTGGTTAATAGATCATGACAAACTGATTTTGGACCGGCAATGTGGATTTAGACGTAACAGTACCGCCTGTGACCATATGATACGCCTAAAAACGGACATTCGTCGCGCATTCCATCCAAAACGCCAAGTCACAGCTGCATTCCTATACTTTACTCGCGCCTACGATGTGGTGTTCAACCCGGCACTTATTTTCAAATTTTAAAAGTTGGGATTTAGGGGAAATTTAGCACATTAAGGGAAATAAGGGAAATAAGGCACATTGCCTCGTGGGATTTCTCTCGGAGATGCGGTCGTTCCGTGTGAGATGTCGACTGGCTGTTTCTGATGTTCATTCCCTAGAAAACGGACTCCCGCACGGGAGTTACATTTCTCCTTTGCTTTTCAACCTCATGATAAATGATTTATTTGATGAGCTTCCCCCCGGCATTTCTTCTTTACTCTTTGCTGATGACAGCGCAATTTGGCGTTCAGGCACAAAATACGATCACTCACTACCACGCCTCCAAAATACATGAGACAAAATACAACAATGGTCAAGACGTTATGGTTTCCAGTTTTCTTCTAAAAGAATCGGTCGTTATTTTTTTTTCAGTAAAAGGCGACGAGTTGCACCGACATATTCTCTTTGTTTCGATGGTCACCATATTCCATTTGTTACCTCACTCGAATTTATAGGCATCATTCTTGACCCGAGATTATCGACGCACAAGCACCTCGAACATGTCCGCATCAAATGCATGAAACGTTTAAATTTGTTCAGATGCATTTCAGGATCACAATACGGGGCTGACCGGCATACGCTTTTGTCATTATATAAATCCTTGGTTCTCTCGATCATCGAATATGGCTCTGTTGTGCATGCAGGTGGTAGTGAAAATAGCCTTAGAACCTTAACCGTCGTTCAGAATATGTTTTTGCGGCTCGGACATGGAGCACTGAGGACATCTCCAATCTCTGCACTCGAGGTAGATGCATACATTATGCCTCCATCCCTCCGACGCATTGAATACACCTTAAGGTACGTCACAAAGATTGGAAAAAATCCCGACCATCCAACATTTACACCCTTACATACCTTGCCCGAATTCATCACACATATATAGGACCGGCGGAACGCCGCTAGGGCCTGACAATCGCGTCTCGCGTAACCGACTTCTGCCAAAGCATAAATTACGTGGTACCACATGTGTCCGTGTCTGCAGACTTAGTGGAGACCTCTGACAGTTGACACCACGAAAAATTTTGTTTCTTTTTAAAGACCTTAAAAGCTCTTTGCCAGCAACTCATGCACAACAGAAGTTCAACTGCTAGGTTACAAAATATCCAAATTCACTTTATTAGAATAAAGTCACTCTATTTATACCGACGGTTGTAGGAACAGAAACCACACCGGATGTGCAATGAAATGTCACACGCATTATTCTCAAAAATGTAGATTACTGTATGGCACAACTGCTTTCCTTGCGGAACTGGTTGCCATATTTATTTCCTTACAAAATAGAGCGTCAAAATTATAGGACCAGGACCATAGTGATTTGCTCCGATTCAAAAGCAGCTTTACAGCCACTTACTGACCCCGATCTAACTCACCACCTCCTTGTCAGTATTATAAACTTGAATCACTCTTTACACACACGGGGCATACACATGAATTTTTGTGGATCCCAGGCCATTTTGGGGAATGAGCGGGCCGACCAATTGGCCAACGAAGCCTTGACGGACGCTCATATTACACTCATTCCTATTGACCATGCCAATCTGAAAGCATTCATCCGCCACTTGACAAAACGACTTTGGCACAACAGGGGGCGGAAAACAACAGAACCCACCTTCATGACATAAAACCAGACATTACACATTAAACATCGGCAAAACGCACACACCATTTGGAGGAGAATGTGTTGACCCGTCTTTGACCTGGCCACACAAAAGCTCACTCACAGTCACTTATGTTTGCACCAGCCTCGTCCTCGTTGTTTTTATGTGGTCGTTATCTAACAGTCAAACATATTCCTCTCCAATGTGGCGAATAACAACAGCAATGGACTATTCTGTAGACCTATTGCCGTCAGCACAACCTGGAATTCTCTTTAAAAAAAATTGGGTTATGATGATCCACATTTGCTTAATCTTTTGTTCAGTTCTCTCAAACGAACAAATATGCTTCAACTGATCTGAATGCTCGTAGACCATTTTTGTTTAAATTTCCCTTTGTTTAAGGCGTTAAGTGGACCAAACGGGCCGAAACGCCGTCAAACCAGTAAAAGGAAAATACGTGTTTTACAAAAGCACTGACACATTTCATCGTTGAGATCCACGATAGTGCAGTGGTTAACGCGTCCGCGTTAACCGCGGTGCGTCAAGGAAACCAAAGGTACAAGCTCGATTCCTTGCGGTGCCCACACTTTCTGCCAGGGTTAGAGGTAATCGAGAATATTTGGCCTCAGCATCTGAATGCGTCGTAAGGCCCCAATGACGATGAGAACTAGCTGCAGTCCGCTAATGCGAGAACTCGTGCTGACATACTCCAGACACGAAGAACTCGATGATCATACATTTTTTGCTTTCAGCATCCCATCACCAATGAGGTGGCGGCATTTACGCGACGTTTTTATGGCGCTATAATACCTGGATGATCAAACTACTCTGCACAAGTTCGCCGGCATCACGATAAGAAATTAGATGCCCTTAAAGTCTGCTTAGTCTTAGTCTCAGTCTTAGTCTAAATCTTAGTCTTAGTCTTAGTCTAGTCTTAGTCTTAGTCTTAGTCTAGTCTTAGTCTTAGTCTAGTCTTAGTCTTAGTCTCCGTCTAAGCCTTAAAATGGACAGGGCGGTGAACTGCACTGATTAAACATCAAATGTCGATATTACTTCAAGATCACATACCAATGTTAAACACTCCCTCTAAGCAAAAGCATACGAGGTCTAGGATTTCATTAAGGCAGAATTGCCTTGATGGAATTCTAGACCTTTGAACTGGACTTCCTCTATCGGTATATATGTTTTTGCCATTGTTGCAAAAACCGGGGTGTAGCGTGAGCCTTGTTAATGCGCGAGGTTCCTGCGCACACCGCGGTGGGATGGGAAAGTGCTGGACACTAGGGGACTTCACGGAGTCGGTAAATCCATACGCGCCTGTATTGCAGGGGTAATAATTTGGCATGGGTACAGTATCTGGAAAAATTACGCATGTCGATATGGATATGGGAAAGACTTTGCTAAAATGGCGCTTAGATCGCCAAAGAAATATTGTACAATGCATTTATTCGCTTTTTATTACAAAGATCAGTTCCATTCACAATACTCTTGCTGTTTTAAGCGCAAAACACAAAAACAGAACACTCTTCCACATTTTAGAGCTAATGTTCCCGAAAAGTACATACATACGTGTGGCTACAACTGATGAGGAATAAGCAACGGGTGAGTAAGAGAACAGCTCCATGTGTAGTAGACCGATTGGCAAAGTATATTGTCCCAGTGAAGGCCTCTGCTGGACGCGTGTTTCATTAAGCAGTTTTTAACACCGGCGTGGATCCGAATATTTGCCCGGCTTCCAAAAAGTTGCTTGTGAACCAGCCTTGTATAAGTTACAATCTCCGGAATAGGCGAGTCGTTTTTCAAATATCACAGAAATTATCGCTGGCCATTGGTCACACAAGGTCATCCTGGCTCGTGCGCAGCCGTGTTGAGGAGGTTTTGACCGACCGACGGAACAAAAAGGTTTGCTGGAAACTCACGAACTCGGGTCAACCCGCGTTGAGATGTTGTACCACACGTAAAACGTTCCGCAATACTGTCTGACAAGGTCTAAGGGAAAGTAACCGATAGACTAGATCGGCACGAACATGGCTCGTGAGATCAGCGAATACGTTGCATGCTCCGCTTAGCAAGTGCATAAGCCAAGCATAACCCATGTCATACGTCCATGCCTAATCTGTGAGGGATGGAACAGGGGAAACTCAGGAGAGGAAGCAGTGGAGATGCGGAGCTGCGGGACGAGTTGTCCGAGCGGTCAGGTGGATTCACAACATAACTTCAGAGTCGAAACGAAAGAGCAATGGTTGCCGAAAACAGCTGTTTCCCCGTGCTTGACATACTAATCTTATTTTTTTTGGGGGGGGGAGGCCAAGTATCCCCTTTAGCTAAATGGCATGCTTCACCTTTGAGCGGGAGAAAAATGGCGGTTTTGAATAACAAGGGAGAGGTTCTAATGCGATCCTGTGGTGGAAGCAGTACGTTCACAAATACCAGCCGCGCTTGCACATGCCTTCCCGTGACCAAATATAGGACAGTTATGAATGTGTGTATGCAAAGCTGAGTGTCGTTTATGTTATGCCTCTGATAGGCGCGTAAGAATACTAAAGATCGAGCCATATATTTGTACGACACACTATGAGTTTTACACGCATCTTGTGAGCTATATTCGGTTCCTAGTGCAAATATTCGGTTGTGACGCCCTTCCACCTCATTGCAAAATCCAGCAAAACGTCGCAGAGTTGAAGCCTGACTGCTGGACGAGTCTTTCCTAAAAGATGCATGCACCTTGGCAAACATTACTGGGAAGAAGTGATACTGCAACGCGCGCAAAACCATGGCATTGCGGCTCCTGTGTGTTGGAGGTCCATCCGAGCACGTGCTGTATCACAGTGGGCACATAAGTCTATAGAGCCTCTCAAGAGTTGCGCCAAAGATCACCCAAAATCTCAGGAAGCCGCAGCCAACAGGCATAACGGGTGGGCCGTTTTTATCGACAGCGTAGTACGTTCACCTGCCGCCACGCACACAACGGAGCAACACCAGGTCAGTCAAGCCACTTCATAAGTTGTTCGGCGCATTAGTGAGGAACATGATTCACACAGATAAGACAGTACTATTACCCTGATTCCTCGCAGAAAAAAACAGGAGAATGGAAATGTAGTTGCGTTGAAATTCCTGCAACATATCTGCTGTAGTTTCGATAAAGGCATGTTCTCAAAATATCAACACAATGATATCTCCATTTTCCTGGTTTTTCTCCAAGGAACGAGGCTTAAAATACTGTCTTAACGAAGCTACTTTCATTTACAATGGTTCATAAATGGCAACATCAGTTTAGATCAACGATGGAAATGGACATAATCTCCTAACAGGAACGTGAGCAGGACTATGTAACAGGGCTGTGAATGGCGGTAGGTTAGAACAATTTAGCGGGTGTACCAATTTTCTTGCGTGTCGTCAAACAACATCGCGTGTGCCTGATCTTCATATTTTTACGGTTTTATCCATAATGGCTGCTGCTGATGCTTTTTAGTCTGAATACTAACGCATGCCATAATTTTAGAAAGAGGCGGGGGACGGGGAACGGAACGTTCCTGCGGGGCTGCTTTTTGCACACATGCCTACTATGCCTTGACCAAAGCTACACACAGTTTAGACTAAATTTTCTGAAATGGTTGTAAGCTTCAGTACTTGAAACGACAGCGTCTATTTTCGAAACAGCGTCATGTTGCTGCCGCAAAATGAAGCCGCATCAAACATCTCCGGGGCGACGGGCATCCTACCCTTTATGGACAGCCGGGCATTTTGGGTTGTCGACTCCAGTTGACATTACATTGGCTACAGCACTACAATAGTTTCAAAAACTGTGCTTCTCATAGCTGACAAATTTGTAATGGGGCAACCAGCGGTTGCAAAGAAATGAGTCCGACAAAAATGTGACGGGCTGGACCAGGTTGTGGTATGGGGCACCTTCCGTCCCCCTCTGACGCCAACGGTCATCGCTCCCGTACAACTACGGGTCACACGCCGGCCGGCTGACGCTCGTCCCGTGCTCTGATTGCACGAGGTGGCGGTCACTGCGGCTCCGTGACGGTGCATGCCCCGGCCGGCCGTGTCATGGGTGCCGCCCTCTCTCCGGCCGCCGACTATATAGCTGCGGGTCGGCTCGGCAGCGGCACACAGCGCCGTCAGTGGCCCGGCTCGCCAGCATGGCTCTCACCAGGGTAAGGTGCAGCCGGCGAGGCCGATCAGTCGAGCCCGCAGATGGTCAGCTCAGCTGGAGACCGGGTCTGCTTGGTAACGTCCGAAGGTTGTGGAGCCTTTGTGGACGTGATATATGTCTGTAGCGTTACTTGTATAAGTGTAACGTTGCATCATTTGTATTGTCAATAATGAAGTGGACTTTCCTTCCCTTCACCAATAGTTGAACAGACCATAATCATTTGAAGGAGAAATGTATGCCATAAGTCCACGATTCCCTGGTTGCAGGTGGTTACCCTTCTTCTGTTTGTCGCCCTGTGTTTGGCTGACGGAGGCGGCGGCAAAGGCGGCGGAGGAGGCGGAGGAGGCTACGGTGGTGGCAGTGGAGGAGGCAGTGGCTATAACAGCGGTGGAAGTGGAGGCGGTGGGTACGGCGGCGGCGGGAGCGGAGGCGGTGGATACGGTGGCGGTGGACGTGGAGGCGGTGGATACAGCGGCGGCAGAAGCGGAGGCGGTGGTTACGGCAGCTGGGAGTGGAGGAGGTGGTTACAGCGGTGGAGGAAGTGGAGGCGGTGGTTACAGCGGCGGTTTTGGAGGAGGAAAGAGCGGAGCTTATAGCAGCGGAGGGGGCGGTGGCTACGATGGCGGTGTAAGCGGAGGCGGCGGTTACGGCGGCGGTGGAAGCGGAGGCGGCGGTTACGGCGGCGGTGGAAGCGGAGGCGGCGGTCACGGCGGCGGAGGAAGTGGAGGCGGTGGTTACAGCAGCGGCGGTGGAGGAGGAAAAAGCGGAGGTCACAGCAGCGGAGGAGGCGGTGGTTACGGTGGCGGCGGAGGCGGAGGCGGTGGTTACGGCAGTGGTGAAAGTGGAGGCGGTGGTTACGGCGGCGGAGGAAGTGGAGGCGGTGGGTACGGCGGCGGTGGAAGCGGTGGGGGGTGGTTACAGCAGCGGCGGTGGAGGAGGAAAAAGCGGAGGTTACAGCAGCGGAGGAGGCGGTGGTTACGGTGGCGGCGGAGACGGAGGCGGTGGTTACGGCGGTGGTGGGAGTGGAGGCGGTGGGTACGGCGGCGGAGGAAGAGGAGGCGGTGGCTACAGCGGCGGTGGAAGCGGAGGCGGTGGTTACGGCGGCGGAGGAAGTGGAGGCGGTGGCAGCGGAGGGGGTTGTTACAGCAGCGGCAGTGGAGGAGGAAAGAGCGGAGGTTACAGCAGCGTAGGAGGCGGTGGTTACGGTGGCGGCGGAGGCGGAGGCGGTGGTTACGGAGGCGGTGGAAGCGGAGGCGGTGGTTACAGCGGCAGAGGAAGTGGAGGCGGTGGTTACGGCGGCGGTGGAAGCGGAGGCGGTGGCTACAGTGGCGGCGGAAGCGGAGGCGGTGGGTACGGCGGCGGTGGAAGCGGAGGCGGTGGTTACGGCGGCGGTGGAAGTGGAGGCGGTGGTTACAGCGGCGGTGGAAGCGGAGGGGTTGGATACAGCAGCGGTGGAGGCGGTGGTTACAGTGGTGGCGGTGGCGGTGGAAGCGGTGGCTACAGCGGCGGAGGAGGAGGTGGTGGCTACAGTGGCGGCGGGGGCTACAGCAGTGGGGGAGGCGGTGGCTACAGCGGTGGTGGTGGCAGTGGCGGCCGTGGCTACAACGGTGCAGGAGGTGGTGGTGGCTACAGCAGCGGCGGGGGAGGCGGTGGTGGCTACAGCTCCAGCGTGTCCTCCAGCTACAGTGTGGTTCCCACCTACAGTGGAACAGGCAAGTACCCTGCAGCCAAAGTGTCGTCTAGCTACGGAGCGCCCAGCCAGAAGGGAGGAGGCTACAGCGGCTGAGACAATCAGGCGTGTTGGTGGATGATGCTTAATGTGGCCCTCATTCGTGCATACATGCCTTTGATTTATGCAGATTACTGGAAAAAACCATTGCCTGCAATTGGGTGCTCGTGTTGAATATTTATTCAAGTCTCAATGTTTGCAAATACATCGACCGGCTTTTCATGCATTTGATATCCAACACCTTCCCTGTTAGACCGGCCCGGGGTTCAGTGTTGTTGGTATGATCGTTTTGTGTTTGTGTTGGCAATGACCAACACGATGTTGTTTTTGCATGACAAAGAGCAGCAATATAGGCAGCAAGTGTGTGATACTGAGTTCCTTTCATGGCATGTTTATGGATACAAAATTGAGGCGGCGAACACACCACTGGTAGCCTGCCAGCTGCACAACGCACGCGCGCACCACCCGCAAAATCCGCACACTATGTGAAGTGTGAAAACGTTTCAAAGGGGTGTAATTTACGGAAGGCACAAGCTAGTAATTGGAGTCCTTGTGATCAACAAAAATTGGCGTCGTTTATGGTCTACTGAATGTGGCCCGGAGGGCTCAAACACGGTTTTATGTAGAATGGCTTGGTCAGACGCGTACAGACGATAGCTTGTTAATATTTTCGGGTAAGGTATACTGCTACGATATACCTACATTTATAAGTACAACTGAACTTAGGCTTTCTCTTCAGAGACATGGCGATTATGTAGTAGGTCAGAGGGATTAGAGGGTGGGACTCATTCGGTTACCAGCAGTTACTGGAAACTTGCCGAGAGGTGGCGGTGTGTTCCTGTAGCGTGTGTGCAGAGACAAATATCGTAATTTGCTCGGGTTTTCGGCCTTTCTCGTGGTTTTCTTCCATCTTTGTTCGGATTTTTTTGCTGTTTATTCGCATTTACATGGTCGGTCATGGCGCTGTTCTCAAGTTATTTGTTTCCCAGTCTTATTTCAGTCAAAAATCGCACCACTCCTCAACTTCCTGCGTTATGTAGCACCAAATGAAATGTGTGTTCGACAAGAGTGATATCAGAGATCAGACACCGTCGACCCACTCGCTGGCTATGCCCGATTGGCAAGACCATTACTGACAGAAGCGTTTGCTGCTGTTGCGGCTTTCTGCCGAGGAGTCCTTTTTTCTCATCGTCGTTTTCGTTGCTTTTTCGTTCGCTGTTGGTCCAAATTTGCATCTTTCACTTGAGTTTGGATGCCCTCTTCCCGCTGACCCACTATTGGGAAGCGCGGAAAGTGCAAGAAGGATGCCACCGACACAGAATCGAACCCAGCCTCTGACATTGATATGCCCTTGGATACAGACGACGGAAGTGGTGTCGGCCCGCTTTGGCCGCAGCATCGCCTGATGACTCTTGCGTGCCCCAGGCCATGACCGTTGGTACACACCCTTCACCACGGCGGCTGGACGGCAGGCGTCTCCGTCCAACGCCCTCAGTTCCGACCCTCGCTCGTCTTTGACCACTCCGGTGCTTGATCGCCTTAATACTGACCCTCGCTCGACAATGACCAGTGTTCGCCTGCTCTCTGAGTCCATTCGGAATCCTCTCGGCTCGTATGTTGTCGTCCACCTTGTGATGAAAATGTGTTGTTTCGAGGGATCAGCGTTTTCTGACCATCAAAGCACATTCAGGCTATCTGCGCCCCATGATTTCTGAAAATTGAAGCACCGGCAAACGGATCACTCATCATCAAAACAACCACTCGCGCATACACCAGGGATCTTCTCAACCAACGGAATGTTTTGGCAAGCATGTGAGGGCGTCTCTCCACCATGCCGGAAGCATTACCAAAGGCACCATTTTCGCGCCAAAACTCCGTTTCTCGACGGAGGAGGAGATCCTGGCGGATCCCGGGGGCGTCATGTCTGACCTGTGACGACCTTCAGAGATGGCCAGCGTCGCGACACCACCTTCTTGTTCCCACTTTTGCTACCAACAGGCTTCCGAAACGCTCACAGCTGGTTACCCCCATTATGAAATTAGAGTGTTCATACCAAATCCACTCAGTTGTTTGAAATGCCAGCGGTTTGGACACGGCAGCAATGTTTGCGAACAAAACGCCAGATGTCTCAGGTTTGGCGAGACCTCTCACGAGAGCTCTCTGCCTGTACATCACTTCAAACATGTTTGAGCCGTGGGAGTGATGATCATGCCGCCAACTTTTCTCAATGTCATGGAGAAAAGAAAAAGGAATTTGCTCTATAAAGGTCAAGACAGGTATGTCGTATCCCGAGGCACGGCGAACTGTTGAGTTCAGTATGTCATCGTAGTTCAGCAAGACGTATGCACAGGTAGCAAAAGTCACAGTGGTTGCACGTGGAACACAAACAGACTCCATTACCCAACTGCCCAACTCAACATTACCCAACTGCCTCCCCTGATGGCCCTTACCTCTTGCTCTTATGTCTCAACTGATTCGACGATGAGGACCCAGACAAAAACCACCATTGAGTCGTCCCTGGCTGGGTGTTTGGGTGCGCAGGCGCCCGTGCGGCCCCGTCCCCAGGTTGGTCGGCGTTCCAGCCTGCCGGCTATGCGTGATACATGTGCGGCTCGGGCCGTCCGGCGTTCTAGCCCTCCGGCAATGAACAGTCGGCAGCCCGGCCCCTCTGGCCACCACATAAACGTCACCTGCCCTTCCCCCACCACAATGCCTGTCATAGCACGCCCGAACGAAGACTACCGGCCCCGTCCAGCAGTGAGGGTGGCGATGGGACGTCCTCGGCCTGTCTCGTTCGGGCGACTCCCATCAACCGGAGGGAATAGGCCCCTTCATCTTTGAATGTCTTTAAAGTTACAGGGGCATTGTCGCGGTTTGATTTTAAAATGGTCTGAAATGAAAACCCTTTTTGCCGTATTAGCTCCAATCATCATTGCCGTACGGAAAGCATGGTTTCGTCCCACCGACACATATAACTTGAAAGTGCCAAATTACTCGTTGTATCGCTGTGACACCACGGATAGTGAGCGTCGCCATGGTGGGGTGGCACTTTCCGTGGTGTTCTTATATCTTTGTCCGTGACGTTATGCTGTTTGCTCTCATTTACATGGTCAGTAGGAAGGATGACACCGACACAGATTCGAGACCGGCCTCCGACATTGATACGCCATTGGATACAGACGACGCAAGTGCTGCCGGCCCGCTTTGACCTCAGCATTGCCTGATGACTCTTGCGCGCCCCAGGCCGGGCCATTGGTACGCACACTGCCACCACGGCGGCTGGACAGCACCCGTCCCCACCCAATGCCCCTGGTTCCGACTCTCGCTCATTTTCGACCACCCCAGGGCCTGCTCGCTCTGATGCTAACCTTCGTTCGACAGTGACCAGTGTTCGCCTGCCCTCTGGACGAATTCTGGATCCTCTCGGCTCTTACGTTGTCGTCGAACCTTGTGATGAAAATGCGTCGTTTCGGAAGATCAACGTTTTCTGGCCATCAAAACAAATCAAGGCTATCTGTGTCCATGCGACCTCAAAATTGAAGCACCGGCAAACGGATCACTCATTAAAACAAACACTCGCGCACAAAACAAGGCCCTACTCAAAGCAACTTAATTTTGTGGCAAACAAGTAAAAGTTTTCCTGCACCATGCCACAAACATTGCTAAAGGGACCTTCTTCGCGCCTGAGCTCCGTTTCATGGCTGAGGACGAGAGCTTGGCGGAGTTTAGAGACGAGCAAGTTTGCCGTGTCTGACGGCCGACGGCTTTCAGAGATGGTCAGCGTCGCGACACCAGCCTGCTCATTATCACCTTTGCTACCACCCGACTTCCAGAGACGTTCACCGCTGGTTACCTTTGTTATAAAATATGAGCATTCATTCTAAATCCACTAAGGTGTTTCAAATGGCAACGGTTCGGACACGGCAGCAAGTACTGCAAACAGAGTGTCAGCTGCTTGAAGCGCGGCGAGTCTCCACACAAGGGGCCTGCCTGCACATCACCCCAAAAATGCCTGAACTGTGGAAGTGCTGATCACGCCGCCAACTCTCCTCAGTGTCCCACGTGGAGAAAAGAAAAAGAAAGCTGCTCTGAAAAGGCCAAGAAAGGCGTGTCGTATCCCGAGGCACGGCGCGCTGTTGAGTCCAAGATGTAATCGCAATCCAGCAAGACATATGCACAGTAGGGTGTGTCATCGAGGGGGTGAATCTCCTGGAATCAGCTGAGACAAGGTTTTCCGCGGCACACGGGTTAATGATAAACTTTCAGGTCTGTCGCACCGCACCGATGTTGATGTTCGTGAGGGCCTGTTTTTCTTTGATAGGCCAAGAAAACCGCATTCGGTATTAGCGCCACCTATTTTACGCACTGGGATCATACTCCAACAAGCCTCAAAGCTGCCACCTTCCACACTACTGGTACTTGGCAGATTAAGTATGAAATAATATCATGATGAGCACCAGCAGAACATTGCCAAACAGCTCTTAAGCTAACATTTTTTAGCAAAGAACATTAATTTTTGGTAAAACCCAAAACTGCGCGGCTGTGAGAATGCTCCAGCAGAGCGGGCTGGGCTCAAGTTTGTTATTGCTAACGAGCATTGTGATGTTGAATTGCAATTTATACTTTATGCGTGGAGGCATGGGCTTATTAGTTTAGTTTTGCCGGTAGTGAAACATTTTTTTCGAACAACTACTTGCATGACATGCCGAGGGCTACACGGTCGCGCGCGAAACATGTTGTGACAGCCCACTCGTCTCTACTGTCCCACCACCAGCTGTCGACTACGAGAAAGCTTTGAGCAACATCAGGTAACTGGGCGAATCGAAGAGAAATCTCACTAAGACCATCTTTAAGACCGCGACGGTAGAAATATACTGTGGACCAACGAAACGATTCCTATCCATGATCTGAAGTACGTGACAAAATTGCTCTAAAGGAGTTGATGTCATCTCAACAGAGCTATCAGCAAGAAATCAAAGAAAGAAAGAGAGTGAGACAGCAACGCCGCCACTGCGAAATTCAACAGGCTCCTTGATGTCGCGAAATGTCAGTGCAAGCCTTGGTGCAGCTTTCCATGCCCAGCTGCCTGCACAGTGTATTAGGAGCAGGTTGCCATGAAGGACCAGTGCAGGCACCACAAGCTTATCCTGGGGTCATACGATCGGGATACGACTGTGATTAGGGAGGCTCTCGAGGTGCCGAGGATGGCCAGACAACTCCAGGGGCGTCGTGGCTCGGCCCCTAGTGAGGTGGTGTATGCTGCTGAACCTGAGTCGCCTTCCTCGCCGACTGGTGAGCCGCGCCGCCTGCTGAGCCATTGATGGCTGGTAGTGCTGACCCTGAGCTTGCTCCGGGACCAAGTGGTCTGAGCGCTGGCGAGTCAGATGAGAGCACAGAATCATGCAGTCATTCGCGGTTCCGTACATGGTGGAAAATGGTGACGACGCCGATTGTTCGTTCCGGTTGAAACCACTGCCACTGTAGATCATAACGTTAACGATCTCACTAACACCGCTCTCGCGGTTGACAGCTACGGTGGCTCGAAACGGGTTGCTCCTGCTATGATCGTCTTTCAACAAGACAGGAGAGGCGGACTGGGTACTTGAACTAAAATATCGTAGATCATAAGAAGATCTGCTGCGCAGAAGACAGAGGAAGAAAAGAGTCGGCTCGTAAAAATGCTGGAGCAATCCAAGAGTCAGGTTTGACCATCCTCTACTCCGACGGCTGAGAATGCAGGAGATACATGAGCCACACGGAGCCAGACGAATGCCGTCGAAAAACACGTGGTTGTCATCACTGAGCCAGGCAGCCGCTGCGTGACTCATTTTACGTCCGAGTTCGGCCGCGCTCTGCACTTGTTCAACGAACTACACTCCGTGAGCCCGCAGTGCGACGGTTACATCAATGTGCTCGGCTGCGATGGCACGGCTGTGAACACCGAAACGATGGGCGACGTGTTCCGGCTGATTGAGCTGTCCACCGAGTCGCCCATACACTGGTTCATCTGCCAGTTGCGTGGCAACGAGCTGAACCTCCTCCGTCTGCTGCTGAGTTTGGACGGCACGACTACGAGATCGAATTTTTTTCTGGACTTATCTGCAGGCCCTGTGCCGGCGAGGTCTGGGAGAGGGACGTTGTGGCATTCAAGCCTAGGTCGGGGCGCGTGTCAAACTTGCCGGTCGACCTGATTCGGCAGATGAGCACCAAACAGCAGCTGTTGTACCTTCTGGCCTCCGGCGTTCAAAACTGCTTTATCTGAAACGTGGCAGCCCAGCGGCGAATCGGGCCATCGAACCATGTCAGGTAAATATGAAAACGCACTATCTTCGGGTTTATAGCAACGATTGTTTAAAGTCCATCAAGTATCAACCGATATTTCATGTGCTCACTGGTAAGCATTTACTTATTATCATACCTTGTGCCATAGTATGTTGTATTATTTGCTGGTTGGTTCATGCTGACTAGCATATTTGTTGTTGATATGTATTCCGTCACATTTGAGGACTCTGGATATAGGCATAGTTACATAAACTAAAGGGGTGCAATAATCTGTGCATGATCTAATGCTTAGCTCGTAGTGAATTGTTCTAATATATTCGCTTTTCTTTTCAGATAGTGGACACTGGCCTCTGGTCTGCTCTTAGTTCACATCTCTACCGAGACTACCAGCAGCGCTCTCAAGAATCTCGTCCAGTGCGTAGTCGGCCACTATGTGTCGCTATGGTCCGCCATCCGTAAAAATAGCGGCTGCGACTTTGGTTTACGCAACTTGTTCCGGAGTATCGCGCTGCTCCGCGACCTGACGCAGCACACATAGGCCACGGTGCGGCCAGTCCTCCAGCGTAACGTGTATTGGGTCCGTCCGGAACAGTTGCTGCTGGACATGGTGTGGGATGGGAGCCGCATGGTCCGCATGGTCCGCAAACAGGCGGTTCCGATCGTCGCGCCGCTCGTGAGCAGCAAACCGAGGGGCTTCTTCAGTCCAGGGTCTTAGTCATTTCAGCGGTAAACTTCGAAGCCGTGAGGTACACCGAACTAATTCCCTCGCACGGACCAGCCACACAGCGTCTACTGCGAAACCTCAGCGACTGCGTGCTGCGTAGCAAAGTGCTGGAACCGCTGGCCATATTGGCCCATCTGGTTCACACTAGGAGTGCGACGCAGCGCCGCACTGCCGAGGACGTCTGGGGCTGGAGCTGGAGCTTCGGTAGTATGTGGAACCCAGCTGCGAAGTTATTTCTGCTACCGTGCGATCTTTGCCAACATGCGTTTTGGGTTTCCAGTCTGTGAGCAGTTGCTATTTGGGCCCGTGCACCGACTGCGCAGGCTTGGCAAGGAGCAAGATGTGCATGAGGTCACCCTACCGCCGCCCCCCCCCCCCCCCCTTCTACGTTCGTGGTACAGGCTGCAGAACTAACCGTATGTGTTAAGTTGTACACCAGACAATATATTCTGAGTCGTATCCTAAGCATAGTTTTGTTTGCATCACGCGAGTTGTCTTAGAGAAGTGAAAATCCAATGCAATACCAACCAACATTTTCGTACGACTTCGTACCCAACAGCACATAAATTTTCCGCGAAAGGGCAATCAATCGGGCAATGTCTGATCCGCATATTAGACTATAGACCGGGACATTCTCGTACGACGGCTTAAGGAACGCTCAGTAACATCGTCTATTTACGCAAAGGTATTTTGTGTCCCTTGCCGCCCACGGCTTGGTGTTACCTGCGGCGGCGAAGGCCGCCCAGCATTGGGCGACCGCAACGCCGAGGGTCGACTCACGTCGGTATTTCGATCGACTCGCGCCTCACGAATTTAGGTTTTTGGGAAGAACGTTTGCTATGCCGTGTACTTCTGGACTACAGCGCCAAAGAATTTCTTTGTCTGACTTGGTTTTGTTTCTCATGACACATCCTAATGCACAGGTAGCAAAATTCACAGTGGTCACATCTGGAACACAAACAGACTCCAATACTCAGCTGGCTCCCCTCAAGCTCCTTACCCCTCTCTTAAGTCTCAACTGAGTCGACCACGCAGACCCAGACAAAACACACCATTGAGCCGTCACTGGCTGCGCGCCCGGATACGCAGCCGCCCGTGCACCCACGTCCCCAGGTTGGCCGGCGTTCCGGCCCGCCGGCTATGCGTGATACACGTGCGGCTCAAGCTGTCCGGCGTCCCAACTCTCCGGCTATGAACAGCCGGCAGCCCGGTCCCTGACCAACTCGTTGCGCAATTTCAAAACCTTTTTTCATACTCGGCGATCTCAACGCTCGCAGTCCAACGTCGAGTAACGGCACCCAAGCCGTTGATCGCCGAGGACATTTGGTTGAAGATTTCATTGATGCACGCAATTTATTACAGCTAAACAATAAGTTATCACCACCTACACACTGGAACAGAAACAGTCATTGACTTGTCGTTGTGCTCTCTCTCAATACGAACTTTCTATGACTGGACTGTTAAAGGAGATGTCCATGGCAGTGACCATTTTCCAATTAAACTTTATACCACTTCTGATACTGCTGCGGATACAGTTCCTCGACATATACCCCGTTGGAATCTGCCAAAGCCAGATTGAACCAAATTTCAAGATCTTTGTTTTGCCAACCAGGATTGCTATGATTCACCAGAGCCGTGAGTTGATCTTATCACACATATTATCCATTCTGCAGCGACCGCAACCATTTCACTGACAAAATCCCCGCCACCACGCCTTCCTGTGCCGTGGTGGACAGCTGAAGTTAAAAAAGCCGTCGCGAGACGTAATCGTGCCTTTAGGAATTTTCAACGCAATCACAATATTTCTCATGTACTTGCCCGCAACTCTATACGCGCACGAACCCGGAAAATCAAAAGAGCCGCAAAACGTTACCTCTGACTAACTTTTTAACGAAAATTTACAGCAGCCACTCCGTTAAGAAAAATTTGGGGCTTAGTTCGGTCATTACCTGGCAAAAGGCCTCCATTTTCACTCCCGGTTCTGACAGTCAACAACGCTTTAACCACCGCACCGCCGCAGATCATGAACAGCCTTGCCTACAGTATAACTCGCTGTAGTTCATCACATGATTACACACCAAGATTCATCGATTGGGCACGGCTCAGTTTTCATTCGTCCCCGACATGCCTATTTTTGATAATACAGAGACATCCAAAGTACCATTTTATTTGCTGGACCTTCGTAATGCAATTAACTTCACCGGTAATACCTTAGTTGGTCAGGATGAGTTACATTATTCTTTCTTTCGTCATTTATTCGACAAGATGCTTGGGCTTATTTTGAATATTTTCAACGACCTGTGGTCTTCCCACGTTTTTCCAGACACATGGAAGGACACCATAATCATCCCACTTCGAAAGCCAGGGAAGAACTCTCACAACCCAGCCAACGATCGTCCCATTGCACTCACTAGTTGCCTGGGAAAACACATGCAACGCATGGTTGGAAAGCGCCTTGCCTGGTTAATAGATCTTGATAAACTGATATCGGACCAACAATGGGGATTTAGACGCAATCGTACCGCCGGTGGCCATATGATACGCCTAAAAACGGACATTCGTCGCGCATTCCGTCCAAAACGCCAAGTCACAGCTGCATTCTTAGATATGACCCGCGCCTACGATATGGTATTTAAACCGGCACATATTTTCGAGCCTTATAAGCTGGCATTTAAGGCAAATTTCGCACATTACCTTGCGGGATTTCTCTCGGGATACGGCCGTTTCGTGTGAGATGTCGATCGGCTGTTTCCGATGTTCATTTCGTGGAAAACGGACTATCGCAGGGTAGTTGCAACTCATGCACAACAGGAGTTCAACCGCATGGTTGCAAAATATCCAAATTGTCACTTTATTTGTACCAACGTTTCCAGGACCGGATATTGCACGGGATGTGCAATGCATTGTCACACGCATTATTCTAAAAAAATGTAGATTACTGGTTGGTACATCTGTTTATCTTGCGGAACTGCTTTCAATATTTATTTCCTTACAACACATAGAACGTCAAAATGATAGGACCAGGACCATAGTGATTTGCTCCGATTCAAAAGCAGCTTTACAGTTACTTATTGACCCCGATCTAACTCACCACCTCCTTGTCAGTATTATAAGCTTGCATCATTCTTTACACACACAGGGTATACGCATGATTTTTTTATGGATCCCAGGCCATAGTAGGGAATGAGCGGGCCGACCAATTGACCTAGGAAGCCTTGACGGACGCTCATATTACACCCATTTCTATCGGCCATGCCACTATAAAAGCATCCATCCGCTACTTGGCAAAACTATTTTGGCAACAACAGTGGACGAAAAACGACAAAACCCAGCTTCATGATCTAAAACCAGACATTACACATTGGATATCGGCAAACCGCACAGACCGTTTGGAGGAGAAGGTGTTGACCCGTCTTCGACTTGGCCATACAAAGCATACGCACTGTCATTTATATTTGCAGCAGCCTCGTTCTCATTGTTATCCATATGGTTGTTCTCTAACAGTCAAACATTTTCTTTTTCAATGTGGCGAATACCACCAGCAATGGACTATCCTGCAATCCTATTGCCGTCAGCGTAAACTGGAATTCCCCGTATTTTTTTGTTTTAGGTGACGATGATCCGCATTTGCTTAATCCTTTGTTCACTTTTCTCAAACCTACAAAAATATGCTTCGTCTCATATGAAAGCTGGTAGAAAGTCTAGTCTTAGTAGTCTAGTCTTGGTCTTAGTCTTAGTCTCAGTCCAAAAATTAGTCTGGTCTTAGTCTTAGTCGTAATCTCAGTCTGAGTCCTAAAATGGGCAGGGCGGTGAACTGCCCTGATTGAACTTCAAAAGTCGATCTCACTTCAAGACCACATACCCATGTTAAACACTTCCTTTTAGCAACAGCGTATGCGGTCTAGGATTTCATTAAGGCGGAGCTGCCTTGACGGAATGCTAGACTTCTGGACTGTACTTGGTTTGTCAGTATATGTCATTTTGCTATCGAAGGAGAAACAGGGGTGTAGCGTGAGCCTTGTTAATGCGCGAGGTTCCTGCGTGCACCGCAGTGGGATGGGAAACTGCTGGACACTAGAGGACTTCACGGGGTCGGTACGGTAAATCTATGCGCGCCCGTATTGCAGGGGTAATGATTTGGGATGGGTACAGTGTCTGGAAAATTATCTATATCAATATGGGTACGGGTAAGACTTTGGTGAAATGTCTTGTAGATTGCTGAAGAAAGATTATACAATCCATCTACTTGCGTCTCTTTTAGCATATCAGTGCTATTCACGATGCTATTGGTGTCATAAGCGCAGAACATTAGTTTCAGTGGAAGAATTCATGAAACTCTTCCACATTTTAGAGCTAATGTTCCTGAAAAATAGGTACGGGTGGCTACCGGGTGGTTACAAGTAATGATAAATGAGCAGCGGGTGAGTATGGGAACAACCCCATGTGTAGTAGGTAGATTGGGCAAAGGAAATCTTCTCCGTCGAAGCCTCTGCTGGACGTGCATTTTCCTGAACCGTTTTTAGCACCGGCTTGGATTTTACAATTTGCCTGGCTCTCAAAAGGTTGCTTGCCAACCAGCGTTGTACTAGTTACAATCTCCGGGGTGGGCGAGCTGTTTTTAAGAATGTCGGCGAAATTATCGCTGGTCTTTGGTCACACGAGGTCACCCTGGTCCGTGCGCGGCCGTGTTGAGGGGATTTTGACCGACCGACGAAAGAAAGATCTGCTGGAAACTCACGAACCCGAGTCAACGTGTTCTGTGCGACCGTGTTGGAATGTTGCACTGCACGAAAACCCTCCGCAATACTGTCGGACAAGGTCTAAGGGAAAGCTACCGACAGACTAGATCGGCACGAACATGGCTCGTGAGATCAGCGAATACGTTGCATGCTTCGCTTAGCAACGGCATCAATCAAACACAACCTATGCCATACGTCCGATAAAAACATGCATATGATCTGTGAGGGATGGAAAGCAAGCGGTAGAGACGCAGAGCTGTGAGACGAGAAGTCCGAGCGGGCATGTGGTTTCATAACATAACTTCTGAGTCGAAACAAGGGAGGAATGGCTGCCGAAAACAGCTGTTTCCCCGTGTTTGACATATTACTCTTAATTTTTTTTGGGGGGGGGATGCCAAATGTCGCCCCTTAACTACATGACATACTTTATTGCTGAGGAGGAAAAAAGCGGTCTTGATTAACAAGGGCGAGGTCCTCATGCGCATAAGTCTATGAAGTCTCTCAAGAGTTGTACCAAAGCACGTCTACAGTCTAAGGAAGCCGCAGCCAACAGGCATAACGGGTGGGCCGTTTTTATCGACAGTGTAGTACGTTCACCCGGCGCCACGCACGCCACAGACGAACACCAGGACAGTCAAGTTACTTTCATAAGCTGTTCAGTGCATTAGTGGGGATCATCATTCACGCAGATAAGACAGTAGTATTAGCCCTATTCCTCGGAGAAAGAACCAGGAAAATGGAGGTTTATTTGGGTTGATATTTCGGCAAAACGCCTGCTGTTGTTTCCATAAAGGCATGTTCCCAAAATATCAACCCAACTATATCTCCATTCTCCTGATTTTTCTCAGAGAAATAAGGCTAACACTACTGTCTTAACCAAGCCACTTATACTTACAATGGCTCATAAATGGCAGCATCAGTCAAAAATCAATGGTGGATCAGTGTCGTAAAACAACATCGCTTTACGTAAAACGTAAAACAACATTGATCTTCATATTTATACGTCTTTATCCATAGTGATTTCTGCCGATGCTTTTTCACCTGAATACTAATGCATGCCATGATTTTAGAAAGAGGGGGGGGGGGGGGGTGAGTAACGAAACGTTTCTCCGGGTTGCTTTCTGAACGCATGCCTGCCATGCCTTGACGAAAAGCAAGAAAAAGCTCAGACTTACTTTTCTCAAATGGTTGTAAGCTTCAGTATTTGAAAAGGCAGCGTCTAATTTCGTTGCAGCGTCATGCAGCTGCCGCAACATGACGACCCATCAAACATTTCCGGGGGCGACGTGTATCCTACCTTTTATGGACAGCCGGGAATTTTGGGTTTGCTGACTTCAGTTGACATTGCATTGGCTACAGCACTACAATAGTTTCAAAAACTGTACTTTTATAGCTGAGAAATTTTTAACGGGGCAACCAGTGGTTGCAAAGGAATGAATCCAACCCAAATGTGACGGACTGGACCAGGTTGTGGTATGGGGCACCTCCCGTCCCCTTCTGACGCCAACGGTCATCGCTGCCGCAGAACAACCACGGGTCACACGCCGGCCGGCTGACGCTCGTCCCGTGCTCTGATTGCACGAGGTGGCGGTCACTGCGGCTCCGTGACGATGCATGCCCCGGCCGGCCGTGTCATGGGTGCCGCCCTCTCCCCGGCCGCCGAGTATATAGCCGCCGGTCGACTCGGCAGCGGCACACAGCGCCGTCAGCGGCCCGGCTCGCCAGCATGGCTCTCACCAGGGTAAGGCGCAGCCGGCGAGGCAGATCAGTCGAGCCTGCAGATGGTCAGCTCAGCTGGAGACCTGGTCCACTTGGCCACGTCCAGTTGTGAAGGCCTTGTGGATGTGATATATGCATGTAACGTTGTTCGTTGCAAAGGATAGGAAAATGGCTCCTGGTGGACTCACATGGGATTTAGGGCCGAGTAATGTACGTTTGCTTGTGAACAGCATTCTCACATGAATTCAACCAGCAACAAAAAATAACACTATTGTGTTCGATAGGTCCTGCAAAACAGGTCCAAAAAGGACCTATTTTGCTTGTCCAAAAAGCATAAGATAAACTTCGTGCCGCATCAAACGCTTTCTTTGATAAAAAGTCCGTTTTACCAAGTCGGCAGATTTGAATGATAATCAGGACGAGAGCTTCTCCGAAGCACTGCAGTGAAGCAAAATTAGTTAATAAATCAGTGGCCTATCAGTACGCATAAGACCATCGCCTGAGACAGTGCTCATAACTTGCCTCATTGCTACGTTTGACAATTGGTTTAGATTTTCGCCGATGTCAAATTTGGTCAGCTTGATGATGCAGCATCACTTTTATCCAATTTTGTAACGGGTAGTCGATTGTGGTGGCCGTGAGGCACGGGTGCCTGTGATCATGTTATCAACAGATCATTTGTATTGCCAATAATGCAGTGGATTTTACTTCGCTCCACGAATAGTTCAACAGACCACAATCAGTTGAAAGAGTAATGTGTGCCAAAAGTCGACGGTTCCCTGGTTGCAGGTGGTTACCCTTCTTCTGTTTGTCGGCCTGTGTTTGGCTGACGGAGGCGGCGGCAAAGGCGGCGGAGGAGGCGGAGGAGGCTACGGTGGTGGCAGTGGAGGAGGCAGTGGCTATAGCAGCGGTGGAAGTGGAGGCGGTGGTTACGGCGGCGGTGGACGTGGAGGCGGTGGATACGGCGGCGGTGGAAGTGGAGGCGGTGGTTACGGCGGCGGTGGAAGCGGAAGGGGTGGTTACAGCAGTGGCGGTGGAGGAGGAAAGAGCGGAGGTTACAGCAGCGGAGGAGGCGGTGGTTACGGTGGCGACGGGGGCGGAGGCGGTGGTTACGGCGGCGGAGGAAGCAGAGGCGGTGGTTACGGCGGCGGCGGAAGCGGAAGGGGTGGTTACAGCAGTGGCGGTGGAGGAGGAAAGAGCGGAGGTTACAGCAGCGGAGGAGGCGGTGGTTACGGTGGCGACGGAGGCGGAGGCGGTGGTTACGGCGGCGGCGGAAGCGGAGGCGGTGGTAACGGCGGCGGCGGAAGTGGGGGCGGTGGTTACGGCGGTGGAGGAAGCGGAGGCGGTGGTTACGGCGGCGGTGGAGGCGCAGGCGGTGGTTACGGCGGCGGAGGAAGTGGAGGCAGTGGTTATGGCGGCGGTGGAAGCGGAAGCGGCAGTTATATTAGCGGCGGAAGCGGAGGAGGTGGTTACAGCAGCAGTGGAGGCGGTGGTTACAGCGGTGGCGGTGGCGGTGGAGGCGGTGGCTACAGCGGCGGAGGAGGAGGTGGTGGCTACAGTGGCGGCGGTGGCTACAGCAGTGGGGGAGGCGGTGGCTACAGCGGCGGTGGTGGCAGTGGCGGCGGTGGCTACAGCGGTGGAGGAGGTGGTGGTGGCTACAGCAGCGGCGGGGGAGGCGGTGGTGGCTACAGCTCCAGCGTGTCGTCCAGCTACAGTGTGGTTCCCACCTACAGTGGAACAGGCAAGTACCCTGCAGCTAAAGTATCGTCTAGCTATGGAACGCCCAGCCAGAAGGGAGGAGGCTACAGCGGCTGAGACAATCAGGCGTGTTGGTGGATGAGGCTTAATGTGGCCCTCATTCGTGCATACATGCCTTTCACTGATGCAGGATACCGGGAGAAACATTGCCTGAAAATATGTGCTTGTGTTGAATTTTTATTTAAGCCTCGATGTTTGCAAATACAGTTACCGGTTCTGCATGCCTTTGACATCCAACACATCCCCTGTTAGACTGGTCCCGGGTTCAGTGTTCTTGGTATGATCATTTTTTGTTCGTTTTGGCAAGAATCAACGCGATGTTGTTTTTGTATGGCAAAGAGCAGCAATATAGGCAGCAGGTGTTTGATGATTAAGTCCTTTTACGGCATGTTTATGGATACAAAGCTGAGGGGAAGAACACACCATCGGCAGCCGGCCAGCTGCACAGCGCACGCGCGCACCACCCGCAGAATCCACACACAAGGTGAAGTGTGAAAACCTTAGAAAGGGATGTAACTCACAGAAAACACCTGTAAGTAATTCGAGTCCTTGTGATCAGCAAAAATTGGCGTCGTTTATGGTCCACTGAATGTGAACCGGAGGGCTCAAACACGGTTTTATGTAGAATGGCTTGGTCAGACGCGTACAGACGATAGCTTGTTAATATTTTCGGGTAGGGTATACTGCTGCGATATACCTACATATAAATAAAACTGAACTTAGACTTTCTCTTGAGAATCATGGCGATTGTGTAGTAGGACAGAGGGATTGGAAGGTGAGACTCATTCGGTTACCAGCAGTTACTGATAACTTGCCGAGAGGTGGCGGTGTGTTCATGGAGCGTGTGTGCAGAGCCGAATATCTTAATTTGCTCGGGTTTTGGGCCTTTCCCGTGGTGTTCTTATATCTTTGTCCGTGATGTTGTGCTGTTTGTTCGCATTTACATGGTCGGTCATGGCTCTGTTCTTAAGTTATTTGATTCCCAGTCTTATTTTCGTCAAAGGTTGCACTACTGCTCAACTTCCTGCATTATGTAGCACCAATTGTGATACGCAATCTAACGTCATTAGACGAACACTCGCGTCGACCCATTCGGTGGCCATATACCCGTCTGGCAAGACCTTAGCAAGTGGTTTGCTCCTTTTACGGCCCTCAGCCAAGGAGTCGTTTTTCGCATCGTCGTTCTCGTCGCTTTTCCGTTCGCACTAGCTCCAAACACACCTTTCCACTCATTTTTTCTTGTTCTTTTCTCGCTCCCCCCGGTATGGGGAAACGGATCAAACGCAAGAAGGACGACACTGACGCGGACTCGAACTCGGCCTCTGACCTTGATAATGCCCTGGACATAGACGACGGAAGTTCCGCTAGCTCCGCTTTGGCTACCACTTCGCCTGACGACCTTCGCGCGCACCAGGCCCATTCCACTGGTTCATGCCCTTCCACCGCGGTGTCTGGACAGCACCCGTCTCCACCCAACTCCCCTGGTTCCGACCCTCGCTCGTTTTCGACCACCCCAGTGCCTGCTCGCTCTGATGCTGACCCTTGCTCGACATTGACAAGTGTTCGCCTGCCCTCTGAACTAATTCGGGATCCTGTCGGCTCTTACGTTGTTGTTCAGCCTTGTGATAAGAACGTGTCATTCCGGAAGTCAACGTTTTCTGGCCATCAAAACAAATCAAGACTATCTGCGATCCATGCGAACTCAAAATTGGAGCACCGGGAAGCGGATCACTCATCATTAAAATAACCACTCGCGCACAAACCAAGGCCCCACTCAAAACAACTGAATTTTGTGGCGAACAAGTAAAAGTATCCCTGCACCATGCCAGAAACACCAGTAAAGGCATGATCTTCGCGCAAGAGTTTCCGTTTTATGATGGAGGACGAGATCCTGGCGGGGCTCAGAGACGAGCAAGTTTGCCAGGCCCGACGGCTAACGACTTGGTCTACGAGATGGTCAACGTCGCGACACTAGCCTGTTTGTTATCACCTTTGCTACCAGCCGACTTCCAGAGACGCTCGTCGCTCGTTAGCTCGCTCGCTCACAGCACGCTCACCGCTGGTTACCTTCGTTATAAAGTAAGAGTACCCATTCCAAATACATCAGGTGTTTCAAATGTCAACTGCTCGGACACGGCAGCAAGTACTGCAAACAGGGTGCCAGATGCTTGAAGTGCGGCGAGACTCCGCACGAGAGGTCTGCCTGCACATCCCCCCAGAAATGCCTGAGCTGTGGAAGTGCTGATCACGCCGCCAACTCTCCTCAGTGTCCCACATAAAAAAGAAAGAAAAAATTTGTTCTGGAAAGGCCAAGACAGGTGTGCCGTACCCCGAGGCGCGGAGCACTATTCAATCCAAAACGTCGTCGCAGTCTAGCAAAACATGTGCGCAAGTAGCAAAAGCCACGATGGCCACATGTGAAACACGGACAAACTCCATTACCCGTCTGCCTCCCCTGAAGCTTCTCACCCCCCGCCCCTCGGTCTCAGGTGGGTCAACTACACAGACCCAGACAAAAAATGCCGTTGAGTCGCCCTGGCTGGGCGCTCGGATGCGCAGGCGCCCGTGCGCCCCCGTTCCCAAGTTGGCCGGTGTTCCAACCCGCCGGCTGTGCGTGATACACGTGCGGTTCAGGCCGTCCGGCGTTCTAGCCCCCCGGCTATGAACAGTCGGCGGCCCGTTCCCTCTGGCCACCACACGAACGTTACCCCCTCCCCCCTCCCCACCACAATGCCTGTCGTAACACGCCCGAACGAAGACCGCCGGTCCCGTTCATCAGTGAGGGTGGCGATGAGACGGCCTCGGTCTGTTGCGTTCGGGCGATTCCCATCAATCGGTATGCATGGGTCCCTTCATCATTAAATGTCTTTCATCTTACAGTGGAATTGTCGCGGTCTCGTTTCAAAATGGTCTGAAATGAAAGCACTTTTTGCCGTATTTGCTCCAGTCATCATTGCCGTACAGGAAACACGGTTTCGTCCACATATAACTTGAAATGCCGAGTTACTCGTTATATCGCTGTAACATTACGGACGGTGAGCGTCGCCAAGGTGGGGTGGCGCTGTACATTAGTCAAAAATTAACATACACGCCACTCACTTTTTTTCTCACCCTCTGCGATCTCAACGCTCACAGTCAAACGTGGAGTAACGGCACCCAAGTCATTGATCGCCGAGGACATTTGGTTGAAAATTGTATTGATACACACAACTAAGTTCTGCTAAAAAAGGAAACAATACCTATCACCGCCTATCCACTGGAACGGAAACAGTCATTGGCTTGTCATTGTGCCCTCCCTCAATAGGAGCTTTCTTTGAATGAACTATTGAGGGAGATAACCACGCCGGCGACCACAGCAAGGAATTTATCTTATCACACATATTCTTCATTCTGCAGCGACCGCGACAACTCCACTGACTAAACCTCCACCACGACGCCTTCCTGTGCCGTGGTGGACGGACGATGTTAAGAAGGCCATTGCCAGACGTAAACGTGCTTTTCGAAGTTATCAACGCAATTACAATATTTCACATTTGCTCGCCCGCAACTCTGAACGCGCTGGGGCCAGGAGAATCAGAAGAGCTGCCACATGTTGTTCTTAGTTAAATTTCCTGCAACAATTTACATCATCTACTCTGTTAAGCAAAATTTGGTGATAAGTTTTGTGCACTTTCTGGTAAGTGGCCGTCTATTTCTCATCCAGCTCTCCAAATCAACGATGCTTTAGTTACATCCTCACCACAGGTCATGGAGGCTGTTGCCGAAAGGCTGGCACATTGTAGTTCTTCTGAAAATTACAAAGCAGGTTTCGTAAATCAAACGAGACCCCGATTTAATCTGCATCCCCATTGCTTTCTTTCCGACAATACAGAGGACTTAAACTTAGCATTTTCTTTCTCCGAGCTCTGCGATGCGATAAAATCCACCGGTAACACTGCAGTATGCCAGTGTGAGCTGTATTGCGCTTTCTTCCGTCACTTACCTGACAGCATGCTTCAATTTATATTAAAAGTTTTCAATGGTTTGGAGTCCTCTTATATTTTTACGGAAGCATGGAAAGAAACGACAATATTTCCGATACCAAAACCAGGCGAGGACTCACAGCCCAGTCAACTATCGTCCAATTGCGCTCACCGGCTGCCTGGGAAAACTTATGCAACGCTGGTTGGCTAACGCCTTGCCTGCATAATAGATTGTAACAAACTCATATCGGATCAGCAATGTGGATTTCGACGTAACCGTACCACCTGTGATCATATTATTCGTCTCGAAACAGATATTCGTCGCGCATTTTGCCAAAAACGTCAAGTCGCTGCTGTGTTTCGGGACATTACTTGCGCTTATGACATGGCATGTAAACCAGCTTTAATTTTTCAACTCAAAAAGTTAGGATTTAAAGGACATCTGGCAGACTATCTTGTGGGATTTCTCTCAGGAACGCGGCCGTTCCGTGTAAGATGCCGATCGGCGGTCTCTAATGTTGACGTTCAGGAGAACGGTCTTCCACAAGGTAGCTGTATATCTCCAATGCTCTTTAACCTAATGATAGATGATTTATTTGATGATCTCCCGTCAGGCATATCCTCGTCACTTTTTGCGGATGACAGCGCGATTTGGTGTTCAGATGAAGGGTATAATCACTCATTGCCCGCCTTCAGAACGCCCTTCACAAGTTACAACAATGTTCAATAAGTTATGGTCTGTTCTTCCGCTCAAAAATCAGCCGTTATGATTTTCGGTAAAAGGCAACGAGATGCAACTACACATTCTATCCAACTGGATGGGCACAATATTCCTTTTGTTTCATCATTCAAATTTATAGGTATTGTTCTCGACCCGAGATTGTCCATGTCCAGGCACGATGAGCGTGTCCGCACCAAATGCGCCACACGTTTGAATTTGCTTAGGTGCATCTCGGGATCAAGATACGGTGCTGACCGGCATACATCATTGTTACTATATATCCTGTTATTGAATATGGATCAGTGGTGTATGCAGGTGGCACGGAAGGCAGTCTGAAGTCCCTAACTGTTACACAAAATATGTTCTTGCGGCTTGCACAAGGAGCACGGCGCACATCCCCAATTTCAGCACTTGAAGTAGATGCTTTCATTATGCCTGGAGCCCTCCGACGTATTGAGCACACTATAAGGTATGTCATAAAGAGAAGATAAAATCCAAGTCATCCAACATTTGCCTCCACACGTATATTGCCACGAGCTCACCATACATACTTAGGACCAGCAGAGCGTCGCTCGGGCCTTACAGTGGCATCACGTATCACTGGGTTTGTTTTTTTTTGCCATAGTTTGAATTAGGTCCTTCCGCAAGCCTCCGTGCCACCTGACTTAGCAGTAGCCCCTTGGCGAATGGCACCTCGTAAAGTCATGTTTCTTTTTACTGATTCCAAACGCATCGTCACAACAGCTTATGTACAACAAAAATTAAATCGTATTATCGCAAAGTATCCACACTGTCGTTTTATATATACCGATGGCTCCATGGCTGAAAACCACACTGGATGCGCGATACTCTGTAACGGCCATTACTCACAAAAATGTAGGTTACCCGGTGGAACATCCGTTTATCTTGCAGAATTGTTTGCTTTATTTCTTTCTTTGCAACATATCAAACGACAAAATCATAGGACCAGGCCCATAGTAATTTGCTTGGATTCTAAGGCGGCCCTTTTGTCACTTATTAACCATGACCTTACTTACCACCTCGTTGTTCGTATTATAAACATTTATTATTTTTTATGCACACAAGACACAGACATCAATTTTTTGTGGGTGCCAGGCCATCGGGGCATCATAGGAAATGAGAGGGCCGACCAATTGGCTAAGGAAGCACTGGCGTCCCCTGACATAAAACCAGTTCATGTTGACCAAACTTCAATAAAAACAGTCATTCACAATTTAGTAAAATAAGTTTGGCAACGACAATGGACGGAAGCCACGAGGACACAGCTTCACAACATCAAACCGGAAGTTGCACCTTAGCCGTCGGTAAACCGTCTAGACCGTTCGCAAGAAAAAGGTATTAGCACGTCTTTGAATCGGACACACCAAGCTTGCACATAGTTATATATATATATATATATATATATATATATATATATATATATATATATATTTAAAATACCCGCATCCGCTATGTCATCATGTGATCGACCCCTTTCGGTTAAGCATATTCTGCTTGAATGTGACAAGTTTCAACACCAGCGGAAGACACTGGAAACACACTGTCGTCACCACAACGTTGCATTATCATTAGAAGTCCTCCTAAGTAATGGTCATCCACATCTTCTTGATGTATCATTCAATTTTCTTAGACGTACCGAAATGCTTTAATTATTGTGAAAGGGTAAGATGTAGCGTTTTCCTTTTTTCAAAACACAGATTTAAGTTTGAGTTAAAATAGATCCTTTAAAGGTGTGGAATGGTCCGAACGGGTCGAAACGCCTCAAACCAAATAAACTAAACTAAACGAGGTCGAAAATAGCACTGAACACATGATTTGTCGCTGTCACGTCAGTGTCAGTACCCAACGTTCATGCCGGGGTCTTTTGCCGGCCGATTCTGCGTAAAGATCTCGTAGGAGCCTCGGAGCCAAAGTCATAGTTTTGCTCCGTATGATAAAGGATGTTTTGCTCCACTATCTTTGATCCTGCGAGTAGGAATTCACAGGTTGTTCGTTGTGGTGTGGAAAGTCGCTCTTGCCTTCATGGACGAAGACTTTTGGAATAGTAAGGCCCTGCACCCTTTTAATACCTTTTGATTTGAAGTGCACAACATGCCGTACAAATGAGGATTTCACATTTCACACAACAATAATTACCTTACAACACATGATTAGCAACGTGTCAATGATAAATTCTTGTTCTTCCCGTCCCTGACCTAGCCGTGTGTATGCATTCACATGGGCTGGTATTCGGCAATAATTGTAATTCCAGCGGGCCAGACGTAGCGATTTGGCAGCGATATTTCAAACACACCCAGTTGTGTTGAGGCATGACAAATCGCCGATGTCGTGAGTTGAGGGGACAGCCAATGCTAGAAAAGGTAGAGGTACTATAAAGGTACTATGAGGAAGATACTATAAAATCTCCCTTTATTTAGCTTAAGTCGTTCCAACAAATGAACAGTGACACAGCTGGCCGTTTGCGTCTTGAATGTGCGACCTCATTTCACGATCAGGATTTATAGTAATCAATAGACCGTACACTTAAGCTGTGGCATTTTGATAAAAAAGTTAAAACTGGCCAAAAAACATGCAACATAATTTATGAATAGGCCTTAACGTTACCTGAAAGAACATGTTGAGCGTTGCTCGTAACGCCTTTGAGGCCACGCGGACGTGTTGCGATCAACATTACTGCACCATTTGCCTAACAGATGTTTGCCATTTTAGGCAACTCAGGCAACGCCTGAGGAACATGAAGCGATTTAGGTAGTTTTACCAAACCGGATATAGAATGTGCGATGCACCGTTTTGTGTTTGATTTTAAATAAAATGATTAATGTTCTACATTGGGCTTTTAATTCGTATTGATCTAATTGATATGCCTCCTCCTGTGGTGGTCACGTGGTCTGCAGCTGTTGTACGTCCCCTAGTCGTGAGCCAATGTTTGCGAGGTATCTCATTCATGTGTTCTTATGTACGTTACATGAGCAATAACCGGTACCTCCTGGCATGTCGCCAAGATATCAGTTCAGCATCAAAAATCCTAACACGCTCCCGGGGACCAGATAAATACCCTTCGCTCGGGTGGGAAGGGGGTCAATTCGACTCCGCGGGATCTCACCGAACCTGCAATCTGCTGAACGGAGGAGAATGTACGGTGCAGAGACCGACAATTCCTGCGCTGGTTGCCTACGGAGAGAACTCACCATTCTACATTCAAACTCAGCTCACCAGCGTGATAAATCAATCACGGAACTATAGGGTATTTCTTGGCCTTGAGTCCGTCAAAAACTTGAAACTTAAATTAACAAAGCGAACGAATACAGAAAAGTTAACGTTTTAAGCGACTGTGACGAACGTTTCGGGAAGAATCTAAACACCTACGATTATTTTGGTTGCAGTAGCCCCCCCCCCCCCCCCCCCACCCTACCCCACCCTCTATTCACCGCATTATTACCATTGTCACCAGCGTGTATGCGTAGGCGCGGCCCCATGCATTTCGACACATGACGAGATAGCAAAATATGGTGCAATTTAAACACAATTTTGGACAGACTATTCACCTTTATTATTTTGGAATATTTTTTAATCTGCACTCGTCCGGGGGAAGCTGACTTCATCTCCTCACAACTTCCCTGGCGCGGGTAAAAAACAACGCTCGCTGCGACCCCTAAAATTTGGTACATGGTGATCTATTGATTTGGCATTCTCTATGCGAATTTGTAGTTTTAATCCATAAAGATCAGTGACCAGAGTCAAGTCAGAGGTCAAGCCCGAAGAAAATTTTGACCATACATAACTTTTTGTGTGTTACTTGCCATTGTTCAAACTTTCTATGGAAAGACATGATAGTAACTAGTCTGCCTGTCTCAGTTTCTTTGAAACAGGCGTGGCTAATAACCTGAGGTCTGGTCAGGTTGTGCTATTTTTCGTAAATCATGTCAATTCATGCGCTTTTCGTGGATTTCTTGTGTTGTGAGGGGACGTACTTGTGTGCCAAACTATATTATGACGACTGAGCACATGACCTAGGCCCGGGTCATGCTATATCTGTATGGCAGCTTCTGCCAAGCATATGCTGATATCAAAACAGGCACATTTTGTTAGGTATCTTTGGGCACAGAGTTCGAATACTCAAGCGAAAACATATTGTGATAGCATCTTTATGCAAAATGAGGTCGCAATAGGTAACGTGAGAACATGTTAGGTCATATGATGTCATTCAAGGTCAATGACCTGTGCTGCCAGTAGCGGAGAGGCTTGATGAACGAGTGCGACACGTGTAACCACCTCCTAATCGCATTTTTGGAACTGATGACGCCTCATTTCATTAACCGGCCTGCCTGTTTCCATTTTGTTACAAACACATTGCCAAGTGTCGAAAGGAACTATGTAAAACGCAGACAATGGCTGTGCAAACTTTGGTATCTATAAATATACAATACACTATTTCTGACCACAGAAAAGCATTGTACTGGTCACAAACACCCGGTTAGTAGTTCAAAACGATTCATTCAGAGACTTCATAAATTTACTTAAGTTGACATCAACTGGCCTTAATGTCAAGTTGTCATGGCATTTTTGTGTCTAGAATGCATTTGTCGCACAGCTGCAACTAATTCAGCTTTCTCACATTCATATGGCGCCATGCAGCGTCTGGAAAATATATATCCAAGGGAGAAGTCAACTTTCCTCGGCCGCGAGTGGTTGTCTCGGACACCCGGCCGGGCGCAGGTTTAAGGGATGTTCCACTTTTGAGTGGGGTTTTGAAATCAGATAGCCATGATGAAGATGTGCTGAACACTTCGTGCATTCTATGTCTAGGTCAACCAGGCCTCTATGACGTCATAAAAGTGACACACGGTTGCTACCAACTCAATGGTCAGGTAGTAATCACAGCCAAGAAAATGTGATCGTCGAATTATTCGTGTCTGGCGTAAGTCAACACGATTTCTGGTATCAACGGACTTCCGTTGGCCCTCACCTGATGCTATGCATTCAGTGCTAATTTCGTACATGTCATGTTTTGTGCCACGCTATTAAGGCGTAAGGGCATCAAAAAACATCAGCAAACATCAAAAGTGTCACCAGATTTCAACCTATGCCAGTAACCTTTTAATAGCCTTGGAAAAGTCAAGGGGCAAAAGTAAGTGTCAGTTCAGTTATGTTTTGGACTAAATCTCCGAAGACGTGTCCCCATAACGTTCAGAAAGATCCCCTACCCCGTCGTTCCCCTGACGCCGACGACCATCGCTGTCACGGGTCACACGCCGGCCGGCTGTCGCCCGTCCCGTGCTCTGATTGCACGAGGTCGCGGTCACTGCGGCTTCGTGACGGTGCATGCCCCGGCCGGCCGTGTCATGGGTGCCGCCCTCTCTCCGGCCGCCGAGTATATAGCCGCCGGTCGGCTCAGCAGCGGCACACAGCGCCGTCAGCGGCCCGGCTCGCCAGCATGGCTCTCACCAGGGTAAGGCGCAGCCGGCGAGGCAGATCAGTCGAGCCCGCAGCTGGTCAGCTCAGCTGGAGACTGGGCCTACTGGGTCACGTCCGATGGCTGTGGAGCCTTTGTGGATGTCACGTTTGTATGTAACGTTACTCGTTGCAAAGAACAGGAAAATGGCTCCCGGCCGACTCACAAGGGATTTAGAGCTGAAAAATGTACGTTTTCTTGTGAACAGCATCCTCCCATTAGCACTATTGTGTTCGATAGGTCCTGCAGAACAGGTCCAAAAAGGACCCATTTTGCTTTTCGAAAAACCATAAGATAAACTTCGCGCCGCATCAAACGCTTTCTTTGATAAGAAGTCCGTTTTACCAAGCTGGCAGATTTGAATGATAATCAGGATGAGAGCTTCTCCGAAGCACTGCAGTGAAGCAAAATTAGTTAATAAATCAGTGGGCTATCAGTACACATACGACCATCGCCTGAGACAGTGTTGGTAACTTGCCTCATTGCTACGTTTGACAATTGGCTCAGATTTTCGCCGATGTCAAATTTGGTCCGCTTGATGATGCCGCATCACTTCTATCCAATTTTGTAACGGGTAGCCGATTGTGGTGGCCGTGAGGCACGGGTGCCTGTTATGATGTTATTAACAGATCATTTGTATTGCCAATAATTCAGTGGATTTTCCCTCGCTCCACGAATAGTTCAACAGACCACAATCGGTTGAAAGAGAAATGTATGCCATAAGTCGACGGTTCCCTGGTTGCAGGTGGTTACCCTTCTTCTGTTTGTCGGCCTGTGTTTGGCTGACGGAGGCGGCGGCAAAGGCGGCGGAGGAGGCGGAGGAGGCTACGGTGGTGGCAGTGGAGGAGGCAGTGGCTATAGCAGCGGTAGAAGTGGAGGCGGTGGGCACGGCGGCGGCGGGAGCGGAGGCGGTGGTTACGGTGACGGTGGAAGTGGAGGCGGTGGTTACGGCGGCGGCGGAAGCGGAGGCGGTGGTTACGGCAGCGGTGGAGGTGGAGGAGGTCGTTACGGCGGCGGACGAAGTGGAGGCGGTGGTTACAGCGGCGGTGGTGGAGGAGGAAAGAGCGGAGGTTACAGCAGCGGAGGGGGCGGTGGTTACGGTGGCGGTGTAGGCGGAGGCGGCGGTTACGGCGGCGGTGGAAGCGGAGGCGGTGGGTATGGCGGCGGCGGCAGGAGTGGAGGCGGTGGTTACGGCGGTGGTGGAAGTGGAGGAGGTGGTTACGGCGGCGGAGGAAGTGGAGGCGGTGGTTACAGCGGCGGTGGAAGCGGAGGCGGTGGTTACGGCGGCGGAGGAAGTGGAGGCGGTGGTGGTGGATACGGCAGCGGTGGAAGCGGAGGGGGTGGTTACAGCAGCGGCGGTGGTGGAGGAAAGAGCGGAGGTTACAGCAGCGGAGGAGGCGGTGGTTACGGTGGCAGTGGAGGCGGAGGCGGTGGTTACGGCGGCAGTGGAAGCGGAGGCGGTGGGTACGGCGGCGGAGGAAGTGGAGGCAGTGGTTACAGCGGCGGTGGAAGTGGAGGCGGTGGTTACGGCGGCGGTGGAAGCGGAGGGGGTGGTTACAGCAGCGGTGGAGGCGGTGGTTACAGTGGTGGCGGTGGCGGTGGAAGCGGTGGCTACAGCAGCGGAGGAGGAGGTGGTGGCTACAGTGGCGGCGGTGGCTACAGCAGTGGGGGAGGCGGTGGCTACAGCGGCGGTGGTGGCAGTGGCGGCGGTGGCTACAGCGGTGGAGGAGGTGGTGGTGGCTACAGCAGCGGCGGGGGAGGCGGTGGTGGCTACAGCTCCAGCGTGTCCTCCAGCTACAGTGTGGTTCCCACCTACAGTGGAACAGGCAAGTACCCTGCAGCCAAAGTAGCGTCTAGCTATGGAGCGCCGAGCCAGAAGGGAGGAGGCTACAGCGGCTGAGACAATCAGGCGTGTTGGTGGAATATGCTTGATGTGACCCTCATTCGTGCATACATGCCTCCGATTTATGCAGAATACCTGAAAAAAACATTGCCTGCAATTGGGTGCTCGTGTTGAATATTTATTCAAGCCTCGATGTTTGAAAATGCGGTGACCGGCTATTCATGCCTTTGATATCCACCCCCTTCCCTGTTAGACCGGACCGGGGTTCAGTGTTGTCGGTATGATCGTTTTATGTTGGTTTTAACAAGGACCAACGCGATGTTGTTTTTGTATGGCAAAGAGCAGCAATAAAGGCAGCAAGTGTAAGATGCTGAGGTCTTTTATGGCACGCTTGCGGACACAAAGTTGAGGCGGCACATAACACCATCGGCAGTCGGCCAGCTGCACAGCTTACGCGCGCACCACCCGCAGAAACCACACGCATTGTGAAGTGTAAAACCGTTAGAAGGGGTGCAATTCACAGAAAACACGGGTAGGTAATTGGAGTCCTCGTGATCAACAAAAAATGGCGTCGTTTATGGTCTACTGAATGTGGCCCGGGGGGCTCAAACACGGTTTTATGTAGAATGGCTTGGTCAGACGCGTACAGACGATAGCCTATTGATATTTTTCGGGTGGGGTATACTGCTACGATATGCCTGCATATATAAGTAAAGCTGAACTTACACCTTCTCTTCACAAACATGACAATTATGTAGTAGGACAGAGGGATTATGGTGAGAGACAGAGGGTGAGACTCACTCGGTTACCAGTAGTTATTGGTAACTTGTCGAGAGGTGGCGGTGTGTTCCCGGAGCGTGTGTGCAGAGCCGAATATCGTAATTTGCTCGGGTTTTGGGCGTTTTCCGTGGTGTTTTTATATCCTTGCCCGTGATGTATGCTGTTTATTCGCATTTACATGGTCGGTCATGGCGCTGTTCGTAAGTTACGTGATTCCCAGTTTAATTTTAGTCAAAGCTCGCACCACTGCTCAACTTCGCGCGTTATGTACCACCAAATGTGATACGTGGTTGAAAATAGCGCTGAGCACACGCCATTGCTGAGATCCCCGATACTGCAGCGGTTAACGCGTCCGCGTTAAACGCTGGGAAACCAGAGGTACGGGGCTCGATTCCCCGCGGTGCCTGCCCCTCCTGCCAGGGTGAGAGTCAGGCAGTACCATCTCGCTTCAGCATCTGAATGCGTCATAAAGCCCCAATGGTGATGAGAGCCAACTGGAGTCCGCTGGTGCCAGAAATCGTGCTGACATACGCCAGACACAAAGAAATCGATGATCATGCCTTGTTGGCGTTTAGCACCACATCACCAATGTGCTGGCATTATTCGCGTGGCGTTTCTATGGCGTAACGCATGCCTGGATTACCTGTAATTATTCCCCGCACGACAGTCTGCACAAACTCGCCGGCATTAAGCTAAGAAACCAGATAGTTTTAAGCCTCAAAATGCACAAGGCGGTGAGCTGCACTGGTTGAACTTCAAAATGTCTACCTCACTTCAAGACCACATTCAAATGTTGAGCACTCTCTTTCAAAAAAGACGTAAACAAAACTCTATCACGTTTTGGAAGTGCATAAAATCAAGAAAGACCAGGTTCGAAGGAACGGTATTGAGCAGAGTGAGGAGGACAAATTGAGTAATTTCTTAGCTGTGCTTATAATAAGATTTCCTCGCAAAAGTTGATCAACACCATCACCATGTTTTTCACTCGGGACTACATGGCACAAAATGCCTTGATCATGTTCCTCAACACCATTTTTGTGGTACCACCAGGTGGAAGACCGGCCGCCAATTTCTAGTTCTGATCGTGCCATCCGCAATGTACTTTAGCCCATCCCTATAGGTGAGCTGGCCATTGACTCAGAATTTTACGATTGTGTCAACACTCACTAAACTATCACTGCTTAGTGTCGGTGCTCATGAGGAAAATACATCCAATCTAAATGTGCGAATTATATGCTAGGTTCAGATCAAAATCTCTCGCATTAAAACCCCATGGCCACCCTTATTATATTGCACTCTAGTCCGCCCACCCCATTGCTGCTAAGAGAGCAGAGCACACATCGCTGTCTCGTTGTCACATTGCAATGGGGACATCCCCGTTGACAATCGACCAGACAATAAACTGCCCTTCAGGAGGTTCAGGTTATGCGTATCCACGATCGTCAGGGCCCATATGAGCCACCTATGCGTTGAGGTGGCTCAAATGAGCAGAGGGGGAGGGGGTGGGGGCTCAAGTCAGCATTGGGGAGGGGGGGGGGTGGGGCTCAGGCCCCCCGAAAATATGCCAAGTGATGCCCCTGCCTGCGTGGATATGCAATGAATACAAATCACTTTTTATCCTCATTCTATTAGATCACCTTAGGAGCACCTGCTCAGGCTCATCCGGAATAACTTCTGTGTGGTTATGAACACTGCTCAACGTTGGCGTACCTGATTTATAAATTGCCACCTTTTGTAAAACATTGAAATTTGTCTCGCCGGTTAGTACTCTGTTTACTCTTTATGGAGGCCATGTCCGTGACATTTCACTCAAAAACCACAAATAATGACCTCTGATGGAAATACGCATTATGCGTCTTCTAAACATCCAAACACATCACCACAATCAGTAAAACATCCAGCGTAAGTATAGCCACAGAAGCATGATGACACAAAGCCGTTGGTGCGTTTTATTGGCGGTCGAATCTGACCCGCAGTGCGGTGGACCAGATCGGATTTTCCAGTGGATGTTTTTGTTTCAAACGGCGTCGATGGAGAAATATCGCGGTGCAGTTAATGGAACACAACCCGGTCAGCAGAAACGGGGGGGGGGGCGGGGGGGGGGGCACATGTTACGTGGGCTTTGGTATCGGTGTAGATATTCCGATGACCGCGTATCAAGCGAGAGATAGATACAAATCAACATCCCCTAACGCACCCCCAGAACAGATGGCTTATCTTAAACACTAGAGAGATGAAATTTCCGAACTCACTGCAAAAAAATCGTGGCTGGCTGCGCTCCGCCTGGATTTAGAAACGCAAAACTAGGTTTATGTGGTTTTTATTGCCTGGATCGGAGAGGGGTTCTGGACTGCCTTGATGGGATTCTAGACTTCTGGACTGGACTTGCTTTCTCGGTGTATGTACGTTTGGTATCGAAGCAGAAACCGGGGTGTAGCGTGAGCCTCGTTAATGCGCGAGTTTTCTGCGTACACCGCGGTGTGATGGAGAGTGTTGGACCCTGGAGTACTTCACGGGGTGGGTTCACAAGCCCTGTGTACCCATATTTCAGGGGCAATGGTTTGGGATGGGTGCAGTTTCTGGGAGCATTTCGGATATCTATATGGGCGTGAGTAAGACGTTGATGCAATGTCGGGTAGATGGTCAAAGAAATATCGTGCAATGCTGCTACTTGCGTTCCTTTTAACACAATCAGTTCAAATTCACAATACTCTTGGTGCTATGAGCGCAGAACATTAGGTTCAGTAGAAGCCCTCATGAAACTCTTCCACATTTCAGAGCTAATGTTCCCGAAAAGAACATACGAGTGTGTAACGGATGGTTACAGATGATACGAAATGAGTGACGGGGAAGTATGGGATCAGCCCCAGTTGTTATAGGCGGATTGAGTAAAGTAAATTTTCCCCGTGAAGGCCTCTGCTGGACACGCATTTCGCTGAGCCATTTTTAGCACCGGCGTGGATTCGAAAATTTGCCTGGCTGTCAAAAAGTTGCTTGTCAACCAGCGCTGTACTACTTAAAATCTCCAGAATGGGCGAATCGTAGCCATTGGTCACACGAGGTCATCCTTGCCCGTGCGCGGCCGTGTTGAGGGGGTTTTGACCGACCGACGGAAAAAAGGTCTGCTGGAAACCCACGAACCCGAGTCAACCGACCCGTGCGGCCGTGATGGGATGTTGTACCGCACGTAAAACGTTCCGCAATACTGTCTGACAAGGTCTAAGGGAAAGTTACCGATAGACTAGATCGGCACGAACATGACTCTTGAGATCAGCGAATACCTTGCATGCTTCGCTTAGCAAGTGCATAAGCCAAGCACAACCCATGTCATACGTCCATGCCTGATCTGTTAGGGATGGAACAGGGGAAGCTCAGGAGAGGAAGCGGGAGAGACGCAGAGCTGTGGGACGAGTAGTCCGAGCTGGCATGTGGTTTCACAACATAACTTCAGAGTGGAAACGAGGGAGCAATGGCTGCCGAAAACAGCTGTTTCCCCGTTTTTGACATATTCCTTTCAATTGTTTTTGGGGGGTAAGTATCCCCCCTTAGCTAAATGGCATGCCTCCTCTTTGAGTGGGGGAAAAATGGCGGTTTTGATTAACAAAGGCGAGGTTCTAATGCGATCCTGTGGTGGAAGCAGTGCGTTCGCAAATAGCACCCGTGCTTGCACGGGCCTTCCCATAACCAAATGAAGGACAGGTGTGAATAGGTGTGTGCAAAGCTAAATGTCCATAAGGCTATGTCTCTGATAGGTGCGTAAGAATGATGAAGATCGAAAACATATATTATTTTAGCACACACTTTGAATTGTACACGCTTTTTTGTGAGCTATACTCCGTTTTAGTGCAAATATTTCGGTTGTGGCGCCCCTGCCCCTCATTGTAAAATCCAGCAAAACGCCCCAGAGTTGAAGCCTGACTGCTGGACGAGTCATTCTTCGAAAATGCATGCGCCTTGGCAGACATCACGGGGAAGAAGTGAGATTGCAACGTGCGCAAAACCATGGCATTGCGGCTCCTGGGTGTTGGAAGTCCATCGGAGCACTTGGTGTATGACAGTGGGCACATAAGTCTAGAATCTCTCAAAAGTTGCGCCAAAGGTGGCTCACAGTCTCAGAACGCCGCAGCCAACAGGCATGACGGGTGGGCCGTTTTCATCAACAGTGTAGTGCGTTCACCCGCCGCCACGGACGCCACAGACGAACACCAAGTCAGTCAAGCCACTTTCATAAGTTGTTCAGTGCATTAGTGAGGAACATCATTCACACAGGTAAGACAGAAGTATTAGCCTTATTCCTTGGAGAAAGAGCCAGGAAAATGGAGATGTAGTTGGGATGATATTTCGGCAACATGTCTGCTGTTGTTTCGATAAAGGTATATTCCCAAAATATCAGCCCAGCTATATATCAATTCTCCTGGTTTTTCTCTGAGGAACAAGACTGATACTACTGTCGTAACCAAGCCACTTTCACTTTATGGCTCATAAATGGCAACATCCGTTTAAGTCAATGATGGAAGTGGACATAATCTCCTGTCAGGAACGTGAACTGGACCATGTAACAGGGGTGTGGATGGGAGCAATAAAGTACAATTCAACGCGGGTGTGCCAAGTTTCTTGCCTGTCATAAAACAACATCGCGTGTGCTTGATCTTCATATTTTTACGTTGTTATCCAAAATGGTTACTGCCGATCCTTTGCCACCTGAATACTAAGGCATGTCATGATTTTAGATCGAGAGGGGGGGGGGGCAACGAACGTTCCTCCAGGGCTACTTCCTGTACACATACTTGCCATGCCATGACCAAAACTACAAACATTTTAGACTTTATTTTCTGAAACGGTTGCAACCTTCAGTATTTGAAACGAGAGCAACTATTCTTAATGCAGCGTCATGTTGCTGCCGCAAAATAATGCCTGATGTAACATCTCCGGGGGCGAGGGGCATGCTACCTTTTATGGACAGCCGGGCATTTTGGGTTGTTGACTCCAGGTGACATTACATTGGCGACAGCACTACAATAGTTTCAAAAACTGCCCTTCTTATAGCTGAGAAGTTTTTCACGGGGCAACCCGTGGTTCCAAAGGGATGAGCACGACCCAAGTGCAACGGGCTGAACCAGACTGTGGTGCGGGGCACCTTCCGTTCCCCTCTATAGCCAACAGTCATCTCTGCCGTAGAACAACCACAGGTCACACGCCGGCCAGCTGACGCTCGTCCCGTGCTCTGATTGCACGAGGTGGCGGTCACTGCGGCTCCGTGACGATGCATGCCCCGGCCGGCCGTGCCATGGGTGCCGCCCTCTCTCCGGCCGACGAGTATATAGCCGCCGGTCGGCTCGGCAGCGGCACACAGCGCCGTCAGCGGCCCGGCTCGCCAGCATGGCTCTCACCAGGGTAAGGTGCAGCCGGCGAGGCAGATCAGTCGAGCCCGCAGCTGGTCACCTCAGCTGGAGACCGGGTCTACTGGGTCACGTCCGGTTGTGGAGCCTTTGTGGATGCGATATATGTATGTAACGTTACTTGTATAAGTGTAACGTTACTTCATTTGTTTTGCCAATAGTGAAGTGGATTTTCCTTCCCTTCACGAAGAGTTGAACAGACCACAATCAGTTGAAAGAGAAATGTATGCCATAAGTCGACGGTTCCCTGGTTGCAGGTGGTTACCCTTCTTCTGTTTGTGGGCCTGTGTTTGGCTGACGGAGGCGGCGGCAAAGGCGGCGGAGGAGGCGGAGGAGGCTACGGTGGTGGCAGTAGAGGAGGCAGTGGCTATAGCAGCGGTGGAAGTGGAGGCGGTGGCTACGGCGGCGGTGGACGTGGAGGCGGTGGATACAGCGGCGGCGGTGGAGGAGGAAAGAACGGAGGTTATAGTATCGGAGGGGGCGGTGGTTACGGTGGCGGTGTAAACGGAGGCGGCGGTTACGGCGGCGGTGGAAGCGGAGGCGGTGGTTACGGCGGCGGAGGAAGTGGAGGCGGTGTTTACAGCGGCGGTGGAAGCGGAGGCGGTGGGTACGGCGGCGGTGGAAGTGGAGGCGGTGGCTACGGTGGCGGAGGAAGTGGAGGCGGTGGCTACGGTGGCGGTGGAAGCGGAGGGGGTGGTTACAGCAGCGGCGGTGGAGGAGGAAAAAGCGGAGGTTACAGCAGCGGAAGAGGCGGTGGTTACGGGGGCGGCGGAGGCGGAGGAGGTGGTTACGGCGGCGGTGGAAGTGGAGGCGGTGGTTACGGCGGCGGAGGAAGAGGAGGCGCTGGTTACAGCGGCGGTGGAAGCGGAGGCGGTGGTTACGGCGGCGGAGGAAGTGGAGGCGGTGGCAGCGGAGGGGGTGGTTACAGCAGCGGCGGTGGAAGAGGAAAGAGCGGAGGTTACAGCAGCGGAGGAGGCGGTGGTTACGGTGGCGGCGGAGGCGTAGGCGGTGGTTACGGAGGCGGTGGAAGCGGAGGCGGTGGTTACAGCGGCGGCGGAAGCGGAGGCGGTGGGTACGGCCGCGGTGGAAGCGGAGGCGGAGGTTACGGCGGCGGTGGAAGTGGAGGCGGTGGCTACGGCGGCGGAGGAAGCGGAGGGGTTGGATACAGCAGCGGTGGAGGCGGTGGTTACAGTGGTGGCGGTGGCGGTGGAAGCGGTGGCTACAGTGGCGGAGGAGGAGGTGGTGGCTACAGTGGCGGCGGTGGCTACAGCAGTGGGGGAGGCGGTGGCTACAGCGGCGGTCGTGGCAGTGGCGGCGGTGGCTATAGCGGTGGGGGAGGTGGTGGTGGCTACGGCAGCGGCGGGGGAGGCGGTGGTGGCTACAGCTCCAGCGTGTCCTCCAGCTACAGTGTGGTTCCCACCTACAGTGGAACAGGCAAGTACCCTGCAGCCAAAGTATCGTCTAGCTATGGAGCGCCCAGCCAGAAGGGAGGAGGCTACAGCGGCTGAGACAATCAAGCGTGTTGGTGGATGATGCTTAATGTTCCCCTGAGTCGTGCATACATGTCTTTGATTTATGCAGAATACTGGAAAAAAACATTGCGTGCGATTGGGTGCTCGTATTGAATATTTATTCAGATATCGATGTTGGCAAATACAGTGACCGGCTTTTCATGCCTTTGATATCCAACACCTTCCCTGTTAGACCGGTCCGGGGTTCAGTATTGTTGATATGATCGTTTTATGTTTGTGTTGGCAAGGACCAACACGATGTTGCTTTTGTGTGGCAAAGAGCAGCAATATAGGCAGTAAGTGTGTAATGCTGAGGTCCTTTTACGGCATGTTTTTGGATACAAAATTGAGGCGGCGAACACACCACCGGTAGCCGGCCAGCTGCACGGCGCACACGCGCACCACCCGCAGAATCCACACACTATGTGAAGTGTGAAAACGTTACAAAGGGGTGTAATTCAAAGAAGGCACAAGTTAGTAATTTGAGTCCTTGTGATCAACAAAAATTGGCGTCGTCTATGGCCTACTGAATGTGGTCCGGAGGGCTCAAACACGGTTTGATGTAGAATGGCTTGGTCAGACGCGTACAGACGAAAGCTTGTTAATATTTTCGGGTAGGGTATACTGCTACGATGTACCTACATTTATACGTACAACTGAACTTGGGTTCTCTCTTCAGAAACATGGCGATTATGTAGTAGGACAGAGGGATCAGAGGGTGAGACTCATTCGGTTACCAGCAGTTACTGGTAACTTGCCGAGAGGTGACGGTGTGTTCCTGCAGCGTGTGTGCACAGCCGTACATCCTAATTTGCTCGGGTTTTCGACCTTTCTCGTGGTTTTCTTCTGTCTTTGTTCGGATTTTTTGCTGTGTATTCACACTTATATGGTCGGTCATGGCGCTGTTCTTAAGTTATTTGATTCCCAGTCTTATTTCAGTCAAAAATCGCACCACTGCTCAACTTCCTGCGTTATGTAGCACCAAATGGAATATGTGTTCGACGGAAGTGAAATCAGAGATCAGACATCGTCGACCCACTCGCTGGCTACGCCCGATTAGCCAGACCATTACTGACAGAGGCGTTTGCTGCTGTTGCGGCTTTCTGCCAAGGAGGCCTTTTTTCTCATCGTCGTTTTCGTTGCTTTTTTGTTCGCTGTTGGTCCAAATTTGCATCTTTCGCTTGAGTTTGGTTGCCCTCTTCCCGCTGACCCACTATTGGGGAGCGCGGAAAGTGCAAGAAGGATGACACCGACACAGATTCGAACCCGGCCTCCGACATTGATACGCCCTTGGACACGGACGACGGAAGTGCCGCTGGCCCCGCTTTGGCCGCAGCATCGCGTGATGACTCTTGCGTGCCCCAGGCCATGACCGTTGGTACACACACTTCCACCGCGGTGGCCGTACAGCACCTGTTTCCATCCATCACCCCCGGTTCCGACCATCGCTCGTCTTTGACCACTCCGGTGCTTGCTCGCCCTCACGCTAACCCTCGCTCGACAATGACCAGTGTTCGCCTGCTCTCTGAATCAATTCTGGATCCGCTCAGATCGTATGTTGTCGTTCAACCTTGTGATGAAAATGTGCTGCTTCGAGGGATCAACGTTTTCTGGCCATCAAAGCACATTTAGGCTATCTGCGCCCCATGATATCTGAAAATTGAAGCGCCGGCAAGCGGATCACTCATCATCAAAACAACCACTCGCGCATAGACCAGGGATCGTCCCAAACAACGGAATTCCTTGGCAAGCATGTCAAAGTGTCCCTCCACCACGCCGGAAACACTACCAAAGGCACCATCTTCGCGCCAAAACTCCGCTTCTTGACGGAGGAGGAGATCCTGGCGGAGCTCTCGGGCGAGAAGGTTTGCTATGTCAGACGTCTGACGACCTTCAGAGATGGCCAGCGTCGCGATATCAGCTTCTTGTTCTCACTTTTGCTACCAACAGACTTCCGAAACGCTCACAGCTGGTTACCCCCATTATGAAAATGGAGTGTTCATCCCAAATCCACTCAGCTGTTTGAAATGCCAGCGGCCAGGACACGGCAGCAAGGTTTGCGAACAAAACGCCAGATGTCTCAGGTTTGGCGAGACCTCTCACGAGAGCTCTCTGCCTGTACATCACTTCAAAAATGTTTGAGCCGTGGGAGTGATGATCATGCCGCCAACTCTTCTCAATGTCATGGGGAAAAGAAGAAGGAATTTGCTCTATAAAGGCCAAGACGGGTGTGTCGTATCCCGAGGCACGGCGAAATGTCTAGTCCAATATGTCATCGTTGTTCAGCAAGACATATGCACAGGTAGCAAAAATCACAGTGGTCACATGTGGAACACAAACAGACTCCATTACCCAACTGCCTCACCTGAAGCTCCCTACCTCTCGCTCTTATGCCTCAACGGAGTCGACCACGCGGACCCAGACAAAAACCACCATTGAGTCGTCCCTGGCTGGGTGCTCGGGTGCGCAGGCGCCCGTGCACACCCGTCCCCAGGTCTTCCGGTGTTCCAGCCCGCCGGCTGTGCGTTATACACGTGGGGCTCGGGCCGTCCGGCGTTCTAGCCCTCCTTTTATGAGCAGTCGGCAGCCCGGACCCTCTGGCCGCCACCCGAACGTTACCTGCCCTCCCACCACCACAATGCCTGTCATAACGCGCCCGAACGAAGACCGCCGGTCCCGTCCATCAGTGAGGGTGGCGACTGGACGCCCTCGGCCTTTCTCGTTCGGGCGATTCCCATCAACCAGTGGGAATGGGTCCCTTCATCATTAAATGTCTTTCGCCTTACAGGGGCATTGTCGCGGTTTGATTTCAAAATGGTCTGAAATGAAAACACTTTTCCCGTATTAGCTTTAATCATTATTGCCGTGAATGAAGCATGGTTTCGTCCCACCGACACATACAGCTTTAAAGTGCCAAGTTATTCGTTCTATCGTTGTGACACCACGGACGGTGAGCGTCGCCAAGGTGAGGTGGCACTGTACAACAGTCAAGAATTAACACACACACCACTCACTCTTAACACACCTCTTCAGGCTGTTGCATCTTCGGTTCGGCTGCATGGCCGTACCATCGATATATGCTCAATATACATTATACCAAATTATAACAACACGGAGCTCTTACGCCAACTTGACCAATTCGTTGCCCAATTTCTCACCCTCGGCAATCTCAACATCCACAGTCCAACGTGGAGAAACGGCACCCAAGCCGCTGATCGCTGAGGACATTTGGTTGAAGATATTGTTGATGCATACAATTCGGTACTTCTAAATAAGGGTAATAATACCTGGTACCACCTACCCGCTAGAACGGGAACAGCCATTGACTTGTCGTTGTGTTCTCGCTTAATAAGAACTTTCCTTGGCTGGACTGTTGATAGAGTTGTCCACGACAGTGACCATTTTCCAACTAAACTTTATGCCACTTTTGATGCCACTGCTGATACAGTTCTTCGATTTATGCGCCGTTGGAATCTGCCAAAGCCAGACTGGACCAAATTTCAAGAACTTTGTCTTGCCGAACAGGATAGCTATGATTCACCAGAGCAGGGAGTTGATCTTATCACATATATTGTCCATTCTGCAGCGACCGCGACAATTCCACTGACAAAATGCCCGCCACGACGCATCCCTGTGCCGTGATGAACAGATGAGGTAAAAGAAGGCCATTGCGAGACGTAAGCGTGCCTTTCGCAGTTTTCAACGCAATAACGATATTTCTCATTTACTTGCACGCAACTCTGAACGCGCACCAGACAGGAAATCATAAGAGTCGCAAAACGTTACTCATGGCTATCTTTTCTTACGACAATTTGCAGAAGCCAATCCGTTAAGAAAATTTTGGGGATTAGTTCGTTCAGTACCTGACAAAAGCCTCTCATTTTCACTCCCGGTTCTCAGAGTCAACAACGCTTTAATCACCGAACCGCCACAGATCATGAGCAGTCTTGCCCACAGTATAGCTCAGTGCTGTTCATCAGATGATTGCACACCAGGATTCATCGATTGTGCACGGCTCAGATTTCATCTGCCTCCGACATGTTCCTTTTCGGATAATACAGAGACATACAAAGTACCATTTTATTTGCTGGACCTTCGCGATGCAATTAAATCCACCAGTAATGCTTTAGTAGGTCAGGATGACTTACATTATTTTTTGTTTGGTCATTTATTCGACAACATGCTTCAGCTTATTTTGAACATTTTCAACGACCTGTGGTCTTTCACGTTTTTTCTTTCCAGATCTTTGGAATCTTTCCAGACACATGGAAGGACACCATGATCATCCCACTTCGAAGCCAGGCAAGAACACTCACTACCCAGCTAACGATCGTCCCATTGCATTCACTAGTTGCCTTGGAAAACTCAAGCAACGCATGGTTGGAAAGCGCCTTGCCTGGGTAATAGATCATGATAAACTGATACCGGACCAACAATGTGGATTTAGACGCAACCATACCGCTTTGGCCATATAATGCGCCTAAAAACGGACATTCGTCGCGCATTCCGTCCAGAACGCCAAGTCACAGCTGCACTCCTAGATATTACCCGCGCCTTCGGTACGGTATTCAAACTGGCACTTATTTTCAAACTTTAAAAGTTGGCACTGAAGGGAAATTTCGCACATTACCTTGTGGGATTTCTCTCGGGATACGGCCGTTTCGTGTCAGATGTCAATCGGCCGTTTCCGATGTTCATTTCCTAGAAAATGAACTCCCGCAAGGGAGTTGCAACTCATGCACAACAGGAGTTCAGCCACATGGTTGTAAAATATCCAAATTGTCACTTTATTTATACCGACGGTTCCAGGACCGGCAACCGCACGGGATGAGCAATGCAATGCCACACGCATTATTCTAAAAAAAAAATGTAGATTACTGGATGGTACATCTGTTTATCTTGCGCAACTGCTTGCCATATTTATTTCCTTATAACACATAGAGCGCCAAAATAATAGAACAGGACCATAGTGATTTGCTCCGATTCAAAAGCAGCTTTACAGTCACTTATTGACCCCGATGTAACTCACCACCTCCTTGTCAGTATTATAAACTTGCATCATTCTTTACACACACAGGGCATACACCTGATTTTTTGTGGATCCCAGGCCATAGTAGGAAATGAGCGGGCCGACCAACTGACCAGGGAAGCTTTGAGGGACCATCATATTACACCCATTCCTATTGGCCATGCCACTATAAAAGCATCCATCCGCTACTTGACAAAACGACTTTGGCAACGACAGTGGACGGAAAACCATAGAATCCAGTTTCATGACATAAAACCAGACATTACACATTGGATATCGGCAAACCACACAGACCGTTTGGTGGAAAAGGTGTTGAGCCATCTTCGACTTGGTCACACAAAGTTTACGCACAGTCATTTATATTTGCAGCAGCTTCGTCCTCGTTGTAATCCATGTGGTTTTTCCCTCACAGTCAAACATATTATTTTCCAATGTGGCGAATACCAACAGCCATGAACTATCCTGCAAGCCTATTGCTGTCAGCATAAGCTGGAATTCTCTGTATTTTTTTTTAGGTGACGGTGGTCCACATTTGCTTAATCTTTTGTTCAATTTTCTTAAACCCACAAACACCTGCTCCATCTGATATGAATGCTGGAAGAAAGTCTAGTCTTAGTAGTCTAGTCTTAGTCTTAGTCTCAGTCTTAATCTTAGTCTAGTCTTAGTCTGAGCCTTAATTTCAGTCTGAGTCTTAAAATGGGCAGGGCGGTGAACTGCACTGAATGGACTTCAAAAGTCAATCTCCCTTCAAGACCACATACCCATGTTAAACACTTCCTCTTAGCAATAGCGTACGAGGTCTAGGATTTCATTAAAGGGGAACTGCCTTGATGCAATGCTAGACTCCTGGACTGGACTTGCTTTGTCGGCATATGTCATTTTGCTATTGAAGCGGAAACCGGGGTGTAGCGTGAGCCTTGTTAATGTGCGAGGTTTCTGCGTACACCGCGGTGGGATGGGAGAGTGCTGGACACCAGAGGACTTCACGGGGTCGGTATATCCATGCGCGCCTGTATTGCAGGGGTAATAATTTGGGATGGGTAAAGTGTCTGAAAAATTATCTATATCAATCTGGGTACGGGTAAGACTTTGATGAAATGTCTTGTACATTGTTAAAGAAAGATTATACAATCCATCTACTTTCGTCTCTTTTAGCATATCAGTGCTGTTCACAATGCTGTTGGTGTCATAAGCGCAGAACATTAGTTTCCGCGGAAACATTCATGAAACTTTTCCACGTTTTAGATCTAATGTTCCTGAAAAGTAGGTACGGGTGGCTAACGGGTGGTTACAAGTAATGGTAAATGAGCAACGGGTGAGTATGGGAACAGCCCCATGCGTAGTAGGCGGATTGGGCAATGGGAATTTTCCCCGTGGAGGCCTCTGCTGGACGTGCATTTTCCTGAACCGTTTTTAGCACCGGCTTGGATTTTGCCATTTGCCTGGCTCTCAAAAGGTTGCTTGCCAACCAGCGTTGTACTGGTTACAATCTCCGGGGTGGGCGAGCTGTTGTTAAGACTGTCGGCGAAATTGTCGCTGGTCTTTGGTCACACGAGGTCACCCTGGCCCGTGGGCGGCCGTGTTGAGGGGATTTTGACCGACCGACGAAACAAAGATCTGCTGGAAACTCACGAACCCGAGTCAACGTGTTCTGTGCGACCGAGTTGGAATGTTGCACTGCTCGGAAATCCCTCCGCAATACTGTCGGACAAGGTCTAAGGGAAAGCTACCGACAGATTAGATCGGCACGAACATGGCTCGTGAGATCAGCGAAACACAACCTATGCCGTACGTCCGATAAAAAACATGCATATGATCTGTGAGAGATGGAAAGCGAGCGGTAGAGACGCAGAGCTGTGGGACAAGTAGTCCGAGCGGGCATGTGGTTTCACAACATAACTTCGGAGTCGAAACAAGGGAGCAATGGCTGCCGAAAACAGCTGTTTCCACGTGTTTGACATGTTACTCTTTTTTTGGAGGGGGTTAAGTATCCCTTTAGCTAAATGGCATGCTTTATCTCTGAGGAGGAAAAATTGCGGTTTTGATTAACAAGGGCGAGGTCCTAATGCGATCCTAACCTAAAACCATGGTATTGCGGCTCCTGGGTGTTGGAAATTCATTGGAGCACGTGCTGTATGACAGTGGGCACATAAGTCTATAAAGTATCTCAAGAGTTGTGCCAAAACACGTCTACAGTCTCAAGAAGCCACATCCAACAATCATAACGGGTGGGCCGTTTTAATCGACAGTGTAGAACGTTCACCCGGCGCCACGCACGCAACAGACGAACAACAGGTCAGTCAAGCTACTTTCATAAGTTGTTCAGTGCATTAGTGAGAAACCCCATTCACGCAGATAAGACAGAAGTAGTAGCCTTATTCCCCGGAGAAAGAACCAGGAGAACGGAGGTTTATTTGGATTGATATTTCGGCAACATGTCTGCTGGTGTTTCCATAAAGGCATGTTCCCAAAATATCAACCCAACTATATCTCCATTCTCCTGATTTTTCTCCGACAAATAAGGCTAACACTACTGTCTTAACCAAGCCACTTTTACTTACAATGACTCACAAATGGCAGCGTCAGTTAAAATCAATAATGGATCAGTGTAAAACAACATCGCGTGTGCTTGATCTTCATATTTTTAGCTTTATCCATAGCGGTCACTGACGATACTTTGTCATCTGAATACTAATGCATGCCATGATTTTAGAAAGACAGGGGGCGGGGGGGAGAGTAGCGGAACGTTTCTCCAGAGCTACTTTCTGAACACATGCCTATCATGCCTTGACCAAAGGAAGAAAAAGTTTAGACCTAATTTTCTGAAATGGTTATGAGCTTTAGTATTTGAAAAGACAGCGTCTATTTTCGTTGCAGCGTCATGTTGCTGCCGCAAAATGACGACCCATCAAACATCTCCGGGGCGACGGGCATCCTACCTTTTATGGACAATCGGGCATTTTGGGTTGTTGACTCCAGTTGACATCACATTGGCAACAGCACTACAATAGTTTCAAAAATTGTGCTTCTTATAGCTGAGAAATTTTTAACGGGGCAACCGGTGGTTGCAAAGAAATGAGTCCGACCAAAATATGACGGGCTGGACCAGGTTATGGTACGGGGCACCTTCCGTCCCCCTCTATAGCCAACAGTCACCGCTGCCGACGGACAACCACGGGTCACACGCCGGCCGGCTGACGTTCGTCCCGTGCTCTGATTGCGCGAGGTCGCGGTCACTGCGCCTCCGTGACGGCGCATGCCCCGGCCGGCCGTGTCACTGGTGCCGCCCTCTCTCCGGCCGCCGAGTATATAGCCGCCGGTCGACTCGGCAGCAGCACACAGCGCCGTCAGCGGCCCGGCTCGCCAGCATGGCTCTCACCAGGGTAAGGCGCAGCCGGCGAGGTAGATCAGTCGAGCCCGCAGCTGGTCAGCTCAGCTGGAGACCGGGTCTACTGGGTCACGTCCGATGGTTGTGCAGCCTTTGTGGATAAGACATTTGTATGTGACATTTGTATGTGACAATGCTCGTTGCAAAGGATAGGAAAATGGCTCCCGGTGGCCTCACAAGGGATTTAGAGCTGAGAAATGTACGTTTTCTGGTGGACAGCATCCTCACATGAATTCAACCATCAAAAGAAAATAACACTACTTTGTCCGATAGGTTCTGCAAAACAGGTCCAAAAATGATCCATTCTGCTTTTCGAATAAGCATAAGATAAACTTCGCGCCGCATCAGAGGCTCTCTTTGACAATAATTCCGTCTTACCAAGCTGACAGATTTGAATGATAACCAGGACGAGAGCTTCTGCGAAGCACTTCAGTGAAGCAAAATTAGTTAATAAATCAGTGGGCTATCAGTACACATACGACCATCGTCTGAGACAGTGTTGGTAACTTGCCTCATTGCTACGTTTGACAATTGGCTCAAATTTTCGCAGATGTCAAATTTGGTCTGCTTGATGATGCAGCATCACTTTTATCCAATTTTGTAACTGGTAGTCGATTGCGGTGGCCGTGAGGCGCGGGTGCCTGTTATGATGTCATCAATAGATCATTTGCATTGCCAATAATGCGATGGATTTTCCTTCCCTCCACGAGTAGTTCAAAAGACCATAATCAGTTGAAAGAGAAATGTATGCCATAAGTCGACGGTTCCCTGGTTGCAGGTGGTTACCCTTCTTCTGTTTGTCGGCCTGTGTTTGGCTGACGGAGGCAGCGGCAAAGGTGGCGGAGGAGGCGGAGGAGGTGGCGGTGGAAGAGGCAGTGGCTATAGCAGCGGTGAAAGTGGAGGCGGTGGGTACGGCGGCGGCGGGAGCGGAGGCGGTGGTTACGGCGGCGGTGGACGTGGAGGCGGTGGATACGGCGGCGGCGGAAGCGGAGGCGGAGGTTACGGCGGCGGTGGGAGTGGAGGAGGTGGTTACAGCGGGGGAGGAAGTGGAGGCGGTGGTTACAGCGGGCGGTGGTGGAGGAGGAAAGAGCGGAGGTTATAGCAGCGGAGGGGGCGGTGGTTACGGCTGGCGGTGTAGGCGGAGGCGGCGGTTACGGCGGCGGTGGAAGCGGAGGGGGTGGTTACGGGCGGCGGTGGAAGTGGAGGAGGTGGTTACGGCGGCGGAGGAAGTGGAGGCGGTGGTTACAGCGGCGGTGGAAGCGGAGGCGGTGGGTACGGCGGCGGCGGAAGCGGAGGCGGCGGTTACGGCGGCGGTGGAAGTGGAGGAGGTGGTTATGGTGGCGGAGGAAGTGTAGGCGGTGGTTACAGCGGCAGTGGAAGCGGAGGCGGTGGGTACGGCGGCGGCGGAAGCGGAGGCGGTGCTTACGGCGGCGGTGGAAGTGGAGGCGGTGGTTACGGCGGCGGAGGAGGTCGAGCCGGTGGTTACAGCGGCGGTGGAAGTGGAGGCGGTGGTTACAGTAGTGGCGGTGGAGGAGGAAAGAGCGGAGGCTACAGCAGCGGAGGAGGCGGTGGTTACGGTGGCGGCGGAGGCGGTGGTTACGGAGGCGGTGGAAGCGGAGGAAGTGGTTACGGCGGCAGTGGAAGCGGAGGGGGTGGTTACAGCAGCAGTGGAGGCGGTGGCTACAGTGGCGGCGGTGGCTACAGCAGTGGGGGAAGCGGTGGCTACGGCGGCGGTGGTGGCAGTGGAGGCGGTGGCTACAGCGGTGGGGGAGGTGGTGGCTGGCTACAGCAGCGGCGGGGGGGAGGCGGTGGTGACTACAGCTCCAGCGTGTCCTCCAGCTACAGTGTGGTTCCAGCCTACAGTGGGAAGGCAAGTACCTGCAGCCAAAGTATCGTCTAGCTATGGAGCGCCCAGCCAGAAGGGAGGAGGCTACAGCGGGCTTGAGACAATCAGGCGTGTTGGTGGATGATGCTTAACGTGTCATTCGTGCATACACGCCTTTTGATTGATGCAGAGGACTGGAAAAAACATTACCTGCAATTGGGTGTTCGTGTTGAATATTTATTAAAGTCTCGATGTCTTCAAATACGGTGACCGGCTTTTCATGCGTTTGATATTGTTTTTTGTTCGTTTCGGCAAGGGCTGACGCGATATTGTTTTTGTGTGACAAAGAGCAGCAATAAATGTGATACCCGGCTCTTTTGCGGTTTGTTTGTGGACACAACGTTGACGGCCATGGGATGCAGTCGATTCCCAGTCTTATTTTAGCCAAAGCTCGCAGCACTGCTCAACTTCCCGCGTTATGCAGCACCAAATGTGATACGTGGTCGGCAGAAGTGAAATCAGAAATCAGATATCGTTGACCCACTCGCTGGCTGTGCCCGATTGGCAAGACCAATCCTGACAGAAGTGGTTGCTCTTGTGGCGGCTTTCTGCCAAGCGGTCCTTTTTTCTCATTGTCGTTTCCGTTGCTTTTTTGTTCGCTATTGGTCCAAAGCTCGCATCTGTCACTTGAGTTTAGCTGCTCTCTTCCTGCTGACACACACATGGGGAAGTGCGGAATGCGCAAGAAGGATGACACCGACACGGATCGAAACCGGCCTCCGACATTGATAAGCCCTTGGACACGGACGACGGAAGTGCTGCCGGCCCCGCTTTGGCCGCAGCATCGCCTGATTACTCTTACCCGCCCCAGGCCGTGGCCATTGGTACGCGCACTGCCACCGCAGTGGCTGGACAGCAGACGTCTCCGTCGAACGCCCACCGTTCCGACCCTCGCTGGTCTTTGACCACTCCGGTGCTTGCTCGCCCTAATGCTGACCCTCGCTTGACAATGACCAGTGTTCGCCTGCTCTCTGAGTCAGTTCTGGATCCTCTCAGATCGTACGTTGTCGTTCAATCTTGTGATGAAAATGTGTCGTTTCGAGGGATCAACGTTTTCTGGCCATCAAAGTACATTCAGGCTATCTGCGCCCATGATATCTGAAAACTAAAGCACCGGCGAACGGATTACTCTTCATCAAAACACCCACTCGCGCATAGACCAGGGATCTTCTCAACCAACGGAATTATTTGGCAAGCATGTCAGAGTGTCTCTCCACCACGCCGGAAACATTACCAAAGGCACCATCTTCGCGCCAAAACTCCGTTTCTCGACGGAGGAGGAGATCCTGGCGGAGCCCGGGACGTCCTGTCTGACCTGTGACGACCTTCAGAGATGGCCAGCGTCACGACACCAGCTTCTTGTTCTCACTTTTGCTACCAACTGACTTCCGAAACGCCCATAGCTGGTTACCCCCCTTATGAAATTAGAGTGTTTATACCAAATCCATTCAGTTGTTTGAAATGCCAGCGGTTTGGACACGGCAGCAAGTTTTGCGAACAAAACGCCAGATGTCTCAAGTTTGGCGAGACCTCTCCCGAGGGGTATGCCTGTTTATCACTTCAAAAATGTTTGAGCCGTGGGAGTGCTGAGCATGCCGCCAGCTCTTCTCAGTGTCATGGAGAAAAGAAAAAGGAACTTTCTCTATAAGGACCAAGACAGGCGTGTCGTATCCCGAGGCACGGCGCGCTATTGAATGGAAAATGTCATCGCAGTCCAGCAAGACATACGCAGAAGTAGGAAAAACAACGATGACCACATTTGTAACGCAAACAGACTCCATTACCCAACTGCCCCCCTTGAAGCTCCTTACCCCTCGCTCTTATGTGTCAACTGAGTCGACCATGCAGACCAAGACAAAAAAACACCATTGAGTCGTCCTTGGCTGCGCGCCCGGATGCGCGGGCGCCCGTGCACCCCCGTCCCCAGGTTGGCCGGCGTTCCAGCCCGCCGGCCATGCGTGATTCACGGGGGGCTCAAGCTCTCCGGCGTCCCAGCCCTCCGGCTATGAGCACTCGGCGGCCCGGCCCACCTGGCCACCACATGAACGCTACGTACCCTCCTCCCCCCCCCCCCCCCGCCACCACAGTACCCGTCGAAACACGCCCGAACGAAGACCGCCGGTCCCGTCCATCGGTGAGGGTGGCGAGGGGACTGTCGCGGTCTCATTTCAAAATGGTCCGAAATGAAAACACTTTGTGCAGTATTGGCTCCAATCATCATTGCCGTACAGCAGACACGGTTTCGTCCCACCAACACATATAACTTTAAAATGCCAAATTAATCGTTGTATCGCTGTGACACCACGGACTGTGAGCGTCGCCAAGTCGCCAGGCTGTACATCAGTCGAGAATTAACACGCACGCCACTCACTCCTGCCACACCTCTTTAGGATGTTGTATGTTCAGTTCGGCTGCATGGCCGAGCCATCGATATATGCTCAACATAGATTACACCAAATCATAACAAAACAAAGCTCTTACGGCAACTTGACCAACTCGTTGCTCCATTTCAAAGCCCTTTTCTCATCCTCGGCGATCTCAACTCTCACAGTCCAATGTGGGGTAACGGCACCCAAGCCGCTGATCGCCGAGGACATTTGGTTGAAGATTTTATTGATACACACAACTTAGTCCCGCTAAACAAAAGCAACAATACTTGTCACCATCTACCCACTGGAACGTAAACAGCCTCTGACTTGTCATTGTGCTCTTCCTCAATAGGAACTTTCTTTGTTTGGACTATTGAGGGAGATATCCGCGCCAGCGACCATTTTCCAATTAAAATTTATAGCACTTTCGGTATTGCTGCTGATGCAGTTCCTTGATATATACCCCGCTGGAATCTGCGAAAGGCAGACTGGACCAAATTTCAGGAACTTTTTATCACCAACCATCGTTGCTATGATTCACCAGAGCAAGGAATTGATCTTAGCGCACATATTCTTCATTCTGCAGCAACCGCGACAACTCCACTGACTAAACCTCAACTACAACGCCTTCCTGCGAATCGCTGGACTGCATCTACCAGTTTCCCTTCCCATACCGCGAGTGGGAAGTCAAGACATCACTCACCCAAGTAATGTCGCGGAAGCCATTGGGGAAGCCTTGTCAGACCGTTGCCGACATGACACCTGCGATCCACGGTCTTCGCGGCACAGGGCGCGACGTGAAACTTCGGAAATTAATTTTTATACAGGCGACATCCTGACGTACAGCATGCATTTCACTATGATTGGAACTTCAGGAGCCATTCGCTCGCTGCGTAGTGTGGTGGAGGGGCCCGACCTCATCCACAGTGATATGATACGGCATTTTCCTCCTCGTGTACCACGAACACTGCTGACACTTTTTAACTGTATATGGGAGTCAGGTAAATTCCTGCCAACTTGGCGAGAGGCCATGGCAGTGCCTCTTTTAAAACCCGGGAAAAGTGGAACGAACGCTCTTGACTATCGCCCGATCACCCTTACATCTTCGCTTTATAAGCTCGTGGAAAGAATGGTGAATGTGCGGCTCTCGTGGACTTAAGAACGTCAAAGCTTTTTTAAAGAATGCTCAGTGCGGATTCCGTAAGAACAGGAGCACGAATGACCACACCTTAACTCTTGATACCGCATTGTGAGCCGTGTTTATTAGCAAACGGCATATCGGCGCCATCTTTTTTGACATAGAAAAAACTAATGATACCACGTGGAGACATGGAATTCTGATGAAGTTACTGGATTGTGGCATCCGCGGTCACATAGGAAAGTATTTACAAAACTTTTTGACTGACAGATTCTTTCGGGTACGTGTTGGTTCGTATCACTCCGAGAGGTATCCGCAAGAATAGTTGTGTGCGTCAGGGCAGCGTATTAAGTGTCATCCTTTACGCAATGATAATTCACGAGATGGGGGACACGCTTCCGCATGGGATCAGCCGTTCTCTGTTCATAGATGACTTTGCTATTTGGCATAGCTCATCGACCAATCGCACGATGGAGCGACAGATGCAGCTGGCTGTCACGCGCCTGGGGAAGTGGAGTGTGCTCAATGGTTTCCGGTTTTCCACATCGAAGACAACTGCAGCCCATTTTTGTTGTCGTCGCCGTCAATGTCCTGAAATGGAGATCAGGCTGTATGGGCAAGGCGTCGTCAATGACAGTACCGTGAAATTTCTCGGCAGGGAGCTAGAATCGCTTTTGAACTAGGGTGGGAGTGAAAAATTCCATCGCAAAAAGACCGTGCGGGATTGAAAAAGTCAATTCACAAAAGACAAAACTTATGAGCCCGTGACTGATGCTTCAGGAAACAAAGACATCTATTTCAAGTTGGCATGGACGTAATATCAGAAATCTGACAAAAATATTTTGTTCTTTTTAACATCTTAGGCCATGTAAGTAAAACAGAATACATTAAAGCATAGTAATTTCAGGACAGTGTAACGAACATACGAAATTATTAACACCAATAATTTGATGCTGCACTTTGCATTTCCCTTCCACAGCACTTTTAACACAAAACGAAGCAAATGAATTCAATAACGTAACAACAACAGAAAATTCAACAAGCATAAAACACTCAAACAAAAAGAACTTTGGACACCTACACATCAGCCCATCACCAAGTCAAACACAGTAAACATATATCTGGCTTTTGTTAAGATGGGGTCAGGGAAAACAAACATTTTGCTACTGTTTCCTTCAAAATACCAATGCTTGTTTCCATGAAAGTGGCCTAACTATGCCTGACCTAAAGAGGCCTTACTTCATCTCATCCTGTCTAACCTGTTTGTATCACAGCAGCAGTTGTGAGTTACTGATGCTTGCACAATTCCTATTGCGACTTGCCATGCACTTAACCAACTTAACCTAACCTAGGGTGGCACATGTGTTAAACATCACCTCAACTCACCTATCTGTTGATAGCAGCAATTGTGATAAAACAGGATAAAGCTAATGTTTGGCTGATTTCAACTTGCATCCTGATTCAGTTCATTTGTGTATGCTTGTTGACATCAGACAACAATGACAACACTCAAATCAAAGCACTTCAAGTCACTTTGAACAACTTATTTTGATTGCCATGGTTAACCTATGTGAAGGGCAATAATGGGTATGCTCCAAAAACAATCTCTCTTCTCCAAAAGTATCATAACTTTTAGATGACCGTACCAGTATTGCTGCTCGCCTTTTCAGCTGCAGCAAAGGCATCTATATAGGCTTGTTTGGTCATATTTAATGACGCAATTTGAGATTTGGCTTCACATGTCAAATGGGGTGGTCTCACTATTTGTAACATACTAATATGTAACTGATATTATAATTGTTATGCGGCTTAGAGTATCCTGTGTTAAAAATATTGTGCATGTAATATAGTGCGTTTTCTCCCAGCAACAAGCTCCGTTTAGCTGGGTGGACTCCCTGGACATCCAGCTCAAAAACCAGCACAAAAATGACCAGGTAGTTGCCCCCTCCGACTTGTGTGACTGTACAACCCTTACTAAGGCAGTGAATTGAGTGGTTGTAGCTTATTGGGCGGTTATAGCGGGCTGTCATTAGCTGACTTTTGCAAATGACTTTTTAAAACCTTCTCATATATGATTTTTCTTTGTCTATTACATAACACAATTCCTTCGCGTCGGCACCACCTCTTTGCCTGCTTCTTTACGTTTGTTTCATCTTCCTAGCTGGGAGTGCCGCGACTTGATTTTATGTTTTCTGGTGTGACGCACGGCTTATTGCGTCGCTGGGATTGAGCGAGGGGCACTCCTGGTTACCTGTTCTTGGGTAACGGCATAGAAATACAAAATATACAACGCAGTCATTTGTCAGTCAGCGAATCATGATAGCTATGGACAACATCTGGTTAAAGTAGGCATGAGGCACCACTTCAAGAAATTTGGGGAAAATATTCAAAAATATGACACCAAATAAGCCCATTGCATGCCTTGTGGCATCATAATTTGTCTTATGACAAAATTCGATGAAATAAAACAGAATATGGCTAACTCTGGTGACCAATCATATGTTGAAAGCACGTAAGGTAAGCAATTACTTGGTCCACAGGAGATTTACTGGCTTCTTGCTACTCCCCAAAACAAAAAAGTCAGTACCTTTTGCATGGTCTGCTGGCAGATAGAGTCATCCCATTCACCCCCAAACATAAACATTAATCCTGCCCACCAGCCTACGAGATTAAAATGCGAAGCAAGTAAGGGGTGTACATGATAAACATCTATAGATGGTAGAATTATGGTATCAAACACTTATGCATTACTGCGTCAGGTCTGTCCCAAAGCTCTATGTGGCAGCATTAGGATAGCCTTATCAGGTAGCCTGGTGGGCTGGACACTCGAAAGGCTTAGATTTATGATTATCGAGCAACGCCATGAACCCAGAAAACGGTTAACCTGGGGTTCAACAGGGCAAAAAAATGCCGGTAAAAGCAAGTTCCGTGCTTCGAATTGTCTCCTTCATTCCCTGCGAATTGTTCACTCTTGGTTGCATAACAAACACATTTGGGCGGCTGGCGAATTAATCCAATTTATGTATGAAATACGTACAAGTTTCCAGTTGTAGCACCTTGCAGAGAAATTATTCGGCCTTTTAAGCAGCAGATGGTGCCTCCAAAGGCAATCGAAAAGGAAGGAAGAATAAAGTGGTATCACACTCGTATGATACCAAGAAGAACAAAAGTAGTTAAATAAATATAAAGACTAATACTTTTTAGCAAAAATTTTCAATCAGCCGATTTGGCTTAGAATTTGTTAACATGAGTGCTCAAATGGTGATATTAATCTTGCAAATTTAATTTAGAAGACATTTCTGGAACTTTTCACTCCAGCATTTCAGGAGTGATACAATTTAATGGTCAAGCTTCCTCGGGAAAAAAGAACTACGTGGAGTACAATTCTCTACCAGGCCTTGTTGGTGTGAAAGCCTTCCATTTGGCACACAGGTTCTGCTTGCGATGCATTTTGTAAACAAACCAAACTTTATGCGTGCAAACGGCTGGAGTCGCTGGGGTTCCTGGGCTTGGAGGTACCTGGCGCCCTTGCTCTGTGCAAACATATACATGATTCAGATGTGGGTGAGGCAGGACATAGCCATATGGACATGGTGACCATGACCAACATGGACATAGGTATCCAGGTTCTGTGGAGCCTCGTTTGTGCTTGGTGGTTTCAAATGAGCTCGGTTTTGGATGACATCAGAAAACCTCAGAAAAGGAGGTAGGGGTTTGGCATGTGCGATTAGACAATGTCAGGCAAGAGTAAAAATTCACATAAGATATGGGGAAAAGGAGTGAAAAATTATTCCTCATAAGGCGTTGCCTTACACCCAAAGTCGGCAGTTCTAGGACAGTGTTTCTCGGTATACGATTTGACGGAAGCCTAACATACCGCGAGCACGTAAGAAATCTCCGCGACAAATGCTTAAATCTCTCAACATCCTAAGGTGCGTGGACGTACTTCATGCGGTGCTGATAGGAGGACACTCTTACTCTTATATCGTTCGCCGATTCGTTCCAAATTTGACTACGGCTGCTTTATCTATGGCAGTTCTTCAGACCTGGTCAAGCGCACTTATAGCACGGTGCATCATGTCGCACTGCGTATCGCCACAGGGGCTTTTTGAACATCGCCCATAGACAGACTTCTGGGGGAGGCTCACGAGCCCCCCACTGGCATTGCGAAGGCAGGTGCTGGGACTGCACTACACTGCAAGATGGCGCAGTTCCCAGATGATCCCACCTACAAAGCAGTGTTTTCGCGTAGCTTACGGAGGCTTTTTCTGCGTCAACGGTCACCAAAAACTTTTCCCTTTCGTGTACGAATGAGAGAACGGCTGGACGCGAGCGGCCTCAACCTACGTCGTGTCATCAGACCTAAACCCATGAAGCCTGCTCCTTGGGAGCTAGCATCGCCAAGAAAGGATGTTTCGCTATCAAACATGCAAAAGCAACGTGTTCCCATGACGGAACTTAGAGACGCAGCCTTAGAACATATAGCCTCTTTTGACGGGTGCATGATGACTTAGTCAGATGGTTCGAAGACGGATGCAGGTGTAGGGTGCACTTTTGTGTGTGGATCCACAACACGGTCATTCACACTGCCTTCACACGCGTCGGTCTTCACTTCCGAGCTTATAGCCATCAGCAAAGCTCTCTTTTTTATTGAAGTGGACAATAGCAACTGCATTTGATTCTTTCCGACTCCTTGAGCAGTCTCCTGGCTGTTGGTGGTTTCTCCTCGTCGAATCCACTGGTCCAGGACATTCAATCGTGTCTTAGCTCACTGGATCGAGCAGGAAAAACGATCGTACTATGCTAGATCCCAAGTCACGTGGGGATCTGCGGAAATGATCCTGCTGACGAGGCAGCAAAGCGCGCTACGACAGGGACACGCATTCCCATAACACCACTACCAGCTCAAGACATGTACCCTGCAGTGTCGTCGTTCATGCAGAAGCGATGGCAGTTCCACTGGAACTCGCTGAGCGCCAACAAGCTGCAGTCCACGAAACCCCGCACTGGACTATGGCAGTCGTGTTTTTGGAATAATAGGGGGAAGAAGTTGCCCTTTGCCGGTTACACATAGGCCACACATATGCCAACAAATGGCATGCCGCACCGTCACCTGCTATTGGCTGGCGAAAGGACATTACGTCCAGAGTCGCACGCTATGTCACTTTTTAGGGGATTTTTCGCACGCTGTCAAATTTGGTGAAGTGCTCCAGTTTCTTCGCGCTACAGATTTCCCAGTAATATTTTCATCATGATACTAGGCGTGATCATCAAGGCCTTATAGGGTGAGTTGATGCACTCGTCTGATTGGCGGCTCCGCATAAATTGATAGTTATGGGCGCTGGATGACCTACAGTAGTCGATGCGCCCTAAAACCCCAAATCATCATCATCATCATCATCGTATAAGTCTCCGAGGCAAAGTCATAGTTCTGCTCTGTATGATAAAGGATGTTTTGCTCCACTATCTTTGATCCTGCGAGAAAGAATTCACAGGTTGTTCGTTGTTGTGTGGAAAGTCGCTCTTGCCTTCATGGACGTAGAGTTTTGGAATAGTAAGAACCTGCACCCTTTTAATTCCTTTTGATTCGAAGTGCACAACACGCCGTGCAAATAAACATTTCACATTTCACACAACACTCATTATCTTACATCATATGATTAGCAACGTGTCAACGATAAAGTCTTGTTCTTCCCGTCCCTGACCTAGCCGTGTGTATGCATTCACACTGGCTGGTATTCGGCGATAATTGTAATTTCAGCGGGCCATACCTAGCGATTTGGCAGCGATATTTCAAACAGACCCAATTGTGTTGAGACACGAAAAATTGCCGATGTCGTGAGTTGAGGGGACAGCCAATGCTAGAAAAGGTAGAGGTACTATAAAGGTTCTATAAGGAAGACAATACAAAATCTCCCTTTATTTAGCTTAAGTCGTTCCAGTAAATGAGTAGTGATGGAGCTGGCCGTTTGCGTTTCGAATGTGCGACCTCATTTCACGATCAGGATTTATAGTAGCCAATACACCGTACACCTAAGTTGTGGACTTCTCATAAAGGTGTTGAAAATGACAAAAAAACATGCAACATAATTTATGAATAGCCCCTAACGTTACCTGAAAGAAAATGCTGAGCGTTGCTCGTAATGCTCTTGAGGCCACGCGGACGTTTGGCAATCAGCATTATTACACCATTTGCCCAATAGATATTTGCCATTTCAGAGAATTTACGTAACGCCAGAGGAACATGAAGCGCTTTAGGTAGCCTTACCAAACCGGTTATAGAATGTGTGATGCAACCGTTTTGTGTTTTATGTTAAATAAAATTGCTAATATTGAACATTGGGCTTTCAATTCGTATGATGAACTATTTGATCTGCCTTTTCTTGCCGTGTTCACGTGGTTTGCAGCTGTTGTACATCCCCTATTAATGAGTCAATGTGTGCGAGGTATCTCATTCATGCGTTCTTATGTACGTTACATGAGCAATAACCGGTACCTCCTGGCATGTCGCCAAGATATCAGTCCAGCGTCAGAAATCTTAACACGCTCCTGGGGACCAGATAAATACCCTTTGCTCGGGTGGGAAGGGGGTCAATTCGACTCCGCGAAATCTCACCAAACCTGCAATCTGCTGAACGAAGGAGAATGTACGGTTCAGAGACTGACGATTCTTGCATTGGTTGTCTACGGAGAGGACTGGCAATTTTACATTCAAACTCAGCTCACCAGCGTGATAAATCCATCACGGAACTATAGGGTATTTCATGGCCTTGAGTCCATCAAAATCTTGAAACTTGAATCGACAAGGCGAACGAATTCAGAAAAGCTAACGTTTTGAGTGACTGAGACGAACGCTTCGGGAAGAATCTAAACACCTATGATGATTTTGGTTGCAGTAACCCCCCACCACCCACCCCACCCTACCCTCTTTTCACCGCATTATTGTCATCTTCGCCAGCGTGTATGCGTGAGCGGGGTCCCATACATTTCGACACATGACGAGATAGCAAACATATTGTGCAATTTAAACACAATTTTGGACAGACTCTTCACCTTTATCATTTTAGAATAATTTTTAACCCACGACCGTCCAGCAGAAATTGACTTCATCCCCCCCCCCCACAATTTCCTTGGCGCAGATAAAAAACAACGCTCGCTGTGACCCCTCAATTTTGGTACATATTAGTCTATTGATTTGACATTCTCTATGCGAATTTGCAATTTTAATCCACAAAGATCAGTGACCAGGGTCAGGTTAGAGGTCAACCCCGAAGAAAACTTTGACTGCACAACTTTTTGTGTGTTACTTGTCATTGTTCAAACTTGCTATGGAAAGACATGATAGCGCCTAGTCTGGCCTCTCTCAGCTTCTTTGAAGCAGGCTTGGTTAATAACCTGAAGTCTGGTAAAGTTGTGCTATTTTTGGTAAATCATGCCAATTCATGCGCTTTTCCTGGATTTCGTGTTTCGTGAGGAAACGTACTTACATGACCAACTATAGTATGACGACAGAGCACATGACCTAGGCCCAGGTCATGCCATATCTCTATGGCAGCTTCTGCTAAACACATTCTGATATCAAAACAGGCAATTTTATCAGGTTCTCTGGACACAGAGTTCGAATACTCAAGCAGAAACATATTGTGATAGCATCCTTATGCAAAATGAGGTCGCAATAGGTAACGGGAGAACATGTTAGGTCATATGATGTCATTCAAGGTCAATGACCTGTGCTGCCAATAGCGGAAATTCTAGATGAACCAGTGCGACACGTGTAACCACCTTCTAATCGCATTTTTGAAACTGATGACACCTCATTTCATTAATCGGCCTGCCTGTTTCCATTTTGTTACAGATACATTGCCAAGTGTCGAAAGGAACTATGTAAAACGCGGACAATGGGTGTGCAAACTTGGGTATCTATAAATGCACAATACACTATTTCTGACCACAGAAAAGCATTGTGCTGGTCACAAACACCTGGTTAATGGTTAAAAATGGTTTATTCAGAGGTTTCATAAATGTACCTAAGTTGACATCAACTGGCCTCAAAGTCAAGTTGCCATGGCATTTTTGTGTTTAGAACGCGTTTGTCGCACAGCTGCAACTAATTCAGCTTTCTCATACGGCGTCATACGGCGCCATGCAGCGTCTGGAAAACAGATATCCAAGGGAAAAGTCAACTTCCCCCGGCCGCGAGTGGTTGTCTCGGACACCCGGCCGGGCGCAGGTTTAAGGGATGTTCCACTTTTGAGTGGGGTTTTGAAATCAGATAGCCATGATGAAGATGTGCTGAACACTTCGTGCATACTATGTCTAGGTCAACCAGGCCTCTATGACGTCATAAAAGTGACACACGGATGCTACCAACTCAATGGTCAGGTAGCAATCACAGCCAAGAAAATGTGATCGTCGAATTGTTCGTGTCTAGCTTAAGTCAACATGATTTCTGGTATCAACGGACTTCCGTTGGCCCTCACCCGATGCTATGCATTCAGTGCTAATTTCGTACATGTCATGTTTTGTGCCACGCTATTAAGGCGTAAGGGCATCAAAAAACATCAGCAAACATCAAAAGTGTCACCAGATTTCAACCTATGCCAGCACCCTTTAATAGCCTCGGAAAAGTCAAGAGGCAAAAGTGTCAGTTCAGTTATGTTTTGGACTAAATCTCCGGAGACGTGTCCCCATAACGTTCAGAAAGATCCCCTACCCCGTCGTTCCCCTGACGCCGACGACCATCGCTGCCACGGGTCACACGCCGGCCGGCTGTCGCCCGTCCCGTGCTCTCATTGTACGAGGTCGCGGTCACTGCGGCTCCGTGACGGCGCATGCCCTGGCCGGCCGTGTCATGGGTGCCGCCCTCTCTCCGGCCGCCGAGTATATAGCCGCCGGTCGGCTCGGCAGCGGAACACAGCGCCGTCAGCGGCCCGACTCGCCAGTATGGCTCTCACCAGGGTAAGGCGCAGCCGGCGAGGCAGATCAGTCGAGCCCGCAGCTGGTCAGCTCAGCTGGAGACCGGGTCTACTGGGTCACGTCGCGTTGTCACTGGGTCTACTGGGTCACGTTGAGGAGCCTTTGTTGATGTGACATTTGTATGTAGCATTACTTGTTACAAGGGATAGGAAAATGGTTCCCGATGGACTCACAAGGGAGTTGGAGCTGAGAAATGTACGCTTTCATGTGAACAGCATCCTCACATGCATCTAGCAATGAAAAGAAAATAACATTGCTGTGTTCGATAGGTCCTCATTTAGGTCCTCATAGGTCCGATAAGTCCAAAAACGAACTACTTTGCTTTTCGAAAAAGCATAACATAAGCTTCAAGCCGCATTAGAGGCTCTCTTTGCTAAAAGGTTCGTTTTACCAAGCTGATAGATTTGAATAATGGTCAAGATGTGAGCTTCTCCGAAGCACTGCAGTAAGGCAAAATTAGTTAATATATCGGTGAGCTATCAGTAGACATACGACCATCGCCTGGGACAGTGTGAGCAGCCTGCCGCATTGCTACGTTTGACAATTGGTTCAGATTTTCGCCACTTATTTTTTCTTTTACCAGAAAAAGTGTGAAAAGCATGCTTAAGTGGATGCAAAATTTGGTAAACTTGATGATCATCAATCTAATCATCAATCTTACCCAATTTTTTAACGGGTAGTCGATTGTGATGGCCGTGAGGTGAGAGGGGCTGTTTGATACAATCAACAGCACATTTGTATCGCTAATAATGTGGTGGATTTTCCTTCCCTCCACGAATAGTTCAACAGACCATGATAAGTTGAAAGAGAAATGTATGCCATAAGTCCATGGTTCCCTCGTTGCAGGTGGTTACCCTTCTTCTGTTTGTCGGCCTGTGTTTGGCTGACGGAGGCGGCGGCAAAGGCGGCGGAGGAGGCGGAGGAGGCTACGATGGTGGCAGTAGAGGAGGCAGTGGCTATAGCAGCGGTGGAAGCGGAGGCGGTGGTTACGGTGGCGGAGGAAGCGGAGGCGGTGGATACGGCGGCGGTGGAAGTGGAGGCGGTGGTTACGGCGGCGGTGGAAGAAGAGGAGGTGGTTACGGCGGCGGAGGAAGTGGAGGCGGTGGTTACAGCGGCGGTGGTGGAGGAGGAAAGAGCGGAGGTTACAGCACCGGAGGGGGCGGTGGTTACGGTGTAGGCGGAGGCGGTGGTTACGCCGGCGGTGGAAGCGGAGGCGGTGGGTACGGCGGCGGCGGAAGCGGAGGCGGTGGTTACGGCGGTGGTGGAAGTGGAGGAGGTGGTTACGGCGGTGGAGGAAATGGGGGCGGTGGTTACAGCGGCGGTGGAAGTGGAGGCGGCGGATACAGCGGCGGCGGAAGCGGAGGCGGTGGTTACAGCGGCGGTGGAAGTGGAGGCGGTGGTTACGGCGGCGGTGGAAGCGGAGGCGGTGGTTACGGCGGCGGAAGAAGTGGAGGCGGTGACTACGGCGGCGGTGGAAGCAGAGGCGGTGGGTACGGCGGCGGTGGAAGTGGAGGGGGTGGTTACAGCAGCGGCGGTGGGGGAGGAAAGAGCGGAGGTTACAGCAGCGGAGGAGGCGGTGGTTACGGCGGCGGTGGAGGCGGAGGCGGTGGCTACGGTGGCGGTGGAAGCGGAGGCGGTGGTTACGGCGGCGGCGGAAATGGAGGCGGTGGTTACGGTGGCGGTGGAAGTGGAGGCGGTGGTTACGGCGGCGGAGGAAGTGGAGGCGGTGGTTACGGCGGCGGTGGAAGCGGAGGGGGTGGTTACAGCAGCGGTGGAGGCGGTGGTTACAGTGGTGGCGGTGGCGGTGGAAGCGGTGGCTACAGCGGCGGAGGAGGAGGTGGTGGCTACAGTGGCGGCGGTGGCTACAACAGTGGGGGAGGCGGTGGCTATAGCGGCGGTGGTGGCAGTGGCGGCGGTGGCTACAGCGGTGGAGGAGGTGGTGGTGGCTACAGCAGCGGCGGGGGAGGCGGTGGTGGCTACAGCTCCAGCGTGTCCTCCAGTTACAGTGTGGTTCCCACCTACAGTGGAACAGGCAAGTACCCTGCAGCCAAAGTATCGTCTAGCTATGGAGTGCCGAGCCGGAAGGCAGGAGGCTACAGCGGCTGAGACAATGAGGCGTGCAGGTGGATGATGCTTAATGTGGAACTCACTCGTGCGTACATGCCTTTGACCGATGCAGGATATCTGGGGAAACATTGCCTGCATTATGTGCTTGCATTAGTTTCATTTATTCGTGCTTCGATGTTTGGAAACACGATAACCGGGTCTGCCTGTCTTTGACATCCAACACATTCCCTGTTAGACTGGGTCCTGGGTTCAGTGTTGTTGCCATGATGGTTTTTTGTTCGTTTTGGCAAGGGCTGACGCGATACTGCTTTTGTGTGACAAAGAGCAGTAATAAATGTGACACACGGTCCTTTTGCGGCACGTTTGTGGACACAACGTTGACGGTCATGAGATGCAGTCGATTATGATTTAATGACATGAAAAGGTTGCGTCTTCACTTAGCACGCTTATATCTTTCCAATGCATTGCATGTTGTTGTTCTGTCCTTAAAATTGCAATGCTCAACATTGCCATTTTGACGCTGCTTTCATAAGGTCCAGCGTCCATACATGTGGACGGCTGTTTGCCGATTCTGCGGAAAGTTGCACTTCTGCTTTGTACAACGCATGGTTCTTTGATTGACCACTGTTAATGCGAGGAAACTAAACCCACATATCGCTAGCTAGCCGACGCCGGCCATGGCAAGGAAGTCCCCCTTTGAACAAAACAGAACCATTAGGACGAAAGAAACCTGAGAGGCATACGCAGATCCACGAAAACCTGCGCTTGCTTGCCTCACGAGACCGGGAAGGCGCCGGCCCGGGAGCCGACTGTCGGGAGAAGAACGACGCCCGAAGGCTGACCCGGTGCGGTAATTGGCTATCCTGGCAGAATTGCACAGGGCAGCGGCGTGTTACTGGCCGGCGGCCTCCCTGCCCAGTCGGCATCGTGTCGCCGGGCCCTGTATTCCCTACTGGTAAGATGTTTGGCACGGATAGAGATCCACTATCGACGCATATAGGAAGAGCGACGAGGGACTAAGTCGTCGGTCATGCCGAGTCTCCAGAGTGCAACGGCCGCGGAGACCTTAAGGCGTCACGCAGGTCACAAGGTGGCCTGAAGTGCTCAAATACGGTGTTATGTAGAAGGACTTGGTCAGATGCGTATGAACGATAGCCAGTAGAATATGTTTCGGGTACGCTTCTGCGATGTACCTTCACATATAAGTAAAACTTAACTTACACATCCTCTTCAATAGACATGACGATTATGTTATAGAACAGAGGGATTAGAGGATGAGACCCATTCGGTTACCAGAAGTTACTGGCATAAAAGAATAAAAAGGTACATCATTTATGTCAACGCAACTTTCTATGTTGTGTGGTTGCTGAGGTACTTGTCCTCATCAAAAAGATGACCATCGAAGTTTTTCCAAGTGTCATGCGTATTGCTTTGGAGAAACTTTAACAGCCCTCACTCCATACAATATGATTCCCATGTAGCACCGATCTCGCGTACTTTTCTAAGTGCCTCGCGTAAGATCAGTTTTGTCTCATTTATTGTTTACTGCCCTCGTTTATAGAAATCTAGTGCATAGTCTTTTAAGGCGGATGATTGGCTTTCTGCTCATGCAAAGCACGTCTCTGCGCACCTCTCTTGGTTGCCGGGCGACAGCACTTCTACCTGGATCACATAGGAAAACAACATTGAGCCCGGTGGAGTTCTCCAGCGCAACCGCACGCGATACACAGGCAGGTTTTCTTGGCTTTCTTATTCACGACGTACATCAACAAAATCAACAATAACACGCATCAGAGAGAAGACAAATGAACAAGGATATCACAGTACAATACCAACGCCTGAATGCTTTGGGTACTTAGCCTGACTACGCAGTCGCCTTTAGGCCACTGGGTAGCACGAAATGCCTCCCACCACACAAAGATGGTACCCGGCGGAAGGGTCCTACCCATACGCAAGCTTATATATCCATTTCCCTGGGTTGTGCCCCCGAACCGGTTGGAACAAAGCCGGCTGGAGGCAGGGAGCAGCCAAGGGCCTCCTCCGCTGGAGCCGGCTGCAGGCAGGGGACAGCCAAGGACCTCCTCCGCCCACTGGAGTGGTGGGCGGAGGCACTCGGGAGAGGGAGGCACTGCGGCCGGCCTATGTCCCCCGGCGCTGCTGGCAATCCACACGGCGCTGCTCACCCCAAGCGGCAGCCGCAGGCCACCCCGGAGCTAGAAGAAATGGAACTTGGACCGGCTGTCTTTCAATAGAATGAAACTGGCAACTAGCGTTGGTTGAAGCAGCATCGCGTGCCGCCGCAGAATCTAGAAGATGGTGGTGTCCAGCTGTGGCATGAGGTGGGTCATTTAAGAGAATAAAACTGGGAAATGATGACACGTTTGCAGATTGAGGTTTTGTTGCATAACAAAGAAGTTTCAATAGATCAAGTGGAGGTGTTTTCTGCAATAACGTGACGCGTGGTTTTTCAATGGTCACCTTATTGCTGTAGTCAAGTTTGACGGGCGGTATCTCAGCAGTCCCACATCACCAAAAGATTGGCGTGAAATGATGCACATTTGTTGTCCCATTCCTGTGTTAATACCTAGCTTATACCACGGCACCGGATTCCATCTGCACTGGCTTCCAGTTGCATTCCCTTAAAAGACCCAGCTCATACCACAGCTGGACACCTCCATCTTCTGGACGCTGTCGCGACGCGTGATGCTGCTTGACCCTCTTCTCAGCTTTCGCCCTTTGCACCGGACTGGGACGTTGGCGATGGCTGATTCTACGCCACCTTCTAGAGGCGAAGAAGATTCCATGGCGCAGTTTGACGATTCTGAATTGGACGAACCGTGTGAGCCTTCACTGCGCTGGGAGCCGGAGACAGAGTCAAGTGGGGTGGACAACTTGTCCAAAAGCCGAGGGCCAAGCGTGAAAAAAATCATTTTCCCCAAAAAGATATCCGCAAGGCCGGAATGGTCGCCGACATCAACGCCCATAGGGTGGAGAGGTAGTTTCTCCCATAGCGCTGTGCGTGGCGCTTCGAGAATTCCACGTTTGCGGTGCTATAGTGGGTCCCTTTTTGATAGCATGTATCTTTGCGTCCAAGATTTGGGCGTTTAGGCGATGCGTACAATAAAAAGTTAATGTAGTGAAGTGCTGCATGAGTGAGGTGAAAGTGATACTTATGTGGTTTTGATAAAAGGTGTTCCAAACAATTTTCTACGTCATGTTTCATTACGAAAGTGTAATCGGACTCCAAGTTTTCGTTTTGCGGCTGATGAAGTAGATGAACGCCACAACTTTTTCCGGCAAGGTACCAAGTAGGATAAAATCACTCGACCTAACTCTTAGAACGGGTAAAATGACCAATATCAACTTTCAGCTTGTTTCTCGATTTCTAGTTAATAGAACGGCTTGATTTGAGCCCCACAATCTGCACAATAGAAACATTCATAACATACCGCAATTTCAACGAGATCGGTCAAGAGCTTTTCTTGTTGCAAAGTTTTCTGTTAACTAAAAAATTAAAGTGTTTTGCCTGTGAACTCATCGTATGAGTTTCAGTCACTTAAGAAAATAAAAGCGTTGTAACCTGTTCATTTGCACATCAAAGGACCGTTAAAACGCAAAGATCGGTGGAGAAGATGCATTAATTCGCACTTTGGCACAAGTGACAATTCAAAAATCGAGCTTTTTTGCTTATATCTCAGCCGTCCTTAAAACGTTTTCAAAATTCAAACACCAAACGATACTCCGGGACCAAACGCATCTCTAATGCGTCGTTTTTGGTTGCGACAAGACATTTTTCGCAAAAAATTAGAAAAGGCAAAATTTACAATGAATATTATTGTTTCCAAATTTAGGCGTTCCTTTTGTCACATTTTGAGTATCTTTTCATCAATCGACTTCTCTGTTCGAGATCTCTTTTTTCGCCGAAGCAAATCGGACTGTAATCAATATTCCAAATTGTACTTGGTGCAAAATAAGAATTCTAAAAGCCTCACAAAATCGCCTTAAAAGTACCCGAAATATTAAGTGTATCATAGAACAAGGGGATGTGCCCTATGTACCCCAGAGGGAAAACAAGCTGTGCAAGAACTCACAGCTCGATCTGTAGGATGCATAATTTCAATTTCACTTTGTCTCTGTTCGCAAAATTTACCATATTCAACACCCTGTAACACCCAAACTAAAAACAATATCACCAAACAGGCAACGTTATTTGGACTGTGCATCTTGTTCGGCAAATATATGTAAGTTTGGTGACGCTAGGTTGCTCATGAGTGATGTGGTGATTTTTTGGAGCGGGTGATTTGATCTTACCCGGTTCCGGACTAGGATACAATCACCCGTTTTTAGGATGTTATCACACCACTTCATTCAGTTTCCATTCTTCAAAGCGCACCGGGCCTGGTACCGATAGACTGTACCACTGTGCACTGGTGCATTCTCTCCCACAGGAGTGCGGCGAGCGTTCCTCAAAACGCGCCATCACTATTACGGATAGGCTGTGCCGCAATGCAGCAGTGCCTTGCGGCGCGGCCGCCACCACACCATGTGATGATTTGGGATTTAGAGCACTAATTGCTCTGTGCATTCATGCATAGCGCACAAAGTTTCCCAAATAAAACTTTATAACGTGGATTAACCCTCAAGCCGACCCTCTCTACCTACCACTAGCACATTATTACCGATTCCAACAGCACTTTTCCACCGATCGTAAGAGTTAACAACTACACGCAGACGGACTGGCGCAACTGCTGCTGCCAAAGGGCGCGGATACCGGAGCTGGAGCACCGTCACGTGCCGTAGCGCCCTCAATCGCCGAATTGTGACTGTCGGCCTCATCCTCCAACCAAACCACTCACGGCTTGTGATGCTGCCGGGGTCTGTGATCGCCAGAACCCCAAGTCTGACCAAATATGATGTTAGGCTATGACGTGCCCTAGCCACTTGGAACGGAAAAGGCTCTTGGGTCCTTCCGCTGTCGTACCGAGGAACATCCGCCGACGAGGGTACACGCCATCTGCACACTTACGGGCTAACGAATGTAGCCATGTGCCTAACGAGGCACATCCACGCTCTGGTAGCTGTAATACGCCCACTTTCGCAAGCCCGAGAAGGAGGCGACTGTTTGATGAAAGCACGCTTCAACTGAATGGCTTATGTCGGACTGAGCATCGTCGTTCTGTCAAGCTATACTCCGAAGAATGATCGACTTCAATTACATCTTAAATAAAACAATGTCAATGGCAGCTTGTGAAGTCCGAGGGCGGTAAGCGACCATGACAGACTATGGATGTTCGTTGTTGACCACGGCAGCCCCGGAAGTTGATGTTCAAGAGTGAGGTCATGGGTCGAGCGAGTCCTGAATTGGAATGTGATCACATTTTCAGCTTGAATAACCCGGCCAGGCCAGGCCCGTCATGCCGCTTTTTACGCCTTTAGCGGAATTACATTTTTGGCAATACTTATGCAGATTGAGGCAGTCTTCGGTAAAAGCAGCTTGATTCCCTTAAAATGCATCTGTGCTTTTTCAAAGCGCGGGCATGCAAGCTGTTGAAATGAAACCTACCTTCCGTGGAATGTTTATTTGCATCTCGCGTGTGCTAGGAAACGTAAATCTGACTCCGTTTTCGACCACCTGTAATCACAGCAAGGCGAAATATCCACAGCTAGACCGAGAGAAGCGTTGGCACTCGCGTTTTTCACGAATGTGCATCGCTGCCTGCAGCGGGTCACGTGTGCTCGAGTGCAAACCATAAACTCACCACGTTTGAGGGAGGGCGGTGCGCTGTTTCCAGGACGAACATCAGACCTCGACACCCAGACGAGGTCTAATTAGAAACCAAACAACGCACCGCAGGCGGATGCACCATCTAAAAATCTCTCCCCGCCTCAAAGAGGAACTCGTGAAGGACCAGACTGCGGCTGTAGTGAAACTGAGATGTGAAGTTCAAATCATTTCTGTTGTTTAGCTTCATCGTATCTCATCATTGATACACTGTTAAATCCACCGGGCTGTTTGTTTAATACCAGTGTGTACATGGATTTGCTCAAGTTTTAAGCACATGCATCGCACATGGCGCCTTTCACGACAGTTTTTTTATTTTTCCGATAACTAAATCAATCGAGGTTGGTCACTCGGACGCTGCACAACTATGTTTGACTACTTGAAGGGATTGCTGAAATAAGCATTCGCTTAGAAGGGCGAAAGATCGAGAGAGGGATAGAGAGAGAGAGAGAGAGAGAGAGAGAGAGAGAGAGAGAGAGAGAGAGAGAGAGAGAGAGAGAGAGAGAGAGAGAGAGAGAGAGAGAGAGAGAGAGATGGAGGGAGAGAAAAAAAGAGAGAGAAAAAGTGAGGGACTTGCCACGGATACAGCGAGCTGGCTGCCAAGCTGAACGTCATTAAGAGCAGCGTCTTACATGGAACATTTGCCTCGGGTCCAGTGTGTTTGAGTTACGGCCACGCATGACGTAAATACGGCACTAACGTGGGAGCGATAGAATTCACTGGGGGCACGCTACTCATCGTATAGGCACAAGTGTCCGTGTCTGTGCGCGACAGACCTCTCACAGTCCAGAGCAAAATGTGCATAACGCCGTTTGTTTTAGCTGTCTCGTAGCCAAAACGGAAGTTTTCAGCCCACTGGACTTTTCGGATTCTAACAACACGCCAGAGAATAGTGACATCTTTCTGAGGCGAAAATAAAAGCAAGCTGTAGTGTAGTAATAACAAGTCTGAATGACGACTGTTTTGCATGGAATATACCCCAGACTGGCCTGTCGCTCCAAGCAAAGCTCATGTCTGCTAACTCCGGCATCATGCTGCCATGATATGACGATGCCGTCATATATAAGATTGGGGCTCTTGCGAATTGACGCTGAGATTAAGCTGGCATTTGGGCGAAATCACCAATGGCGTTGGTGTGTCCAGAGTCTGTGAAAACCTTGCACAAGACATACAATTTCGGATAGCCCCGTAAAAATGGTGTCAGGGGAGATCCGACAGCAGTGCACGCCATTGGTTTCCGTCCCCAGCGACCTTTAATCTACCCCACGCTCGCGCAACAGAACATCTAAGGGGGGCTAACGGGCTCACGACCCAGCCACTAGAAAGGCAAAAGGCACAACTGTCCCCTTAGTGCGTAGTTTGCGAATAACTGCCTACCATATGGCTCTGGCATCAGTATAGCGGGCTTGATCTTCTAGATTTGTTATAATATCCGTCCTTGGGACGAAGCACCTTCTTGGGATAGCTTGAATAGTTAAGGTATAAGCATGCGTGATGGAGATCAAAATAAAACTTATCTATACATCACAACATATGCTTGCATGATTTCAGCAAACTGATCGCTTGTTATAACTTAAGCCGACTTTTTTGATATTCGTTGATATATTTATATGACAGGTTGACAACAGCCTTACTTGGGCAGCACACTATCATTTATCGATTTATCAAGTACTGGGTTTGCAATTGGTCAGTATATGGTAGCCTTATCGAACATGAGCATACTTATCAAATGTTGGCCTTATTGCCGTGGATTATGCATGCGCCTATCTTTCGCAATTTAAGCAAATCAAAATCATGTCATTTTTCGACCATGCACCGTTAGCAGGTCCTCTCAAACCATCTAGCAATGGTGACATATGCGAGAAGTTTTGCTATTTTGTATCGGTTGGAATCATAACGACACCCAGCTTTGACATTCTGGCGACAATGCTATCCCTGACTTTATCAAAATGGGTCTTTAATTCAGCCGAACAAAATGCTACACCTCAAACAGAACAGGTTTATTGGAGGTTGAGTGCACTGCCATATCAGCTTATTCAGCATTAATGCAAGGAAGACCAGGAACAAGCAGAACAAAATAAACCAAAATCAAAGGAAACATTTGCCAAGGCGGAGCGTTAGAGCCGGTGAAGAACGTGCGAAACGAGCAAATACCGCAATTTTTATAGCGTCTTTGCGACCGTTCGTTATAAATCAAAAAGTACGTGTAGCAAATTCCTTGTACTATTTAATACTTTCTTTGTGTTTTACCCTCTGTTGCTTAGAAAGCCACGTCTTGCCGTGTGGAAAACTGACTAAAGAAGCACGAATGTAGCTTGCACCACTCCCAATTGCTAGGAAAAGCTAGAGGATCTCATAAAGAGCCAGTCCGGGTCGTTAATGATCGCAAGTTTGCAAATGTGATCCCAAAGTATAATGGTGCTCTTTCACTTCCGAAAAAGAGGCTTCTTCTCATCAGTCATTGACTGCATCTTTGCAATCCTTTTCCCCAGGGATGCTTGTCCCCTGACAGACGACAGCTTGAAGAGCATTTACAAAACTAGGTTTACTCCTCCGCCTGTGCGTTACCTCAAAAGTGCCGATATTTTCCGAACGAGATTTACTGCCCCAGATCCGAAGTCCGAAGCGACCCCAGCAAGCGGCCTCTTTGAGACCAGTTTTATACCGACGTCGTGCGTCAGTGATACATTTTCTACCGGATTCTACCCAAACGGCTTGGGGATGCCGTACCGACGCCTAGCGCAGGACTGTCGTAAGAAGGAGTACGCACAGGGATATACGCCCTTCTTCAACGCAGTCAGTCCGTCTGACGGGGCGTTCTGTTCTCCTGGAATCGTGCAGACATTCAAAAACTGGGTAAGCTAAGCACTCACCTTGAAATGTATGTGAACAGCGCGAGCTATTAGTGATTTTCTGCCATGCTCCTACTGGTTCTTGTTTGACGTATTTGCTACTGATTGCGTGACGGCTTAGGGCATAAGGCGAGCGTCCATATGTTGAGCAAGGTTCTAGCAGCATAGATTTATCAAAAGCCATCCATAACATGAAGGTGTCACAAACTTTATTTCACTCGCTCTAACTAGACTGATATTCACACACAAATTGAAGAGGTTGTAAAACCCTAAGACAATAATTAATAAAACATATGAATCAGTGGTGCAGAAATTATTTTGCTCCTGAAATGTCCATGCGGCTAGCTTTGAATGCATCGCAAACAGTAAGACATTAATTCAGTTGTGCAGCTGACAAAAACTGATCTCTAAAGTGCGATAATTAACGGTGTGGACAACGGTGCATGCAAAATGGTCTTGTGTTTTTTTATCTGGTCATAAATGGTCATTTCTAGAAGTACCTGTGGGCCTTCAAATGATCGGGAAAGATCTTCAGCCAGCTCTTATAGCTGCTATGACTGCTCAGGGATATGACTCCTGAAATACGTTACTCCTCACCTCGATTTGCCGTTTTTCATGACGACTTTTTCACGATTTCTGATGAAAGCCTGCTCTGAAGTGTTCATACCCGTCAGCGAGAGCCGTGTCAACCGCCCCCTGCCAGCTGACCTGACATGACACGGTATACCATGACTTGACCGTCACCCCCGCAGTACGGCAGTGGTGCAGCGCCACCGGCGCCCATCGTCGAGGAGCCGGACGACATCGACTGTAGCTGCAGCACGGGCTCGCTGCTGGCCAAGGCGACGGCGCTGCAGCGAAAGCTCATGTGCTCGCCCATCGCGCGAGCCCTGCTGGCGTTGGCCGCGTTGCGCGGCGTACTCTACATGCTGGGCATCAAGGTCTGCTTCGTCAAGATCGTCTGAGCCCGGGCGAGCTTTGCCGAGAGGCAAAGGCGGCTGTCCTGATTTGCTTCGCGACGACGAACGCGATGCGGCGTGAACCGGCGGTGAGCGACCGCAGCTCCGGCAGGTGACGCGCAGGTGCAAGGTGCTGCGATGCAGCTCATAGAGTCAGGGTGGAGAAATGCTGAGAAACGTTTTTGATACGTTTGTGCCGTTGTGTTTTAAAATGTCAGATAATTTGTGCCTCGAAATTCGAAATGTGGTAAAGGAAGATCTTGTGTGTTAAATGTGATCGGGGTCTATCCTGTTCAAGGAAGGATGACTTTCACACGTCAGCCGGATACCTGTGAATCGGTTCTCGCAATATCAAACATTATGTAACTGGGAAACCACTTGTCATCCAAAGGATACAAACTGTGACAAGCTGTCACACAAACTGTGGCTGGGATGGCTTGTAGTTCACAGGCCACCTCTCATTCACCTCCTCTGCTCCTGTAGCCACCGCCTCCGCCTCCACCGCCGCCATGACCACCACCTCCTCTGCTGCTGTAATCACTGCCTGCGGTTCCACCGTTATTGTAGCCACCGCCTTGCACATTGCCACCACTGTAGCCTCCTCGTCGTCCTCCTGAGAAGCCGCCTTTGCCGCTGCCTCCGTCGGCCAAACAGAGGCCAATCAACAGGATAAATACATGCAACCGGTAACTAGGCAAGATGAATGGAGTTTAAAAGATAAACCGATATCAAGTAGGGAACGTATATTCTCCAGCTCCTACGAAACATAATGCAGCTTGTAAGCCAAACATCACCTAGTTTATTATCCTGTGGAACAAGTTGTACCACATTCATGACATTACACATGACGCATGACGGTGCACAGAAAGCTCCATTACAATGGGAAGTGACCCGGCTGGCACCGCCTCCAGTTGAGCTGACCAGGTGCGGGCTCGACTGATCTGCCTCGCCGGCTGCGCCTTAACCTGGTGAGAGCGATGCTGGCGAACCGGGCCGCTGACGGCGCTGTGTGCCGCTGCCGAGCCGACCGGTGGCTATATACTCGGCGGCCGGAGAGAGGGCGCCACCCATGACGCGGCCGGTCGGGGCATGCGCCGTCACGGAGCCGCAGTGACCGCGACCTCGTGCAATCAGAGCACGGGACGGGCGACGGCCGGCCGGCGTGTGACCCGTGACAGCGATGGTCGTCGGCGTCAGAAGGAGGGGGAGACTGAGGTGCCGTCAAAACCCGATATAAGCTCGGGCACAGTGAGGAGGATCCGGCAGGTGCAAGCGGGCCGCCAGGTGTTGGTCTTGGCCGACCGGGCGCTGCTAAAGGTGCTGGGAGATTGCGGTGGAGCGCCGTGAGCAGAGAAGATCACTCGGCCCGTGTCGCAGGGTTTCAATATCGTCAAAAGTGTTATGGAGCCGTTTTGTTAACAAACGAGTGTTCGACACTCGCGGTGTGAACAGCGACAGCGCCTCTAGTGGCCTCCTTAGCAGATAACGGGCCCTCCTATCCCAGCCCTCACTTAAATTTCCATTCGCTTCGTGACTATTTTCTTCGAAACGAGCCAATCTTGTACGCATTACCTAATGAAGCGCCCTATAGGTTTGGCGAAACATTCGGTCTTTCTTATGGTAGCCTCTCGTGGGCTGGCCATGTTTGCTGTGTTTTTCGCGTGGGCTCCCATGTATCTGATGAGACCTCCTTTCGATCATCGGCCTCCTTCTTTCGACCAGTGGGGCTGGATTGGCCGTGTTTGCTGAGTTTTCACGTGGCCTCCCATGTATCTGATGAGGCAAATCTGGCTGATCTCTTGGCAAATGACAGGGAGTTGCTGCCAGTTCCGCCCGGCCTCTTATCAAAGCTCATCCCTGACCACTAGCTATTAATGACTCTCATGAAAAAGCGCCACTCGCACCACCAATGCTCGCCACTTCCCTCTCTCCTGTTCGACGGTCCTCGGCCAGGGACCACCTGCCGCCGTCCGGTTGTGGCTGAAAACGGGCGTAGGAGCTGGGCAGGATCTGAGCGTGTTTGGCTGACGTGATTCCATACAGTCATGATGCACCGCATCAGTCCTTCAACTCACCAGGTTGTCTGGCCAGTCTTCAGCACTTCTTGCCAGCCCTATCTTGGCCATCTAATGCGTGTGCTGCCGCCCCTGGCGGCCTGAATGTTCTGACTCGATCAACGGATGCCACACGTAAGTGTTAACGGAGTGGGTACTCAAGTAGCAGACCGCTAAGCTTGACTTCTGCTGAGCAAAGGTCTTCTGAGCGAAGGCCTTCTGGGCGTGGATCTTCCCAGGGTAGGGTGCCAGAGCGTAGGGATTCTGAAGCCAGTTCTTTCCACTCTGCACCATGGCAGTGCGCTATAAAGTTGTAAGCAACGAGGAGCGCAGTGGGGTGGTATGTGGAAGGCGCCGAAACGCACCCTGTTTCATTATCTGTAAGGTTCTAACATCGCCACAGTTTCATACCTTCGGGACAGTGGAAGAACAATTTTTTGGATCACATTTGCGAAAAAAGGAGGGACTCGGAGACCATTCCAGATCGCGACTTGCAGTTGTCTAGGGAAGAATGGTACAGAGATAAGTGTTTCTATTAAGCAGATATAAATTTTCCTCAAATGAATTTCACTGGACATACAACGACAAGAGTCTTTATGTCCATCAAGTTTTTTGATTCCCCAATTATAAGGAAGCGTAAATAAAAATGGTTCATCCAACTTGGTTCATTGAAATGCAAACTAATAGATAAGACAATAGTAATAGCATTATTCTTCGGATAAACACCAGGAGAATGGAGATATAGATGCGCTGATATTCCGGTAGGGTGGCTTTATCGAAACGATAGCAGAAGTGAACATGAATATTCACTGATAGCCATATAAATAACATACTAAATAGTGATAGAATAAAAAGAGAATAAAATAATGACAAATTTGCCTGAAATCCTAGCAGAAAATAATATAGATATTTTTTCTGATACTCGTTTCGATAACAGCATGTGGCCGAAACACCAAAGCATGTATATCTGCATTTTCCTGGTTTTACTACGAGGAATAAGGCTACTAATACTGTTTTGTCTACGTGAATCATATTCCTCGTAAATGCACCTACTAACTTACGAAATACAAACTCACATAATTCCTTCTCACGTGAATACAGTGTTAGCCAAGGCATAACAGTTCTAAGGGCCGCATGGATAAATTTGCTGTGGGCTGGAGTAGCTCAAAAAGCTTCTGCAAAAGCCCAAGTCAGCACCCCGCAGTCGCGCGAAATGTAAAATAATTTTGTCTTACTTGTGTACCTGAAATTTTGACTGAACTGTCTACGTGTTCCCACACATCTTAAAATGCATGCAACAACTTGATAGGGGAACCTGCCGCTGAAAATCGCTCGTGCGTACGCCTCCGAAATCCATCCATAAAGTTTCATTATTAAGTCATAGTGACGATGATGTTAATGCAGCCATTGAATGTGAAAGTGCCTTGGCCAGCCTTGCATGCGCATTTGGCGGGTGTGAAGGCGGGTTGACGCACTCCAACGTTGAGAAGTGCACCCGTCATCTCCGCTGTGGATACGGTCTGCTGAGCCTGTGGCCAGCTTTGAACTACATGAGAAAATCTACGGACTTGTGCCCACTGTGTTCCCGTAGACGTCCAGCATCGAGCAGCCGTGATCCGCTGTCTTGCGAATGTAGCGATGCTTTCATTTCGTGTTCACACCGAGTGGGGTATTCCTAAACCAAATCTCTGTCCCGGGTGTCCGTGAGCTTGAGTGAAAGTGAAAGAGTTCGCCTTGAGTGAAAGTGATTATTATATTTTAATGAACCCTGCGGTGGGCCCCAAGTTCACAACAGAGGTTTACTGGCCACTTTTCCTGACGCTGATTGTTGGCGTTGTTGGCCTCTGGCATATACTCTCTTACGCTGTCAGACACATCTCCGTCCACAGCGCTCGTTCCCCTCTCAGAAAACTCGAGGTACTCAGTTCCATTCTCATCACTTTGCATGACAGTCTTGCCCGAAAGCAGCGCCATTTGGTCTACCTCGTCACGTCTCGCAGGTCTCAATGTGATCAGGAACCAATGGGGCACGTGTAACGTCCCAGACAGCCAGTGGTCACTTTCCGCCTTCTACAATTACCCTCTGTGGTGATGTGTATCGTGCTGTTTGGGCGGTTTCTGTGCCAGCATTTGTTGGAATGATATTTTTTCGAAGTGGGAGAAAGGGTGGGGGGGGGGGGGGGCTGGTGGGCTTGTGTTAGCTTTGTGCAAAGATTGGGTCGGTATGAAGTATTGAATGGCAGTTATTATCCCGCATGCATCGTGCGATCAAGCTAAAGCCGCTGACATCAGATGTTGACTGTTGGTTGATGTTGATTGGCGTTGATTACTGTTGACAGATCAGATGTTAATTAGTTGCAGAATTCGCTGCAGATACTGCAGCCAGCCGGCTGTCGTAAAATATAGGCGCCACTTTAAAGCCCTCAGGCCCGCGCAGGGTGGATATAATAGCTAAAAATTGGTGTCTCCTCTCAAGTCCGCAACACTTGACGGCCAAACCCTCTCCTGTTTGGTCGGCATATGTCAGCTGCTGCGGATTAGCGGCACCACAATCGATCTTCCTTACACGTGCTTTGCGGGCCTGTATATTTTAAACTTGGCATCTCTAATCCGCAGCAGATCATGACTGCAATATCGGTCGCGGATTTGATCGCGGCCGCGACCTGCAAAGACGGCCGCGACCTGCATAGAAAGACTGGCCTTTAGGCCAGCAAGGACACCGTTGCTAAAATTTTGTTTTTCTCTCCTCTGCACAAAGACGAGCCAACAATCAATTTGTCTTGTTTTTCGCGCATTGGCTTTCGTCGCTCGCAATGAGGTTTTCGTATCATCTTCCGCTTTCTTAACAAAAGCATTCTTGTCGTCATGTGTAGCAACCAAGCCACGGCAGAACACGACTTGGCTTGCATATCTAGAACAGCTTAGAAGCATCGCACATGAAGCGAATCGAATCATTCAAGGTTTCCGGCATGTCTCAAACCACACAAAGTCATCATTGCATCGAAATATTGTGATTCGTGCTTTGCCCATCACAATGTCGCTCGTTGCCCGTCCCGATGGCACGGTCGGTCAGAGCTTTACCTTCCCATTCGCCCACGCATGGAGGAATCGATTCGTGTCGCTTTCAGGCCGCTATCGGCTCTTGCCTGAGATGGCCTGCGGACGGCGGCAGCGCCCGCACCAAAGGTCAGGTGACGTCAGAGGACAGGACAAGCGGTGTCGAGCACTGACTGCCGATGGAGCATTGACATTGCCGGGATGGACCGTGCCTTGATTGTGCAACGTCATCCTTTGATAGGGCAACAAGCAGCAGCTTGCTTTTCGAACTCGCACACACTCCTCACGATCACTTCCACGCGTCCAACAATATTTTTGGCCCAACTTTGGAGGTATGTGCATAATGTTCGCCATTGATAAGAAGACACCTTTACTGCAGGAGGAGCGTCAGGTTCGCCGAAATGCCTTCTTTAGCATCAGCATTAATGCTTATCGGAAAAATATGCCAAGTCGCCAGGCATATAAATATCGCACCAATTTATCGAAACTGACGGAAGCCAGGTACGCCGAACTTTCAACGACGTCCTTGACCTGTAAAAACGCTCAGGTCGGAATCTGTCGTTGCAATAGCTGATATTAAGTCTGTCACAATATAATCGGGAGCCGCGAGATCCATTGGAAAGCAGGCATTCTCCAAGCTCCAGCTCACTGTTAAGCTGTATCCGTGAAACAAAATCAAGAGCAAGCTGCATAAAGGGCAGCAATGCTGCGTGGTCTCCCCCCCCCCCCCCCCTAAAAGTGTTCTTGCACCGCGGAGACGTCCCAGTTGATTGCATAGGGAGGATTAATCGAGGACTGCATACCAGGGTCACAGGTGAGGCGACCACCTTCGGCTCTCACTGGGGCAGCACGCCCTGCGTTCGACCACGCCGGGATGGTCGAGCGAGGATCCAGGCCCATAGGCGTAGGAACGTTTCAAAAAGTGTGGGGGGGGGGGGTGCAAGCTCAGGGCGTGTTTCAGGAACTTTTCCCGTGAAAGCAAGTCCGATGACAGCGGGGAGGGGAAGGGGAGTTAGAGATAGAGGTTGTTATCGTTCCTTATTCAAATACCATGGCTGCTTTACCAGACATGCACCTAGAGCTGAGCTGTCTCACCGGTGCACAATCTTGCCTGTTCGACTGGTCCATGCCATTCGGCAAATAAGGCTGTCCAGCTTCCCAGAATTATTCGTCCATTTCAACATTGTCTTTCCTGGGGAGGCGAATTTCCACGCGCGGGTAAGCATTTTGGTTATTAAGGAGACATCTGCCACCACAGGGTAAATGGAAAAATGCGGCCTGGAAATAGGTTGGTGAGAATTTTGAAAGCAAATCGATGGCTCACAGTGCGACAAATTTTGTATGCGCCTTCATTTTTCTGGCTGATTTTCAAGAGATAAGACTTGTTGTATCCTTTTGGACGGAAATAAATTCGAAAGCTTGGGTCAAAACAGTGTGGCAAAGCCATGCAACTGAAATTATCCTTTAAAATTAAGCCTCAGAATGAAGACCTTCCTGTCATATATTCATTACCTGGGCCCTGCTACCGTCCGCCGTCGGCGCCTAGTGTCCTGGGCCGGCTGTCTCCCGCATGACTGACCGCGAACTAATCGTATGGGTGATTTGCTGCATATTTCTGGATCAGCATTACCACTAATTGGTCTGTAAAACATATGTAGAGCTCCTGAAACAGTATCTGTTTCCAAATTATATTTCCTTTCACCACACCATCGCAGAAAAATATCCGGGAAGCTGCCTGCCTTAGGTATTCATTGGCCCAAACGGACATTTTATTGCCCATCATTCAATGTAGGCGACTTGATCTGCTTTTGTGTGTAGGCAGTAGCGTAGCCAGAGCCTTGCCAAGGAGGAACAAGGTGTTGAAAAACGCCCTTCTTTTGGTGACCTTACCCCTCTGAAAAATCCTCGGATATGACTACTTGTTAACAAGAGACGCGGTTTTCTTCGTTTTATTGCTACTTTTACGTTGCAACCAGAACAGAAAACAAGAGCTACCGTGAGATCAATTCTGCTTGTCTTTTGGATTCAATTAACTGCAAAAACGGCCGTATGAAACAAATCACCGGCGCCTTTCATTTACAATGGCTTTTTGGACTCTTTCTGAGACGATAGAACTCAGAAACTTTCACTGAATTTTTATCTGGGTTCTATAGACATTAAGGACATCGCGAAGGTACATTGTATATCGATATGTCTGATCGAAATTTGAATATAAAGATCTGTTTGTAGATCGAGTGGTCAACAATGTGTCTTAACATGACCAAGCCATGTTTGGCTGGAAGTGTTCAAGATCCAGTCAGAATCAATTAGTGCCACAATTCCTGTAACGTGGTTTTTAACAAGCGCGCTCGCAAATCTTAATAACAAAAACCTCCACTTCATGCGTTGCAGTCTCCGAGGTCCGAGGAGTGTGAGCCTAGTTGTTAATTTTTAGCTGTGGCCCATCAGTGAACGAAAAGGATGGTCTTTCTGAAATAACTACCTTTAGAAACTTGCATTGATTAGTGATACCAGTTGTGTGACGAAATTTTAAGCATGCACACGCGCAGATATTGGCAACAAAAGCCTTGACGCCAGGCGTTGCAGTCTCCCGATGCCGGGCAGCGTCGGTCTAACAGCAAATATCAAGCCGTGTCCAACGGGTGTCCAGCCGTGTCCGACGGTGAGAAAAACACACGCTTTGTCTGAAAAGTGGGGGGGGGGCAGTTAACACTGCTGGCCCCCGACCTTGAAAAGTGGGGGGCTATGGTCCCCCTGGCCCCCCTATTCCTACGCCCATGCCCAGGCCACCGATGTCCCTTCTCGTGAAGTTCGCCGACGTCCGAGTCGTTGGCCGGAAGCAAGCGGCTCCCGCCTCACCGACTGACGCTAACAAAGGCTCGGGAACTCAAACGGCCACCCTCAGAAGCGGTGTACCATTATCATAACTGCACCCATTCTTTCCAAATGCTCAAAAAGATCCCTATCTCACTCGGGATCGCGTAGGAACTCACTCGTAGAAATCACTTTTGTGTAATATATTGAAGCCATCGTATGTAAAGTCGCACAACTGGCGTGCTGCTGTAAGTAAAATGCAAACAGCAAATGCGTTTCTTTTTTATTATGGTGACATAGCCACGCTGATGCTATTCCACAGCTATTCGGGCTGACTGAGGAATGCCTGATCTGAAATGTCCTCATCCGCTAGAGACAGCCGTTCCAATCGGCGGGTACTCTGATGAGGCTCGTAATAAGCTTCTCTCTATCAGGGTAGAGAGAAGCTTTAATTGGTTCATGGCACGTTTGCTCTTGGGTTATAAAATGCCGGATGATTTGTATTTCAAACGTACAAAGGTAATGATGAGGAGAACTTTAGAGTGGTCTGGAGTCATCGTCGGTCGATGCAAGGACGATTTTTCAAAGGTCAACGGATGATCTGAACGTTGGTTGTCTCTGGACCATTGTTAATGAATCAAGAAAACCTTTTGTCAAACAAAGAATGACTGCGCCTTTCGTGCAGGCTCTGCCTGCAGCTGAGCTTGCTATGAGCGTTGCATCTTCCGAAACTAGCTTTGCGCTTGTGAAGGTGATGACGCTGTGAGTGAGCAACATTATTGTCGTTTCATAAAAATATCGCTCTATTCGATATTTTCGACTTTGCATGGCGTAATGTTAGCACCACAGGTTCGGTAATTTGGTGTATTACTGTTCCGTGTCATACAACACACGCCCATGCCTTTCCGGGGCAAAACGAGCTGAAAACTATCGCCGCGTCGTCTGTCCAGCTAGTTCGGAGCGTTTTGGATGCCAAAAACGGGGATGTTCAGTAAACGTGCTACGCAAACATAAGGATCGAATAAATATGCAGCCTTTGCATTCATTTGTGGACCATGTTCCTTTTCAACGGGCCGCATCAATTGAAGGGATGCGTGCTCCAACCAGGGCCACGTTGGGCAGCATTCAGCAGGACTCCGTATACCATCAGCCGCTGTAGCCTCCTCCCTTCTGGCTGGGGCTCCATAGCTAGACGATACTTTGGCTGCAGGGTACTTGCCTGTTCCACTGTAGGTGGGAACCACGCTGTAGCTGGAGGACACGCTGGAGCTGTAGCCACCACCGCCTCCCCGCCGCTGCTGTAGCCACCTCTAACTTCTCCACCGCTGTAGCCACCACCGTCTCTGCAACCATCGCCCCTACTGCCGCTGTAACCATCGCCCCCTCCGCCGCTGTAACCACCATGTCCACTTCCATCGCTGCTGTAGCCACTGCCTCCGCGTCCGCCGCTGATGTGATCGCCAACCCCGCTTCCGCTGCCACTGTTACTACCGCCTCCACCGACGTTGTACTTATCGTCTCCTACACCGCTGTAACCACCGTCGCCGCCTCTTTCACCGCTGTAGCCGCCGTCTCCGCTTCCACCGGCGCAGTACCCAGCACCTCCTCATCCAGTGCCGCTGCATTTACCACCTCTGCATCCGCCGCCGCTGTAGCCACCGCCTCCGCTTCCACCACTGCTGTAGCTACCGCCTCGTTCACAGCCACCATTGTAGCCTCCACGTCTTTCTCCTATGAAGCCACTCCTGAAGCCGTCTCTTTAGCCAGACAGAGATGGATAAACAGAAGAAGGGTAACCACCCGCATCAAGGGAACCAGGCAACTGCTGCAGACATTCGTCTTTCAACTAACCGTCGTCTGTTGGACTGGCCGAGGAGGAATGGAATATTACAAGAATTAACTGCCCTCAACTGGAAAACGTACATTCTTCCACTCCCAAGAGGCACGAATCCTCCTGTAATTCAGCCGGGAGCCAGTTGCTCATGTTATGGAGCAAGGAACGTCACATACATGTGGCATCGCATATGATATATATGAGTATGATGTAGCACAAACAGCTTCACAACCATCGGACGTGACCAAGTAGACCTGGTCTCCAGCTCAGCTGACCAGCTGCGGGCTCCACTGATCTGCCTTGACTGGCTTGAAGCTTATCTTATGCGTTTCGAACAAGCAAAATACGTCCCTTTTGGACTTATTTTGAGGACCTATGGAACACAACAGTGTAATTTTCTTTTGATGGTTAGATGCATGTGAGGATACTGTTTACAAGAAAACGTACATTTCTCAGCTCTAAATCCCTTGTGAGTCCACCGGGAGCCATTTTTCTATCCTGTGTAACGAGAAACATTACATACAAATGTCACATCCACAAAGGCTGCACAACCATCGGACGTGACCCAGTAGACCCGGTCTCCAGCTTCGCTGACCATCTGCGGGCTCGACTGATCTGCCTCGCCGGCTGCACCTTACCCTGGTGAGAGCCATGCTGGCGAGCCGGGCCGCTGACGGCGCTGTGTGCCGCTGCCGAGCCGACCGTGCGGCTATATACTCGGCGGCCGGAGAGAGGGCGGCACCCATGACACGGCCGGCCGGGGCATGCACCGTCACGGAGCCGCAGTGACCGCGACCTCGTGCAATCAGAGCACGGGACGAACGTCACCCGGCCGGCGTGTGGCCCGCAGTTGTTCTGCTGTAGTGATGGCTGTGAACGTCAAAGGGGACGGAAGGTGCGCCGCACTACAGCCTGTTCCAGCCTGTCACATTTGTGTCGGGCTCCTCCCTATGCAACCACTGGCTGCCTCATTAAGAAGTTTTCAGCTACAAGTGACAGAGCTTGTTTAAAACTATTGCTCGGCTGTTTTCAATGCACACAGCCTTAAATGTCTGTCTGTCCACGAAAGCGAGGAAGCGCGTGACCCCGGGGATGCTGGATCGGATGCTATGTAACGGCAATATAACTGTTGTGACAGCACCACTAGTTGACATGAGTTATGAATTTTTCATATGTGTAATTTGTGTATATGAAGCATAGCATTTCTATTTCACCTCGTTTTCATACTAATGTTAAAAGATGCTGTCAATTTAAATCGCTGAATTCAACAATGGTTTTAAAAATTTAAACTTTACATGTTTGTAGCTTTGTTTTTCACATTGTTTTTTGTAGCTTTGTTTTTTATTTTGTTTTTTACATTGTTTTTAGCTTTACATGTTTGTAGCTTTACATGTTTGTAGCTTACATGTTTTGTAGCTTTTGTAGCTTTGGTCAAAACAAAGCAGGCATTGGTGTGTGCAGAAAGCAATCACAGCGTAAGTTTGGTTTGTTTACAAAATGCATCACAATAAGCAGTTGTGCTCCAAATGCAAGGTTTTCACGCGTCCCCCTATTTTTTTTTTTTTTGTCTCACCACCACACCACGAAAGCAGAGCCTGGTGCAAACAAGAGCAAGGCTTGGTAGATAATTTCGCTCCACGTATTTATTTTTTCCCGAGGAAACTTGGCCACTAAATTGCATCACTCCCGAAATGCAGGAGTGAAAAGTTCAAGAAACGTTTTCTAAATTAAATTTGCAAGATAAATATCACCATTTGAGCACTTATGTTAACAGGTCTTAAGCCAAATCAGCTGATGACAAATTTTTGTGAGAAAAGTACCAGTCCATGTTTACTTAGCTACTTTGGCTTTTCTTGGTATCATACGAGTGTGATCCCACTTTATTCTTCCTTCCTTTTGGATTGCCTTAAGAAGTATCATCTGCTGCTTAAAATGGTGACCAATTTATCTGCAAGATGCTCCAACTGCACATTTGTACGTACTTCATACATAAATTGGATTAATTCGCCAGCCGCCCAAACATGTTTGATATGCACCCAAGAGCGAACAATTCACAGGCGATGAAGGAGACAATTTGAATTACCCAACTTATTTTTACTGTCATTTTTGTCCTGTTACACCCTAGGTTAACCGTTTTCTTGGTTCATGGCGGTGCTCAACAATTACAAATCTAGGCCTTTTGGGTGTCTAACTCACCAGGATACCTGGCAAGGCTATCGTCACCAGGCTGCCTGGCAAGGCTATCGTATGCCGCCATATAGAGCCTTGGGGCAGACCTGACGCAGCTAATACAGAAGTGTTTGATGACGAATTTCTGCCCTCTGCAGATGTTTATTATGCACATCTCTTAATTGTTTCGCATTTTAATCTCGTAGGCTGGTGGGCATGATTGATATTTATATTTAGGGGTCGAGTGGGATGACTCTGTTTGCCAGCAGACCATGCAAAAGGTACTGACTTTTTGTTGTGGGGAAGCAAGAAGAAGCCAGTAAGTCTCCTTTGGGCCAAGCCACTGCTTGCCTTACCTGCTTTCAACACATGATTGGTAACCAGAGTTAGCCATTTTCTGTTTTAATCCATCGAGTTTTGTTCATCATGTTCATCATTTTCATCATGTTCATCGAGTATCAAAATAAGTTGTCAAAAGTGATTTAAAGTGTTCTTATTTGGGTGCTGTCATTTTTGTCTGATGTCAACAAGCATACAGAAATGAACTGAATAAAAATGCCAGTTGAAACCGGCCAAAAATAAGCTTTATCATGTTTTTTATCAGAAGTGCTGCTGTCAACAGAAAGGTGAGTTAAGATGATGTTCAACATATGGGCTACTCTAAGTTGGTTTAGTTGGTTAAGTGCATGGCAAGTGGCAATAGGAATTGTGCAAGAATCAGTAACTCACAACTGCTGCTGTGATACAAACAGGTTAGACAGGATGAGAAGAAGTAAGGCCTCTTCAGGTTAGTCATAGGCTACTTTCATGGTAATAAGCATTGGTATTTCGTAAGAAAAAGTGACAAAATATTCGTTTTCCCTGACCACATCTTAACAGAAGCTAGAGGTATGTCTAATGCGTTTGACTTGGTGATGAGCTGATGTGCAGAGGTCCAAGGTTATTTTGTTTGAGTGTTTTATGCCTGTTGAATTTTCTGTGGTTATTTTGTTATTGAATTCTGTTGCTTTGTTTTGTTTTAAAACTGCTGTGGAAGGAAATGAAAAGCACAGCATCAAATTATTGGTATTAATAATTTTGTATGTTCATAATACTGTCTTGAAATTACTATGCTTTAACACGCGCCCGGTTGGCCGGCTAGACACCCTTCGCTCGGGGGGGGGGGCGGCGGAGGGGGGGGGGGCAATTCGACCCCTCTGAGATCTCGGGAACTAAGGAAGTTAGAGACACCAAATTTGCAGGGTGTATTGACCTATACATGAACTCACTTAGGTTAAGGTTTCAGTTTCCTAGGTCATGACCTTCAGGCTAAATCAGGTAAAATAATGTCAAATTCCAGGTTTGTCTCCAGAGTGCCACCAGAACCTAGTCAACTGTCTCTAAGCAAAAGGTCCCAAGCCCATTTGAGGTCACTGACCTTCTTTGACCTTTTGAAGGTCACGGCGACCAAAATGATACAGGACTGCCTCTGAGTTTTGCATCTGAATAAGCGACAAATATTACGCTAGGCAGTATGTTCCTAAAACAAAAAGTTCGACCCGGGTCATCTTTGGCCAATGACCTGTTCTGACCTCTAAGAAGTACAATTGAAGATGTATCATGCGGTTCCTGCTGTCAATAAATTCAAAATGAGTACCAGAAACTATCGCATACAAGATGTTGAAAAACATAATAGCTTTGCCAGGTTCCTGATATTACGTCCATACCAACTCGAAATAGATGTCTGTGTCTGCTGAAGCATCAGTCACGAGCTCATAAGTTCCATCTTTTGTGAATTGATTTTTTCACTCCCACACGGCCTTTTTGCCATGGAATTTTTCACTCCCGCCCCAGTTCAAAGGCGATTCTAGCTAACTGAGAAGACGTGTTTGCATCTTTATCACCCATGTTGTGCGGATTTCAAAAACAGGCTGAGCAAGTGTGTTACTTATTGGTTGTGTGCTTTTTTGAAAGTGGTTCGTATATTGTATCATGTGTTTTTGGTCAGTCATGTGTCAGATGCGGAGTTAATGCAAAAATGACACATTTTTATTAACCCGACCTTACCATCTTTACCATAGAAATAAAAATGTTTTGGCATTCAATTCATATCAATGCTACAGATTTATGCATTTTTCATGTAACTGCATTTCCAGTTACAAATAATAAAGTAACTACTGAACGCATCTCATGATATCAATACCAGGACTACAGCACTGCAGGCAAGGATAAGTCGACAACACAGTATGCACATCCTCAACAGTCCTTGGCAGGTTTCGGTACGAGATTCATGACACTCTTCACAGCATATCATGCTTTGATATCAATAGTCTGCCCGAAAAGCTGCCGATTGCTGCGTTGCGTATGTCAACCAACCTACCAAACCTTTTCTTACGACCGTACGTTCTTACGACTTTTGAAAGGAAACTGGCCCTGCACTGTTGAAGATGCTCAAATAAACCGTCCGCTGACAGGTGCTGACGCTAGTGCAGCCTGCGCCAATCATCAGATGTGTCATCGGCTCGAAGCGGACCGGATGTGTGGGACATGAAGCTCACAGTTTATCATACTATTTTCCACTACACCTACGGCAAAATTCCGTGAAGCCAAGGGCGTTCTCGTAGCAATTCTTACTAGAGATCGATCTTACTAGAGATCGATGAAAATGTGGGAATAATGAGAAACTGACTGGGACTGAAAACTTAAACGGAAGCTGTAAGAGTACCTCAGCCAAGTAAGTATCAACCCTCAGCCAAACAAGGCCCTACGATTGTATTTCCAGCGATGCTGCGTGTGCATCACGTGCCAACAACACTGAATAAAAATAGCTTTCCAAACGTGATACGTTTTTATGGCGTGCAGCAGCTCAAACTTCAAACGCGTTGTCTTTTTCACGAACAATGGGACGAGCTGTGCTGTGGTATTATTGATGCACGCCTTACCATGCCAATATACAGCCGAACGATTTGTCCCAGATGCGCAACACACGACCCCAATAATGAAAGATCAACTGGTAATCATGATGTCTTGGTTGTTTGTTCTTTGCTGGAAACAGTTGCCGTTTTTCCTTTAATCTGTGTACCGGCCAGTGAGCGTCCTAAAAGTAGGAGTGTGTGAGGGGAGGGGGGGGGGGGGCGCAAAATCGATTTCGGAGTCGATTTGCTCCATGTGGGTTAATCATGGGAGCAATGAGATGTCATGGCACCCAAGGGGCAAGCGCTTGTTCTTTGGCCCACGAAAATGTGTTTGTGTGTGATGTCTTCTTGTGAAACAAACGATGTTGGTGTTTGTGGTGTGGTCTACGTGATCATGTTACATGGGTATTCAATGGGTGACTCCTGTCTGTGTGGCCCGGGCCAGCCTGGTACTCCACGTAACTCCTGTTAAATGATGGCTGGAGGAAGAAAAATCTCCCGAGGAATCGAAGCCTAAGGAATTGGAACACTTGCTGTGTGTGAGGATCCAACGAGATTCAATCAGGATCAGGAATCAGAGGCCCAAGTCTTTTACCAGCAGCAGTAGAACTAATAGTACTTTATTACAGGCGATTCCTTCCATGTATAGCTTTTATGGCTCCATCGTCAATGGCATGCAAACAACGTAAACATGCAGGATTAAAACGGGTACAACGCTTAGTACGCACTGGAAATGCACGCAAAAATGAACTCGTCGGACAACTTGACAGCCTACTTCAATAAACGAAAGAAAGCAACACATTAACGGTTCGGATCACTCACGCCGGCGCTCCGTCCTGTAATTATAAAATTGGGATGGTGAAAGCTGGCCGAAATACCAAATGAACGGAATGCTTTAAACTCCAGAAATTCACATCTTGAACATCAAGCAGTCTACGTATTTCATATCAAATCCCATTTGCATCACAAAATCATGCTGCCAACTAATGGTGGTGAATAGGTGTGCGTGCGCGCGTGCGTGCGTGCGTGCATGCACAGCCTCAGCAGCTGAGTGATTAGCTGTTGCTGGGTGCTGAGTGCTTTACCAAAAAGACATTGGTCCCCGAACGGCAACTTGGAATAGCGGAGCAGATTTTAATCGTATCTCATTAACATAATGCAAGATCCCATGGTCAACTCTAATGGCCTAGAGGCAAAACTAAGACACACTCGGAGACCAGGGGTGCAGCCAATGGGGCACGCTGCCTTAGCTCCTCCCCCCCCCCCCCCTCTGCCAGTCGCGAGCGCGGTTTTCACCACAACAACCGAATACAATTCCAGGATTGGGATCAGGAAAGCTGTCTTGGTTTAGAATATCGTAAACAGGCAGCGACATGTAGAGCTGTTGCTTGTTAAACGTCGCAGTGCCTGAGTACTGCCATTGGAGCTGGGAGCCCCTAGTAGAACTGAGCTGTCACAAATTCTGCCTGCACCCTTGTCGACGACTGTGCTTCAGTGTATTAACACGCGCCCGGGTGGCCGATTGGATACCCTTCGCTCGGGTAGGGGTCACTTTGACCGCCCTAAGATCTCAGAAACTAAAAAGCTAGGGACACCACAAAAAAGAGCTAGGGACACTAAAAACTCACAGGGTGTATTGGCCTGTATGTGAACTCACTTGAGTGAGAATTTGACATTCCGAGGCCATAGCCTTGTGGTCAGATAAGGTCAAATAAGTTAAACTCCAGAGAAGTGTCCATTGTCCCCAAAATCTAGATACCTGATCTAGTAAAAGGCCACTGGGGCTTATTTCAGGTTTTCAGCCTGGCTTGACCCTGAGCAGGTCATGGTGACCAAAATCACACAAGGCCACTTTGAGTCGCATCTGATTGAGCGTCAAAGATTACTCTAGGCGGTATGTTCCTAAACACAAAATGTTAACCTGGTCCACTCTAGGTCAGTGACCTATTCTGACCTTTAGAAGTCTACAGAGGATGTATAATACGGATCTTGTTGTCAATAAATTCGAAATGATCATTAGAAGCTACCACTTACAGCAAGCTATAGAGAAACAAACAGCTTGGTTTTGACCTTGGCTTGATCTTCATACCTGGCCCATAGTCAATGGATTTTTTTCATTCAATTGTTGTGTTTGCTAAGAAGCCATCTCAGAGCTGAATAGCCTCGTCTAACACTTTGTTATTGCATCAGATTGAACGCTTTCCTAGCAATCCACTCGACTGAGCCCATGGCCTCGCTTTGACCTGTCGTAGGTCAGTGACCTGACAAGATACATCTGAATTTTCGACACCACGCGATCCGCTATTAAGTTTTCACATCTGTGCAAAATTTGACGCGGCTGCACCGCGCCGTCCGGAAACCATTTCCCAAAAACCTTTGGGGGGGGGGGGTGAAATTGAACCCCAACCGAGCGCGTGTTAAGTTAGACTGCCGTCTGATGTTGACGTCATGAGATTGCAATGCATTAAAACCAGCCTCATAGACTTACTACTGAACGGACCTTAGCCGCTGCGCTGTCGATGTCTGGCTTGCTTGTACGACCTGTCTCATCGTGCGCAGGTGTGTTGCAGAGTTTGGCTTCCATCACGTGTGCAGTGGCTTACACGTGATTTCTTGTGCAGTGGCTTTCCGTTATGTTGGCATGCAGCTTGTGCCAGATGTTTTTGGATAAGTTATTCAAATCGATATAAAATTTCAAACATCGTTGAGTCAACAGTGATACGACAGCCGGCCATTAAAAGGCACGAAGTTACGTGGCTGCTGTTGTTAGCTCTGGTGTCCTGGTTAACCAGGATACACTAGATGCTTGAAAAAATAGACCTTCCATTTCCAAAAAGCGAAGCTCGGTATCCAAAATCCAAAGAAAGTTTGTGTTTTGATAAGTAGATGAAGTTTCTGTACATAATCGCACCCAACATTAATCCAGTCCCCGTTTTGTGGAAAATGTTAAATGCAATTGACGGAATGTATTCCAAACCTGACTTTGCCTGAACGTTGTTGATGGGCGATTACTAGATTTGTACTCTTCCAATTCAGTACCTGATCCGACCTAAGCTGACCCGTCTTTGCCCAACCTAGTTTACCGTAACCCTAATCCTAACACTAACATTAACCCTGAACCTAACTCCAATCTAATCTTACCCCTTTCTTAACTCTAGCCCTACACTTATCTCTATTTCCAGTACTAGCTCCACTCCCGGCTCAAATTCACTCCTTTATCTACCTTACGTGATACCTCTTCCCATACTTCTACCCTACCCCTGGATCTACTCCTACCCTTCCATACCTCTACCCTACCCTGCCTCAAGCCAGACTTCTTCATTTATCTCTATAGCTGACCCTTGCGTCAATGCCTTTCCCTATCTCTAATTTGACCCCTAACCGTAACATCGTCCCTAACATGATCCTAGCACCTCGTCCGGCACATAACCCTAGCTCTACTTCTACATCAAGTTATATACCTGGGCCTACCGCTACCCTACGTCCCTCAGCCAGTTCCATAACATAACGTTCTTCCCGTCTGGTGTGTCGTTTGTTGCCTCCCCCCCCCAAATACTAGCCTTTAACCGATCGCTGCATGGTGTGGACTTGTATCGTCTTCCACCCGATCCATTGATACCATAACGTTGTCCCGTTAGTGTGCGAAACCTATGAAAGATGAGCCGAGTGATCTTCTGAACGTCGGTCAATCAACGGTCAGCTCTACTTGTCGCTGCTACCTGACCTTGGCCTGCCGGTAATGTCCCGTTACCGCCCCGTTTCACACTGCCAGTATCGCTGCCAACACAATACTGGCAGCGCGGGAGTCCTGGCTGTAAGGCAATGTAATCTTGCTGCCTTGTATGCCTGGATTGCGTTGTGTGCTTTTGAAGTGGTGGTGGTATACATGCAGTTTTATCGTGGTAAGTCACAATAAAATCTATTCACGGTGGTTTCGAGGAACATTGTGTGCTATTCTCCATGCTTGAGCAGAGCTTTAGGGCGCGCCAAGGCATGCGGAGCGGGCATGCAATCTCTCAATGTTTCTTTCAGGACCTTTACTTATTCTTAGCTGCTTTTGGCGCAGATGTTCGCGCCTGTTTTGAAAGTCACTGGTGCAGGAGGTGTCCGTGCTGTGTGAACGGAAGTTCCCTGCATGAAGAGGGTGTTAACTTTCTTTTCTACTCTTATGCCGGGGCTCAATGTCTTTATCCACGAGAGGTGTGGGAAGGCAAATTTTTATATGATGGGATATTAAACAAGGGACTTTCCAAACTTGTAACATTGGACAGTCCCATGTCCAGCCGATGTCATGCCTTGCCCCATCAGATTTTCCGTCCGTGACGTAAGGCATCGTGCAGTGTCCACACCCTCATCTCGAGACTGTGCCCCCGTCAAGCGCGTCATTACATCCTGCCTCCATGTAGCGCCATTGCTGTGGCGCGTGTGCGTGCGAGCGTCGAGCGGCACCGAGGTGGTGGCGCCGAGCCAGCTACCGTCGGTAGCGGCTCGCCGGACGGACCTCGCCGTTCGCCACTAGGTAGTCGACCAGCGAGGCCAGGGTGGGGTTGGTGCGCATGGTGGCCGAGTCGCCGACGACCACCAGCTGCCGGCGGGCGCGCGTCACCGCCACGTTGATGCGGCGCCGGTCTTTCAGGAAGCCGACCTGGCTGCGGTCATTGGAGCGCACCAGCGACATCAGCACGGCCTCCTTCTCGCGACCCTGGAAGCCGTCCACCGAGTTGACCTCAACGTCGAGATGGAGCGCGCGCAGCCGGGTACGGATCAGCTGCACCTGGGCGATGTAGGGCGCGATGACGCCGATCTTATCGGCTTGCAGCCCGTCGTGTACCAGGACGGTCACATGCGATACCACGATGTTGGCCTCGCCGGTGTTCAAGTAGGAGCTGGTGTGCCTGTCGCGGGTCTCCTCCAGCCGGCAGCCGGCCGTGTCGATCAGCAGCAGAACGGGGCCCGTCTCCTCCGTGTCGCGCACACCGGGCAGCTGCGACAGCCGGTGCCGGCGCACGGCCGGTGCTGCCTCCAGCACGCCGCCGTACATCTCCTCCGACGGCCAGCGTTGGATCAGCTCGTGCATGCGGTACTGGGTTCGCAGCATGCGCACGGCAGCGTCGACGTTCTCGCCGTGCAGCGCCATCTGGCGCTCCATCAGCGACACAGCCAGGCCGCCGCGGGCAGCCTTGTCGCTGAGGATGGTCGGCGGCAGCTGACAGTGGTCACCGACCAGCAGCAGCTTGCCAGCGCGCGGCACCGCCAGCCAGCACTCCGCCTCCTTCGCCTGTGCACACTCTTCAATTACTACTAGGTCGAAGAGCTCGCCCCTGATTGCCCTCAATGGGCCCCTGTCACTGGCAGTTGCTAGCGTGCTTAGCACCACGGTGGCCTGTTGGAGCACCGACCGAGTGGCCCTCGCGCGCAGCTCGTAACGCCGCCGCCGCTGGTCTGCTGACATCGCCCCGTACGTCCGTTGCGTGGCTGGCTCACCTTCGTTTTCGATGAACTCTTTGACCCATTCGTCTAGCGAGAACTCCAGCAAGTAATCCTGTATGCGCGCCGGGTGCCCCAGACGGACCAGGTTCTCCTCACCAGCGTGGCTCAGGCGTTCCAGCAGGTTATCCACGGCCGCGTTGGACGGTGCGCAGGCCAGCACGCGCTGGCCCAGCCGCACGTGCTGTAGGATTGCCTCGACCGCGACGGTGGTCTTGCCGGTCCCCGGCGGGCCGTGGACAATAGCCAGCTGCGGCTGGCGCAGCGCGAACTCGACGGCGTCACGCTGCCACGCGTCCAGCCGGCGGTCCATCAGTCGCAGCCGGTTTGGATCGTCCGGCTCGGTCAGCTCCGGCGGCAGCAGCGGCGCGGCCGGCGCCAACGGACGCTCGCCAAACAGCGCCGCCCGCAGGCGACCGACTGTCCCGTTGACTAGATGTGGCAGCTGCTGTAGCGCGGCGCTCAAGCTGCGGTGCACGCTCTCGTTGTACACCCGCCGCACCTCCACCGTGGCGTTCTGGGCGGGTTGCCACGTGGTGGGGAACAGCGTCAGCTCGGTGTCGTCGACGCTGCACACCACTGCAGTGTCGCCGAGACAGCGCGGGTGCCCATCCACCACGTCCACCACGTCCACCACGTCCACCACCTGCCGTGGCCGAATGCTGTGGTTGGCGGGAAGCCGCGCCTCCGTGTCGGCGTCGGGCCGGAGGGCGCACAGTGGCGAGCCCCGTCTCGAGCTTGTCTTGCTGACGCGCAGCCCCGTCAGTACGCCTCGGCCCCGGTGCTGCTCACCCTCCCACCTAGCCTTGTCGGCGTCGTGCTCCTGCTCGAGCAGACGCAGATGGAGCTTCACCAGTTGGGCGCAGCCGTTCGGCGGAGGAGAAGCAGGCTGCAACGGTCAACCTCAGTCAGCAGGCGCCGGCCGGTGACGTCTGTCGCGGTGAGACGGCCAGGCCACAGGCTACGAGCCGGGCACCGAACAACGGCGGCCCCACCAGCACTTATGAACACTAGACGTTTCGAACACAAAAACAGCGCTTGTGAAAGAGATTGGGTAACTGTGGTATGTACAAGGTTCGTATTGGCAAGGAATCGTACACATTCCCAGGCTTGCAGTGGTTTGTGCCGGCAAATGTACGAAAAGAGCAATGATTGTAATGGGCAAGCTTCTCGATGGAAATGGTTCATATCAAGTCAGGTTCACGCTGCAGAAGGTGTGTGGCTGATACGGTTCTTGTGCAAAAGTTTCGGAAACAGAAGGTTTGCTATTGATGGGATTCGGGAGGAAACTTTATTTTGAGAAGGCTGGTATCGGAGAATGATATCGAAATTCTCATCGAAATGGTTCGTAATAGATCATTACGATGGTATAGTTCATAACTGATGATCTGTTCTTGAAAAACGTCGGTAACGGAAACCACTCGGACATCAAGCACAACATTCAGATGCCCTGTAGGTTCTTTAACCACTAAACCACTCGAACATCAAGCACAACATCAGGTGCTCTGTAGGCTCACTCTTTACGCAGCATCATCTGCGCAAAGTTTTCTCCTTACATGTGGTCAAACCAGTTGGTAACAGTGGCACTCATGGGTAATTGCGCAACTAGGATTCCAACTCTGCAGCTCCCAGAGCTGTAATAATCCTCAAAAATGGGTAAGTCAAACCGCGGTTTTCGAGTGGATTCTTCTCATAGATCATCCTCGGGTAAATGCTGGATTGTCGTGGCAAGTGCGAGGTCCCGATGAGCAAGTGATCAAGGGGCCAACATGGGACCCTGTGAGGTCCTGTGATATCCGCGCGGTCTCACCAGCATCAGCTCACTGGCCTCTCGTTGACCGCTGACCACTGCGGCCGGCCGACGCTATACCATACTATCCCCCCCCCCCCCCCAGGTCCACAGATTGCGAGTCCTCCGGTGTCCTCCCATCCCCCCCCCCCTACAAACACCGTGAAGACTACACGGTCCATTCGCCGTACGACCCGGGAGGACGGTCACGCCTCTCCTCTCCATGGCGGCGGTGAGGGACCACTCGTATTTCAGCGGAGCGATCATCCACCACAGCAGCTTTGGCAGTTTTTTCGGAAACACATGCAGTTCTGCATGTCCTAGGACTATTATTCCCCTGCGACCACTATTCCCTACTGAAATATCCTCTTAAGGCGGTAGCCTGTTACCTCTAATCTGTTTTTTTTCTCCCAAGCGCATTCGCTTTTGGATTTTGAAGGCTGTGTGAGCTCGAGGACAGACTTGGCGCTCCAAATGACCCTGTGAAATCGCTCTTACTTCCGATTCTTCGATTTGTTTTTGTTTTTCTCCCAAGCCCCATCCCCACGTGGCTGTCTAACCCTTGTGTATGCCGTGAGGCCTAATGAAAGATGCATGTAACGGTAAACAGACATGATGAACTCCTTACAGTCATGGCATGCCAATTTGGCTGCTAAGTTTTGCACGCTCTAACCTCCCTTCAGTGCAACTGTGGCGTAGACAATTTCCACTACTCAACTAATTTGCGAGAGTCGGTCTGAGCGCTTCTTGTCACTGAGAGATTTGTAAGGCGGAGCTTACATTTTGACTAATACCGCGTGTGTATGTATCCGTCTGTTAGCATCGTTCCTATTGTAACCCCCCCCCCCCCCAATCACGCTACAATTCCTACACTGCATAGCAGCTCGTACGCTATCGACAGCCAGTGCTGGGACAGCAGACCGGCAAGGCGTCTGCGCGCCTTGCCGGTTTGCCCTGAAATTCAATGGCCGGAATGCAATAATATTTTTTGGAGGGACCCAAACTCTAGAAGGCCCCACAATGTCACGTGGTCCACCTAGACGAAATCATGGACCCCACCCCTGCCCCCAATATCTTCAAATGCGGAACATTTCCTTTAAGATAAAAGAATGACCTTAAAACATCGCAAACCCCACTCAAGGTAACCTACCACACGCACGCTGTCATCTGTCTGTCTGTCTGTCTGCGCGCACAGGCCACGCTGGAAGCGCAGCTGGGGATCTGCCGACCACAGGATCACCAATGGGCAGGGTTCCAGGCTGGAGCGCAGCAAGTGGCCCGGTGAGCCGCGTCGCACGCCCAGGCGTGATAAGTATGTCCGGAGCAGGGAGAAAGCCGGGAAATGGGGCATCCTGCGAAGCCGCGTCCCACGCCGCCGGCGCTCGTGCCGCGCCGGGGACGACGGACCGCCAGAGGATGGCCAAGGAGGGCCATTGCAGAGCAGGGGAGCAGAGCAAGCTGACGCGACCACCAGCCCTGTGATGGGTGCCGAAAATGACAAAAATCCGTTCCGATCACTAGATATTACTGCCCGTCCCTGTCACTGACGATCCCTGGATCCACCCCCGCGGATGTCATTTGCCCAAAATTGTAGTGCAAGTTGTAGAACATCGGAAAATTGCAATCAACCTGCGCTAGACCTGTTTTCGAGGAAAAATCAGAGGCAAACCAGAGAGAAGGTAAAGCCAGTCATCCCCGGCCCGCGATCTAGGGTTAAGGGCAACATGTTGTAGAGACATTAAAGTGTAAAAAGGAGACCCGTATCACATCTAATATTAGCCCCTTTATTGCGAAATCTTATCGTCTGCACACCATTCCCGACGGTCGGCTTCCACAAGATTCTCGGCGTCCGTATGACGCCTAATACTATTCCCCTTATTGCGAAATCCTATCGTCTGCACACCGTTCCCGACGGCCGATCTCCGACAAGATTCTCGGCGTTCCAGCCTTGACTTCAGGAAGGACAAAAATATTGCGTGTTGGTTTGTGGGCCGTGATATAACCCCTCGAGTTTCGCACTGGAAAACCAGTAAAGCATGCGTGCCATAGTTTATCTTGAGTGCGGTTTGTGATGTTTTAGGGTCATGCTTTTATCTATAAGCAAATGTTCCGCATTTGAAGACAATGGGGGCAGAGATGGGTCCATGATTTCGTCACGGTGGACCACGTGACATTGTGGAGCCTTGTAGAGTATGGGGTCCCTCCAAAAAATATCGCATTCCGGTCATTGCATTTCTAGACAGAAAGTGTATAGAACAATATACATATATATACATATATTATATATATATATATATATATATATATATATATATATATATATTATATAACGTGTGTGTGTGTGTGTGTGTGTGTGTGTGTGTGTGTGTGTGTGTGTATGTGTGTGTGTGTGTGTGTGCGTGTGCGTGTGCGTGTGCGTGTGCGTGTGCGTGTGCGTGTGCGTGTGCGTGTGTGTGTGTGTGTGTGTGTGTGTGTGTGTGAGTATAGTAAACACGGGAAACCATCTTACTGTGCGCGACCCTAAAAACCTAGCCATGCCAGGTATGCACATACATGGAGCTCATTCATTTTCCCCCAGACCATGCCAAATTCTGTGATTCTCAGGCTAAATGCTTCGGCACAACAGGAAAAATAAACTCACGTCAGCTGCTAAATACCATCAAAATCAAGCACGGACTTATTCCTAGGTTGTTCAGGGCTAGCCGGCTGGGGTATGTGATCAGTTGATGGCTGATAATTAGTACATATTTTTTATTTATTAGAAAGAAATACAAAATATCCAAGCATTCAAAGTATGTTAAGAACCTAATTCACAGGTTTGACAATTGTCACACACTCATAAGCCAAGGGAAATGACACGTACGACGTCGGCGGCACGTAAAATCTCTCTCGACAATTGCGCGAAAAAAGTCCCTCAGCGCATATCCGACTGCTGCTCTAAGCCTAAGGCACCAAGGCCAAAAGGGACAGAACCTGACCGATCATGGATGCTGCGGGAGGTCAGCAAAGAGGCTCTCGTCAACAACTATGGGGTCCTCAGAGCAAGCAGTGAACCCAAGGCCAACGTGTTGGGTTCCTAAACGGTCGGTAGTGCCCCGGCAGGCTGACATATAAAGTCCCAGCCAGAGCACAGTGCCCCCGAGCAAAAGGGAATTACCCAAGACCATGAAATAATACCCCTATGCGGTCAAGAGAGCCCGGGGAGGTTAACAGAAAGAGCTCCGATAGGAGTGAAGAGTCTTTCGCAAATAAGATCAAAGGGAAAGAGCCCTCGATCAAAGTGTGGGGGGGCTCTGATCATCCAGTGCCTCGGCGCCTTACATTATGTGAGACCCAGCAACAGCACAAAGCCCTTCGAGCAACTGGAAGAAAACGAGACTGATATGAAGGGCCCTTGAGCAACTGAGTGTACCCTGGCATATAAGGCCCCGGAAAAACGTATAGAGCCTTTCGGGCGAGTGGGAAAAATCCGTGGAAGAAAACCTGATCGATCAAGAGTGCCCAGGCATGGAAGAAGATGATGTCCCAATAGCAGCGTTGGGATCACCTACAAGAAAGTACAAATAGATCAAGGGCAACGTGGAAAGCTCCTTGGTGATCAGATCGCCCACTCAAGTGGACATTTAGGGCCCGGGCAACAGCGTAAAATCTCTGGACAGTGTAATGAGCCTCAACATTGTCCTCAATTGCCACGTTTTCAATCAGTGAACAATTAAATTGGTTTGCGTATAAACTGTTAACTTTTGCTTGCAGTCATTCTTTGTCGTCTGTGGGCTCAAAAACGTCCAACTTTGTTTTGTTGTTGTTGTTGTTGTTGTTGTTATAAAACTGCGTCAGTTCCGTTGGTTATGGGCTTCTTTGGAGCTTATGGGTCCCCCGGCGTGATCCATGGGGGCATGGCCCGGTGCCTTAACCCCCCACTCCCTCTGTTTCCGCCACCAGCCCGAGTAGCTTGATAGATGGGGCCCGCCAAGAACATGGAGCCATCCATTCAAATCCTGACTTCTCAGGACACAGCATGGATGGCCTCGGAAAGTTCGAATGTGCCCAAGCCGGCTAACAAATAGGGCCCCCGTCAACAGCGTATGGCCTTCCGTTCAAATATGAAATACCCATGACACAATGTAGAGATCCCCGAATGATTGAGTGCACCAGAGCAGGTTAACAGTTGGCCCCGCCCCCCCCCCCCGCCCCCGGCAGGGGCAAAGCCCCCCCCCCCCCATTCAACTAGGAAGCACCAAAAAACAAATGTAAATGGCCCCCGAACGATCGGCTGTGTCCGACCATGGAGCAATCGTGGCTGTGTCCATGGAAAGAGTCTATGGAAGGCCCTTAATTGACAAGGGCACTCTGGCACGCTACAAGGGCCAAGCAATAGCGCATGCCCTCCTATCAAATGTAACATATTGAGGGCCATGTAGAAAACTCCTGAGCGATTAGAATGACCCGGCAGGTGGGCATATATGTCCCCCCGGAAACAGCATAGGGACCCTGGACAGAGCAATGAGGCTTAAAATTGTCAAGTAACAACTTTTCAGTCATTGAAGAATTTGTTGGCTGCTGGTGGACCTTTCACTTTGGCCTGCGACTGTTCTTGGTCGTCTGAACCTTCAAAAACGTCCAATTTTGTTGTATTTGAGTTAAAAAGACTGCATCTCTTCGGCCGGCCATATGGGCCCCTCCAGAGCCAATGGGCCCCTTCGGGGCCCAAGGGGGCCATGATCCACTGGCCGCCTCCCCCTCTGGATCCGCCCCTGATTGGGGCAGGCAGCATATGTGGTTAAATAAGCTCAATTGTAACCGATCGTATGGTTTTTAAGTGAAAAGGCTGTTGCAGACAACACAATTTCACTATTTTTTAAATATGCTCGGCACTCCGTCATCTTTTGATCGCGTCACAGAACGTTTGTATACTGTTTGCCACAGTAACGGAACTGGCGACTCTCCCCTGCAAGTACTTAAAGCCAATCGAGAGGTGTCGTGCTAATTGGTGCGCTGTTCACAGAAACCAGATATCATGATGTGTAGACCCCGTTTTATAGCGTTTTTTGAAAGAGACTGTTATATAAGTAGAAGATATTGATGCAACCATCAGATATGGTGAAACAAGCTTACGTTAAAACTCCTGGTGTATTTTAAGTGGAAAACTGTCTAAACAAACACCATCTCCCTCTTTAGTAAGTGCGCTCCTCCAGTAACGTCATTGTTCATTGACAAGCGTATATCATTGACAAAGCTCCTGTATTACACAGCTCAAAACGCGATTGATGTTTGAAACTCACATGTTACGCATTACCTCGGTTCGGGCCCAATAAAGTCCGTTGATGCTAGATATCGTGCTGACGTACGCCAAACACGATTTGCTCGATGATGACATTGTTCGTGGCCTTAAGCACTACATGGTCAATGAGGTGGCAGTATTCGTGTGGCGTTTCTATGGCGTTATGCATGCCTAGGTGACGTTGAGATAGTCTGCACGAAATAGTCCGCACAAGCTCGCAGACGTCAGGTTCAGAAGCCAGAGGGCTTTAGCACGCGCCCGGGTGACCGGTTGAATACCCATCGTCCGTGTGGAGGGGTCAATCTGGCCCCCTGAAATCTCTAAATTAGGAGAGCTAAATACATCAAATCTGCATGATGCATTGATTTGCGTCTGAACTCATTTCGCTCAAATTTGATTTTTGTTAATTGAAAAAGTCGTTCAAATCTATAGTTAATGACATTGGGGTCAAATAGGGTCAAACAATGTCAGACTCCACATCGGTGTTTAAAGTATCCCCAGATCCGCAAATGCAACCATCTTGAACCTTGAACCTTGATAACTGTCCTAAGCAAAATCTAACTAGCTTTCATTGGCTGTCAGGGACCTTTTTACCTTTAGAAGGTCAAGGTGACCACAATCTTACGAGGTTGCTTGTCCCGAAGGTTGTTTTCAGGGCTCGACTGTACTGTTTAAGTGCTTACACGCGCTGGGATAAGGGGGTCAGCTTGAGCCCCCCCAGAAGTTTTTTCCAGAATGATTTCCGAATGGTGTGGCGTAGCTGCGCGAATCTATCTATCTATCTATATATATATATATATATATATATATATATATATATATATATATAACCTCAGTTAAGACACCGATCTTGTAATACTTATAGAGAACCAGTCACCCACCTACGTGCTTTTTTAATACTCAGTCGATTAAAACGGCACAGTAACAGCTGGCGCCGCAAACGTTTGCCGCAATGAAAATCATAAGCGATTAGGGCCGAATAGCACAGCTTTAATCCCTTTAATCCTTTCACCAACGGCCCAGTAACGCGAAACGTTGGCGCGCACGACCCCGACCCCGCGCAGCACCCTCGACCTTCCTCCCGACTGCCACTGTGCCAGCTGCCGTGACGTCACAGATGTACCGGCGCTTCTAAAGTTTGAATACCATCTCCAGGCAATGCTGAGCGGGCGGCAGTATTCCAAGGGACGGTAGACGCGCCCGCGGACGCGCGCTGATTGGTCGAGGCATCTTCAGAGTTGCCTGTTGGACGGGATCCTGGGACGACGGGCGGTTAGCGCGTTTGTCTGTCGCGTGGTGGGCCCGGGTTCAAGTCCCGGTGGCTTTGGGGTGTATGAACGGTAATGTGATCAATATGATACTCTCATTTCATGACATTTGAATGGTGACAGAAGTAATAGTCATATTACAACTGTCTGAAAAGCAAATGTAAGAAGTGGTTACATCACATCTGTCTGAAAACAGAAAAGCTGCAATCCTTAGTGTTTGACAGTGGCGCAGCTGTCTATGTCCTTGAAGAGGCCCCTCCCTCCCTTATTTCGGCTCCTCAAACGAATAAGACCAAATTTGAGGAGAAACTTGCTTGTTACCGCAGTTTCGGGATACCTTTGTTATTTTCCACTGTTTTGCTCCCTCCCTGAACTCAGTTTGCCCTTGATACCGGACTGTCGTGGGGAGAAAGTGACTGATAGCAAGCCTGAAGTGTCATTCAGGTGACCACGAAGAAACATCAAATGGGAGCACTGTAAATCCGATATGGGACCCGAAGGGTTGGCTGAAGGTCATTGAGGGGGTGCGGGTCGGACCCTCAAATACCAGCCAGAGGGCCCTTGGCCCCGATTGGGCTCCGGCCTGGGCCTGGGAGCCCATTTCCCAGGCAAGGACAAGGTCAGGACCCGCAATTTACATTGGTCGATGCACTCCGAGCCGATGAGGGGTCCCTGTGTCGGCCGGGGGCACACTGCGCCTAACCGGAAGTCCGATGTTGACAAGGGTCCGCGAGTTGGTCAGGGAGTGTACGAGGGTGCCCGAAGAGGGACAGACGTGCCCTTCAAGACTGGCGATCAGTGCCCGATGGGAAGGTCGAATGGCCGTAAGGGTCGGAAGGCTGCAAGTCATCCGGGCCCGTATGGATGTGACCCCAAATGTCAGCCAATATGCCTTTTTCACTGATGGAACAACCCATGGACCCATGGAACAACACGGGCACCTATTTCGGCCGGAGACCACAACACCGAATAGTCGACTCCGTGTTGTTCTGAGCCCTGGGCCCCATTTCTCTCAGCAGGAACGAGGCCGAGGACTGCGGGCTTGCATTGATCGGAGTCCCGTACAGCAATGAGTGGTCTTTTGGCGGTCAGGCCCCGCGGTGTCCAACAGGGGGTCCTGTGACGGAAGGGGTCCCGAGTCTGCCAGGGGTTCGGGACCCTTGCGAGGCACTTCACCTCACTTTAGTCAGGGGCCCCTTGGCCAAACATGGGTTTCTGTGTCATTTATTGGATCACCTGCGGTTATCAGGGGTCTTGTTGCATCAGTGAAGGCTCTCGCGCCTGTACTGGGTCAAACGGCCCGGCCAGAGACATCCAGAGGGCCTTGATTCTGACTCACGGTTAAATATGCCCAGATGAAATAGGACTGCCTTTGTTTATGCAAGTTACTGGTCTCACTTAGATGTACGGTGAACGTTCATGGGATACTCACTATCTCTGCAGAGTGTGGACTCCAGCCTTGACGTTAGAAACTACGCTGCTATCCAATATGAAAAGCTCAAGTTAGGATTTATTTCGCTTAGGAGTGAAGCGAGTTGGCATCACCATGCCACGTCAATAGACCGCGAAGTCATCCTCTTAACAGCGAGATTCGAACCCTGGCCTACCGCGTGCGAGACCAGCACGCTAGCCATCCAGCCGCCGGAGATGCAGGCCCGGTGGCCGAAAATTTATGAACAGAAAAGAACTCACTCAGAGTGGGTTGATGGGTTTCGTGATCGTCTCATGCATATGACGTATTGAGCCGACTTTTTGCACGAGATTCTGCATGTTTGCACTTGCTTCCCCTTAAGACTGGCAATCCGCACATGCTTGGCGCGTACAACCATCCGAAAGATTTTTGGAAGGTGCATAAGCCCGGTGCGTAACCACCGTCGATTTTTGAGGGTGTATAAGCCCGGTGCGTTGCCACCCTCCATTTTGGAGGGTGTATAAGCCCGGTGCGTTACCACCCTCCATTTTTGAGAGTGTATAAGCCTGATGCGTAACCGCTCTCCGTTTTGGGGTGTGTGTACGCGCAGCCAGTTAAGTATATCTAGGTCAGTGAAAGCCAAGGCGGGTATCACATTGCCCCAGAATCTTTCCCTCGGGCGAGAAAGATTGTACCTTGGCTAGAATGCAGCTACAATAACTACTTTCATATGCCCCAGATGTTCTTTTTTATATAAGTGTGGTTTGCATGACGTTTCTGTCTCAAATTTGTCATAATGTGCTCTGTAGAATTGTTTAACAGGTGAACAACATTTTAAGCATTGGTCTCAGTCTCAGTCTTAACTGGGACTCACTGCTTTACAATAGAGTTGTCAATATTAACAACTTCCTATCAACTCTATAGCTTCAAAAGTACAGTAGGTGTGAGCATACTTAGGAAGGAAGCACTTACTAAGGAAGTAAAGAAGTTTGAGAATTGCAAGCAGCTGACCTCTAATGGTCTTTGGCAAACGCTGACACCGGCTAGAGCATGGTGTTTATTGTCATCTGCTGCCAAAGAATGTCCTTTATTGCCAGCAATGAATGCAATGCAAATTCACCCGGGTCATTTTGTTCTATCTACAAGCCAAACCAAATTTCAGATACTGCTGCCATATAGCGTCATGGACATCTTACCGAAGCACGCCAAGGACTGTTTAGGACGTCAGCGCTGTGTTGCCGACTTATCCTTGCCTGCAGTGCTGAAGCCCTTACCTTGGTGTCATATGATGTACACAGTCATTACTTTCTCTATCATTTGAGACTGGAAATGGGGTGCCGGTAGTGCAGTGGTTAAAGTGTCTGCGTTAACCACTACAGTGTTCGGGGTTCGAATCCCTGCGGTGCCCGCCCTTCCTGCCGGGGTGAGAGGCTGGCGACGCCATATAGCCCCAGCAGCTGAGTGCGTCGTAAAGCTGAGTACTGAGTGTAGAGTGCGACTAGAAATGCAGTTGCATGCAAAAATTAATGAATCTGTAATATTGCTATGAATTGAACGCCAAAGCCTTGTTATTGCTATGATAAAAATGGTAAGGTCGAGCTACCGAGAATGTTTTTGCTTAGGGTTATCTATACAATTTCTGGCTAACCCAGATAGGACCATTGAAGTGCAACAGCATTCTCGCAGGTGATAGTCCTTTGGCGTTGTTAAATCAGTTGTTACCAGTCATTCATAAATTATAAGTTGTTATCGCATATGCTTGACATAGAGTAGTCAACCAATGTGGTACATTGTGTAATGGCACCAGACAGCAGTGTCATCTTGGCACTACTTCAGTGCTGTACTGGGCATGGCATAATGAACAGCGACAGTTTTTGTGCCAGTTTTACAGCAGTTTTTGTACTGCAGTCCCTGCTTGCGTTCATAATAAATTTCATCATGAAAAGATGGGTCAGGCGGGCATCCTTGTATTAACTCCTCATCTGACATATGACTGACCAAAAATACATGATGCAATAAACAAATCAAATTCAGCAAAGCACACGACTCAAAAATGACATGAATTGCCCAATCTGTTTTGGGGTCCACAAGACATAGATGACAAAGATGCAAACACGTCTTCTGCTTCCACAGCCGTGCAACATGCTGCAACCATCGGGTTGCTCCACTCAAAAATATTGTTCACACATGTAATAACATGTGTATTACTTGCTGACCTCGCACAATGCTGGAGACATGACAAGTGCATGTAGTTATGGTTAGATGGACAAAATACGGTGAAGTTTAGCTGCTGGTGCACACAAGGCTCATGCCAACAATATTATTAAGTGATATCTAAGAAACCAACAGCAATGCTTCTCCACCTTTCTTAGCATCCAGCATCTCAAACAACTTGCAGTGACTATGTCAATGATAGCTCACGAGCAATGCTTGCCTGCATACCAACTTTGTTAAGACAGTAGTATCATGCAAGCTTGTACCAAGCATGTGGTTTAATGAGCAGTCTGGCTTGTCCCTACTGCCTAGATGAATTGCTAATATAATGGCGTGCAATGTATTAATTGCATGCTGTAAAGCGTCAATAGGTGCAAAATGTTAGCAAGATCATAATGAAGGAGCAAATTGCCTTTGAACACTTCTGCAGCATGGGTGCTAGTGTTTCTTTCAGTCGATGGGTCTCAAAATTCCGAATATCAAAATTGCGTGTGCGTATAGCTTGGAAAAACGACAAAAAGCCAACACGTCTGGTTGAGATCTTCTGTCTCGAAGCCAAGTGCCCAGGGGGGGGGGGGGGAGGTGTCATTTATGCAAGTCTGGGCTTTAAGTGGTTTACACGCAAAGGAACGTGGTTTACAAAGTTAACTGTTACCTGTGAAACAGGTGGGAGGGACATACTCCACGTCGGGGAGTCGTGCGCCCTATTCGTTTGAGACGTAATGAATACCTGTTGGGCGCTAAAACAAAACAGAATAACCCTTTCGGCAACTATGTTTGTTGTTGACAAAACACGCTCAGGCTGAAGTCCAGGGAGGTGCGGATCTTATACTCTTTTTTTCGCTCAGTCATCTACAGAGCACAAGACCATCCAGTCCGGGAAAGAAGTGAGTGCATTTTTATAAGAAGTCGGCGAACAGACGTTAACGCGCAGGGCTCATCGTGGCCGATTATCCGGATGGGATTTTTGTCTTGATGTGTATTGCGTGCTAGCTTAAAATCGTGTTCATGTATGAGTAATGCCTGGCGCGGGATGCGCGAGGTCTGCTTGATTTAAATCGTTTGCATGTGTAAGTGATGCTTGAAGCGTGATGCCTGTTTACTTGAAATCGCTTACTGGAAATCGCATGAATGTATGAGCGATGCGTGTTGCGTGATGCGTTTACACGAAACCGTTTACTGGAAGTCGCATGCATGTACGAATGATACGTGATGCGTAGTGATTTTTTTATCGAATTCGTTTGCATGTGCACGTATTTGGGGGTATTTGAATGCCTAGTGAGATATGCACTGTATCATAGTAATGTCTTCGAGCGGTATTGGCAGGCAAATTTCGAATTTGCCACTAATATTTGTTTTGATAAAGGAATATGGCCGAAATATCAAAGTACCTGTCTGCCCATTTTCTGGGCTATTTCTATGAAGAAGTTGGCTATCAACAGTCTTATTTATATTTATAACGTTCCCGCAAATGCACATAACAGCTTATGTTTGCATGTTTTTCACAGTCTAGATCTTGCCATGGGCTCTCGGAAATATAGTTTAAAAAAAGATAGTCTACGGTAGACAGGCCCTTGCATAGTTCCTGAGCAGCGATCTGAAAGATATATGTTGGGTCAATGAGGCCCCTCGGATTTTCATGTTCTTGTTGGCCGGAGGTATGAATTTGAGACTTTGGGGGACGCGCCCCAGTTGTCTGCAACAGGCACCCCGTCATGATATTCCGATTCAGTGACTCACCAAGCATGCTCATGGTGCGACAACCGATAGCCTTTGTCTCACCTATCAAGGCCACTGATATCCATTTTACAGCTCAGAATCAGTTAAGAGGGATCCACGTAGGGCAGGCTGTTGGGCATCGGTAAAGTTATGCATGGCCCAAACAGACGTACTCAAAATTTCAAAAGGTGCGAGAAGGTCAAGGTATCGCATCAAAGTACGAAACCACGGTAGGGAAAAGCATGACATATGATCCGTTCAAAATGATTAGCTTAAGAAATGATTAAACCAGGGCCCTCACGTCAGCCCGGTAAGACGGTTGTCAAAACCTTCGGATAAAAAAGCATGGCACCCAGATCTGACTCGACCTTAGCGGAAAATGCCGACTCTAGAGAACATATCTTAAGGACGCATTCATCTAGCTCTAAGGTTTCTTTTAAGCGTGAGAATTATGAAGTGTTCATAGTCGCAGGATGTTACAGCTCAGTTGGCCCACATCACTCCCACACTTACACAGATGGCCCACGACACCCTTATCCTACCTTACAGTTGCCTGGGCCCAAAAGGCCAGGTGCAGACGCCGCCCGGGTCCCACTTGCCTGCCTTACCATGGCTTGTTGCGCCGAGTAGAACACTGCGTGCAGCCGCGCTGTGCTATGCGATTGTAGGGCTGGTCCGCCTCGCACGTGCGTCGGGCGGGCGCCACAGATGGCACCCAAATGTCATGCACAATGCACGACGACCGGAATTCGAGTTCACATATCCTCAATCGTGATAGGGCTATCGGACACGGGCTCACGTCACGGGCTCACGTTAGAACGTGAGTCACAAACTGTACCCGGTGGACGTTGATCGCGAAGGGCTGCTATCGAAGACTCGGTGGGCGGCCGCCTCGCATCTATAAGCATCGACGACCGAAAGAGTCCCAGTGTGTCTTGCGGGAAGGTCAAGCCCTACGTGGCTGTGGCGTGACAGCGCGATGTGATGCCCATGCCCAGCGTGATGCCCAGCAGGGCACTTCCCCGCTGTCGCCGGCTGGAGCGGCGCGGGAAAGGTCAGCGGAAAGGTGGACTGGCTAACAAAGTTTGCTATGCCGACAAATCGTGCTTTGTGCAAATGCTGCTGACATCAACAGTATATTTTTCGGAAGCTCCGTGGGCTAACCATGACGCTTAGACAAATCTCGGTTAGCCACATAGATTGAAATGCAACTTACCACAGCTCGTTTTCGATTCCACGATGGCTTACTTTGTGCATTCCGGAGCACACTGCGACCAGTTCTGTTAACATTGCATATGATCAGTCCCGATGCTGAAAATAAGCGAGTTAATTCATGACAAAATGAGAGATGTAGCGGCATCTTATCTAAGTTTAAGGTGGAATCACGTGACTGGCGGTCCGTGCGTACACTTGAGACAGTCATCCCAACAAGCGTAGCTGACATCCGTGTGCATTTGCAGCGCTGTTCTGTTTTGTGCGGACATGGTGAACGCTCCGAGCTTCGGCGGTGCATCATGCACGGAATATTCCCATCTCGTCCGCATGTGCCAAGCTACCCGGGTCACATACGGTTGAAACGGTCAGACCGCCAGCCAGCAGCGGTTACGCGCGCGTCTCGTGGATAGTAGCAGCTGCTGGTTGCCTGCTTCATAAGGCGGAGCTCGTGGGTTGGTGACCGTCTGCGGTAGGGAATGCTTTGTATTCAGGCAAAGACGGCAGAGAGGCAGACGGCCGTTGCACACTCAGACAGCCGTCGCATCCGTTCGACAACGGTGTGGTGTGGATACCGCAGATGTATTTCACTTAAGCCCATTGCACAGTCGCCGCGGCCATCCAGCTCATCTGAAGAGCTTAACTAGCACGATCACTTACACTGGACCCCTCATGTTACAGCAGCAATGACGAAGCGCTCGTTTTCCTTTCGAGTGTTAAGGCGGTCGAATTATCCAATGTGCACTTAACGAGACACGGCAGCCATCACAGCGATGAAAGAATATTACCAGGTAAGGTCATTACCTGGCGTGTCAGCTTCGCACTGCCCATGCTAGAAACGGAAGATGCGACAGCTCTAGCTGCCAGTCTGGCGTCGCCGAGTTGGCTGTGCGGCGCCGCGCCGATCGGGCGGTCGGACCATCGGAGCTGAACCCAGCTGGCCCGGTGACGTCAGCCCCGGGCCGAGCGGTCTCGGCGGTGAAGGCCGCTTCTCCTGATCGGGCTGCCAGGCTGGCCTTGGCGACCGGAGCAGCCTGGTAGGCCTGATCAACCACATCCACCGCCGCCACCTCCACCGTCCCATCCACCGCCTCCACCGTCCCATCCACCGCCTCCACCGCCCCATCCACCGCCTCCACCGTCCCATCCACCGCCTCCACCGCCCCATCCACCCCCACCTCCACCCGCCCCATCCACCGCCTCCACCGCCCCATCCACCGCCTCCACCGCCCCATCCACCGCCTCCACCCCCCCCCCATCCACCGCCTCCACCGCCCCATCCACCGCCTCCACCGCCCCATCCACCGCCTCCCATACCAAATACAAAACAACAACAAACACACTTTCCCATGTCAAATCCACCGCCTCCCATGTCGAATCCACCATATCCCATGCCACGTCCAACACCTGCCATGTCAAATCCACCGCTTCCCATGCAAAATCCACCGCCTTGCATGTCACTTCCACCACCTTCCATATTGAATCCAACTCCCCCACTATTCCATCCTTCACTATCACCACCGTGGTTGGGAAGAAATTCAAAGTTGTCTCCACCACCACTATCATATTGACCAGCTTCGTTATGTTGGTCACCACCATCAACTGCAGTGTTAAAATCTACTCCGCCATCCAATCCATCGTTTTCAATGTGTTCACCATAGTTACCACCGTCATATTCTTCCCCAACGGTATCGTGGTGAGGATTGACATATTCTTCTAATTCAATGTCTTCGCCGTTTCCCTCCCCAACGCCATCGTCGTCAATGTCAATTTCATCAATTTCATCGTGTTCATCGGGGTTTCCCTCACCAACACCATCATCCGTAAACAAACCTCCAAAGACCTCCAGATCGTCCCCAATGTCGGACCCTTCACCATCGTCATCAGTCGTCCATTCTGAGGAGCTCCCGCTGTCACTACCATGGTCGGCTTTATCGTGTTTGCCACCACCACCCTTACGGTTGGCAAGAGCCACTCCATTAGCCTTGACCTGGCCTTTACTGGTGCGCTGATTGGTGCGATTGGCGCTAACCGGCAAGACAACACCCATGTCCAACACGAATTGTCATTGGCGGAGTCAGCAGCTGTGGTTTCCCGGCCCGCTGATCCATCGCTCGCCAGCTTTGCTAAGCTGACGGGCTGCTTGTTGATGACAGGTGACGTTGCGTGCGCTTGCTCATTCAGATGTCCCGTCTGAACGTGGCAGCCCTCCATGCCGTCTGCAATCGAAAATATTGTCCCAGTGACGAAGTCCTCCACTTGTCCAACATCACATCAAGCCTGTTACGTTGGTTACATGAGAACGAACGGTCACATCCTTTTAGATTACGTGGCGGCCGTTATTCCGTTGTGAAAAGTCACTGCATTCGTCGAACGGGAAGCTGGAAGCCTTCATTGCTGTGCTGAAGAGACCTAGCACCGACACTGGCGGACGAAAGCAGGGAAGTTGGTAGTGCGCCGATGGAATGCATTTGCATGCGTTGGTACGACTAGGTACCTGCGATGCGCGAGTACAATTACCACCACAATAGCACCATTGTTAGTCTTCAGTCACCATGCTATATAAGACCTGACGCAGGCAGGGATACGCAGCAGTTTGGAGAATAGACGGCGAAGGCAAAGGCGCAGGCGGTAAGAACGGTGCACGTGCCCCGTAAGGGTTAGGTGTGCCCGAAGGGCCGACAGTCACAATCCTGAATGCCTGGCTGGAGGTCGTATTCAGAGACAGCGGTCTGATTAAGGCGAGTCCGCAAATGTCAGTCTTATGACATGAGGGCCTGAGGGCCTTATGAGGGCCTTATGCGCCGATCGCCTCCTAACCCCGCGCTGGAACAATGCGCACCTTCATGTCGGCGAGAGAAGATCGACCAATACCGACAAGCCGGCTCCGCGTCGGCTGGTTGAGTCCTGGTGGCCGATTTCTCAAGTAAGATAAACGCTGTGCCGCTGTTTTGCGATGATGGAGGTCCCGGAAATATTGAAGGTCCTGTGTCGTCAGGAAATCCACTGTGCTTAACAGGGGTCCGGTTGGTCAGAGGTACATTTGCTCAACAGGCACAGGGAGGAACCCCAAATGTCACAGGTCTCACGCATTGTACGGGACCCTCTGACAATGATTTGAGGTACGAGAACTCACCATGAGACAGTCCCACCACGAAGCAATGAAGGGCCCTTGCATCAGCCAGGGTCCCCAGTATCGACAAGGTACCACTCCGCCCGAATCTCAGCCAGCGTTTCAATAAGCTGAACTGGTGTCCCCGTGCAATTATTAGACCTCGTGCGCCGGTAAGGGACGTTTTTTCGTCAGTGAGGACCCTGCGCCGATCAAGAGTCAGTTACCTTAACCAGATGACCTCCCGTGGCAGTGAGGGAGACCGACATATGCTGTACCAACACTGAAGTCCCCGGATCG
>NW_023596225.1:23726163-24102227 GCF_011947565.3 Pollicipes pollicipes | reverse complement strand
GGCGGCGGTGGACGTGGAGGCGGTGGATACAGCGGCGTGGAAGCGGAGGCGGTGGGTACGGCGGCGGTGGAAGTGGAGGCGGTGGCTACGGTGGCGGAGGAAGTGGAGGCGGTGGGTACGGCGGCGGTGGAAGCGGAGGGGGTGGTTACAGCAGCGGCGGTGGAGGAGGAAAAAGCGGAGGTTACAGCAGCGGAAGAGGCGGTGGTTACGGTGGCGGCGGAGGCGGAGGAGGTGGTTACGGCGGCGGTGGAAGAGGAGGCGGTGGTTACGGCGGCGGAGGACGAGGCGGCGGTGGTTTCTGCGGCGGTGGAAGCGGAGGCGGTGGTTACGGCGGCGGAGGAAGTGGAGGCGGTGGCAGCGGAGGGGGTGGTTACAGCAGCGGCGGTGGAAGAGGAAAGAGCGGAGGTTACAGCAGCGGAGGAGGCGGTGGTTACGGTGGCGGCGGAGGCGTAGGCGGTGGTTACGGAGGCGGTGGAAGCGGAGGCGGTGGTTACAGCGGCGGAGGAAGCGGAGGCGGTGGGTACGGCGGCGGAGGAAGCGGAGGCGGAGGTTACGGCGGCGGTGGAAGTGGAGGCGGTGGCTACGGCGGCGGAGGAAGCGGAGGGGTTGGATACAGCAGCGGTGGAGGCGGTGGTTACAGTGGTGGCGGTGGCGGTGGAAGCGGTGGCTACAGTGGCGGAGGAGGAGGTGGTGGCTACAGTGGCGGCGGTGGCTACAGCAGTGGGGGAGGCGGTGGCTACAGCGGCGGTCGTGGCAGTGGCGGCGGTGGCTATAGCGGTGGAGGAGGTGGTGGTGGCTACGGCAGAGGCGGGGGAGGCGGTGGTGGCTACAGCTCCAAGCGTGTCCTCCAGCTACAGTGTGGTTCCCACCTACAGTGGAACAGGCAAGTACCCTGCAGCCAAAGTAATCGTCTAGCTATGGAGCGCCCAGCCAGAAGGGAGGAGGCTACAGCGGCTGAGACAATCAAGCGTGTTGGTGGATGATGCTTAATGTTCCCCTGAGTCGTGCATACATGTCTTTGATTTATGCAAGAATACTGGAAAAAAAACATTGGCGTGCGATTGGGTGCTCGTATTGAATATTTTATTCAAGTATCGATGTTGGCAAATACAGTGACCGGCTTTTCATGCCTTTGATATCCGACACCTTCCCTGTTAGACCGGTCCGGGGTTCAGTATTGTTGATATGATCGTTTTATGTTTGTGTTGGCAAGGACCAACGCGATGTTGCTTTTGTGTGGCAAAGAGCAGCAATATAGGCAGTAAGTGTGTAATGCTGAGGTCCTTTTACGGCATGTTTTTGGATACAAAATTGAGGCGGCGAACACACCACCGGTAGCCGGCCAGCTGCACGGCGCACACGCGCACCACCCGCAGAATCCACACACTATGTGAAGTGTGAAAACGTTACAAAGGGGTGTAATTCACAGAAGGCACAAGTTAGTAATTTGAGTCCTTGTGATCAACAAAAATTGGCGTCGTCTATGGCCTACTGAATGTGGTCCGGAGGGCTCAAACACGGTTTGATGTAGAATGGCTTGGTCAGACGCGTTCAGACGAAAGCTTGTTAATATTTTCGGGTAGGGTATACTGCTACGATGTACCTACATTTATACGTACAACTGAACTTGGGTTCTCTCTTCAGAAATATGACGATTGTGTAGTAGGTCAGAGGGATTAGAGGGTGAGACTCATTCGGTTACCAGCAGTTACTGGTAACTTGCCGAGAGGTGACGGTGTGTTCCTGCAGCGTGTGTGCACAGCCGAACATCCTAATTTGCTCGGGTTTTCGACCTTTCTCGTGGTTTTCTTCTGTCTTTGTTCGGATTTTTTGCTGTGTATTCACACTTATATGGTCGGTCATGGCGCTGTTCTTAAGTTATTTGATTCCCAGTCTTATTTCAGTCAAAAATCGCACCACTGCTCAACTTCCTGCGTTATGTAGCACCAAATGGAATATGTGTTCGACGGAAGTGAAATCAGAGATCAGACATCGTCGACCCACTCGCTGGCTACGCCCGATTAGCCAGACCATTACTGACAGAAGCGTTTGCTGCTGTTGCGGCTTTCTGCCAAGGAGGCCTTTTTTTCTCATCGTCGTTTTCGTTGCTTTTTTGTTCGCTGTTGGTCCAAATTTGCATCTTTCGCTTGCGTTTGGTTGCCCTCTTCCCGCTGACCCACTATTGGGAAGCGCGGAAAGTGCAAGAAGGATGACACCGACACAGATTCGAACCCGGCCTCCGACATTGATACGCCCTTGGACACGGACGACGGAAGTGCCTCCGGCCCCGCTTTGGCCGCAGCATCGCGTGATGACTCTTGCGTGCCCCAGGCCATGGCCGTTGGTACACACACTTCCACCGCGGTGGCCGAACAGCACCTGTTTCCATCCATCACCCCCGGTTCCGACCATCGCTCGTCTTTGACCACTCCGGTGCTTGCTCGCCCTCACGCTAACCCTCGCTCGACAATGACCAGTGTTCGCCTGCTCTCTGAATCAATTCTGGATCCTCTCAGATCGTATGTTGTCGTTCAACCTTGTGATGAAAATGTGCTGCTTCGAGGGATCAACGTTTTCTGGCCATCAAAGCACATTTAGGCTATCTGCGCCCCATTATATCTGAAAATTGAGGCGCCGGCAAGCGGATCACTCATCATCAAAACAACCACTCGCGCATAGACCAGGGATCGTCCCAAACAACGGAATTCCTTGGCAAGCATGTCAAAGTGTCCCTCCACCACGCCGGAAACACTACCAAAGGCACCATCTTCGCGCCAAAACTCCGCTTCTTGACGGAGGAGGAGATCCTGGCGGAGCTCTCGGGCGAGAAGGTTTGCCATGTCAGACGTCTGACGACCTTCAGAGATGGCCAGCGTCGCGATATCAGCTTCTTGTTCTCACTTTTGCTACCAACAGACTTCCGAAACGCTCACAGCTGGTTACCCCCATTATGAAAATGGAGTGTTCATCCCAAATCCACTCAGCTGTTTGAAATGCCACCGGCCAGGACACGGCAGCAAGGTTTGCGAACAAAACGCCAGATGTCTCAGGTTTGGCGAGACCTCTCACGAGAGCTCTCTGCCTGTACATCACTTCAAAAATGTTTGAGCCGTGGGAGTGATGATCATGCCGCCAACTCTTCTCAATGTCATGGAGAAAAGAAAAAGGAATTTGCTCTATAAAGGCCAAGACAGGTGTGTCGTATCCCGAGGCACGGCGAACTGTCTAGTCCAAGATGTCATCGTTGTTCAGCAAGACATATGCACAGGTAGCAAAAGTCACAGTGGTCACATGTGGAACACAAACAGACTCCATTACCCAACTGCCTCACCCGAAGCTCCTCACCCCTCGCTCTCATGTCTCAGCTGAGTCGACCACGCGGACCCAGACAAAAACCACCATTGAGTCGTCCCTGGCTGGGTGCTCGGGTGCGCAGGCGCCCGTGCACCCCCGTCCCCAGGTGTGCCGGTGTTCCAGCCCGCCGGCTGTGCGTTATACACGTGCGGCTCGGGCCGTCCGGCATTCTAGCCCTCCTTTTATGAATGGTCGGCAGCCCGACCCCTCCGGCCGCCACCCGAACGTTACCAGCCCTCCCACCACTACAATGCCTGTCATAACGCGCCCGAACGAAGACTGCCGGTCCCGTCCATCAGTGAGGGTGGCGATGGGACGCCCTCGGCCTGTCTCGTTCGGGCGATTCCCATCAACCGGGGGAATGGAATCCTTCATCATTGAATGTCTGTCATCTTACAGGGGCATTATCCCGGTTTGATTTCAAAATGGTCCAAAATGAAAACACTTTTGGCGTATTAGCTCCAATCATCATTGCCGTACAGAAAAAGGTGGAGGGGCACTGTATATCAGCCACGAATTAACACACACACCACTCACTCTTAACACACCTTTTCAGGCTGTTGCATCTCCGGATCGGCTGCATGGCCGTACCATCGATATATGCTTAATATACATTACACCAAATTATAACAACACGGGTCTCTTACGCCAACTTGACCAACTCGTTTCCCAATTTCTCATGCTCGGCCACCTCAATACCCACAGTCCAACGTGGAGAAACGGCACCCAAGCCGTTGGTCGCTGAGGACATTTGGTTGAAGATTTTGATGATGCACACAAATCAGTACTTCTAAACAAAGGTAATAATATGTATTACCACCTACCTGCTAGAACGGGAACAGCCATTGACTTGTCGTTGTGCCTTCGCTTAATAAGAACTTTCCTTGACTAAACTGTTGAGAGAGATGTCCACGACATTGAACATTTTCCAACTAGACGTTATGCCACTTTTGATGCTGCTGTTGATACAGTTCATCGACATATACCCCGTTGGTATCTGCGAAAGACATATTGGACCAAATTTCAAGAGTTTTGTTTTAGCTATGATTCACCAGAGCGGGGAGTTGATATTATCACACATATTATCCATTCTGCAGCGACCGCGACAATTCCACTGACAAAATGCCCGCCACGACGCATCCCTGTGCCGTGATGAACAGATGAAGTAAATAAAGGCCATTGTGAGACGTAAGCGTGCCTTTCGCAGTTTTCAACGCAATCACGATATTTCTCATTTACTTGCACGCAACTCTGAACGCGCAAAAACCAGGCAAATCATAAGAGCCGCAAAACGTTACTCATGGCCATCTTTTTTACGACAATTTGCAGAAGCCGTTCCGTTAAGAAAATGTTGGGGATTAGTTCGTTCACTACCTGGCAAAAGCCCTTCATTTTCACTCTCGGTTCTCAGAGTCAACAACGCTTTAATCACCGCACCGCCGCAGATCATGAACAGTCTTGCCCACAGTATAGCTCACTGTAATTCATCACATGATTACACACCAGGATTCATCGATGGTGCACGGCTCAGTTTTCATCTGCCTCCGGCAAGTTTCTTTTCTGATAATACAGAGACATACGAAGTACCATTTTCTTTGCTGGACCTTTGCAATGAAATTAAATCCACCGGTAATACTTCAGTAGGTCAGGATGACTTACACTATTCTCTCTTTCGTCATTTATTCGACAACATGCTTCAGCTTATTTTGACTATTTTCAACGACCTGTGGTCTTTCCATCTTCTTTCCAGACACATGGAAAGACACAATAATCATCCCACTTCGAAAACCAGGCAAGAACACTCACAACCCAGCCAGCGCTCGTCTCATTGCGCTCACTAGTTGCCTTGGAAAACTCATGAAACGCATGGATGGAAAGCGCCTTGCCTGGTTAATAGATCATGATAAACTGATACCGGACCAACAAGGTGGATTTAGACGCAACCGTATCGCCTGTGGCCATATAATGTGCCTGGAAAAGGAACATTCGTCGCGTATTCCGTCCAGAATGCCAAGTCAAAGCTGCATTCCTATATTTTACTGGCGCCTACGATATGGTATTCAAACCGGCTCTTATTTTCAAGCTTTAAAAGTTGGGATTTCAGGTAAATTTAGCACCTTGCCTTGTAAGATTTCTCTCGGGGATACAGCCGTTCCGTGTGAGATGTCGACTGGCTGTTTCCGATGTTCATTTCCTAGAAAACGGACTCCCGCACGGTAGGTACATTTCTCCTATGCTTTTCAACCTAATCATTAATGATTTATTTGATGAACTTCCTCTCGGCATTTCCCTTTACTCTTTGCTGATGACAGCGCAATTTGGTGTTCAGACAAAGAATGCGATTACTCATTACCACGCAACAAAATGCATGAGACAAAATACAATAGTGGTCAAGAGGTTATGGTGTCCAGTTTTCTTCTAAAAAATCTGCCGTTATTATTTTTAGTAAAAGGCGACGAGTTACACCGGCATATTCTCTTTATTTCGACTGTCATCGTATTCCTTTTGTTTCCTCATTCAAATATCCAGGTATCATTCTTGACCCGAGATTATCGACGCACAAACATGACGAACATGTCCGCACCAAATGAATGGACCATTTAAATTTGTTCAGCTGCATTTCAGGATCACGCTACAGGGCTGACTGTCATAAGCTATTGTTAATATGTAAATCCTTGGTTCTCTTGATCATCGAATATGGCTTTGCTGTGTATGCAGGTGGTAGTGAAAATAGCCTAAACACACTAACCGTCATGGAAAATGTGTTTTTGCGGCTCGCACAGGGAGCACTGAGGACATCTCCAATCTCTGCACTCGAGGTAGATGCATACATTATGCCTCTAGCCCTTCGACGCATTGAATACACCTTAAGGTACATCACAAAGATTCGACAAAATCCCAACCATCCAACATTTACATCCTTAAACACCTTGCCCGAATTCATCACACATATATAGGACCGGCAGAACGCCGCTCTGGCCTGACGATCGCGTCTCGTGTAACCGTTTTCTACCAAAGCATAAATCACGTAGAGCCACATACATCCGTGCCTGCAGATTAAGTCGTTGATCATCAACATAAGCTACCATCATCGACCCTGGCGGTTGAAAACAGGAAAAATGTTGTTGCTTTTTAAAGATCTTAAAAGCTCTTTGGCAGCAACTTATGCACAACAGAAGTTCAACCGCGTGGTAGCAAAATATACAAGTTGTCACTTTATCTATACTGACGGTTCCAGGACCGGAAACCGCACGGGATGTGCAATGCAATGCCTCACGCATTATTTTCAAACATGTAGATTACGGGATGGTACATCTGTTTATCTTGCGCAACTGCTTGCCATATTTATTTCCTTACAACACATAGAACGTCAAAATGATAGGACCAGGACCATAGTGATTTGCTGGGATTCAAAAGCAGCTTTGCAGTCACTTTTTGACCCCGATAGAACTCACCACCTCCTTGTCAGTATTATAAACTTGCATCATTCTGTACACACACAGGGCGTACACCTGAATTTTTGTGGATCTCAGGCCATAGTAGGAAATGAGCGGGCCGACCAACTGGCCAAGGAAGCCTTGAAGGACGCTCATATTACACCCATTCCAACTGGCCATGCCACTATAAAAGCATCCATCCGCTACTTGACAAAACGACTTTGGCAACCACAGTGGACGGAAAACCATAGAACCCAGCTTCATGACATAAAACCAGACATTACACATTGGATATCGGCAAACCGCACAGACCGTTTGGTGGAAAAGGTGTTGAGCCGTCTTCGACTTGGTCACACAAAGCTTACTCACAGTCATTTATATTTGCAACAGCTTCGTCCTCGTTGTTGTCCACGTGGTTGTTCTCTAACAGTCAAACATATTCTTTTCCAATGTGGCGAATACCAACAGCAATGAACTATCCTGCAAACCTATTGTTGGCAGCATAAACTGGAATTCTCTGTATTTTTTGTTTAGGTGACAGTGGTCCACATTTGCTTAATCTTTTGTTCAATTTTCCTAAACCCACAAAAACATGCTTCATCTGATATGAATGCTGACAGAAAGTCTAGTCTTAGTAGGCTAGTCTTAATCTTAGTCTTAGTCTCAGTCTTAATTTTAGTCCAGTCTTAGTCTTAGTCCTAATCTCAGTCTGAGTCTTAAAATGGGCGGGGCGGTGAACCGCACTGAATGGACTTCAAACGTCAATCTCACTTTAAGACCACATACTCATGTTAAACACTTCCTCTTAGCAATAGCGTACGGGGTCTAGCATTTCATTAAAGCGGAACTGCCTTGATGGAATGCTAGACTTCTGGACTAGACTTGCTTTGTCGGTATATGTCATTTTGCTATCGAAGCGGAAACCGGGGTGTAGCGTGAGCCTTGTTAATGCGCGAGGTTCCTGCGTACACCGCAGAAGGGTGGGAAAGTGCTGGACACTAGACGACTTCACGGGGTCGGTAAATCCATGCGCGCCTGTATTAAAGGGGTAATGATTTGGGATGGGTGAAGTGTCTGAAAATTTTCTATATCGATATGGGTACGGGTAAGACGTTGATGAAATCTCTTGTAGATTGTGAAAAAGATTATACAATGCATCTACTTACGCTTCTTTTAGCATAATCAGTGCCATTCACAATGCTATTGGTGTCATAAGCGCAGAACATTAGTTTGAGCGAACCATTCATGACATTCTTCCACATTTTAGAGCTTATGTTCCCGAATAGTTCGTACGGGTGGCTAACGGGTGCTTGCAAGTAATGAGAAATGAGTGACGGGTGAGTATGGGAACAGCCTCGTGTGTAGTGGGCGGATTGGGCTACGGAAATTTTCCCCGTATAGGCCTCTGCCTGACACGCATTTTCCTGAACCGTTTTTAGCACCGGCTTGGATTTTACAATTTGCCTGGCTCCCTTTGCTTGCCTGGTTGTTTGCCAACCAGCGTTGTACTAGTTACAATCTCCGGATGGGCGAGTCGTTTTTCAGATGTCGGATAAATTATCGCTGGCCATCGGTCACACGAGGACATCCTGGCCCGTGCGCAGTCGTGTTGAGAGGGTTTTGAGATCTGCTGGAAACTCACGAAATCGGGTCAGTCCGACCCGTGCGGCCGCGTTGAGATGTTGTACCACACGTAAAACGTTCCGCAATACTGTCTGACAAGGTCTAAGGGAAAGTTACTGATAGACTAGATCGGCACGAACATGGCCCGTGAGATCAGCGAGTACGTTGCATGCTCCGCTTAGCAAGTGCATCAACCAAGCGCAACCCATGTCATGCGTCCATGCTTAATCTGTGAGGGATGGAACAGGGGAAGATCAGGAGAGGAAGCAATAGAGACGCAGAGCTGCGGGACGAATAATCCGAGCGGGCATGTGGTTTCACAACATAACTTCAGAGTCGAAATGAGGGAGGAATGGCTACCGAAAAGCGCTGTTTCCCCGTGTTTGACATATTACTCTTAATTTTTGGGGGGCTAAGTATCCCCCTTAGCTAAATGGCACACTTCACCCTTGAGCGGGAGAAAAGTGGCGGTTTTGAATAACAAGGGAGGGGTTCTAATGCGATCTTGCGGTGGGAACAGTGCGTTCGCAAATAGCACCCGCGCTCGCACGTGCCTCCCCATGACCAAATAGAGGACAGTTATGAATGGGTGTGTGCAAAGCTAAGTGTCGATAATGTTATGCCCCTGATAGTAAGGAGGTAAGAATGAGGTAAGAATACTAAAGATCGAGAACATATATTTTTACGACACACTATGAGTTTTAGACGCCTCTTATGAGCCATATTCGGTTTTTAGTGCATATATTCGGTTGTGGCGCCCTTCCACCTCATTGCAAAATCCAGCAAAACGTCGCAGAGTTGAAGCCTGACTGCTGGACGAGTCTTTCCTAAAAGATGCATGCACCTTGGCAAAAATTACTGGGAAAAAGTGATACTGCAACGTGCCCAAAACCATGGCATTGCGGCTCCTGTGTGTTGGAGGTTCATCGGAGCACGTGCTGTATGACAGTGGGCACATAGGCCTATAGAGCCTCTCAAGAGTTGAGCCAAAGATCACCCAAAATCTCAGGAAGCCGCAGCCCACTTCATAAGTTGTTCGGCGCATTAGTGAGGAACATGATTCATACAGATAAGACAGTACTATTACCCTGATTCCTCGCAGAAAAAAAACAGGAGAATGGAAATGTAGTTGCGTTGAAATTCCTGCAACATATCTGCTGTGGTTTCGATAAAGGCATGTTCTCAAAATATCAACACAATTATATCTCCATTTTCCTGGTTTTTCTCCAAGGAACGAGGCTTAAAATAGTGTCTTAACCAAGCCACTTTCATTTACAATGGTTCATAAATGGCAACATCAGTTTAGATCAACGATGGAAATGGACATAATCTCCTATCAGGAACGTGAGCAGGACTATGTAACAGGGGTGTGAATGGCGGTAGGTTAAAATAATTTAGCGGGTGTACCAAGTTTCTTGCGTGTCGTCAAACAACATCGCGTGTGCCTGATCTTCATATTTTTACGGTTTTATCCATAATGGCTGCTGCTGATGCTTTTTAGTCTGAATACTAATGCATGCCATAATTTTAGAAAGAGGCGGGGGACGGGGAACGAAACGTTCCTGCGGGGCTGCTTTTTGCACACATGCCTACTATGCCTTGACCAAAGCTACACACAGTTTAGACTAATTTTTCTGAAATGGTTGTAAGCTTCAGTACTTGAAACGACAGCGTCTATTTTCGAAACAGCGTCATATTGCTGCCGCAAAATGACGCCGCATCAAACATCTCCGGGGCGACGGGCATCCTGCCCTTTATGGACAGCCGGGCATTTTGGGTTGTCGACTCCAGTTGACATTACATTGGCTACAGCACTACAATAGTTTCAAAAACTGTGCTTCTCATAGCTGATAAATTTTTAATGGGGCAACCAGAGGTTGCAAAGAAATGAGTCCGACAAAAATGTGACGGGCTGGACCAGGTTGTGGTGCGGGGCACCTTCCGTCCCCTCTCTGACGCCAACGGTCATCGCTGCCGCAGAACAACTGCGGGTCACACGCCGGCCGGCTGACGCTCGTCCCGTGCTCTGATTGCACGAGGTGGCGGTCACTGCGGCTCCGTGACGGTGCATGCCCCGGCCGGCCGTGTCATGGGTGCCGCCCTCTCTCCGGCCGCCGACTATATAGCCGCGGGTCGGCTCGGCAGCGACACACAGCGCCGTCAGTGACCCGGCTCGCCAGCATGGCTCTCACCAGGGTAAGGTGCAGCCGGCGAGGCCGATCAGTCGAGCCCGCAGATGGTCAGCTCAGCTGGAGACCGGGTCTGCTTGGCAACGTCCGAACGTTGTGGAGCCTTTATGGACGTGATATATGTATGTAACGTTACTTGTATAAGTGCAACGTTGCATCATTTGTATTATCAATAATGAAGTGGACTTTCCTTCCCTTCAGCAATAGTTGAACAGACCATAATCAGTTGAAAGAGAAATGTATGCCATAAGTCGACGGTTCCCTGGTTGCAGGTGGTTACCCTTCTTCTGTTTGTCGCCCTGTGTTTGGCTGACGGAGGCGGCGGCAAAGGCGGCGGGGGAGGCGGAGGAGGCTACGGTGGTGGCAGTGGAGGAGGCAGTGGCTATAACAGCGGTGGAAGTGGAGGCGGTGGGTACGGCGGCGGCGGGAGCGGAGGCGGTGGATACGGTGGCGGTGGACGTGGAGGCGGTGGATACGGCGGCGGCAGAAGCGGAGGCGGTGGTTACGGCAGCGGTGGGAGTGGAGGAGGTGGTTACGGCGGTGGAGGAAGTGGAGGCGGTGGTCACAGCGGCGGTGGTGGAGGAGGAAAGAGCGGAGGTTATAGGCAGCGGAGGGGGCGGTGGTTACGATGGCGGTGTAAGCGGAGGCGGCGGTTACGGCGGCGGTGGAAGAGGAGGCGGCGGTTACGGCGGCGGTGGAAGCGGAGGCGGCGGTCACGGCGGCGGAGAAGTGGAGGCGGTGGTTACAGCAGCGGCGGTGGAGGAGGAAAAAAACGGAGGTCACAGCAGCGGAGGAGGCGGTGGTTACGGTGGCGGCGGAGGCGGAGGCTGTGGTTACGGCAGTGGTGGAAGTGGAGGCGGTGGTTACGGCGGCGGAGGAAGTGGAGGCGGTGGGTACGGCGGCGGTGGAAGCGGTGGGGGTGGTTACAGCAGCGGCGGTGGAGGAGGAAAAAGCGGAGGTTACAGCAGCGGAGGAGGCGGTGGGTACGGTGGCGGCGGAGACGGAGGCGGTGGTTACGGCGGTGGTGGAAGTGGAGGCGGTGGGTACGGCGGCGGAGGAAGAGGAGGCGGTGGCTACAGCGGCGGTGGAAGCGGAGGCGGTGGTTACGGCGGCGGAGGAAGTGGAGGCGGTGGCAGCGGAGGGGGTGGTTACAGCAGCGGCAGTGGAGGAGGAAAGAGCGGAGGTTACAGCAGCGTAGGAGGCGGTGGTTACGGTGGCGGCGGAGGTGGAGGCGGTGGTTATGGAGGTGGTGGAAGCGGAGGCGGTGGTTACAGCGGCAGAGGGAGTGGAGGCGGTGGTTACAGCGGCGGTGGAAGCGGAGGCGGTGGTTACAGTGGCGGCGGAAGCGGAGGCGGTGGGTACGGCGGCGGTGGAAGCGGAGGCGGTGGTTACGGCGGCGGTGGAAGTGGAGGCGGTGGTTACAGCGGCGGTGGAAGCGGAGGGGTTGGATACAGCAGCGGTGGAGGCGGTGGTTACAGTGGTGGCGGTGGCGGTGGAAGCGGTGGCTACAGCGGCGGAGGAGGAGGTGGTGGCTACAGTGGCGGCGGGGGCTACAGCAGTGGGGGAGGCGGTGGCTACAGCGGTGGTGGTGGCAGTGGCGGCCGTGGCTACAACGGTGGAGGTGGTGGTGGCTACAGCAGCGGCGGGGGAGGCGGTGGTGGCTACAGCTCCAGCGTGTCCTCCAGCTACAGTGTGGTTCCCACCTACAGTGGAACAGGCAAGTACCCTGCAGCCAAAGTGTCGTCTAGCTATGGAGCGCCCAGCGAGAAGGGAGGAGGCTACAGCGGCTGAGACAATCAGGCGTGTTGGTGGATGATGCTTAATGTGGCCCTCATTCGTGCATACATGCCTTTGATTTATGCAGAATACTGGAAAACCATTGCCTGCAATTGGGTGCTCGTGTTGAATATTTATTCAAGTCTCAATGTTTGCAAATACATCGACCGGCTTTTCATGCATTTGATATCCAACACCTTCCCTGTTAGACCGGCCCGGGGTTCAGTGTTGTTGGTATGGTCGTTTTGTGTTTGTGTTGGCAATGACCAACACGATGTTGTTTTTGCATGGCAAAGAGCAGCAATATAGGCAGCAAGTGTGTGATGCTGAGGTCCTTTTATGGCATGTTTATGGATACAAAATTGAGGCGGCGAACACACCACTGGTAGCCTGCCAGCTGCACAACGCACGCGCGCACCACCCGCAGAATCCGCAAACTATGTGAAGTGTGAAAACGTTTCAAAGGGGTGTAATTCACGGAAGGCACAAGCTAGTAATTGGAGTCCTTGTGATCAACAAAAATTGGCGTCGTTTATGGTCTACTGAATATGGCCCGGAGGGCTCAAACACGGTTTTATGTAGAATGGCTTGGTCAGACGCGTACAGACGATAGCTTGTTAATATTTTCGGGTAAGGTATACTGCTACGATATACCTACATTTATAAGTACAACTGAACTTAGGCTTTCTCTTCAGAGACATGGCGATTATGTAGTAGGTCAGAGGGATTAGAGGGTGGGACCCATTCGGTTACCAGCAGTTACTGGAAACTTGCCGAGAGGTGGCAGTGTGTTCCTGTAGCGTGTGTGCAGAGCCGAATATCGTAATTTGCTCGGGTTTTCGGCCTTTCTCGTGGTTTTCTTCCATCTTTGTTCGGATTTTTTTGCTGTTTATTCGCATTTACATGGTCGGTCATGGCGCTGTTCTCAAGTTATTTGTTTCCCAGTCTTATTTCAGTCAAAAATCGCACCACTCCTCAACTTCCTGCGTTATGTAGCACCAAATGAAATGTGTGTTCGACAGGAGTGACATCAGAGATCAGACACCGTCGACCCACTCGCTGGCTGTGCCCGATTGGCAAGACCATTACTGACAGAAGCGTTTGCTGCTGTTGCGGCTTTCTGCCGAGGAGTCCTTTTTTCTCATCGTCGTTTTCGTCGCTTTTTCGTTCGCTGTTGGTCCAAATTTGCATCTTTCACTTGAGTTTGGATGCCCTCTTCCCGCTGGCCCACTATTGGGAAGCGCGGAAAGTGCAAGAAGGATGCCACCGACACAGATTCGAACCCGGCCTCCGACATTGATACGCCCTTGGATACAGACGACGGAAGTGCCGCCGGCTCCGGTTTGGCCGAAGCATCGCCTGACAACTCTTGGGTGCCCCAGGCCATGACCGTTGGTACACACACTTCCACCGCGGTGGCCGAACAATACCTGCCTCCATCCACCACCCCCGGTTCCGACCCTCGCTCGTCTTTGACCACTCCGGTGCTTGCTCGCCCTCATGCTACCCCTCGCTCGACAATGACCAGTGTTCGCCTGCTCTCTGAGTCAATTCTGGATCCTCTCAGATCGTATGTTATCGTTCAACCTTGTGATGAAAATGTGTTGCTTCGAGGATCAACGTTTTCTGGCCATCAAAGCACATTGAGGCTATCTGCGCCCCATTATATCTGAAAATTGAGGCGCCGGCAAGCGGATCACTCATCATCAAAACAACCACTCGCGCATAGACCAGGGATCTTCTCAACCAACGGAATTATTTGGCAAGCATGTCAGAGCGTCTCTCCACCATGCCGGAAACATTACCAAAGGCACCAGTTTCGCGCCAAAACTCCGCTTCTTGACGAAGGAGGAGATCCTGGCGGAGCGCGGGGGCGTCATGTCTGACCTGTGACGACCTTCAGAGATGGCCAGCGTCGCGACACCAGCTTCTTGTTCTCACTTTTGCTACCATCTGACTTGCGAAACGCTCACAGCTGGTTGCCCCATTATGAAATTAGAGTGTTCATACCAAATCCACTCAGCTGTTTGAAATGCCAGAGGCTTGGACACGGCAGCAAGTTTTGAAAACAAAACGCCAGATGTCTCAGGTTTGGCGAGACCTCCACGAGAGGTCTGCCTGTTAATCACTTCAGAAATGTTTGGGCCGTTGGAATGATGATCATGCCGCCAACTCTCATCTGTTCTCAATGTCATGGAGAAAAGAAAAGGAATTTGCTCTATAAAGGCCAAGACAGGTGTGTCTGTGACACTGTGCACTGGCACTGTGGCACTGTGGACTGTTGGCACTGTGCACTGTTGAGTCCAATATGTCATCGTAGTTCAGCAAGACATGTGCACAGGTAGCAAAAGTCACAGTGGTCACGTGTGGAGCACAAACAGACTCCATCACCCAACTGCCTCCCCTGGAGCTCCTTACCTCTCGCTCTTATGTCTCAACTGATTCGACCACGCGGACCGAGACAAAGACCACCATTGAGTCGTCCCTGGCTGGGTGCTTGGGTGCGCAGGCGCCCGTACACCCCCGTCCCCAGGTTGGCCGGCGTTCCAGCCCGCGGGCTATGCGTGATACACGTGCGGCTCGGGCCTTTCGGCGTCTCAACCCTCCGGCAGTGAACAGTCGGCAGCCCGACCCCTCTGGCCGCCACCCGAATGTTACCTGCCCTCCCAGCACCACAATGCCTGTCATAACATGCCAGAACGAAGACTGCCGGTCCCGTCCATCAGTGAGTGCGGTGACGGGATGCCCTTGGGCTGTCTCGTTCGGGCGAGTCCCATCAACCGGTGGGAATGGGCCCCTTCATCATTGAATGTCTTTAATCTTACAGAGACATTGTCGCGGTTTGATTTCAAAATGGTCTGAAATGAAAGCACTTTCTGTCGTATTAGCTATAATTATCATTGCCGTACAGAAAACATGGTTTCGTCCCACCGACACATACAACTTTATAGTGCCAAATTACTCGTTGTATTGCTTTGACACCACGGACGGTGAGCGTCGCCGAGGTGGGGTGGCACTGTACATCAGCCACGAATTAACACACACGCCACTCACTCTTAACACACCTCTTCAGGCTGTTACATCTTCGGTTCGGCTGCATCGCCGTACCATCGACATTTGCTTAATGTGCATTACACCAAATTATAACAACACGGAGCTCTCACGGCAACCTGAACAACTCGTTGCCCAATTTCTCATCCTCGGCGATCTCAACACCCACAGTCCAACGTGGAGAAACGGCACCCAAGCCGTTGATCGCCGAAGACATTTGGTTGAAGATTTTGTTAATGCACACAATTCAGTACTGCTAAACAAAGGCAAATATGCTTCACCTGATATGAATGCTCATAGAACATTTTTCTTTCAATTTCCCCTTGTTGAAGGCGTGAACTGGTCCAAACGGCTGAAGCACCTTAAAACCAATAAAAGGAAAATACGTGTTCGAAAAAAGTACCAACACATTCCATTGTTGAGATCCCCGACAGTGTAGCGGTTAACGCTTCCGCGTTAAGCACGGTGCGTCTGGGAAACCAGAGGTACGGGCTCGATTCCCTGCAGTGCCCACACTTTCTGCCAGGGTTAGAGGTAGTCGACAACATTTCGTCTCAGCATCTGAATGCGTTGTAAAGCCTCAATGACGATGAGAACCAACTGCAGTCCGCTAGTGTGAGAACTCGTGCTGACAAACTCCAGACACGAAGAACCGTATGATCAGACGTTTTTAGATTTTAGCATTCAATCACCAATGAGGGGGCGGTAATTACGTGACGTTTCTATGGCATCATGCATACCTAGATGACCTTTTACTAGTCTGCACAAGTTAGCCGGCTAAGAAATTAGGTGTTGTTTAAGTATGAGTGTTAATCTTAGCTATTAGTTAAGCTTAGTCTTAATCTCAGTCTGGTCTTAATCTTTGTCTTAGTCTCAGTCTAAGTCTTAAAATGGACAGGGCGGCGAACTACACTGAATGAAATTCAAATGTCGATCTTACTTCAAGGCCACATACTAATGTTAAACGCTCTCCCTAAGCAATAGCGTGCGAGGTCTAGGATTTCATTAAGGTGGAACTGCCTTGATGGAATTCTAGACTTCTGGTTTTGACTTGCTTTGTCGGTAAATGACATTTTGCTATCGCAGCAGAAACCGGGATGTAGCGTGAGCGTTGCTAACACGCGAGGTTCCTGCGTACACCGCAGTAGGGTGGGAGAATGCTGGACACCAGAGGACTTCACGGGGTCGGTAAATCCATGCGCATTCGTATTTAAGAGGTAATTATTTGGGATGGGTATAGTACCTGGAAAAATTGTGGATATCGATATGGGTATGGGTAAGACGTTGATGAGAGGTCGGGTAGTTTGTCAAAGAAATATTATGCAATGCATCTACTTGCGTTTCATTTAGCATGATCAGTTCCATTTACAATACTCTTCGTATTATAACCGCAGAACATTAGTTTCAGTGGAAGCATTCATGAAACTCTTCCATATTTTAGAGCTAAAGTTCCCGAAAAGTTCATACGAATAGGTAACGGGTGGTTACAGCTGATGAGGAATGAGCGACGGATGAGTATGGAAACAGGCCCATGTGTAATAGGCGGATTGGGTAAAGAAATTTTCCCTGTGAAGGCCTCTGCTAGACGCGCATTCCACCGAGCTGTGTTTAGCACCGGCGAGAATTCGAAGATTTATCTAGGTGTCAAAAGTCTGTTTGTCAACCAGTGTTGTACTAGTTAAAATCTCTGAGATGGGCGAGTTGTTTCTGAGATACCGGAGGAATCATTGCTAGTCATTGGTCACACGAGGTCATCCTGGCCCGTGGGCGGCCGTGTTGAGAGGCTTTTGACCGACCGACGGGAAAAAGATCTGCTGGAAACTCACGAACCCGACTCAACCTGTCCTGTGCCGCCGCGATGGGATGTTGCACCGCACGTAAAATGCTCTGCAATACTGTCTGACACGAACGTGGTTCGTGAGATCAGCGAATACGTTGCATGCTCCGCTTAGCAAGTGCATCAGCCAAACACAACCTATGCCATACGTCCGATAAAAACATGCATATGATCTGTGAGAGATGGAAAGCGAGCAGGAGAGACGCAGAGCTGTTGCACAAGTAGTCCGAGTGGGCATGTGGTTTCATAACATAACTTCTGAGTCGAAACGAGGGAGCAATGGCTGCCGAAAACAGCTGTTTCACCGTGTTTGACATATTACTCTTTTTTTTTTGGGGGGGGGGGAAGTATCCCACTTAGCGAAATGGCATACTTTATCTCTGAGGAGGAAAAATAGCGGTTTTGACTAACAAGGGCGAGGTCCTAATGCGATCCTAAACTAAAACCATGGTATTGCGGCTCCTGGGTGGTGGAAGTTCATTGCAGCACGTGCTGTATGACAGCGGGCACGTAAGTCTCTGAAGTCTCTCAAGAGTTGTGCCAAAGCACGTCTACAGTCGCAGGAAGCCGCAGCCAACAGGTATAACGGGTGTGCCGTTTTAATCGACAGCGTAGTGCGTTCACCCGCCGCCACGCACGTCACAGACGAACACCAGGCCAGTCAAGCTACTTTCATAAGTTGTTCAGTGCATCAGTGAGGAACATCATTCACGCAGATAAGGCAGAAATATTAGTTTTATTCCTCGGAGAAAGAACCAGGAGAATGAAGATTTATTTGGGTTGACATTTCGACAAAACGTCTGCTGTTGTTTCCATAAAGACAGGTCCCTAAAATATCAATCCAACTATAATTCCATTCTCCTGGTTATTCTCCGAGAAATAAGGCTAATACTACTGACGTTACATTGGCTACAGCACAGTAATAGTTTCAAAAACTGTACTTTTACAGCTGATAAATTTTTGATGGGCAACCAGTGGTTACAAAGGAATGAGTTCAACCCAAGTGCAACGGGCTTGACCAGGCTGTGGTGCGGGGCACCTCCCGTTCCCCTCTGAAGCCAACGGTCATCGCCGCCGTAGAACAACCACGGGTCACACGCCGGCCGGCTGACGCTCGTCCCGTGCTCTGATTGCACGAGGTCGCGGTCACTGCGGCTCCGTGACGGCGCATGCCCCGGCCGGCCGTGTCATGGGTGCCGCCCTCTCTCCGGCCGACGAGTATATAGCCGCCGGTCGGCTCGGCAGCGGCACACAGCGCCGTCAGCGGCCCGGCTCGCCAGCATGGCTCTCACCAGGGTAAGGTGCAGCCGGCGAGGCAGATCAATCGAGCCCGCAGCTGGTCACCTCAGCTGGAGACCGGGTCTACTGGGTCACGTCCGGTTGTGGAGCCTTTGTGGATGCGATATATGTATGTAACGTTACTTGTATAAGTGTAACGTTACTTCATTTGTTTTGCCAATAGTGAAGTGGATTTTCCTTCCCTTCACGAAGAGTTGAAAAGACCACAATCAGTTGAAAGAGAAATGTATGCCATAAGTCGACGGTTCCCTGGTTGCAGGTGGTTACCCTTCTTCTGTTTGTCGGCCTGTGTTTGGCTGACGGAGGCGGCGGCAAAGGCGGCGGAGGAGGCGGAGGAGGCTACGGTGGTGGCAGTGGAGGAGGCAGTGGCTATAGCAGCGGTGGAAGTGGAGGCGGTGGCTACGGCGGCTGTGGACGTGGAGGCGGTGGATACAGCGGCGGTGGAAGCGGAGGCGGTGGGTACGGCGGCGGTGGAAGTGGAGGCGGTGGCCACGGTGGCGGAGGAAGTGGAGGCGGTGGGTACGGCGGCGGTGGAAGCGGAGGGGGTGGTTACAGCAGCGGCGGTGGAGGAGGAAAAAGCGGAGGTTACAGCAGCGGAAGAGGCGGTGGTTACGGTGGCGGCGGAGGCGGAGGAGGTGGTTACGGCGGCGGTGGAAGTGGAGGCGGTGGTTACGGCGGCGGAGGAAGAGGAGGCGGTGGTTACAGCGGCGGTGGAAGCGGAGGCGGTGGTTACGGCGGCGGAGGAAGTGGAGGCGGTGGCAGCGGAGGGGGTGGCTACAGCAGCGGCGGTGGAAGAGGAAAGAGCGGAGGTTACAGCAGCGGAGGAGGCGGTGGTTACGGTGGCGGCGGAGGCGTAGGCGGTGGTTACGGAGGCGGTGGAAGCGGAGGCGGTGGTTACAGCGGCGGCGGAAGCGGAGGCGGTGGGTACGGCGGCGGTGGAAGCGGAGGCGGAGGTTATGGCGGCGGTGGAAGTGGAGGCGGTGGCTACGGCGGCGGAGGAAGCGGAGGGGTTGGATACAGCAGCGGTGGAGGCGGTGGTTACAGTGGTGGCGGTGGCGGTGGAAAGCGGTGGCTACAGTGGCGGAGGAGGAGGTGGTGGCTACAGTGGCGGCGGTGGCTACAGCAGTGGGGGAGGCGGTGGCTACAGCGGCGGTCGTGGCAGTGGCGGCGGTGGCTATAGCGGTGGAGGAGGTGGTGGTGGCTACGGCAGAGGCGGGGGAGGCGGTGGTGGCTACAGCTCCAGCGTGTCCTCCAGCTACAGTGTGGTTCCCACCTACAGTGGAACAGGCAAGTACCCTGCAGCCAAAGTATCGTCTAGCTATGGAGCGCCCAGCCAGAAGGGAGGAGGCTACAGCGGCTGAGACAATCAAGCGTGTTGGTGGATGATGCTTAATGTTCCCCTGAGTCGTGCATACATGTCTTTGATTTATGCAGAATACTGGAAAAAAAACATTGCGTGCGATTGGGTGCTCGTATTGAATATTTATTCAAGTATCGATGTTGGCAAATACAGTGACCGGCTTTTCATGCCTTTGATATCCGACACCTTCCCTGTTAGACCGGTCCGGGGTTCAGTATTGTTGATATGATCGTTTTATATTTGTGTTGGCAAGGACCAACGCGATGTTGCTTTTGTGTGGCAAAGAGCAGCAATATAGGCAGTAAGTGTGTAATGCTGAGGTCCTTTTACGGCATGTTTTTGGATACAAAATTTAGGCGGCGAACACACCACCGGTAGCCGGCCAGCTGCACGGCGCACACGCGCACCACCCGCAGAATCCACACACTATGTGAAGTGTGAAAACGTTACAAAGGGGTGTAATTCACAGAAGGCACAAGTTAGTAATTTGAGTCCTTGTGATCAACAAAAATTGGCGTCGTCTATGGCCTACTGAATGTGGTCCGGAGGGCTCAAACACGGTTTGATGTAGAATGGCTTGGTCAGACGCGTACAGACGAAAGCTTGTTAATATTTTCGGGTAGGGTATACTGCTACGATGTACCTGCATTTATACGTACAACTGAACTTGGGTTCTCTCTTCAGAAACATGACGATTGTGTAGTAGGTCAGAGGGATTAGAGGGTGAGACTCATTCGGTTACCAGCAGTTACTGGTAACTTGCCGAGAGGTGACGGTGTGTTCCTGCAGCGTGTGTGCACAGCCGAACATCCTAATTTGCTCGGGTTTTCGACCTTTCTCGTGGTTTTCTTCTGTCTTTGTTCGGATTTTTTGCTGTGTATTCACACTTATATGGTCGGTCATGGCGCTGTTCTTAAGTTATTTGATTCCCAGTCTTATTTCAGTCAAAAATCGCACCACTGCTCAACTTCCTGCGTTATGTAGCACCAAATGGAATATGTGTTCGACGGAAGTGAAATCAGAGATCAGACATCGTCGACCCACTCGCTGGCTACGCCCGATTAGCCAGACCATTACTGACAGAAGCGTTTGCTGCTGTTGCGGCTTTCTGCCAAGGAGGCCTTTTTTCTCATCGTCGTTTTCGTTGCTTTTTTGTTCGCTGTTGGTCCAAATTTGCATCTTTCGCTTGAGTTTGGTTGCCCTCTTCCCGCTGACCCACTATTGGGAAGCGCGGAAAGTGCAAGAAGGATGACACCGACACAGATTCGAACCCGGCCTCCGACATTGATACGCCCTTGGAGTGCCGCCGGCCCCGCTTTGGCCGAAGCATCGCCTGACAACTCTTGGGTGCCCCAGGCCGTGACCGTTGGTACACACACTTCCACCGCGGTGGCCGAACAGCACCTGTTTCCATCCATCACCCCCGGTTCCGACCATCGCTCGTCTTTGACCACTCCGGTGCTTGCTCGCCCTCACGCTAACCCTCGCTCGACAATGACCATTGTTCGCCTGCTCTCTGAATCAATTCTGGATCCTCTCAGATCGTATGTTGTCGTTCAACCTTGTGATGAAAATGTGCTGCTTCGAGGGATCAACGTTTTCTGGCCATCAAAGCACATTTAGGCTATCTGCGCCCCATTATATCTGAAAATTGAAGCGCCGGCAAGCGGATCACTCATCATCAAAACAACCACTCGCGCATAGACCAGGGATCGTCCCAAACAACGGAATTCCTTGGCAAGCATGTCAAAGTGTCCCTCCACCACGCCGGAAACACTACCAAAGGCACCATCTTCGCGCCAAAACTCCGCTTCTTGACGGAGGAGGAGATCCTGGCGGAGCTCTCGGGCGAGAAGGTTTGCCATGTCAGACGTCTGACGACCTTCAGAGATGGCCAGCGTCGCGATATCAGCTTCTTGTTCTCACTTTTGCTACCAACAGACTTCCGAAACGCTCACAGCTGGTTACCCCCATTATGAAAATGGAGTGTTCATCCCAAATCCACTCAGCTGTTTGAAATGCCACCGGCCAGGACACGGCAGCAAGGTTTGCGAACAAAACGCCAGATGTCTCAGGTTTGGCGAGACCTCTCACGAGAGCTCTCTGCCTGTACATCACTTCAAAAATGTTTGAGCCGTGGGAGTGATGATCATGCCGCCAACTCTTCTCAATGTCATGGAGAAAAGAAAAAGGAATTTGCTCTATAAAGGCCAAGACAGGTGTGTCGTATCCCGAGGCACGGCGAACTGTCTAGTCCAAGATGTCATCGTTGTTCAGCAAGACATATGCACAGGTAGCAAAAGTCACAGTGGTCACATGTGGAACACAAACAGACTCCATTACCCAACTGCCTCACCTGAAGCTCCTCACCCCTCGCTCTTATGTCTCAGCTGAGTCGACCGCGCGGACCCAGACAAAAACCACCATTGAGTCGTCCCTGGCTGGGTGCTCGGGTGCGCAGGCGCCCGTGCACCCCCGTCCCCAGGTGTGCCGGTGTTCCAGCCCGCCGGCTGTGCGTTATACACGTGCGGCTCGGGCCGTCCGGCATTCTAGCCCTCCTTTTATGAATGGTCGGCAGCCCGACCCCTCTGGCCGCCACCCGAACGTTACCAGCCCTCCCACCACTACAATGCCTGTCATAACGCGCCCGAACGAAGACTGCCGGTCCCGTCCATCAGTGAGGGTGGCGATGGGACGCCCTCGGCCTGTCTCGTTCGGGCGATTCCCATCAACCGGGGGGAATGGAACCCCTCATCATTGAATGCCTTTCATCTTACAGGGGCATTATCCCGGTTTGATTTCAAAATGGTCCAAAATGAAAACACTTTTGGCGTATTAGCTCCAATCATCATTGCCGTACAGAAAAAGGTGGAGGGGCACTGTATATCAGCCACGAATTAACACACACACCACTCACTCTTAACACACCTTTTCAGGCTGTTGCATCTCCGGATCGGCTGCATGGCCGTACCATCGATATATGCTTAATATACATGACACCAAATTATAACAACACGGGTCTCTTACGCCAACTTGACCAACTCGTTTCCCAATTTCTCATGCTCGGCCACCTCAATACCCACAGTCCAGCGTGGAGAAACGGCACCCAAGCCGTTGGTCGCTGAGGACATTTGGTTGAAGATTTTGATGATGCACACAAATCAGTACTTCTAAACAAAGGTAATAATATGTATTACCACCTACCTGCTAGAACGGGAACAGCCATTGACTTGTCGTTGTGCCTTCGCTTAATAAGAACTTTCCTTGACTAAACTGTTGAGAGAGATGTCCACGACATTGAACATTTTCCAACTAGACGTTATGCCACTTTTGATGCTGCTGTTGATACAGTTCATCGACATATACCCCGTTGGTATCTGCGAAAGACATATTGGACCAAATTTCAAGAGTTTTGTTTTAGCTATGATTCACCAGAGCGGGGAGTTGATATTATCACACATATTATCCATTCTGCAGCGACCGCGACAATTCCACTGACAAAATGCCCGCCACGACGCCTCCCTGTGCCGTGATGAACAGATGAAGTAAATAAAGGCCATTGTGAGACGTAAGCGTGCCTTTCGCAGTTTTCAACGCAATCACGATATTTCTCATTTACTTGCACGCAACTCTGAACGCGCAAAAACCAGGCAAATCATAAGAGCCGCAAAACGTTACTCATGGCTATCTTTTTTACGACAATTTGCAGAAGCCGTTCCGTTAAGAAAATGTTGGGGATTAGTTCGTTCACTACCTGGCAAAAGCCCTTCATTTTCACTCTCGGTTCTCAGAGTCAACAACGCTTTAATCACCGCACCGCCGCAGATCATGAACAGTCTTGCCCACAGTATAGCTCACTGTAGTTCATCACATGATTACACACCAGGATTCATCGATGGTGCACGGCTCAGTTTTCATCTGCCTCCGGCAAGTTTCTTTTCTGATAATACAGAGACATACGAAGTACCATTTTCCTTGCTGGACCTTTGCAATGCAATTAAATCCACCGGTAATACTTCAGTAGGTCAGGATGACTTACACTATTCTCTCTTTCGTCATTTATTCGACAACATGCTTCAGCTTATTTTGACTATTTTCAACGACCTGTGGTCTTTCCATCTTCTTTCCAGACACATGGAAAGACACAATAATCATCCCACTTCGAAAACCAGGCAAGAACACTCCCAACCCAGCCAGCGCTCGTCTCATTGCGCTCACTAGTTGCCTTGGAAAACTCATGAAACGCATGGATAGAAAGCGCCTTGCCTGGTTAATAGATCATGATAAACTGATACCGGACCAACAAGGTGGATTTAGACGCAACCGTATCGCCTGTGGCCATACAATGTGCCTGGAAAAGGAACAGTCGTCGCGTATTCCGTCCAGAATGCCAAGTCAAAGCTGCATTCCTATATTTTACTGGCGCCTACGATATGGTATTCAAACCGGCTCTTATTTTCAAGCTTTAAAAGTTGGGATTTCAGGTAAATTTAGCACATTGCCTTGTAAGATTTCTCTCGGGGATACAGCCGTTCCGTGTGAGATGTCGACTGGCTGTTTCCGATGTTCATTTCCTAGAAAACGGACTCCCGCACGGTAGGTACATTTCTCCTATGCTTTTCAACCTAATCATTAATGATTTATTTGATGAACTTCCTCTCGGCATTTCCCTTTACTCTTTGCTGATGACAGCGCAATTTGGTGTTCAGACAAAGAATGCGATTACTCATTACCACGCAACAAAATGCATGAGACAAAATACAATAGTGGTCAAGAGGTTATGGTGTCCAGTTTTCTTCTAAAAAATCTGCCGTTATTATTTTTAGTAAAAGGCGACGAGTTACACCGGCATATTCTCTTTATTTCGACTGTCATCGTATTCCTTTTGTTTCCTCATTCAAATATCCAGGTATCATTCTTGACCCGAGATTATCGACGCACAAACATGACGAACATGTCCGCACCAAATGAATGGACCATTTAAATTTGTTCAGCTGCATTTCAGGATCACGCTACAGGGCTGACTGTCATAAGCTATTGTTATTATATAAATCCTTGGTTCTCTTGATCATCGAATATGGCTTTGCTGTGTATGCAGGTGGTAGTGAAAATAGCCTAAAAACACTAACCGTCATGGAAAATGTGTTTTTGCGGCTCGCACAGGGAGCACTGAGGACATCTCCAATCTCTGCACTCGAGGTAGATGCATACATTATGCCTCTAGCCCTTCGACGCATTAAATACACCTTAAGGTACATCACAAAGATTCGACAAAATCCCAACCATCCAACATTTACATCCTTAAACACCTTGCCCGAATTCATCACACATATATAGGACCGGCAGAAAGCCGCTCTGGCCTGACGATCGCATCTCATGTAACCGTCTTCTGCCAAAGCATAAATTACGTAGTGCCACATACATCCGTGCCTGCAGATTATGTCGTTGACCATCATCATCAGCTACCATCATCGACCCTGGCAGTTGAAAACAGGAAAAATGTTGTTTCTTTTTAAAGATCTTAAAAGCTCTTTGCCAGCAGCTTACGCACAACAGAAGTTCAACCGCATGGTGGCAAAATATCCAAATTTTCACTTTATCTATACGGACGGTTCCAGGACCGGAAACCGCACAGGATGTGCAATGCAATGCCACAAACATTATTCTCAAACATGTAGATTACCGCATGGTACATCTGTTTGTCTTGCGCAACTGCTTGCCATATTTGTTTCCTTACAACACATAGAACGTCAAAATGATAGGATCAGGACCATAGTGATTTGCTCCGATTCAAAAGCAGCTTTACACTCACTTATTGATCCCGATCTAACTGACCACCTTCTTGTCAGTACCACAAACTTGCATCATTCTTTACACACACAGGGCATACACATGATTTTTTGTGGATCCCAGGCCATAGTAGAGAATGAGCGGGCCGACCAATTGGCCAAGGAAGCCTTGACGGACGACCATATTACACCCATTCCTACTGGTCATGCCACTTTATAAAGGGCATGACCAATATGCCTCACTATAAGCATCCATCCGCTACTTGACAAAACAACTTTGGCAACAACAGTGGACGTAAAACAACAAAGCCCAGCTTCATGACCTAAAACCAGACATTACACATTGGATATCGGCAAACCGCACAGACCGTTTGGAGGAGAAGGTGTTGACCTGTCTTCGACTTGGCCACACAAAGCTTACGCACAGTCATTTATATTTGCAGCCTCGTCCTCGTTGTTATCCATGTGATTGTTCTTGAACAGTCAAACATCTTCTTTTCCAATGTGGCAAATACCAACAAAAATGGACTATCTTGCAAACCTATTGCCGCCAGCATGAACTGGAATTCTCTGCATTTTTTTTTTTTTTGTTTGTTTTGTTTTAAGGTGACGATGATCCACATTTGCTTAAACTTTTGTTCAACTTTCTCAAACTTACAAAAACATGCTTCATCTGATATGAATGCTGGTAGAAAGTCTAGGCTTAGTGGTCTAGTCTTAGTCTTAGTCTTAGTCTCAGTCTTAATCTCAGTCTAGTCTTGGTCTTAGTCTTAATCTTAGTCTAGGTCTTAGAATGGGCGGGGTGGTGAACTGCACTGAATGGACTTCAAAGGTCAATCTCACTTCAAGACCACGTACCCATGTTAAACACTTCCTCTTAGCAATAGCGTACGAGGTCTAGGATTTCATTAAGGCGGAGCTGCCTTGATGGAATGCTAGACTTCTGGACTGGACTTGCTTTTTCAGTATATGTCATTTTGCTATCGAAGCAGAAACCGGGGTGTAGCGTGAGCCTTGTTAATGCGCGAGGTTTCTGCGCACACCGCGGCGGGGTGGGAGAGTGCTGGATACTAGACGACTTCACGGGGTCGGTAAATCCACGCGCGCCCATATTGGAGGTTTATGATTTGGGATGGGTAGTGTCTGAAAAATTATCTATATCAATATGGGTACGGGTAAGACCTTGATGAAAGGTCTTGTAGGTTGTTAAATAAAGATTATACAATCCATCTACTTGCGTCTCTTTTAGCATATCAGTGCTATTCACAATGCCATTGGTGTCATAAGCGCAGAACATTAGTTTCAGCGGAAGCATTCATGAAACTCTTCCACATTTTACAGCTAATGTTCCTGAAAAGTAGGTACGGGTGGCTAACGGGTGGTTACAAGTAGTGATAAATGAGCAACGGGTGAGTATTGGAACAGCCCCATGCGTAGTAGGCGGATTGGGCAAAGGAAATTTCCCCCGTGGTGGTCTCTGCTGGACGTGCATTTTCCTGAACTGTTTTTATCACCGGCTTGGATTTTACAATTTTCCTGGCTCTCAAAAGGTTGCTTGGCAACCAGGGTTGTACTGGTTACAATCTCCGGGGTGGGCGAGCTGTTGTTAAGACTGCCGGAGAAATTATCGCTGGTCTTTGGTCACACGAGGTCACCCTGGCCCGTGGGCGGCCGTGTTGAGGGGATTTTGACCGACGGACGAAAAAAAGATCTGCTGGAAACTCACGAACCCGAGTCAACGTGTTATGTGCGACCGTGTTGGAATGTTGCACTGCACGAAAACCCTCCGCAATACTGTCGGACAAGGTCTAAGGGAAAGCTACCGACAGACTAGATCGGCACGAACATGGCTCGTGAGATCAGCGAATACGTTGCATGCTCCGCTTAGCAAGTGCATCAATCAAACACAACCTATGCCATACGTCCGATAAAAGCATGCATATGATCTGTGAGGGATGGAAAGCAAGCGGTAGAGACGCAGAGCTGTGAGACGAGTAGTCCGAGCGGGCATGTGGTTTCACAACATAACTTCTGAGTCGAAACAAGGGAAGAATGGCTGCCGAAAACAGCTGTTTCCACGTGTTTGACATATTATTCTTTATTTTTTTGGAGGGGGGATGAGTATCCCCCTTAGCAAAATGACATGCTTTATCTGTGAGGAGGAAATATTGCGGTTTTGATTAACAAGGGTGAGGTCCTAATGCGATTTTAAACTAAAACAATGGTATCGCGGCTCCTGGGTGTTGGAAGTTCATTGGAGCACGTGCTGTATGACAGTGGGCACATAAGTCTATAGAGTCTCTCAAGCGTAGTGCCAAAGCATGTCTACAGTCTCAGGAAGCCGCATCCAACAGGCATAACGGGTGAGCCGTTTTTATCGACAGCGTAGTACGTTCACCCGGCGCCACACACGCCACAGACGAACACCAAGTCAGTCAAGCTACTTCCATAAGTTGTTCAGCGCATTAGTGAGAAACATCATTCACGCAGATAAGACAGAAGTATTAGCCTTATTCCTCGGAGAAAGAACCAGGAGAATGGAGATTTATTTGGGTTGATATTTCGGCAACATGTCTGCTGGTGTTTCCATAAAGGCATGTCCCCAAAATATCAACCCAACTATATCTCCATTCTCCTGATTTTTCTCCGACAAATAAGGATAACACTACTGTCTTAACCAAGCCACCTTTACTTACAATGGCTCACAAATGGCAGCATCAGTTAAAATCGATGATGGATCAGTGTCGTAAAACAACATCGCGTGTGCTTGATCTTCATATTTTTACGTCTTTATCCATAGTGGTTACTGCCGATACTTTTGTCACCTGAATACTAATGTATGCCATGATTTTAGAAAGACGGGGGGGGGGGGAGAGTAACGGAACGTTTCTCCGGGGCTACTTTCTGAACACATGCCTGCCATGCCTGGACCAAAGGAGGAAAAGGTTTAGACATAGTTTTCTGAAATGGTTGCAAGCTTCAGTATTTGAAAACACAGCTTCTAATTTCGCTGCAGCGTCATGTTGCTGCCGCAAAATGACGACCCACCAAACATCTCCGGGGCGACGTGTATCCTACCTTTTATGACAGCCGGGCATTTTGGGTTGTTGACTACAGTTGACATTACATTGGCTACAGCACTATAATAGTTTCAAAAACTGTGCTTCTTATAGATGATAAATTTTTAACGGGCAACCAGTGGCTGCAAAGAAATGAGTCCGTCCAAAATATGACGGTCTGGACCAGGTTATGGTACGGAGCACCTTCCGTCCCCCTCTATAGCCAACAGTCACCGCTGCCGACGGACAACCACGGGTCACACGCCGGCCGGCTGACGATCGTCACGTGCTCTGATTGCACGAGGTCGCGGTCACTGCGGCTCCGTGACGGTGCATGCCCCGGCCGGCCGTGTCATGGGTGCCGCCCTCTCTCCGGCCGCCGAGTATATAGCCGCCGGTCGGCTCGGCAGCGGCACACAGCGCCGTCAGCGGCCCGGCTCGCCAGCATGGCTCTCACCAGGGTAAGGCGCAGCCGGCGAGACAGATCAGTCGAGCCCGCAGCTGGTCAGCTCAGCTGGAGACGGGGTCTACTGGGTCACGTCCGATGGTTGTCCAGCCTTTGTGGATATGACATTTGTATGTGACATTTGTATGTGACAATACCCGTTGCAAATGATGGGAAAATGGCTCCTGGTGGACTCACAAGGGATTTAGAGCCGAGAAATGTACGTTTTCTTGTGAACAGCATCCTCACATGAATTCAACCATCAAAAGAAAATAACACTACTTTGTCCGATAGGTGCTGCAAAACAGGTCTAAAAAGGATCCATTTTGCTTTTCGAAAAAGCATAAGATAAACTTTGCGCCGCATCAGAGGCTCTCTTTGACAAAAATTCCGTCTTAACAAGCTGACAGATTTGAATGATAACCAGGATGAGAGCTTCTGCGAAGCACTACAGTGAAGCAAAATAAGTTAATAAATCAATGGGCCATCAGTACACACACGACCATCGTCTGAGACAGTGTTGGTAACTTGCCTCCTTGCTACGTTTGACAATTGGCTCAAATTTTCGCAGATGTCAAATTTAGTCAGCTTGATGATGCAGCATCACTTTTATCCAATTTTGTAACTGGTAGTCGATTGCGGTGGCCGTGAGGCGCGGGTGCCTGTTATGATGTTATCAACAGATCATTTGCATTGCCAATAATGCAGTGGATTTTCCTTCCCTCCACGAATAGTTCAAAAGACTGTAATCAGTTGAAAGAGAAATGTATGCCATAAGTCGACGGTTCCCTGGTTGCAGGTGGTTACCCTTCTTCTGTTCGTCGGCCTGTGTTTGGCTGACGGAGGCAGCGGCAAAGGCGGCGGAGGAGGCGCAGGAGGTGGCGGTGGAGGAGGCAGCGGCTATAGCAGCGGTGGAAGTGGAGGCGGTGGGTACGGCGGCGGCGGGAGCGGAGGCGGTGGTTACGGCGGCGGTGGACGTGGAGGCGGTGAATACGGCGGCGGCGGAAGCGGAGGCGGAGGTTACGGCGGCGGTGGGAGTGGAGGAGGTGGTTACAGCGGTAGAGGAAGTGGAGGCAGTGGTTACAGCGGCGGTGGTGGAGGAGGAAAGAGCGGAGGTTATAGCAGCGGAGGGGGCGGTGGTTACGGTGGCGGTGTAGGCGGAGGCGGCGGTTACGGCGGCGGTGGAAGCGAAGGCGGTGGTTACGGTGGCGGTGGAAGTGGAGGAGATGGTTACAGCGGCGGAGGAAGTGGAGGCGGTGGTTACAGCGGCGGTGGAAGCGGAGGCAGTGGGTACGGCGGCGGCGGAAGCGGAGGCGGCGGTTACGGCGGCGGTGGAAGTGGAGGAGGTGGTTACGGTGGCGGAGGAAGTGGAGGCGGTGGTTACAGCGGCGGTGGAAGCGGAGGCGGTGGGTACGGCGGCGGCGGAAGCGGAGGCGGCGGTTACGGCGTCGGTGGAAGTGGAGGCGGTGGTTACGGTGGCGGAGGAAGTGGAGGCGGTGGTTACAGCAGCGGTGGAAGCGGAGGCGGTGGTTACAGCAGTGGCGGTGGAGGAGGAAAGAGCGGAGGCTACAGCAGCGGAGGAGGCGGTGGTTACGGTGGCGGCGGAGGCGGTGGTTACGGAGGCGGTGGAAGCGGAGGCGGTGGTTTCGGCGGCGGAGGAAGCGGAGGCGGTGGCTACGGCGGCGGTGGAAGCGGAGGCGGTGGTTACGGCGGCGGAAAAAGTGGAGGCGGTGGTTACAGCGGCGGTGGAAGCGGAGGCAGTGGATACGGCGGCGGTGGAAGCGGAGGCGGTGGTTACGGCGGCGGTGGAAGCGGCGGCGGTGGAAGTGGAGGCGGTGGTTATGGCAGCGGTGGAAGCGGAGGGGGTGGTTACAGCAGCGGTGGAGGCGGTGGTTACAGTGGTGGCGGTGGTGGTGGAAGCGGTGGCTACAGCGGCGGAGCAGGAGGTGGTGGCTACAGTGGCGTCGGTGGCTACAGCAGTGGGGGAGGCGGTGGCTACGGCGGCGGTGGTGGCAGTGGAGGCGGTGGCTACAGCGGTGGAGAAGGTGGTGGTGGCTACAGCAGCGGCGGGGGAGGCGGTGGTGGCTACAGCTCCAGCGTGTCCTCCAGCTACAGTGTGGTTCCAACCTACAGTGGAACAGGCAAGTACCCTGCAGCCAAAGTATCGTCTAGCTATGGAGCGCCCAGCCGGAAGGCAGGAGGCTACAGCGGCTGAGGCAATCAGGCGTGTTGGTGGATGATGCTTAACGTGGCTCTCATTCGTGCATACACGCCTTTGATTTATGCAGAATACTGGAAAAAAACATTGCCTCCAATTGGGTGTTCGTGTTGAATATTTATTCAAGTCTCGATGTTTGCAAATACGGTGACCGGCTTTTCATGCCTTTAATATCATTGTTTTCTGTTCGTTTTGGCAAGGGCTGACGCGATATTGTTTTTGTGTGACAAAGAGCAGCAATAAATGTGATACTCGGCCCTTTTGCGGTTCGTTTGTGGACACAACGTTGACGGCCATGGGATGCAGTCGATTCCCAGTCTTACTTTAGTCAAAGCTCGCAGCACTGCTCAACTTCCCGCGCTATGTAGCACCAAATGTGATACGTGGTCGGCAGAAGTGAAATCAGAAATCAGACATCGTTGACCCACTCGCTGGCTGTGCCCGATTGGCAAGACCATTCTTGACAGAAGTGGTTGCTCCTGTGGCGGCTTTCCGCCAAGCAGTCCTTTTTTGCTCATCGTCGTTTCCGTTGCTTTTTTGTTCGCTGTTGGTCCAAATTTGCATCTTTCGCTTGAGTTTGGTTGCCCTCTTCCCGCTGACCCACTATTGGGAAGCGCGGAAAGTGCAAGAAGGATGACACCGACACAGATTCGAAACCGGCCTCCGACATTGATAAGCCCTTGGACACGGACGACAGAAGTGCTGCCGGCCCCGCTTTGGCCGCAGCATCGCCTGATGACTCTTGCACGCCCCAGGCCGTGGCCATTGGTGCGCACACTGCCACCGCGGTGGCTGGACAGCAGACGTGTCCGTCGAACGCCCACGGTTCCGACCCTCGCTGGTCTTTGACCACTCCGTTGCTTGCTCGCCTTAATGCTGACCCTCGCTTGACAATGACCAGTGTTCGCCTACTCTCTGAGTCAGTTCTGGATCCTCTGAGATCGTACGTTGTCGTTCAACCTTGTGATGAAAATGTGTCGTTTCGAGGGATCAACGTTTTCTGGCCATCAAAGCACATTCAGGCTATCTGCGCCCCATGATATCTGAAAACTAAAGCACCGGCGAACGGATTACTCGTCATCAAAACACCCACTCGCGCATAGACCAGGGATCTTCTCAATCAACGGAATTATTTGGCAAGCATGTCAGAGTGTCTCTCCACCACGCCGGAAACATTACCAAAGGCACCATCTTCGCGCCAAAACTCAGTTTCTCGACGGTGGAGGAGATCCTGGCGGAGCCCGGGACGTCCTGTCTGACCTGTGACGACCTTCAGAGATGGCCAGCGTCGCGACACCAGCTTCTTGTTCTCACTTTTGCTACCAACTGACTTCCGAAACGCTCACAGCTGGTTACCCCCCTTATGCAATTAGAGCGTTTATACCAAATCCATTCAGTTGTTTGAAATGCCAGCGGTTTGGACACGGCAGCAAGTTTTGCGAACAAAACGCCAGATGTCTCAAGTTTGGCGAGACTTCTCCCGAGGGGTCTGCCTGTTTATCACTTCAAAAATGTTTGAGCCGTGGGAGTGCTGATCATGCCGCCAACTCTTCTCAGTGTCATGGAGAAAAGAAAAAGGAATTTGCTCTATAAAGACCAAGACAGGCGTGTCGTATCCCGAGGCACGGCGCGCTATTGAATGGAAAATGTCATCGCAGTCCAGCAAGACATACGCAGAAGTAGGAAAAACAACGATGACCACATTTGTAACGCAGACTCCATTACCCAACTGCCCCCCTTGAAGCTCCTTACCCCTCGCTCTTATGTGTCAACTGAGTCGACCATGCAGACCAAGACAAAAAACACCATTGAGTCGTCCTTGGCTGCGCGCCCGGATGCGCGGGCGCCCGTGCACCCCCGTCCCCAGGTTGGCCGGCGTTCCAGCCCGCCGGCCATGCGTGATTCACGGGGGGCTCAAGCTGTCCGGCGTCCCAGCCCACCGGCTATGAGCACTCGGCGGCCCGGCCCACCTGGCCACCACAGTGAACGCTACGTACCCTCCTCCCCCCCCCCCCCCCCGCCACCACAGTACCCGTCGAAACACGCCCGAACGAAGACCGCCGGTCCCGTCCATCGGTGAGGGTGGCGAGGGGACTGTCGCGGTCTCATTTCAAAATGGTCCGAAATGAAAACACTTTTGTGCAGTATTGGCTCCAATCATCATTGCCGTACAGCAGACACGGTTTCGTCCCACCAACACATATAACTTTAAAATGCCAAATTAATCGTTGTATCGCTGTGACACCACGGACTGTGAGCGTCGCCAAGTCGCCAGGCTGTACATTAGTCGAGAATTAACACGCACGCCACTCACTCCTGCCACACCTCTTTAGGATGTTGTATGTTCAGTTCGGCTGCATGGCCGAGCCATCGATATATGCTCAACATAGATTACACCAAATCATAACAAAACAAAGCTCTTACGGCAACTTGACCAACTCATTGCTCCATTTCAAAGCCCTTTTCTCATCCTCAGCGATCTCAACTCTCACAGTCCAATGTGGGGTAACGGCACCCAAGCCGCTGATCGCCGAGGACATTTGGTTGAAGATTTTATTGATACACACAACTTAGTCCCGCTAAACAAAAGCAACAATACTTGTCACCATCTACCCACTGGAACGTAAACAGCCTCTGACTTGTCATTGTGCTCTTCCTCAATAGGAACATTCTTTGTCTGGACTATTGAGGGAGATATCCGCGCCAGCGACCATTTTCCAATTAAAATTTATAGCACTTTTGGTATTGCTGCTGATGCAGTTCCTTGATATATACCCCGCTGGAATCTGCGAAAGGCAGACTGGACCAAATTTCAGGAACTTTTTATCACCAACCATCGTTGCTATGATTCACCAGAGCAAGGAATTGATCTTAGCGCACATATTCTTCATTCTGCAGCAACCGCGACAACTCCACTGACTAAACCTCAACCACGACGCCTTCCTGCGAATCGCTGGACTGCATCTACCAGTTTCCCTTCCCATACCGCGAGTGGGAAGTCAAGACATCACTCACCCAAGTAATGTCGCGGAAGCCATTGGGGAAGCCTTGTCAGACCGTTGCCGACATGACACCTGCGATCCACGGTCTTCGCGGCACAGGGCGCGACGTGAAACTTCGGAAATTAATTTTTATACAGGCGATATCCTGGCGTAAAGCATGCATTTCACTATGATTGGAACTTCAGGAGCCATTCGCTCGCTGCGGAGTGTGGTGGAGGGGCCCGACCTCATCCACAGTGATATGATACGGCATTTTCCTCCTCGTGTACCACGAACACTGCTGACACTTTTTAACTGTATATGGGAGTCAGGTAAATTCCTGCCAACTTGGCGAGAGGCCAAAGCAGTGCCTATTTCAAAACCCGGGAAAAGTGGAACGAACGCTCTTGACTATCGCCCGATCACCCTCACATCTTCGCTTTGTAAGCTCATGGAAAGAATGGTGAATGTGCGGCTCTCGTGGACTTAAGAACGTCAAAGCTTTTTTAAAGAATGCTCAGTGCGGATTCCGTAAGAACAGGAGCACGAATGACCACACCTTAACTCTTGATACCGCATTGTGAGCCGTGTTTATTAGCAAACGGCATATCGGCGCCATCTTTTTCGACATAGAAAAAACTAATGATACCACGTGGAGACATGGAATTCTGATGAAGTTACTGGATTGTGGCATCCGCGGTCACATAGGAAAGTATTTACAAAACTTTTTGACTGACGGATTCTTTCGGGTACGTGTTGGTTCGTATCACTCCGAGAGGTATCCGCAAGAATAGTTGTGTGCGTCAGGGCAGTGTATTAAGTGTCATCCTTTACGCAATGATAATTCACGAGATGGGGGACACGCTTCCGCATGGGATCAGCCGTTCTCTGTTCATAGATGACTTTGCTATTTGGCATAGCTCATCGACCAATCGCACGATGGAGCGACAGATGCAGCTGGCTGTCACGCGCCTGGGGAAGTGGAGTGTGCTCAATGGTTTCCGGTTTTCCACATCGAAGACAACTGCAGCCCATTTCTGTTGTCGTCGCCGTCAATGTCCTGAAATGGAGATTAGGCTGTATGGGCAACGCGTCGTCAATGACAGTACCGTGAAATTTCTCGGCAGGGAGCTAGAATCGCTTTTGAACTAGGGTGGGAGTGAAAAATTCCATCGCAAAAAGACCGTGCGGGATTGAAAAAGTCAATTCACAAAAGATAAAACTTATGAGCCCGTGACTGATGCTTCAGGAAACAAAGACATCTATTTCAAGTTGGCATGGACGTAATATCAGAAATCTGACAAAAATATTTTGTTCTTTTTAACATCTTAGGCCATGTAAGTAAAACAGAATACATTAAAGCATAGTAATTTCACGACAGTGTAACGAACATACGAAATTATTAACACCAATAATTTGATGCTGCACTTTGCACTTTCCCTTCCACAGCACTTTTAACACAAAACGAAGCAAAGGAATTCAATAACATAACAACAACAGAAAATTCAACAAGCATAAAACACTCAAACAAAAAGAACTTTGGACACCTACACATCAGCCCATCACCAAGTCAAACACAATAAACATATATCTGGCTTTTGTTAAGATGGGGTCAGGGAAAACAAACATTTTGCTACTGTTTCCTTCAAAATACCAATGCTTGTTTCCATGAAAGTGGTCCTAACTATGCCTGACCTAAAGAGGCCTTACTTCATCTCATCCTGTCTAACCTGCTTGTATCACAGCAGCAGTTGTGAGTTACTGATGCTTGCACAACTCCTATTGCGACTTGCCATGCACTTAACCAACTTAACCTAACCTAGGGTGGCACATGTGTTAAACATCATCTCAACTCACCTATCTGTTGATAGCAGCAATTGTGATAAAACAGGATAAAGCTAATGTTTGGCTGATTTCAACTTGCATCCTGATTCAGTTCATTTGTGTATGCTTGTTGACATCAGACAACAATGACAGCACTCAAATCAAAGCACTTCAAGTCACTTTGAACAACTTATTTTGATTGCCATGGTTAGCCTATGTGAAGGGCAATAATGGGTATGCTCCAAAAACAATCTCTCTTCTCCAAAAGTATCATAACTTTTAGATGACCGTACCAGTATTGCTGCTCGCCTTTTCAGCTGCAGCAAAGGCATCTATATAGGCTTGTTTGGTCATATTTAATGACGCAATTTGAGATTTGGCTTCACATGTCAAATGGGGTGGTCTCACCTATTTGTAACATACTAATATTTAACTGATATTATAATTGTTATGCGGCTTAGAGTATCCTGTGTTAAAAATATTGTGCATATCATATAGTGCGTTTTCTCCCAGCAACAAGCTCCGTTTAGCTGGGTGGACTCCCTGGACATCCAGCTCAAAAACCAGCACAAAAATGACCAGGTAGTTGCCCCCTCCGACTTGTGTGACTGTACAACCCTTACTAAGACAGTGAATTGAGTGGTTGTAGCTTATTGGGCGGTTATAGCGGGCTGTCATTAGCTGACTTTTGCAAATGACTTTTTAAAACCTTCTCATATATGATTTTTCTTTGTCTATTACATAACACAATTCCTTCGCGTCGGCACCACCTCTTTGCCTGCTTCTTTACGTTTGTTTCATCTTCCTAGCTGGGAGTGCCGCGACTTGATTTTATGTTTTCTGGTGTGACGCACGGCTTATTGCGTCGCTGGGATTGAGCGAGGGGCACTCCTGGTTACCTGTTCTTGGGTAACGGCATAGAAATACAAAATATACAACGCAGTCATTTGTCAGTCAGCGAATCATGATAGCTATGGACAACATCTGGTTAAAGTAGGCATGAGGCACCACTTCAAGAAATTTGGGGCAAATATTCAAAAATATGACACAAATAAGCCCATTGCATGCCTTGTGGCATCATAATTTGTCTTATGACAAAATTCGATGAAATAAAACAGAATATGGCTAACTCTGGTGACCAATCATATGTTGAAAGCACGTAAGGTAAGCAATTACTTGGTCCACAGGAGATTTACTGGCTTCTTGCTACTCCCCAAAACAAAAAAGTCAGTACCTTTTGCATGGTCTGCTGGCAGATAGAGTCATCCCATTCACCCCCAAACATAAACATTAATCCTGCCCACCAGCCTACGAGATTAAAATGCGAAGCAAGTAAGGGGTGTACATGATAAACATCTATAGATGGTAGAATTATGGTATCAAACACTTATGCATTACTGCGTCAGGTCTGTCCCAAAGCTCTATGTGGCAGCATTAGGATAGCCTTATCAGGTAGCCTGGTGGGCTGGACACTCGAAAGGCTTAGATTTATGATTATCGAGCAACGCCATGAACCCAGAAAACGGTTAACCTGGGGTTCAACAGGGCAAAAAAATGCCGGTAAAAGTAAGTTCCGTGCTTCGAATTGTCTCCTTCATTCCCTGCGAATTGTTCACTCTTGGTTGCATAACAAACACATTTGGGCGGCTGGCGAATTAATCCAATTTATGTATGAAATACGTACAAGTTTCCAGTTGTAGCACCTTGCAGAGAAATTATTCGGCCTTTTAAGCAGCAGATGGTGCCTCCAAAGGCAATCGAAAAGGAAGGAAGAATAAAGTGGTATCACACTCGTATGATACCAAGAAGAACAAAAGTAGTTAAATAAATATAAAGACTAATACTTTTTAGCAAAAATTTTCAATCAGCCGATTTGGCTTAGAATTTGTTAACATGAGTGCTCAAATGGTGATATTAATCTTGCAAATTTAATTTAGAAGACATTTCTGGAACTTTTCACTCCAGCATTTCAGGAGTGATACAATTTAATGGTCAAGCTTCCTCGGGAAAAAAGAACTACGTGGAGTACAATTCTCTACCAGGCCTTGTTGGTGTGAAAGCCTTCCATTTGGCACACAGGTTCTGCTTGTGATGCATTTTGTAAACAAACCAAACTTTATGCGTGCAAACGGCTGGAGTCGCTGGGGTTCCTGGGCTTGGAGGTACCTGGCGCCCTTGCTCTGTGCAAACATATACATGATTCAGATGTGGGTGAGGCAGGACATAGCCATATGGACATGGTGACCATGACCAACATGGACATAGGTATCCAGGTTCTGTGGAGCCTCGTTTGTGCTTGGTGGTTTCAAATGAGCTCGGTTTTGGATGACATCAGAAAACCTCAGAAAAGGAGGTAGGGGTTTGGCATGTGCGATTAGACAATGTCAGGCAAGAGTAAAAAATTCACATAAGATATGGGGAAAAGGAGTGAAAAATTATTCCTCATAAGGCGTTGCCTTACACCCAAAGTCGGCAGTTCTAGGACAGTGTTTCTCGGTATACGATTTGACGGAAGCCTAACATACCGCGAGCACGTAAGAAATCTCCGCGACAAATGCTTAAAATCTCTCAACATCCTAAGGTGCGTGGACGTACTTCATGCGGTGCTGATAGGAGGACACTCTTACTCTTATATCGTTCGCCGATTCGTTCCAAATTTGACTACGGCTGCTTTATCTATGGCAGTTCTTCAGACCTGGTCAAGCGCACTTATAGCACGGTGCATCATGTCGCACTGCGTATCGCCACAGGGGCTTTTTGAACATCGCCCATAGACAGACTTCTGGGGGAGGCTCACGAGCCCCCCACTGGCATTGCGAAGGCAGGTGCTGGGACTGCACTACACTGCAAGATGGCGCAGTTCCCAGATTATCCCACCTACAAAGCAGTGTTTTCGCGTAGCTTACGGAGGCTTTTTCTGCGTCAACGGTCACCAAAAACTTTTCCTTTTCGTGTACGAATGAGAGAACGGCTGGACGCGAGCGGCCTCAACCTACGTCGTGTCATCAGACCTAAACCCATGAAGCCTGCTCCTTGGGAGCTAGCATCGCCAAGAAAGGATGTTTCGCTATCAAACATGCAAAAGCAACGTGTTCCCATGACGGAACTTAGAGACGCAGCCTTAGAACACATAGCCTCTTTTGACAGGTGCATGATGACTTAGTCAGATGGTTCGAAGACGGATGCAGGTGTAGGGTGCACTTTTGTGTGTGGATCCACAACACGGTCATTCACACTGCCTTCACACGCGTCGGTCTTCACTTCCGAGCTTATAGCCATCAGCAAAGCTCTCTTTTTTATTGAAGTGGACAATAGCAACTGCATTTGATTCTTTCCGACTCCTTGAGCAGTCTCCTGGCTGTTGGTGGTTTCTCCTCGTCGAATCCGCTGGTCCAGGACATTCAATCGTGTCTTAGCTCACTGGATCGAGCAGGAAAAACGATCGTACTATGCTAGATCCCAAGTCACGTGGGGATCTGCGGAAATGATCCTGCTGACGAGGCAGCAAAGCGCGCTACGACAGGGACACGCATTCCCATAACACCACTACCAGCTCAAGACATGTACCCTGCAGTGTCGTCGTTCATGCAGAAGCGATGGCAGTTCCACTGGAACTCGCTGAGCGCCAACAAGCTGCAGTCCACGAAACCCCGTACTGGACTATGGCAGTCGTGTTTTCGGAATAATAGGGGGAAGAAGTTGCCCTTTGTCGGTTACACATAGGCCACACATATGCCAACAATTGGCATGCCGCACCGTCACCTGCTATTGACTGGCGAAAGGACATTACGTCCAGAGTCGCACGCTATGTCACTTTTTAGGGGATTTTTCGCACGCTGTCAAATTTGGTGAAGTGCTCCAGTTTCTGCGCGCTACAGATTTCCCAGTAATATTTTCATCATGATACTAGGCGTGATCATCAAGGCCTTATAGGGTGAATTGATGCACTCGTCTGATTGGCGGCTCCGCATAAATTGATAGTTATGGGCGCTGGATGACCTACAGCAGTCGATGCGCCCTAAAACCCCGAATCATCATCATCATCATCATCGTATAAGTCTCTGAGGCAAAGTCATAGTTCTGCTCTGTATGATAAAGGATGTTTTGCTCCACTATCTTTGATCCTGCGAGAAAGAATTCACAGGTTGTTCGTTGTTGTGTGGAAAGTCGCTCTTGCCTTCATGGACGAAGAGTTTTGGAATAGTAAGAACCTGCACCCTTTTAATACCTTTTGATTCGAAGTGCACAGCACGCCGTGCAAATGAACATTTCACATTTCACACAACACTCATTATCTTACAACATATGATTAGCAACGTGTCAACGATAAAGTATTGTTCTTCCCGTCCCTGACCTAGCCGTGTGTATGCATTCACACTGGCTGGTATTCGGCGATAATTGTAATTTCAGCGGGCCATACCTAGCGATTTGGCAGCGATATTTCAAACAGACCCAATTGTGTTGAGACACGAAAAATTGCCGATGTCGTGAGTTGAGGGGACAGCCAATGCTAGAAAAGGTAGAGGTACGATAAAGGTTCTATAAGGAAGACAATACAAAATCTCCCTTTATTTAGCTTAAGTCGTTCCAGTAAATGAGTAGTGATGGAGCTGGCCGTTTGCGTTTCGAATGTGCGACCTCATTTCACGATCAGGATTTATAGTAGCCAATACACCGTACACCTAAGTTGTGGACTTTTCATAAAGGTGTTGAAAATGCCAAAAAAACATGCAGCATAATTTATGAATAGCCCCTAACGTTACCTGAAAGAAAATGCTGAGCGTTGCTCGTAATGCTCTTGAGGCCACGCGGACGTTTGGCAATCAGCATTATTACACCATTTGCCTAATAGATATTTGCCATTTCAGGGAATTTACGTAGCGCCAGAGGAACATGAAGCGCTTTAGGTAGCCTTACCAAACCGGTTATAGAATGTGTGATGCAACCGTTTTGTGTTTTATGTTAAATAAAATTGCCAATGTTGAACATTGGGCTTTCAATTCGTATGATGAACTATTTGATCTGCCTTTTCTTGCGGTGTTCACGTGGTTTGCAGCTGTTGTACATCCCCTATTAATGAGTCAATGTGTGCGAGGTATCTCATTCATGCGTTCTTATGTACGTTACATGAGCAATAACCGGTACCTCCTGGCATGTCGCCAAGATATCAGTTCAGCGTCAGAAATCCTAACACGCTCCTGGGGACCAGATAAATACCCTTTGCTCGGGTGGGAAGGGGGTCAATTCGACTCCGCGAAATCTCACCAAACCTGCAATCTGCTGAACGAAGGAGAATGTACGGTTCAGAGACTGACGATTCTTGCATTGGTTGTCTACGGAGAGGACTGGCAATTTTACATTCAAACTCAGCTCACCAGCGTGATAAATCCATCACGGAACTATAGGGTATTTCGTGGCCTTGAGTCCATCAAAATCTTGAAACTTAAATCGACAAGGCGAACGAATTCAGAAAAGCTAACGTTTTGAGTGACTGAGACGAACGCTTCGGGAAGAATCTAAACACCTATGATGATTTTGGTTGCAGTAACCCCCCACCACCCACCCCACCCTACCCTCTTTTCACCGCATTATTGTCATCTTCGCCAGCGTGTATGCGTGAGCGGGGTCCCATGCATTTCGACACATGACGAGATAGCAAACATATTGTGCAATTTAAACACAATTTTGGACAGACTCTTCACCTTTATCATTTTTTAATATTTTTTAACCCACGACCGTCCAGCAGAAGTTGACTTCATCCCCCCCCCCCACAATTTCCTTGGCGCAGATAAAAAACAACGCTCGCTGCGACCCCTCAATTTTGGTACATATTAGTCTATTGATTTGACATTCTCTATGCGAATTTGCAATTTTAATCCACAAAGATCAGTGACCAGGGTCAGGTTAGAGGTCAACCCCGAAGAAAACTTTGACTGCACAACTTTTTGTGTGTTACTTGTCATTGTTCAAACTTGCTATGGAAAGACATGATAGCGCCTAGTCTGGCCTCTCTCAGCTTCTTTGAAGCAGGCTTGGTTAATAACCTGAAGTCTGGTAAAGTTGTGCCATTTTTGGTAAATCATGCCAATTCATGCGCTTTTCCTGGATTTCGTGTTTCGTGAGGAAACGTACTTACATGACCAACTATAGTATGACGACAGAGCACATGACCTAGGCCCAGGTCATGCCATATCTCTATGGCAGCTTCTGCTAAACACATTCTGATATCAAAACAGGCAATTTTATCAGGTTCTCTGGACACAGAGTTCGAATACTCAAGCAGAAACATGTTGTGATAGCATCCTTATGCAAAATGAGGTCGCAATAGGTAACGGGAGAACATGTTAGGTCATATGATGTCATTCAAGGTCAATGACCTGTGCTGCCAATAGCGGAAATTCTAGATGAACCAGTGCGACACGTGTAACCACCTTCTAATCGCATTTTTGAAACTGATGACACCTCATTTCATTAATCGGCCTGCCTGTTTCCATTTTGTTACAGATACATTGCCAAGTGTCGAAAGGAACTATGTAAAACGCGGACAATGGGTGTGCAAACTTGGGTATCTATAAATGCACAATACACTATTTCTGACCACAGAAAAGCATTGTGCTGGTCACAAACACCTGGTTAATGGTTAAAAATGGTTTATTCAGAGGTTTCATAAATGTACCTAAGTTGACATCAACTGGCCTCAAAGTCAAGTTGCCATGGCATTTTTGTGTTTAGAACGCGTTTGTCGCACAGCTGCAACTAATTCAGCTTTCTCATACGGCGTCATACGGCGCCATGCAGCGTCTGGAAAACAGATATCCAAGGGAAAAGTCAACTTCCCCCGGCCGCGAGTGGTTGTCTCGGACACCCGGCCGGGCGCAGGTTTAAGGGATGTTCCACTTTTGAGTGGGGTTTTGAAATCAGATAGCCATGATGAAGATGTGCTGAACACTTCGTGCATACTATGTCTAGGTCAACCAGGCCTCTATGACGTCATAAAAGTGACACACGGATGCTACCAACTCAATGGTCAGGTAGCAATCACAGCCAAGAAAATGTGATCGTCGAATTGTTCGTGTCTAGCTTAAGTCAACATGATTTCTGGTATCAACGGACTTCCGTTGGCCCTCACCCGATGCTGTGCATTCAGTGCTAATTTCGTACATGTCATGTTTTGTGCCACGCTATTAAGGCGTAAGGGCATCAAAAAAACATCAGCAAACATCAAAAGTGTCACCAGATTTCAACCTATGCCAGCACCCTTTAATAGCCTTGGAAAAGTCAAGAGGCAAAAGTGTCAGTTCAGTTATGTTTTGGACTAAATCTCCGGAGACGTGTCCCCATAACGTTCAGAAAGATCCCCTACCCCGTCGTTCCCCTGACGCCGACGACCATCGCTGCCACGGGTCACACGCCGGCCGGCTGTCGCCCGTCCCGTGCTCTCATTGTACGAGGTCGCGGTCACTGCGGCTCCATGACGGCGCATGCCCCGGCCGGCCGTGTCATGGGTGTCGCCCTCTCTCCGGCCGCCGAGTATATAGCCACCGGTCGGCTCGGCAGCGGCACACAGCGCCGTCAGCGGCCCGGCTCGCCAGCATGGCTCTCACCAGGGTAAGGCGCAGCCGGCGAGGCAGATCAGTCGAGCCCGCAGCTGGTCAGCGAAGCTGGAGACCGGGTCTACTGGGTTACGTCCGATGGTTGAGGAGCCTTTGTGGATGTGACATTTGTATGTAGCATTACTTGTTACAAAGGATAGGAAAATGGTTCCCGATGGACTCACAAGGGAGCTAGAGCTGAGAAATGTACGCTTTCATGTGAACAGCATCCTCACATGCATCTAGCAATGAAAAGAAAATAACATTGCTGTGTTCGATAGGTCCTCATTTAGGTCCTCATAGGTCCGATAAGTCCAAAAACGAACTACTTTGCTTTTCGAAAAAGCATAACATAAGCTTCAAGCCGCATTAGAGGCTCTCTTTGTTAAAAGGTTCGTTTTACCAAGCTGACAGATTTCAATAATGGTCAAGATGTGAGCTTCTCCGAAGCACTGCAGTAAGGCAAAATTGGTTAATATATCAGTGGGCTATCAGTAGACATACGACCATCGCCTGGGACAGTGTGAGCAGACTGCCGCATTGCTACGTTTGACAATTGGTTCAGATTTTCGCCACTTATTTTTACTTTTACCAGAAAAAGTGTGAAAGGCATGCTTAAGGGGACGTAAGATTTGGTAAGCTTGATGATGATCATCAATCTTATCATCAATCTTACCCAATTTTTTAACGGGTAGTCGATTGTGATGGCCGTGAGGTGAGAGGGGCCGTTTGATGCTATCAACAGCACATTTGTATCGCCAATAATGTGGTGGATTTTCCTTCCCTCCACGAATAGTTCAACAGACCATGATAAGTTGAAAGAGAAATGTATGCCATAAGTCCATGGTTCCCTGGTTGCAGGTGGTTACCCTTCTTCTGTTTGTCGGCCTGTGTTTGGCCGACGGAGGCGGCGGCAAAGGCGGCGGAGGAGGCGGAGGAGGCTACGGTGGTGGCAGTAGAGGAGGCAGTGGCTATAGCAGCGGTGGAAGCGGAGGCGGTGGTTACGGTGGCGGAGGAAGCGGAGGCGGTGGTTACGGCGGCGGTGGAAGTGGAGACGGTGGTTACGGCGGCGGTGGAAGTGGAGGAGGTGGTTACGGCGGCGGAGGAAGTGGAGGCGATGGTTACAGCGGCGGTGGTGGAGGAGGAAAGAGCGGAGGTTACAGCAGCGGAGGGGCCGGTGGTTACGGTGGCGGTGTAGGCGGAGGCGGTGGTTTCGCCGGCGGTGGAAGCGGAGGCGGTGGCTACGGCGGCGGCGGAAGCGGAGGCGGTGGTTACGGCGGTGGTGGAAGTGGAGGAGGTGGTTACGGCGGCGGAGGAAATGGGGGCGGTGGTTACAGCGGCGGTGGAAGCGGAGGCGTTGGATACAGCGGCGGCGGAAGCGGAGGCGGTGGTTACCGCGGCGGTGGAGGTGGAGGCGGTGGTTACAGGCGGCGGTGGAAGTGGAGGGGGTGGTTACAGCAGCGGCGGTGGGGGAGGAAAGAGTGGAGGTTACATCAGCGGAGGAGGCGGTGGTTACGGGGGCGGTGGAGGCGGAGGCGGAGGCTACAGTGGCGGTGGAAGCGGAGGCGGTGGTTACGGCAGCGGCGGAAATGGAGGCGGTGGTTACGGCGGCGGAGGAAGTGGAGGCGGTGGTTACGGCGGCGGTGGAAGCGGAGGGGGTGGTTACAGCAGCGGTGGAGGCGGTGGTTACAGTGGTGGCGGTGGCGGTAGAAGCGGTGGCTACAGCGGCGGAGCAGGAGGTGGTGGCTACAGCAGTGGGGGAGGCGGTGGCTACAGCGGCGGTGGTGGCAGTGGCGGCGGTGGCTACAGCGGTGGAGGAGGTGGTGGTGGCTACAGCAGCGGCGGGGGAGGCGGTGGTGGCTACAGCTCCAGCGTGTCCTCCAGTTACAGTGTGGTTCCCACCTACAGTGGAACAGGCAAGTACCCTGCAGCCAAAGTATCGTCTAGCTATGGAGCGCCGAGCCGGAAGGCAGGAGGCTACAGCGGCTGAGACAATGAGGCGTGCAGGTGGATGATGCTTAATGTGGAACTCACTCGTGCGTACATGCCTTTGACCGATGCAGGATATCTGGGGAAACATTGTCTGCATTATGTGCTCGCATTAGTTTCATTTATTCGTGCTTGGATGTTTGGAAACACGATAACCGGGTCTACCTGTCTTTGACATCCTTCACATTCCCTGTTAGACTGGGTCCTGGGTTCAGTGTTGTGGCCATGATGGTTTTTTGTTCGTTCTGGCAAGGGCTGACGCGATACTGTTTTTGTGTGACAAAGAGCAGCAATAAATGTGACATTCGGTCCTTTTGCGGCACGTTTGTGGACACAACGTTGACGGTCATGAGATGCAGTCGATTATGATTTAATGACATGAAAAGGTTGCATCTTCACTTAGCACGCTTATATCTTTCCAATGCATTGCATGTTGTTGTTCTGACCTTAAAATTGTAATGCTCATTGCCATTTTGACGCTGCTTTCATAAGGTCCAGCGTCCATACATGTGGACGGCTGTTTGCCGATTCTGCGGAAAGTTGCACTTCTGCTTTGTACAACGCATGGTTCTTTGATTGACCACTGTTGATGCGAGGAGACTAAACTCACATATCGCTAGCTAGCCGACGCCGGCCATGGCAAGAAAGTCCCCCTTTGAACAAAACAGAACCATTAGGACGACAGGAACCTGAGAGGCATACAAAGATCCACGAAAACCTGCGCTTGCTTGCCTCACGAGACCGGGAAGGCGCCGGCCCGGGAACCGACTGTCGGGAGAAGAACGACGCCCGAAGGCTGACCCGGTGCGGTAATTGGCTATCCTGGCAGAATTGCACAGGGTAGCGGCGTGTTACTGGCCATCGGTCTCGCTGCCCAGCCGGCATTGTGTCGCCGGGCCTTGTATTCCCTACTGGTAAGATGTTTGGCACGGATTGAGATCCACTATCGACGCATATAGGAAGAGCGACAAGGGACTAAGTCGTCGGCCAGGCCCGTCAGGCCGAGCCTCCAGAGTGCAACGGCCGCGGAGACCTTAAAGCGTCACGCAGGTCACAAGGTGGCCTGAAGTGCTCAAATACGGTGTTATGTAGAAGGACTTGGTCAGTTGCGTATGAACGATAGCCTGTAGAATATGTTTCGGGTACGCTTCTGCGATGTACCTTCACATATAAGTAAAACTTAACTGACACATCCTCTTCAATAGACATGACGATTATGTTATAGGACAGAAGGATTAGAGGATGAGACCCATTCGGTTACCAGAAGTTACTGGCATAAAAGAATAAAAAGGTACATCATTTATGTCAACGCAACTTTCTATGTTGTGTGGTTGCTAAGGTACTTGTCCGCATCAAAAAGATGACCATTGAAGTTTTTTTTAAGTGTCATGCGTATTGCTTTGGAGAAACTTTAACAGCCCTCACTCCATACAATATGATCCCCATGTAGCACCGATCTCGCGAACTTTTCTAAGTGCCTCGCGTAAGATCAGTTTTGTCTCATTTATTGTTTACTGCCCTCATTTATAGAAATCTAGTGCATAGTATTTTAAGGAGGATGATTGGCTTTCTGTTCATGCAAAGCACGTCTCTGCGCATCTCTCTTGGTTGCCGGGCGACAGCACTTCTACCTAGATCACATAGGAAAACAGCATTGAGCCCAGTGGAGTTCTCCAGCGCAACCGCACGCGATACACAGGCAGGTTTTCTTGGCTTTCTTGTTCACGACATACACCAACAAAATCAACAGTAACACGCATCAGAGAGAAGACAAATGAACAAGGATATCACAATACAATACAAACGCCTGAATTCTTTGGGTACTTAGCCTGACTACGCAGTCGCCTTTAGGCCACTGGGTGGCACGAAATGCCTCCCACCACACAAAGATGGTACCCGGCGGAAGGGTCCTACCCATACGCAAGCTTATATATCCATGTCCCTGGGTTGTGCCCCCGGACCGGTTGGAACAAAGCCGGCTGGAGGCAGGGAGCAGCCAAGGGCCTCCTCCGCTGGAGCCGGCTGCAGGCAGGGGACAGCCAAGGACCTCCTCCGCCCACTGGAGTGGCGGGCGGAGGCACCCGGGAGAGGGAGGCACTGCGGCCGGCCTATGTCCCCGGCGCTGCTGGCAATCCACACGGCGCTGCTGCACCCTAAGTGGCAGCCGCAGGCCAACCCCGAAGCTAAAAGAAATGAAACTTGGACCAACTGTCTTTCAATGGAATGAAACTGGCAACTAGCGTTGGTTGAAGCAGCATCGCGTGCCGCCGCAGAATCTAGAAGATGGTGGTGTCCAGCTGTGGCATGAGGTGGGTCATTTAAGAGAATAAAACTGGGAAATGATGACACGTTTGCAGATTGAGGTTGTGTTGCATAACAAAGAAGTTTCAATAGATCAAGTGGGGGTGTTTTCTGCCATAGCGTAACGCGTGGTTTTTCAATGGTCACCTTATTGCTGTAGTCAAGTTTGACGGGCGGTATCTCAGCAGTCCCACATCACCAAAATATTGGCGTGAAATGATGCACATTTGTTGTCCCATTCCTGTGTTAATATCTAGCTTATACCACGGCACCGGATTCCATCTGCACTGGTTTCCAGTTGCATTCCCTTAAAAGACCCAGCTCATACCACAGCCGGACACCTCCATCTTCTGGACGCTGTCGCGACGCGTGATGCTGCTTGACCCTCTTCTCAGCTTTCGCCCTTTGCACCGGACTGGGACGTTGTCGATGGGTGATTCTACGCCACCTTCTAGAGGCGAAGAAGATTCCATGGTGCAGTTTGACGACTTTGAATTGCATGAACCGTGAGAGCCTTCACTGCGCTGGGAGCCGGAGACAGAGTCAAGTGGGGTGGACAACTTGTCCAAAAGCCGAGGGCCAAGCGTGAAAAAAATCATTTTCCCCAAAAAGATATCCGCAAGGCCGGAATGGTCGCCGACATCAACGCCCATAGGCTGGAGAGGTATAGCGCTGTGCGTGGCGCTTCGAGAATTCCACGTTAGCAGTGCTATAGTGGGTCCCTTTTTGATAGCATGTATCTTTGCGTCCAAGATTTGGGCGTTTAGGCGATGCGTACACTAAAAAGTTCATGTAGTGAAGTGCTGCATGAGTGAGGTGGAAGTGATGCCTACGTGGTTTTGATAAAAGGTGGTCCAAACAATTCTCTACGTCATGCTTCATTACGAAAGTGTAATCGGACTCCAAGTTTTCGTTTTACAGCTTATGAAGTAGATGAACGCCACAACTTTTTCCGGCAAGTTACCAAGTAGGATAAAATCACTCGACCTAATTCTTAGAACGGGTAAAATGACCAATATCAGCTTTCAGCTTGTTTCTCGATTTCTAGTTGATAGATCGGCTTGATTTGAGCCCCACAATCTGCACAATAGAAACATTCATAACATGCCGCAATTTCAACGAGATTGGTCAAGAGCTTTTCTTGTTGCAAAGTTTTCTGTTAACTAAAAAATTAAAAGTGTTTTGCCTGTGAACTCATCGTATGAGTTTGTCACTTAAGAAAATAAAAGCGTTGTAACCTGTTCAATTGCACATCAAAGGACCGTTAAAACGCAAAGGTCGGTGGAGAAGATGCATTAATTTGCACTTGGGCACAAGTGACAATTCAAAAATCGAGCTTTTTTGCTTATATCTCAGCCGTCCTTCAAACGTTTTCAAAATTCAAACACCAAACGATACTCCGGGATCAAACGCATCTCTAACGCGTCGTTTTTGGTTGCGACAAGACACTTTTCACCGAAAAATTAGAAAAGGCAAAATTTGCAATTGAATATTATTTTTTCCAAATTTAGGCGTTTCTTTTGTCACATTTTGAGTTCCTTTTCATCAATCGACTTCTCTGTTCGAGATCTCTTTTTTCGCCGAAGCAAATCGGGCTGTAATCAATATTCCAAATTGTACTTGGTGCAAAATAAGAATTCCAAAGGCCTCACAAAATCGCCTTAAAAGTACCCAAAATAGTAAGTGTATCATAGAATAAAAGGACGTGCCCCATGTACCCCAGAGAGAAAACAAGCTGTGCAAGAACTCACAGCTCGATCTGTAGGATACATAATTTCAATTTCACTTTGTCTTTGTTCGCAAAATTTACCATATTCAACACCCTGTAACACCCAAACTAAAAAAATCACCAAACAGACAACGCTATTTGGACTGTGCATCTTGTTTGGCAAAGATATGTAAGTTTGGTGACCCTAGGTTGCTCATGAGTGATGTGGTGATTTTTTGGAGCGGGCGATTCTCCGATCTTACTCGGTTCCGGACTAGGATACAATCACCCGTTTTTAGAATGTTATCACACCACTTCATTCAGTTTCCATTCTTCAAAGCGCACCGGGCCTGGTACCGATAGACTGTACCACAGTGCACTGGTGCATTCTCTCCCACAGGAGTGCGGCGAGCATTCCTCAAAACGCGCCATCACTATTACGGATAGGCTGTACCGCAATGTAGCAGTGCCTTGCGGCGCGGCCGCCACCACACCATGTGATGATTTGGGATTTAGAGCACTAATTGCTCTGTGCATTCATGCATAGCGCACAAAGTTTCCCAAATAAAACTTTATAACGTGGATTAACCCTTAAGCCGACCCTCTCTACCTACCACTAGCACATTATTACCGATTCCAACAGCACTTTTCCACCGATCGTAAGAGTTAACAACTACACGCAGACGGACTGGCGCAACTGCTGCTGCCAAAGGGCGCGGATGCCGGAGCTGGAGCACCGTCACGTGCCGTAGCGCCCTCAATCGCCGAATTTTGACTGTCGGCCTCATCCTCCAACCAAACCACTCACGGCTTGTGATGCTGCCGGGGTCTGTGATCGCCAGAACCCCAAGTCTGACCAAATATGATGTTAGGCTATGACGTGCCCTAGCCACTTGGAACGGAAAAGGCTCCTGGGTCCTTCAGCTGTCGTACCGAGGAACATCCGCCGACGAGGGTACACGCCATCTGCACACTTACGGGCTAACGAATGTAGCCATGTGCCTAACGAGGCACATCCACGCTCTGGTAGCTGTAATACGCCCACTTTCGCAAGCCCGAGAAGGAAGCGACTGTTTGATGAAAGCACGCTTCCACTGAATGGCTTATGTCGGACTGAGCATCGTCGTTCTGTCAAGCTATACTCCGAAGAATGATCGACTTCAATTACATCTTAAATAAAACAATGTCAATGGCAGCTTGTGAGGTCCGAGGGCGGTAAGCGACCAGGACAGACTATGGATGTTCGTTGTTGACCACGGCAGCCCCGGAAGTTGATGTTCAAAAGTGAGGTCATGGGTCGAGCGAGTCCTGAATTGGAATGTGATCACATTTCAGCTTGAATAACCCGGCCAGGCCAGGCCCGTCATGCCGCTTTTTACGCCTTTAGCGGAATTACATTTTTGGCAATACTTATCAAGATTGAGGCAGTCTTCGGTAAAAGCAGCTTGATTCCCTTAAAATGCATCTGTGCTTTTTCAAAGCGCGGGCATGCAAGCTGTTAAAATGAAACCTACCTTCCGTGGAATGTTTATTTGCATCTCGCGTGTGCTAGGAAACGTAAATCTGACTCCGTTTTCGACCACCTGTAATCACAGCAAGGCGAAATATCCACAGCTAGACCGAGAGAAGCGTTGGCACTCGCGTTTTTCACGAATGTGCATCGCTGCCTGCAGCGGGTCACGTGTGCTCGAGTGCAAACCATAAACTCACCACGTTTGAGGGAGGGCGGTGCGCTGTTTCCAGGACGAACATCAGACCTCGACACCCAGACGAGGTCTAATTAGAAACCAAACAACGCACCGCAGGCGGATGCACCATCTAAAAATCTCTCCCCGCCTCAAAGAGGAACTCGTGAAGGACCAGACTGCGGCTGTAGTGAAACTGAGATGTGAAGTTCAAATCATTTTCTGTTGTTTAGCTTCATCGTATCTCATCATTGATACACTGTTAAATCCACCGGGCTGTTTGTTTAATACCAGTGTGTACATGGATTTGCTCAAGTTTTAAGCACATGCATCGCACATGGCGCCTTTCACGACAGTTTTTTTTATTTTTCCGATAACTAAATCAATCGAGGTTGGTCAATCGGACGCTGCACAACTATGTTTGACTACTTGAAGGGATTGCTGAAATAAGCATTCGCTTAGAAGGGCGAAAGAGCGAGAGAGGGATAGAGAGAGAGAGAGAGAGAGAGAGAGAGAGAGAGAGAGAGAGAGAGAGAGAGAGAGAGAGAGAGAGAGAGAGAGAGGGAGATGGAGGGAGAGAAAAAGGAAGAGAGAGAAAGGAGGGATTGCCACGGATACAGCGAGCTGGCTGCCAAGCTGAACGTCATTGAGAGCAGCGGCTTACATGGAACATTTGCCTTGGGTCCAGTGTGTTTGAGTTACGGCCACGCATGACGTAAATACGGCACTAACGTGGGAGCGATAGAATTCACTGGGGGCACGCTACTCATCGTATAGGCACAAGTGTCCGTGTCTGTGCGCGACAGACCTCTCACAGTCCAGAGCAAAATGTGCATTTCGCCGTTTGTTTTAGCTGTCTCGTAGCCAAAATGGAAGTTTTCAGCCCACTGGACTTTTCGGATTCTAACAACACGCCAGAGAATAGTGACATCTTTCTGAGGCGAAAATAAAAGCAAGCTGTAGTGTAGTAATAACAAGTCTGAATGACGACTGTTTTGCATGGAATATACCCCAGACTGGCCTGTCGCTCCAAGCAAAGCTCAGGTCTGCTAACTCCGGCATCATGCTGCCATGATATGACGATGCCGTCATATATAAGATTGGGGCTCTTGCGAATTGACGCTGAGATTAAGCTGGCATTTGGGCGAAATCACCAATGGCGTTGGTGTGTCCAGAGTCTGTGAAAACCTTGCACAAGACATACAATTTCGGATAGCCCCGTAAAAATGGTGTCAGGGGAGATCCGACAGCAGTGCACGCCATTGGTTTCCGTCCCCAGCGACCTTTAATCTACCCCACGCTCGCGCAACAGAACATCTAAGGGGGGCTAACGGGCTCGCGACCCAGCCACTAGAAAGGCAAAAGGCACAACTGTCCCCTTAGTGCGTAGTTTGCGAATAACTGCCTACCATATGGCTCTGGCATCAGTATAGCGGGCTTGATCTTCTAGATTTGTTATAACATCCGTCCTTGGGACGAAGCACCTTCTTGGGATAGCTTGAATAGTTAAGGTATAAGCATGCGTGATGGAGATCAAAATAAAGCTTATCTATACATCACAACATATGCTTGCATGATTTCAGCAAACTGATCGCTTGTTATAACTTAAGCCGACTTTTTTGATATTCGTTGATATATTTATATGACAGGTTGACAACAGCCTTACTTGGGCAGCACACTATCATTTATCGATTTATCAAGTACTGGGTTTGCAATTGGTCAGTATATGGTAGCCTTATCGAACATGAGCATACTTATCAAATGTTGGCCTTATTGCCGTGGATTATGCATGCGCCTATCTTTCGCAATTTAAGCAAATCAAAATCATGTCATTTTTCGACCATGCACCGTTAGCAGGTCCTCTCAAACCATCTAGCAATGGTGACATATGCGAGAAGTTTTGCTATTTTGTATCGGTTGGAATCATAACGACACCCAGCTTTGACATTCTGGCGACAATGCTATCCCTGACTTTATCAAAATGGGTCTTTAATTCAGCCGAACAAAATGCTACACCTCAAACAGAACAGGTTTATTGGAGGTTGAGTGCACTGCCATATCAGCTTATTCAGCATTAATGCAAGGAAGACCAGGAACAAGCAGAACAAAATAAACCAAAATCAAAGGAAACATTTGCCAAGGCGGAGCGTTAGAGCCGGTGAAGAACGTGCGAAACGAGCAAATACCGCAATTTTTATAGCGTCTTTGCGACCGTTCGTTATAAATCAAAAAGTACGTGTAGCAAATTCCTTGTACTATTTAATACTTTCTTTGTGTTTTACCCTCTGTTGCTTAGAAAGCCACGTCTTGCCGTGTGGAAAACTGACTAAAGAAGCACGAATGTAGCTTGCACCACTCCCAATTGCTAGGAAAAGCTAGAGGATCTCATAAAGAGCCAGTCCGGGTCGTTAATGATCGCAAGTTTGCAAATGTGATCCCAAAGTATAATGGTGCTCTTTCACTTCCGAAAAAGAGGCTTCTTCTCATCAGTCATTGACTGCATCTTTGCAATCCTTTTCCCCAGGGATGCTTGTCCCCTGACAGACGACAGCTTGAAGAGCATTTACAAAACTAGGTTTACTCCTCCGCCTGTGCGTTACCTCAAAAGTGCCGATATTTTCCGAACGAGATTTACTGCCCCAGATCCGAAGTCCGAAGCGACCCCAGCAAGCGGCCTCTTTGAGACCAGTTTTATACCGACGTCGTGCGTCAGTGATACATTTTCTACCGGATTCTACCCAAACGGCTTGGGGATGCCGTACCGACGCCTAGCGCAGGACTGTCGTAAGAAGGAGTACGCACAGGGATATACGCCCTTCTTCAACGCAGTCAGTCCGTCTGACGGGGCGTTCTGTTCTCCTGGAATCGTGCAGACATTCAAAAACTGGGTAAGCTAAGCACTCACCTTGAAATGTATGTGAACAGCGCGAGCTATTAGTGATTTTCTGCCATGCTCCTACTGGTTCTTGTTTGACGTATTTGCTACTGATTGCGTGACGGCTTAGGGCATAAGGCGAGCGTCCATATGTTGAGCAAGGTTCTAGCAGCATAGATTTATCAAAAGCCATCCATAACATGAAGGTGTCACAAACTTTATTTCACTCGCTCTAACTAGACTGATATTCACACACAAATTGAAGAGGTTGTAAAACCCTAAGACAATAATTAATAAAACATATGAATCAGTGGTGCAGAAATTATTTTGCTCCTGAAATGTCCATGCGGCTAGCTTTGAATGCATCGCAAACAGTAAGACATTAATTCAGTTGTGCAGCTGACAAAAACTGATCTCTAAAGTGCGATAATTAACGGTGTGGACAACGGTGCATGCAAAATGGTCTTGTGTTTTTTTATCTGGTCATAAATGGTCATTTCTAGAAGTACCTGTGGGCCTTCAAATGATCGGGAAAGATCTTCAGCCAGCTCTTATAGCTGCTATGACTGCTCAGGGATATGACTCCTGAAATACGTTACTCCTCACCTCGATTTGCCGTTTTTCATGACGACTTTTTCACGATTTCTGATGAAAGCCTGCTCTGAAGTGTTCATACCCGTCAGCGAGAGCCGTGTCAACCGCCCCCTGCCAGCTGACCTGACATGACACGGTATACCATGACTTGACCGTCACCCCCGCAGTACGGCAGTGGTGCAGCGCCACCGGCGCCCATCGTCGAGGAGCCGGACGACATCGACTGTAGCTGCAGCACGGGCTCGCTGCTGGCCAAGGCGACGGCGCTGCAGCGAAAGCTCATGTGCTCGCCCATCGCGCGAGCCCTGCTGGCGTTGGCCGCGTTGCGCGGCGTACTCTACATGCTGGGCATCAAGGTCTGCTTCGTCAAGATCGTCTGAGCCCGGGCGAGCTTTGCCGAGAGGCAAAGGCGGCTGTCCTGATTTGCTTCGCGACGACGAACGCGATGCGGCGTGAACCGGCGGTGAGCGACCGCAGCTCCGGCAGGTGACGCGCAGGTGCAAGGTGCTGCGATGCAGCTCATAGAGTCAGGGTGGAGAAATGCTGAGAAACGTTTTTGATACGTTTGTGCCGTTGTGTTTTAAAATGTCAGATAATTTGTGCCTCGAAATTCGAAATGTGGTAAAGGAAGATCTTGTGTGTTAAATGTGATCGGGGGTCTATCCTGTTCAAGGAAGGATGACTTTCACACGTCAGCCGGATACCTGTGAATCGGTTCTCGCAATATCAAACATTATGTAACTGGGAAACCACTTGTCATCCAAAGGATACAAACTGTGACAAGCTGTCACACAAACTGTGGCTGGGATGGCTTGTAGTTCACAGGCCACCTCTCATTCACCTCCTCTGCTCCTGTAGCCACCGCCTCCGCCTCCACCGCCGCCATGACCACCACCTCCTCTGCTGCTGTAATCACTGCCTGCGGTTCCACCGTTATTGTAGCCACCGCCTTGCACATTGCCACCACTGTAGCCTCCTCGTCGTCCTCCTGAGAAGCCGCCTTTGCCGCTGCCTCCGTCGGCCAAACAGAGGCCAATCAACAGGATAAATACATGCAACCGGTAACTAGGCAAGATGAATGGAGTTTAAAAGATAAACCGATATCAAGTAGGGAACGTATATTCTCCAGCTCCTACGAAACATAATGCAGCTTGTAAGCCAAACATCACCTAGTTTATTATCCTGTGGAACAAGTTGTACCACATTCATGACATTACACATGACGCATGACGGTGCACAGAAAGCTCCATTACAATGGGAAGTGACCCGGCTGGCACCGCCTCCAGTTGAGCTGACCAGGTGCGGGCTCGACTGATCTGCCTCGCCGGCTGCGCCTTAACCTGGTGAGAGCCGATGCTGGCGAACCGGGCCGCTGACGGCGCTGTGTGCCGCTGCCGAGCCGACCGGTGGCTATATACTCGGCGGCCGGAGAGAGGGCGCCACCCATGACGCGGCCGGTCGGGGCATGCGCCGTCACGGAGCCGCAGTGACCGCGACCTCGTGCAATCAGAGCACGGGACGGGCGACGGCCGGCCGGCGTGTGACCCGTGACAGCGATGGTCGTCGGCGTCAGAAGGAGGGGGAGACTGAGGTGCCGTCAAAACCCGATATAGCTCGGGCACAGTGAGGAGGATCCGGCAGGTGCAAGCGGGCCGCCAGGTGTTGGTCTTGGCCGACCGGGCGCTGCTAAAGGTGCTGGGAGATTGCGGTGGAGCGCCGTGAGCAGAGAAGATCACTCGGCCCGTGTCGCAGGGTTTCAATATCGTCAAAAGTGTTATGGAGCCGTTTTGTTAACAAACGAGTGTTCGACACTCGCGGTGTGAACAGCGACAGCGCCTCTAGTGGCCTCCTTAGCAGATAACGGGCCCTCCTATCCCAGCCCTCATTTAAATTTCCATTCGCTTCGTGACTATTTTCTTCGAAACGAGCCAATCTTGTACGCATTACCTAATGAAGCGCCCTATAGGTTTGGCGAAACATTCGGTCTTTCTTATGGTAGCCTCTCGTGGGCTGGCCATGTTTGCTGTGTTTTTCGCGTGGGCTCCCATGTATCTGATGAGACCTCCTTTCGATCATCGGCCTCCTTCTTTCGACCAGTGGGGCTGGATTGGCCGTGTTTGCTGAGTTTTCACGTGGCCCTCCCATGTATCTGATGAGGCAAATCTGGCTGATCTCTTGGCAAATGACAGGGAGTTGCTGCCAGTTCCGCCCGGCCTCTTATCAAAGCTCATCCCTGACCACTAGCTATTAATGACTCTCATGAAAAAGCGCCACTCGCACCACCAATGCTCGCCACTTCCCTCTCTCCTGTTCGACGGTCCTCGGCCAGGGACCACCTGCCGCCGTCCGGTTGTGGCTGAAAACGGGCGTAGGAGCTGGGCAGGATCTGAGCGTGTTTGGCTGACGTGATTCCATACAGTCATGATGCACCGCATCAGTCCTTCAACTCACCAGGTTGTCTGGCCAGTCTTCAGCACTTCTTGCCAGCCCTATCTTGGCCATCTAATGCGTGTGCTGCCGCCCCTGGCGGCCTGAATGTTCTGACTCGATCAACGGATACCACCCGTAAGTGTTAACGGAGTGGGTACTCAAGTAGCAGACCGCTAAGCTTGACTTCTGCTGAGCAAAGGTCTTCTGAGCGAAGGCCTTCTGGGCGTGGATCTTCCCAGGGTAGGGTGCCAGAGCGTAGGGATTCTGAAGCCAGTTCTTTCCACTCTGCACCATGGCAGTGCGCTATAAAGTTGTAAGCAACGAGGAGCGCAATGGGGTGGTATGTGGAAGGCGCCGAAACGCACCCTGTTTCATTATCTGTAAGGTTCTAACATCGCCACAGTTTCATACCTTCGGGACAGTGGAAGAACAATTTTTTGGATCACATTTGCGAAAAAAAGGGGGACTCGGAGACCATTCCAGATCGCGACTTGCAGTTGTCTAGGGAAGAATGGTACAGAGATAAGTGTTTCTATTAAGCAGATATAAATTTTCCTCAAATGAATTTCACTGGACATACAACGACAATAAGAGTCTTTATGTCCATCAAGTTTTTTGATTCCCCAATTATAAGGAAGCGTAAATAAAAATGGTTCATCCAACTTGGTTCATTGAAATGCAAACTAATAGATAAGACAATAGTAATAGCATTATTCTTCGGATAAACACCAGGAGAATGGAGATATAGATGCGCTGATATTCCGGCAGGGTGGCTTTATCGAAACGATAGCAGAAGTGAACATAAATATTCACTGATAGCCATATAAATAACATACTAAATAGTGATAGAATAAAAAGAGAATAAAATAATGACAAATTTGCCTGAAATCCTAGCAGAAAATAATACAGATATTTTTTCTGATACTCGTTTCGATAACAGCATGTGGCCGAAACACCAAAGCATGTATATCTGCATTTTCCTGGTTTTACTACGAGGAATAAGGCTACTAATACTGTTTTGTCTACGTGAATCATATTCCTCGTAAATGCACCTACTAACTTACGAAATACAAACTCACATAATTTCTTCTCACGTGAATACAGTGTTAGCCAAGGCATAACAGTTCTAAGGGCCGCATGGATAAATTTGCTGTGGGCTGGAGTAGCTCAAAAAGCTTCTGCAAAAGCCCAAGTCAGCACCCCGCAGTCGCGCGAAATGTAAAATAATTTTGTCTTACTTGTGTACCTGAAATTTTGACTGAACTGTCTACGTGTTCCCACACATCTTAAAATGCATGCAACAACTTGATAGGGGAACCTGTCGCTGAAAATCACTCGTGCGTACGCCTCCGAAATCCATCCATAAAGTTTCATTATTAAGTCATAGTGACGATGATGTTAATGCAGCCATTGAATGTGAAAGTGCCTTGGCCAGCCTTGCATGCGCATTTGGCGGGTGTGAAGGCGGGTTGACGCACTCCAACGTTGAGAAGTGCACCCGTCATCTCCGCTGTGGATACGGTCTGCTGAGCCTGTGGCCAGCTTTGAACTACATGAGAAAATCTACGGACTTGTGCCCACTGTGTTCCCGTAGACGTCCAGCATCGAGCAGCCGTGATCCGCTGTCTTGCGAATGTAGCGATGCTTTCATTTCGTGTTCACACCGAGTGGGGTATTCCTAAACCAAATCTCTGTCCCGGGTGTCCGTGAGCTTGAGTGAAAGTGAAAGAGTTCGCCTTGAGTGAAAGTGATTATTATATTTTAATGAACCCTGCGGTGGGCCCCAAGTTCACAACAGAGGTTTACTGGCCACTTTTCCTGACGCTGATTGTTGGCGTTGTTGGCCTCTGGCATATACTCTCTTACGCTGTCAGACACATCTCCGTCCACAGCGCTCGTTCCCCTCTCAGAAAACTCGAGGTACTCAGTTCCATTCTCATCACTTTGCATGACAGTCTTGCCCGAAAGCAGCGCCATTTGGTCTACCTCGTCACGTCTCGCAGGTCTCAATGTGATCAGGAACCAATGGGGCACGTGTAACGTCCCAGACAGCCAGTGGTCACTTTCCGCCTTCTACAATTACCCTCTGTGGTGATGTGTATCGTGCTGTTTGGGCGGTTTCTGTGCCAGCATTTGTTGGAATGATATTTTTTCGAAATGGGAGGAAGGGTGGGGGGGGGGGGGGCTGGTGGGCTTGTGTTAGCTTTGTGCAAAGATTGGGTCGGTATGAAGTATTGAATGGCAGTTATTATCCCGCATGCATCGTGCGATCAAGCTAAAGCCGCTGACATCAGATGTTGACTGTTGGTTGATGTTGATTGGCGTTGATTACTGTTGACAGATCAGATGTTAATTAGTTGCAGAATTCGCTGCAGATATTGCAGACAGCCGGCTGTCGTAAAATATAGGCGCCACTTTAAAGCCCTCAGGCCCGCGCAGGGTGGATAAAATAGCTAAAAATTGGTGTCTCCTCTCAAGTCCGCAACACTTGACGGCCAAACCCTCTCCTGTTTGGTCGGCATATGTCAGCTGTTGCGGATTAGCGGCACCACAATCGATCTTCCTTACACGTGCTTTGCGGGCCTGTATATTTTAAACTTGGCATCTCTAATCCGCAGCAGATCATGACTGCAATATCGGTCGCGGATTTGATCGCGGCCGCGACCTGCAAAGACGGCCGCGACCTGCATAGAAAGACTGGCCTTTAGGCCAGCAAGGACACCGTTGCTAAAATTTTGTTTTTCTCTCCTCTGCACAAAGACGAGCCAACAATCAATTTGTCTTGTTTTTCGCGCATTGGCTTTCGTCGCTCGCAATGAGGTTTTCGTATCATCTTCCGCTTTCTTAACAAAAGCATTCTTGTCGTCATGTGTAGCAACCAAGCCACGGCAGAACACGACTTGGCTTGCATATCTAGAACAGCTTAGAAGCATCGCACATGAAGCGAATCGAATCATTCAAGGTTTCCGGCATGTCTCAAACCACACAAAGTCATCATTGCATCGAAATATTGTGATTCGTGCTTTGCCCATCACAATGTCGCTCGTTGCCCGTCCCGATGGCACGGTCGGTCAGAGCTTTACCTTCCCATTCGCCCACGCATGGAGGAATCGATTCGTGTCGCTTTCAGGCCGCTATCGGCTCTTGCCTGAGATGGCCTGCGGACGGTGGCAGCGCCCGCACCAAAGGTCAGGTGACGTCAGAGGACAGGACAAGCGGTGTCGAGCACTGACTGCCGATGGAGCATTGACATTGCCGGGATGGACCGTGCCTTGATTGTGCAACGTCATCCTTTGATAAGGCAACAAGCAGCAGCTTGCTTTTCGAACTCGCACACACTCCTCACGATCACTTCCACGTGTCCAACAATATTTTTGGCCCAACTTTGGAGGTATGTGCATAATGTTCGCCATTGATAAGAAGACACGTTTACTGCAGGAGGAGCGTCAGGTTCGCCGAAATGCCTCCTTTAGCATCAGCATTAATGCTTATCGGAAAAATATGCCAAGTCGCCAGGCATATAAATATCGCACCAATTTATCGAAACTGACGGAAGCCAGGTACGCCGAACTTTCAACGACGTCCTTGACCTGTAAAAACGCTCAGGTCGGAATCTGTCGTTGCAATAGCTGATATTAAGCCTGTCACAATATAATCGGGAGCCGCGAGATCCATTGGAAAGCAGGCATTCTCCAAGCTCCAGCTCACTGTTTAAGCTGTATCCGTGAAACAAAATCAAGAGCAAGCTGCATAAAGGGCAGCAATGCTGCGTGGTCTCCCCCCCCCCCCCCCTAAAAGTGTTCTTGCACCGCGGAGACGTCCCAGTTGATTGCATAGGGAGGATTAATCGAGGACTGCATACCAGGGTCACAGGTGAGGCGACCACCTTCGGCTCTCACTGGGGGCAGCACGCCTGCGTTCGACCACGCCGGGATGCTCGAGCGAGGATCCAGGCCCATAGGCGTAGGAACGTTTCAAAAAGTGGGGGGGGGGCAAGCTCAGGGCGTATTTCAGGAACTTTTTCCGTGAAAGCAAGCCCGATGACAGGGGTAGGGGAGAAGGGGAGTTAGAGATAGAGGTTATTATCATTCCTTATTCAAATGTCATGGCCGCTTTACTAGACATGCACCTAGAGATGTTTCTCACTGGCGCACAATCTTGCCTGTTCGACTCGTCCGTGCTATTCGGCAAATAAGGCTGTCCAGCTTCCCAGAATTATGCGTCCATTTCAACATTGTCTTTCCTGGGAGGCGAAATTCCACGCTCGGGTAGGCATTTTGGGTTACTGAGGAGGCATCTGCCACCACAGGATAAATGCAAAAATGCGGCCTGGAAATAGGTTGGTGAGCATTTTGAAAGCGAATCGATGGCTCACAGTGCGACAAATTTTGTACGCGCCTTCGTTTTGCTGGCTGATTTTCAAGAGATAAGATTTGTTGCCTCAGTTTAGACGGAAATAAATTCGAAAGCTTGGAACTGTCAAAATCAGTGTGACAAAAGCCATACAACTGGAAATTCTCCGTTAAAAATAAGCCACAGAATGAAGGCCCCTCTGTCATATATTCCTTACCTGGGCCCTGCTACCGTCCGCCGTCGGCCGGGCCGGGCCGGGCCGACTGCCTTGGGCCGGCTGTCTCCCGCATGTCTGACCGCGAACTAATCATATGGGTGCTCTGCCGCATATTTCTGGATCAGCATTACCACTAATTGGTCTGTAAAACATATGTAGAACTCCTGCAGCAGTATCTGATTCCAAATTATATTTCCTTTCACCACACTATCGCAGAGAAAAAAAAACCGGGAAGCTGCCTGCCTTAGGTGTCCATTGGCCCAAACGGACATTTTATTGCCCATCATTCAATGTAGGCGACTTGATCTGCTTTTGTGCGTAGGCAGTAGCGTAGCCAGGGGCCTTGCCAAGGAGCAACACGGTGTTGAAAAACGCCCTTCTTTTGGTGACCCTACCCCACTGAAAAATCCTTGGATGTAGCTACTTGTTAACAAGAGACGCGGTTTTCCTCGTTTCATTGCTACTTTTACGTTGCAACTAGAACAGAAAACAGGAGCTACCGTGAGATCAATTCCCGCTTGTCTTTTGGATTCAATAAACTGCAAAAATGGGGCGTTGAACGATCGCATGAAATAAATCACTGGCGCCTTTCATTTACAATGACTTTGTGGACCCTTTCCGAGACGATAGAACTCAGAAACTTCCACTGATTTTTTTATCTGGGTTCTATAGACATTAAGGACATCGCGAAGGTACATTGTAGATCGATATGTCTGATCGAAATTTGAATGTAAAAAAGTTGATTGTAGATCGAGTGGTCAACAATGTGTCCTAGCATGATCAAGCCATGTTTGGCTGGAAATGTTCAAGATCCAGTCAGAATCGATAAGTACCACAATTTCTGTAAGGTGGTTTTTTAACATGAGCGTTCGCAAATTTTAGTAACAAAAACCTCCACTCCAGGCGTTGCAGTCTCCGTAGTCCGCGGAGTGTTAGTCTAGTGGTTAACGTTTAGATCTGGCCCATCAGTGGACGACAATGATGGTTATTCTGAAACAATTACCTTTATAAACTTGCATCGATTAGTGATAACAGTTGTATGACGAAATTTTGAGCATGCGCAAGCGCAAATCTTAGCAACAAAAACCTTGACGCCAGGCATTGCAGTCTCCCAAGGCCGGGTAGCGTCGGTCCGACAGCAAATATTAAGCTGTGACCAATGGGTGTCCGAGAATGATGACGTTTCGGAAAGAAGTACCTTGGACGATTCACTACATTGAATCTTATATTTAGAAGACAGTCTGGACACATATTTCACGTGCGCGATGTTTAGACTGATGATACAAATGAATTGGCACTTCAAGCACCACAAAGCGGTGCTGGAATATGGCGGGGGGCATTGGGAGAGTGAAGGTAAAATCCCTATTTTTCGTGTTTCTGTAACTATTAATCTGTCCAGAAGACATATTACCACGGTGCTCGCCGTCTGGTGACACTTGCAGTGGCCAATGCCGTTCGGTTTTACCGAAGCTGCAACCCAGGCTATCACCGTCCATGCACTCGAAGTTGCAGGCGGACATGTTCGAACATGTCGATGTAATTTGTTTTACTAATCCATTCTGAAAAAATGAGCGTTCTCAGGCAAACATGGGATGGCCTTGTTCGTTTTCAAACTCATCTCAATGCACACTATCCAACAGTAGTGAGGTTACCACTTTACTTAACAAAATTGAGATCCCTTATTTCCTTCCAGGAAAGGGCCCTTGAGCAGATCACCCCGGCCACAGAAACGTTTCAGGCCAAGGGCTTAAGGGCCATTCCGTCCTATCACAAAGTGCCTTCTGGCTGTCATTCTGGTAACACGAGGCGAGGTCTTATGATCGATACGGAGGCCATTGGAGAAATATATCATAACAAATCATTCCCCTCGCTGACACAGTAGGCCTTCTGACCCGCGCAGTTGGCCCTGGGTCAGCACAAAAACCCTCACTGACGCAACAGTATCCCTGATCGCAGCAAGGGGTCCAATAATTGTCACATAGACTCTGGTTTCTTTTTTGTGTTCTTAAGAGATATTGAGGACTCCCTGAATGTAGTTTGTAGATGAAATGATGGTGCAAAATTTGTGTTAGCATAGCTAATTCATATTCGTCTTGAAATGTTTAGGATTCGGTCAGAATTGATCACTGATCAAAAACTATGTAACATGGTTTGAACATGCGCGCTCGCAAGTCATAGCAACAACAGCCTCGATACCCGGTGTTACAGTTTCCATGGGCCGCGCGGCGTCGGCCCTGTGGCTGTAACACCAAGTACTGGCCAATGAGCAACCGAAAAGAGATGACACGTCTTGAGGAAGATAGCTGGTGAGCTAGGGAAATCGGCATGTATGTTGAATGTAGTGCGTAAGTAAGAAAAACGCACGCTTTATCTGAAAAGTGGGGGGGGGGGGCAGTTAACACTGCTGGCCCCCGACCTTGAAAAGTGGGGGCCATGGTCCCCCTGGTCCCCCTATTCCTACGCCCATGCCCAGGCCACCGATGTCCCTTCTCGTGAAGTTCGCCGACGTCCGCGTCGTTGGCCGGAAGCAAGCGGCTCCCGCCTCACCGACTGGCGCTAACAAAGGCTCGGGAACACAAACGGCTACCCTCAGAAGCGGTGTTCCATTATCATAACTGCACTCATTCCTTCCAAATGCCCAAAAGATCCCTATCTCACTCGGGATCGCTTAGGAACTCACTCGTAGAAATCACTTTTGTGTAATATATTGAAGCCATCGTATGTAAAGTCGCACAACTGGCGTGCTGATGTAAGTAAAATGCAAACAGCAAATGCGTTTCTTTTTTATTATGGTGACATAACCACGCTGATGCTATTCCACAGCTATTCGGGCTGACCGAGGAATGCCTGATCTGAAATGTCCTCATCCGTTAGAGACAGCCGTTCCAATCGGTGGGTACTCTGCTGAGGCTCGTAATAAGCTTCTCTCTATCAGGGTAGAGAGGAGCTTTAATTGGTTCATGGCACGTTTGCTCTTGGGTTATAAAATGCCGGATGATTTGTATTTCAAACGTACAAAGGTAATGATGAGGAGAACTTTAGAGTGGTCTGGAGTCATCGTCGGTCGATGCAAGGACGATTTTTCAAAGGTCTACGGATGATCTGAACGTTGGTTGACTCTAGACCATTGTTAATGAATCAAGAAAGCCTATTGTCAAACAAAGAATGACTGCGCCTTTCGTGCAGGCTCTGCCTGCAGCTGAGCTTGCTATGAGCGTTGCATCTTCCGAAACCAGCTTTGCGCTTGTGAAAGTGATGACGCTGTGAGTGAGCAACATTATTGTAGTTTCATAAAAATATTGCTTTATTCGATATTTTCGACTTTGCATGGCGTAATGTTAGCACCACAGGTTCGGTAATTTGGTGTATTACTGTTTCGTGTCATGCAACACACGCTCATGCCTTTCTGGGGCAAAACGAGCTGAAAACTATCGCAGCGTGGTCTGTCCAGCTGGTTCGGAACGTTTTGGATGCCAAAAAAGGGGATGTTCAGTCAACGTGCTACGCAAACATAAGGATCGAATAAATATGCAGCATTTGCATTCATTTGTGAACCATGTTTCTTTTCAACGGGCCGCATCAGTTGAAGGGATGTGTGCTCCAACCAGGGCCACGTTCGGCATCATTCAGCAGGACTTCCGTATACCATCAGCCGCTGTAGCCTCATCCCTTCTGCCTCGGCGCTCCATAGCTAGACGATACTTTGGCTGCAGGGTACTTGCCTGTTCCACTGTAGGTGGGAACCACGCTGTAGCTGGAGGACACGCTGGAGCTGTAGCCACCACCGCCTCCCCGCCGCTGCTGTAGCCACCTCTAACTTCTCCACCGCTGTAGCCACCGCCGTCTCTGTAACCATCGCCCCTACCGCCGCTGTAACCATCGCCCCCTCCGCCGCTGTAACCACCATGTCCACTTCCATCGCTGCTGTAGCCACTGCCTCCGCGTCCGCCGCTGATGTGATCGCCAACCCCGCTTCCGCTGCCACTGTTACTACCGCCTCCACCGACGTTGTACTTATCGTCTCCTACACCGCTGTAACCACCATCGCCGCCTCTTTCACCGCTGTAGCCGCCGTCTCCGCTTCCACCGGCGCAGTACCCAGCACCTCCTCCCCCAATGCCGCTGTAGCTACCACCTCTGCATTCACCGCCGCTGTAGCCACCGTCTCCGCTTGCACCACTGCTGTAACTACCGCCTCGTCCACAGCCACTGCTGTAGCCTCCACGTCTTTCTCCTATTAAGCCACTCCTGCCGCCGTCTCTTTAGCCAGACAGAGATGGATAAACAGAAGAGAGGTAACCACCCGCATCAAGGGAATCAGGCAACTGCTGCAGACATTCGTCTTTCAACTAACCGTCGTCTGTTGGACTGGCCGAGGAGGAATGGAATATTACAAGAATTAACTGCCCTCAACTGGAAAACGTACGTTCTTCCACTCCCAAGAAGCACAAATCCTCCTGCAATTCAGCCGGGAGCTGGTTGTTCATGTTATGGAGTAAGGAACGTTACATACATATGGCATCGCATATGATATATGAGTATGATGTTGCACAAAGAGCTCCACAACCATCGGACAAGACCAAGTAAACCTGGTCTCCAGCTCAGCTGACCAGCTGCGGGCTCGACTGATCTGCCTCGGCTGACTTGAAGCTTATCTTATGCGTTTTGAACAAGCAAAATACGTCCCTTTTGGACTTATTTTGAGGATCTATGGAACACAACAGTGTTATTTTCTTTTGATGGTTAGATGCATGTCAGGATACTGTTTACAAGAAAACGTACATTTCTCAGCTCTAAATTCCTGGTGAGTCCACCGGGAGCCATTTTTCTATCCTGTGTAACGAGTAACATTACATACAAATGTCACATCCACAAAGGCTTCACAACCATCGGACGTGACCCAGTAGACCCGGTCTCCAACTGGGCTGACCAGCTGCGGGCTCGACTGATCGGCCTCGCCGGCTGCACCTTACCCTGGTGAGAGCCATGCTGGCGAGCCGGGCCGCTGACGGCGCTGTGTGCCGCTGCCGAGCCGACCGGCGGCTATATACTCGGCGGCCGGAGAGAGGGCGGCACCCATGGCACGGCCGGCCGGGGCATGCGACGTCACGGAGCCGCAGTGACCGCGACCTCGTGCAATCAGAGCACGGGACGAGCGTCAGCCGGCCGGCGTGTGACCCGTGGTTGTTCTGCGGTAGCGATGACCGTTGACGTCAAAGGGGGACGGAAGGTGCCCCGCACCACAGCCTGGCACAGTCTGTCACACTTGTGTCGGACTCCTCCCTTTGCAACCACTGGCTGCCCCGTTAAGAGGTTTTCAGCTACAAGTGACAGAGTTTGTTTAAAACTATTGCTCGACAATTTTCAATGCACGCAACCTTAAATGCCTGTCTATCCACGAAAGGGAAGAAGCGCGTGACCCCGGGGTTGTTGGATCGGGCGCTACGTAACGGCAATATAACCGTTGTGGCAGCACAACCAGTTCACATGAGTTGTGATTTTGACATAGGACTATTTTGTGTATATGAATTATAACATTCATATGTCACCTCGCTATAATGCTGATGTAAAAGATACTGTCAATATGAATTGCTGAATTCAATAATGGTTTCAAAAATTTGAACGTTAAATGTTTGTAGCCTTGGCCAGAGCAAAGAAGGCATTGGTGCATGCAGAAAGCAACCACAGAGGAACGTCGTCTCACCCGTTTTACCAAATTTGTGGCACGCATTAGCGCGACTAAACATTGACGGTAGAAATCATAGATGCAAGCGTAAAAATATGAATGTCAAGCACACGTAAGGTTGTTTTACGGCAGGCAAGAAACATCGCACACCTACGGGGAATATTGCTTACTACTGTCCATGCCTGGGTTCCACTGTGCGCCAATGCCTGGGTTACACTGTCCATGCTTCCAAAATCCTGCGCACGTTTGGTGGACCAAATACTCCTAGATTTTTACCTTCAAACGGGAGGGATCATGCTTACAAAACCTTATAGTGAAGTTCGTGGGCTGCGCAGATTTGTGGGCCTACAAACAACATTAAATGGGTCTTTTCAGCATTAGCGCAAAGACTGTTTGCGCGAAAGCATACAGCGGGGAGAGGCCAGGACGTGCTGCATCTGCGTGGTGAAATTTTGAAAATGACGTTTTTGCCGCTCGCTAGAATTTGGGTGTCGTCCGCGTAATGCACAACTGCATCCTTTGCGAAGAGGCCAAAGCCATTCGCAAAGTTGCAGTAGAGTAATGGGCCTAGTGTCGATCCCTGAAAACCTCCCATGCTGTTAGGCAGATTTGTAAAGAGTTTGCTGTTCCCGAAATGGTCGGATGCTCTCACATTCTGCGTACGGTTTTCATGTAAGTTGAAAGCCAGGAGGTATCGATAAGGTGCAGGTGTAGGTTTGTTGTAATTTTGAGTGGTCTATTACATCGAAGCATTCGCTTAAATCAAGCGAGCAGAGCAGTGACATGTCTCCGCGTTGGTTGGCCTTTAGGATGTGGCCGGATATGTAAGCCATCGCGGTTTCCGTGGGATGATGTGGTCTGAAGCCCTGTTGGTTTGGGGAGAGGAGGTGGTTCCCGGAGAACTAGCCGCAGAGAAATGTTAGTTGATGAACTGCATGTTCCACAATTCGTTGTATGACAGTGACGATAGAAATAGGGTGGAAATTAGAAGGCTTTGTATTCGTAGGATCTTCGGATTTAAGGATGAGGAAGACGATAGTGTTTTCATTACTTGGGCACTTTAAAGAAAGATATACAAGTATTGACCAAATGGAGCAACGTGCCACTGATCGCTTGAAAACGGAGCGGAAGCAGAGCAGAAAACCGACAATAACACCGACAAAAGTGTAAACCAATGTTGGCAAGCTCTCTTTTGTGTCATCGCACGCAAACCATTGGTTTTTCCGCAATCAGATATGTTTTCCAGGGTTTTCTGCACCCAGAACCAATAAAGACAGCAGGTCAGCAGTAACGAAACGGAATTCACGAATGAAGGAACGTACCGTCTACAAATCATTAGGGGATCTCAATACTGTCTGACCCTCAGGTGCACCGCTGATAGGACCGGGGCCGCCAGTGCGCCTGTTTCGAAACTGTCATCACACACAGCACGCCATAACCTCAAGCGAAACAGGATGGATACGAGAACCGCGTAGGTGTGTTGCCCATTAGCCCTCGTCGTGCAGGGGGGATTGCTGCGATCCCCAAGGTTTTTGCAAGATGGAGGCCACACCGTTGGATGGATTGCACTAGAATTATCGGTAGCCTCTGGAGCATCCTTTCAACAACTTGTGTTTGGAAAACACGATTAAATCCTCTCCGGTCACGGAACTAAAATGTCGTGATAAGAACACCCTCCGAGCAGTTTTGAGTCGGCTATCGCAACTTGGCATGCCATTATTTACTAATGACGGCACGCCTTTGGTGATCTGGGCTGAAATTTACATATCGTCTCCTAACCATTCCAAGGTTATCCAAGGCCTCTGACTGCGATTAACCTCAAATGACACTTGCCATGCTAAATAAAGTTTGTTGACGCTCTGAAATCAAATTTGCTAGCCATTTATCTCATAGGCTTTTAAATTTTTTAGCTCAGTTTAATTATTTTTTAGAGTTCAGCCCAAAACTAACACACACGCATGTGTGCGCGCATATGCGCGTGCGGGTGCAGGTGCGGGTGTAGGTGTGGGCGCGAGTGAGTGTGTGTGTGTGTGTGTGTGTGTGTGTGTGTGTGTGTGTGTGTGTGTGTGTGTGTGTGTGTGTGTGTGTGTGTGTGTGTGTGTGTGTGTGTGGTGTGTGTGTGTGTGTGTGTGTGTGTGTGTGTGTGTGTGTGTGTGTGTGTGTGTGTGTGTGGTGTGTGACTATATAGATGGACTCGCACCTAGTAAAGGCTATAAGGTAATCATGGATTAGCCTTTTTCAAAAGCATCACTGTCAGCTTGGGCTCTGTTCCAGAGCAGCTGTTGAACTGGATGTCCTTAAGCAATTCATCAGATACTGAATGATGGCCGCGGCTAATCTAACAAAATTATCATATAACAGCACACTTACTAACTGGCCCTACAGGGGTGCAGTTTCATTTTCGGTTGGGAAAATTGTGCCTCCCAGCCAGGAATGTAGTTTCCCGTTTTTATTCATAATTTGTTCTCATCACTTCAACATTCTTAGCTTTTAAGAGTTCGGTCCCAAACTTATTTGGAAATTCCCTTGACCCCAGCTCTGAAACGGAGGCAGGTCTAATCTGCGGAGAAAAACTGTTTGAAGTACATTTCGGAACCAGGATCAGCCATTTTTACTTCTCCCCTCCCCATCCTTACGCACTTTGGAAAACTGCATCTCTCTAGCCCTATCTTTACCGATTAACATGGTTCTACAAGCACCCACAAATTCCTGCGCTCTTGAATAGGCAACATCACCGAACAATGACCTAGAAGGGTTGGCGACCTAGACTATCTTTGTGTACCATCGTTCTTATTGGAGCGAGCCTCGCATTTCCTAACACTGTTTTAACATGCGCTCAGATGGGGGTCAAATTCACTCCCACCTGAGGGTTTTTCGGAATGGTTTCCGAACGGCGCGGCGTAGCCACACCAAATTTTTCATAGCTGTAGACAATTGAATAGCGAAATGAGTGACATAAAAACTAGATGTACCTTGTAAGGTCGCTGACCTACGGTATGTCAAGCTCAGGCCATGGATTCAGTGAAGAAGATTTCTGAGGAATCATTCAACCCAATGGAACAACGGAGTAGGCGAAGCCATATTTTTCTGAGATACTTTCCAAGGCAACACAACAATTAAATGAACAAATTCAACTGACCTAGGGTCAAGCATAAAGGTAAGGCCCAGGTTTACCCGTTTAACAACCCGTATTATTATCTTAGGGCTTGCTTTATGAGGTAGTTTCTTGTGCTTGTTTCAAATTGATTGATAACAGGAGCCGCATAAGGCATATTCCATGCACTTCTGAAAGGTCATAATAAGTCACTGACCTAAAATGACCCAGGTCAAGATTTTGGTTTTAGGAACACACCGCCTGGCGCTATCTTTGTCGCTAATTCAAATGGAACACTCAAAGCAATCTTATATTATTCTGGTCACCATGAACTCCGAAAGGTCAAACAAGGTCACTGACCTTAAATGAGTATGTGACCTTTTCCCTAGAGCAATCTAGGTTCTGAGGACACTTTGGAGATCAACTTGGAGTTTGACCTTATTTAACCTTGTTTGATCCGAAAGGCATGACCTAGGACCCTCAAACTTTGACCTGAGTGAGTTCACGTACAGGTCAAGACGCCTTGGGAATTTAGTGTCTCTAGTCTTCTTAGTTCCTGAGATCTCAGAGTGGTTAAATTGACCCTCACCCGAGCGAGAGGTATTCAGCCGGCCACCTGGGTGCGTGCTAATTAATGGCATTTTGCACTAACCTCATGCCATATCGGTATGAGCAGATGCTCCAGACATTTGTCGACATCTCTTCTGCTTTTATTTAGCACTAAACGCAATATAGTGGCAATGACACATTTATCTCACTCTTGTCAACCCGTCAGTTCCCTAAATCCGAGGCTTAGCGGGCAGTGTGCGAGGTCTACCCTTTTGGAGTCTGTGATACTCGGCATCTAAACCCAAAGATTCTCTCAGCGGCAGGAAGCCCGGATGACTCCTTGACAGTCGTCGCCTCAACATTCTCCGTTAACTTCTGAAGCTACAGTTCGGGTATCCCCAAATAGCCAGTCTCCTAGATCGTCTGGGCTTGTAGAGCTATTACGAGGGTCGCCCCCATGGTACATACTTAAGAAAAACGAACAGCGCTTTAACACGCTTTCGGGTGGGGGTCAACTTGATCTCCCCGAATGTTTATCCGGAATGGTTTCCGAACGACGCTGCATAGCCGCGCTAAATTTTGCACAGTTGAAGACAGTTGAATTGCGAATCGTTTTGTACAAACACTGAAATTTACCTTGTAAGGTCACTGATCTATCGCAGGTCAAAGTAGGACCGTGGTTTCAACGAAGTCAATTTGTAGGGAATCGTTCAATCTGATGCACAAACCGAGTGTGAGACGAGGCCATACATATCTGAGATGCTTCTTAGGCAACGAAACAATTAAACGAGCAAATTACGTTGACCCAAGGTCAGGTATAAAGGTCAGACCAAGGTCGAACCAACCTGTTTTATTACTCCGGGACTTGCTATATGGGATAGTTTTTGGTGTTCATTTCGAATTTGTTGATAGCAGGAGCCGCACTATGCATCCTTCATGGGTTCTTAGAGGTCAGAATAGGCCATTAACCTGAACTGACCCAGGTCAACGCTTTGTTTTTAAGAAAATCCTGCCTAATGTAATCTTTGTCGCTTATTCAAATGCAAAAGTCAGAGCAGTCTTGTATGATTTTGGTCACCATGACCTTAAAAAGATCAAACAATGCCACTGATTTAAGTGAGCACGCGACCTTGTGCTTAGGAACAGTTATCTAGGTTCTGGGGTCACCTCGGATGCCAACCTGTAATTTGACCTTGTTTGACCTTATTTGACCCGAGGGCCACGACCTAGGAACCTGAAACTTTGACCTAAGTGAGAATACAGGTCGACACACCCTGTAAATTTGGTGTCTTTAGCTCTCTTAATTCCGAGATATCAGGGGGTCAAATTGATACCCCACCCAAGCGAAGGGTATTCAGCCGGTCACCCTGGCGTGTGTAAAAGAAATTGACGATTGGCTGCGTCATTCAAGGTGAATTTCTCACACATAAACGCAATCAACCGCAGTCTGCAGCCTTGCACTGAATGCGATCCACAGCCGCATGGCGAGCATTCGAATCCATCGGTCTCAAATGACGCAACGTTTTAAAGCGCCGCGTGGCAGCTTGATCACGTTTGTCGCAAGGTACCCCGGCAAGCCACGCCTCTCTCTTTTAGTTATAAGCTCAGTTATTTGATATTTTATGCTGTTTAGTACGCAAAATGAGTCTTGGTTGACAAATCTATGAAACATGCTAGTCTGAGGGTCATAGGGAAAACACGGCAGGTGCATGGCTGTTAGTCAGATTTCGCTGCTGAATGCGTCTCGCGAACGCAAGCGTGAGCACTTTCGGGCTGTGCGGCACTCCTCGTCAACGGGGCGTTTTTTCCTTATATCCAGGTCAGGGGCCAAAGTTACAAAAAAAGAACTTCACCGTCTGCCAACAAATACGACACCGAAAAAATAATAGCGCTATTCCGAATGTTTTTAAACGAAGACGCAACGGTAACTGTGTCTTTTTCCTCCTGTTGACGTTTTTTCTTCTACTCACGTATTTCTTACGGACAGCACGGTTGGCGCCGCGTGCTCCGAAGCAAAAAATTTTGCCCAGGTTTATGGGTTAGCTAGGCATTATAAAATTAGGGAAACATTACAGTTATTATATATCTATATACAAATACATATGTACGTATATTTTGCCAAATATTTAACGCATATTGGAAGACAAACTTAAATCTTGAATAAAAATATTGCGTCGTTCAAGTACAACCTCTTGAAATGAATTATCATGAACCCCCGTTGGGACTGGTTGGCAGGGAGCTCACGGTGAAATGTGGTGTTATGACCGGAGACCTGAGCGGAAATTGTGAGAAATCCTGCAATTTGATAGTCCCGCAAGCTGTGCAAGTGTGGAATCACACTTATTTTTCAAAAGAGTGTGAATCAGGGCTTGAAATGGGTGTGATCACTGGTGGTGCGGACCGGTGGCCTGCATCGGTCGTGATGTGGTTGCGAGTGTGTATGCGAGATTGTTTTTTTTTCCGAGAGAGAGCATGTTTTGGTATTCTTTAAGTCTATTGACTCAAAAAAGTGATGCATCGATACCTGCCGCTATCTTCATGTTCGTGCCTGAACAGGACAAGGTGGTGATGCTCGTAAACTGAAACACTAGCACCTTTGTTACAGGGTGTGCAGAGGCAATTTGCTGCTTTATTGTGATCTTGCCAACCTTTTGAACCTATTGAAGCATTACAGCATGTAATTAATCCGTTGCACGCCGTTATATTAACAATTCATTTTGGCAGTAGGGGCTGGTCTGCGCAGCTCATTAACGCACATGATTGGCATAGGCTCACATGAAACAGTTTTGCAAAATTGTCTTTCCCTTAAGAATTCTGAACTTTGTATGCAGGCAAGCATTGCTTGTGAGTCATCAATGTCATAGTCACTGCAACTTGTGAGACACTGGGTGCTGAGAACGGTGGAGAAGCGAAGAGAGAAGGAAGAGAGAGAAGGTGTTGGTTTCTTGGATATAACTTTTTAAAATCATGAGCCTTGTGTGCATCAGCATCTCCACCACTTGCTTGCATTTCACAGATCTAACCATAACTGCAGGCACTTTTCATGTCTCCAGAGTTGTGCAACGTCAGCAGGTTTGTAGTGTTGTTTCACGTGCAATATTTTCTTGTTGTACGTGCGTTATTACTTGTGTGAACAACATTTTTGAGTGGAGCAGCCTGATGGCTGCACTATGTTGCATGGCCGTGGAAGCAGAAGACGTGTTTGCATATTTGTCACCCATGTTTTTGCGGATTTCCAAAGCAGGCTGAGCAAGTGTGTTACTTATTGGTTGAGTGCTTTTCTGAAAGTGGTTCGTATATTGTATCATGTGTGTTTGGTCAGTCACGAGTCAGATGCGGAGTTGATACAAATATGCATGCTTGACCTATATTTTCCTGTAGGATTGTATTATGAAAGCAGCAGGGATTGTGGTACAAAAACCATATCATTGTTCATTATTCCATGCCACAGTACAGCACCGAGGTAGTGCTACGATGACACTGTTGACCCGTACCACTGCACAATATATCACATTGGTTGACTACTGTATGTCAAGCATATGAGATAGCAGATTATAATTTATGAATGACTGGTAACAACTGACTTAACAGCGCCAAAGGACTATCAACAGCGAGAATGCTGCTGCATCACAACGATCATATCAGGTTTCACTAGTAATGCATAAATAATCTTATGCAAAAATAAAACATTCTGTTAATCCGACCGTACCATCTTTACCATAAAATTGAAAATGTTTGGCAATCAATTCATAGCAATGGTACAGATTTATTCGTTTTTCATGCAACTGCATTTCCAGTTACAAATAATAAAGAAAGTAACTACTGAGCGCATCTCATGATTTCAATGTCAGGACTACAGCATTGCAGGCAAGGATAAGTTGACAACACCGTTTTCACATCCTCAACAGTCCTTGACAGGTTTCGGTACGAGATTCATGACACTCTTCACAGCATACTGTGCTTTGACATCAATAATCTGCCCTAAAAAAACTGGCGATTGCTACGTTGCGTATGTCAACCAGCCTACCAAACATTTTCTTACGAACTTACTTTCTTACTACTTTTGAAACGAAACTGGCCCTGCACTGTTGAAGATGTTCAAGTAAACCGTCCGCTCACAAGTGCCGACGCTAGTGCAGCCTGCGCCAGTCGTCAGATGTGTCATCGGCTCGAAGCGGACCGGATGTGTGGGACATGAAGTTCACAGTTTACCATACTGTTTTCCACTACGCCTACGGCAAAATTCCGTGAAGCCAAGGGCGTTCTCGTAGCAATTCTTACTAGAGGTGGATCTTACTAGAGATCGATGAAAATGTGAGAATAATGAGAAGCTGACTGGAACTGAAAACTTAAACGGAAGCTGTGAGAGTACCTCAGCCAAGTATCAGCCCTCAGCCAAACAAGGCCCTACGATTGTATTTCCAGCGATGCTGCGCGTGCATCACGTGCCAACAACACTGAATAAAAATAGCTTTCCAAATGTGATACGTTTTTATGGCGTGCAGCAGCTCAAACTTCAAACGCGTTGTCTTTTTCAAGAACAAAGGGACGAGCTGTGCCGTGGTATTATTGATGCACGCCTTCCATGCCAATATACAGCCGAACGATTTGTCCCAGATGCGCAACAAACGACCCCAATAATGAAAGATCAACTGGCAATCATGATGTCTTGGTTGTTTGTTCTTTGCTGGAAACATCAGTTGTCGTCTTTCCTTTGATCTGTGTACCGGCCAATGAGCGTCCTAGAAGCAGGAGTGTGTGAGGGGAGGGGGGGGGGACACAAAATCGATTTCGGAGTCGATTTGCTCCATGTGGCTTAGTCATGGAAACAATGAGATGTCGTGGCACCCAAGGGGCAAGCGCTTGTTCTGACACCTATGAAAATGTGTGCGTGACGCCCTCTTGTGAAACAAACGATGGTGGTGTTTGTTGTGTGGTCTACGTGATCATGTTACATGGGTATTCAATGGGTGACTCCTGTCTGTGTGGCCCGGGCCAGCCTGGTGCTCCACGTAACTCCTGTTAAAAGACGGCTGGAGAAAGAACAAGCTCCCGAGGAATCGAAGCCTAAGGAATTGGAACACTTGCTGTGTGTCGGGATCCAGCGAGATCCAATCAGGATCAGGAATCAGAGGCTCAAGCCTTGTACCAGCAGCAGTAGGAGTAATAGTACTTTATTACAGGCTATTCCTTTCATGTATGGCTGTTAAGGCTCCATTGTCAATGGCATGCAAACAACGTAAGCATTCAGGATTAAACGGGTACAACGTTTACTGTACACTGGAAATGCATGCAAAAATGAACTCATCGGACAACTTGACAGTCTACTTCAATAAACGAAAGAAAGCGACACATTAGCGGTTCGGATCACTCACGCCGGCGCTCCGCCCTGTAATTATAAAATTGGGAGGGTGAAAGCTGGCCGAAATACCAAATGAACGGAATGCTTTAAACTACAGAAATTCACATCTTGAACATCAAGCAGTCTACGTATTTCATATCAAATCCCATTTGCATCACAAAATCATGCTGCCAACTAATGGTGGTGAATAGGGTGTGCGTGCGCGCGTGCGTGCGTGCGTGCATACACAGCCTCAGCAGCTGAGTGATTAGCTGTTGCTGGGTGCTGAGTGCTTCACCAAAAAGACATTGGTCCCCGAACGGCAACTTGGAATAGCGGAGCAGATTTTAATCGTATCTCATTAACATAATACAAGATTCCATGGTCAACTCCAATGGCCTAGAGGCAAAACTAAGACACACTCGGAGACCAGGGGTGCAGCCAATGGGGCACGCTGCCTTAGCCCCCCCCCCCCCCCCCCTCTGCCAGTCGCGAGCGCGGTTTTCACCACAACAACCGAATACAATTCCAGGATTGGGATCAGGAAAGCTGTCTTGGTTTAGAATATTGTAAACAGGCAGCGACATGTAGAGCTGTTGCTTGTTAAACGTCGCAGTGCCTGAGTACTGCCATTGGAGCTGGGAGCCGCTAGTAGAACTGAGCTGTCACAAATTCTGCCTGCACCCTTGTCGACGACTGTGCTTCAGTGTATTAACACGCGCCCGGGTGGCCGATTGGATACCCTTCGCTCGGGTAGGGGTCACTTTGACCGCCCTAAGATCTCAGAAACTAAAAGCTAGGGACACCACAAAAAAGAGTTAGAGACACTAAAAACTCACAGGGTGTATTGGCCTGTATGTGAACTCATTTGAGTCAGAATTTGACATTCCGAGGCCATGGCCTTGTGGTCAGATAAGGTCAAATGAGTTAAACTCCAGAGAAGTGTCCATTGTCCCCAAAATATAGATACCTGATCTAGCAAAAGGCCACTGGGGCTTATTTCAGGTTTTCAGCCTGGCTTGACCCTTAGCAGGTCATGGTGACCAAAATCACACAAGGCCACTTTGAGTCGCATCTGATTAAGCGTCAAAGATTACCCTAGGCGGTATGTTCCTAAACACAAAATGTTAACCTGGTCCACTCTAGGTCAGTCCACTCTATTCTGACCTTTAGAAGTCTACAGAGGATGTATAATACGTTCTGTTGTTAATAAATTCGAAATGATCATTAGAAACTACCACTTACAGCAAGCTCTAGAGTAACAAGCAGCTTGGTTTTGACCTTGGCTTGATCTTCATACCTGGCCCATAGTCAATGGATTTTTTTTCATTCAATTGTTGTGTTTGCTAAGAAGCCATCTCAGAGCTGAATAGCCTCGTCTAACACTTTGTTATTGCATCAGATTGAACGCTTTCCTAGCAACCCACTCGACTGAGCCCATGACCCTCGCTTTGACCTGTCGTAGGTCAGTGACCTGACAAGGTGCATCTGAATTTTCGACACCATGCGATCCGCTATTAAATTTTCACATCTGTGCAAAATTTGACGCGGCTGCACCGCGCCGTCCGGAAACCATTTCCGAAAAAACCTTTTTTTTTTGGGGGGGGGTGAAATTGAACCCCAACCGAGCGCGTGTTAAGTTATTCTGCCGCCTGATGTTGACGTCATGAGATTGCAATGCATTAAAACCAGCCTCATAGACTTACTACTGAACGGATAGCCGCTGCGCTGTCGATGTCTGGTTTGCTTGTACGACCTGTCTCATCGTGCGCAGGTGTGTTGCAGAGTTTGGCTTCCATCACGTGTGCAGTGGCTTACACGTGATTTCTTGTGCAGTGGCTTACCGTTATGTTGGCATGCAGCTTGTGCCAGCTGTTTTTGGATAAGTTATTCAAATCGATATGAAATTTCAAACATCGTTGATTCAACAGTGATACGACAGCTGGCCATCAAAAGGCGCGAAGTTACGTGGCTGCTGTTGTTAGCTCTGGTGTGCTGGTTAACCAGGATACACTAGATGCTTGAAAAAATAGACCTTCCATTTCCAAAAAGCGAAGTTCGGTATCCAAAATCCAAAGAAAGTTTGTGTTTTGATAAGTAGGTGAAGTTTCTTTACATAATGGCACCCAACATTAATCCAGTCCCCAAGTTGTGGAAAATGTTAAATACAATTGACGGAATGTATTCCAAACCTGACTTTGCCCTGAACGTTGTTGCCGGGCGATTACTAGATTTGTACTCTTCCAATTCAGTACCTGATCCGACCTAACGTGACCTGTCTTTGCCCCAATCTAGTCTACCATAACCCTAATCCTAACACTAACACTAACCCTGAACCTAACTCCAATCTAATCTTACCCCTTTCTTAACTCTAGCCCTACACTTATCTCTATTTCCAGTACTAGCTCCACTCCCGGCTCAAATTCACTCCTTTATCTACCTTACGTGATACCTCTTCCCATACTTCTACCCTACCCCTGGATCTACTCCTACCCTTCCATACCTCTACCCTACCCTTCCATACCTCTAACCTACCCTTCCATACCTCTACCCTACCCTTCCATACCTCTAACCTACCCTGCCTCAAGCCAGACTTCTTCATTTATCTCTATAGCTGACCCTTGCGTCAATGCCTTTCCCTATCTCTAATTTGACCCCTAACCGTAACATCGTCCCTAACATGATCCTAGCACCTCGTCCGGCACATAACCCTAGCTCTACTTCTACATCAAATTATATACCTGGGCCTACCGCTACCCTACGTCCCTCAGCCAGTTCCATAACATAACGTTCTTCCCATCTGGTGTGTTGTTTGTTGCCTCCCCCCCCCCCCCCCCCCCAAATACTAGCCTTTAACCGATCGCTGCATGGTGTGGACTTGTATCGTCTTCCACCCGATCCACTGATACCGTAACGTTGTCCCGTTAGTGTGCGAAACCTATGAAAGATGAGCCGAGTGATCTTCTGAACGTCGGTCAATCAACGATTAGCTCTACTTGTCGCTGCTACCTGACCTTGGCCTGCCGGTAATGTCCCGTTACCGCCCCGTTTCGCACTGCCAGTATCGCTGCCAACACAATACTGGCAGCGCGGGAGTCCTGGCTGTAAGGCAATGTAATCTTGCTGCCTTGTATGCCTAGATTGCGTTGTGTGCTTTTGAAGTGGTGGTGATATACATGCAGTTTTATCGAGGTAAGTCACAATAAAATCTATTCACGATGATTTCGAGGAACATTGTGTGCTATTCTCCATGCTTGAGCAGAGCTTTAGGGCGCGCCAAGGCATGCGGAGCGGGCATGCAATCTCTCAATGTTTCTTTCAGGACCTTTACTTATTCTTAGCTGCTTTTGGCGCAGATGTTCGCGCCTGTTTTGAAAGTCACTGGTGCAGGAGGTGACCGTGCTGTGTGAACGGAAGTTCCCTGCATGAAGAGGGTGTTAACTTTCTTTTCTACTCTTATGCCGGGGCTCAATGTCTTTATCCACGAGAGGTGTGGGAAGGCAAATTTGTATATGATGGGATATTAAACAAGGGACTTTCCAAAATTGTAACATTGGACAGTCCCATGTCCAGCCGATGTCATGCCTTGCCCCATCAGATTTTCCGTCCGTGACGTAAGGCATCGTGCAGAGTGTCCACACCCTCATCTCGAGACTGTGCCCCCGTCAAGCGCGTCATTACATCCTGCCTCCATGTAGCGCCATTGCTGTGGCGCGTGTGCGTGCGAGCGTCGAGGCGGCACCGAGGCGGTGGCGCCGAGCCAGCTACCGTCGGTAGCGGCTCGCCGGACGGACCCTCGCCGTTCGCCACTAGGTAGTCGACCAGCGAGGCCAGGGTGGGGTTGGTGCGCATGGTGGCCGAGTCGCCGACGACCCACCAGCTGCCGGCGGGCGCGCGTCACCGCCACGTTGATGCGGCGCCGGTCTTTCAGGAAGCCGACCTGGCTGCGGTCATTGGAGCGCACCAGCGACACCAGCACGGCCTCCTTCTCGCGACCCTGGAAGCCGTCCACCGAGTTGACCTCAACGTCGAGATGGAGCGCGCGCAGCCGGGTACGGATCAGCTGCACCTGGGCGATGTAGGGCGCGATGATGCCGATCTTATCGGCTTGCAGCCCGTCGTGTACCAGGGCGGTCACATGCGATACCACGATGTTGGCCTCGCCGGTGTTCAAGTAGGAGCTGGTGTGCCTGTCGCGGGGTCTCCTCCAGCCGGCAGCCGGCCGTGTCGATCAGCAGCAGAACGGGGCCCGTCTCCTCCGTGTCGTGCACACCGGGCAGCTGCGACAGCCGGTGCCGGCGCACGGCCGGTGCTGCCTCCAGCCACGCCGCCGTACATCTCCTCCGACGGCCAGCGTTGGATCAGCTCGTGCATGCGGTACTGGGTTCGCAGCATGCGCACGGCAGCGTCGACGTTCTCGCCGTGCAGCGCCATCTGGCGCTCCATCAGCGACACAGCCAGGCCGCCGCGGGCAGCCTTGTCGCTGAGGATGGTCGGCGGCAGCTGACAGTGGTCACCGACCAGCAGCAGCTTGCCAGCGCGCGGCACCGCCAGCCAGCACTCCGCCTCCTTCGCCTGTGCACACTCTTCAATTACTACTAGGTCGAAGAGCTCGCCCCTGATTGCCCTCAATGGGCCCCTGTCACTGGCAGTTGCTAGCGTGCTTAGCACCACGGTGGCCTGTTGGAGCACCGACCGAGTGGCCCTCGCGCGCAGCTCGTAACGCCGCCGCCGCTGGTCTGCTGACATCGCCCCGTACGTCCGTTGCGTGGCTGGCTCACCTTCGTTTTCGATGAACTCTTTGACCCATTCGTCTAGCGAGAACTCCAGCAAGTAATCCTGGATGCGTGCCGGGTGCCCCAGACGGACCAGGTTCTCCTCACCAGCGTGGTTCAGGCGTTCCAGCAGATTATCCACGGCCGCGTTGGACGGCGCGCAGGCCAGCACGCGCTGGCCCAGCCGCACGTGCTGTAGGATTGCCTCGACCGCGACGGTGGTCTTGCCGGTCCCCGGCGGGCCGTGGACAATAGCCAGCTGCGGCTGGCGCAGCGCGAACTCGACGGCGTCACGCTGCCACGCGTCCAGCCGGCGGTCCATCAGTCGCAGCCGGTTTGGATCGTCCGGCTCGGTCAGCTCCGGCGGCAGCAGCGGCGCGGCCGGCGCCAACGGACGCTCGCCAAACAGCGCCGCCCGCAGGCGACCGACTGTCCCGTTGACTAGATGCGGCAACTGCTGTAGCGCGGCGCTCAAGCTGCGGTGCACGCTCTCGTTGTACACCCGCCGCACCTCCACCGTGGCGTTCTGGGCGGGTTGCCACGTGGTGGGGAACAGCGTCAGCTCGGTGTCGTCGACGCTGCACACCACTGCAGTGTCGCCGAGACAGCGCGGGTGCCCATCCACCACGTCCACCACGTCCACCACGTCCACCACTTGCCGTGGCCGAATGCTGTGGTTGGCGGGAAGCCGCGCCTCCGTGTCGGCGTCGGGCCGGAGGGCGCACAGTGGCGAGCCCCGTCTCGAGCTTGTCTTGCTGACGCGCAGCCCCGTCAGTACGCCTCGGCCCCGGTGCTGCTCACCCTCCCACCTAGCCTTGTCGGCGTCGTGCTCCTGCTCGAGCAGACGCAGATGGAGCTTCACCAGTTGGGCGCAGCCGTTCGGCGGAGGAGAAGCAGGCTGCAACGGTCAACCTCAGTCAGCAGGCGCCGGCCGGTGACGTCTGTCGCGGTGAGACGGCCAGGCCACAGGCCACGAGCCGGGCACCGAACAACGGCGGCCCCACCAGCACTTATGAACACTAGACGTTTCGAACACAAAAACAGCGCTTGTGAAAGAGATTGGGTAACTGTGGTATGTACAAGGTTCGTATTGGCAAGGAATCGTACACATTCCCAGGCTTGCAGTGGTTTGTGCCGGCAAATGTACGAAAAGAGCAATGATTGTAATGGGCAAGCTTCTCGATGGAAATGGTTCATATCAAGTCAGGTTCACGCTGCAGAAGGTGTGTGGCTGATACGGTTCTTGTGCAAAAGTTTCGGAAACAGAAGGTTTGCTATTGATGGGATTCGGGAGGAAACTTTATTTTGAGAAGGCTGGTATCGGAGAATGATATCGAAATTCTCATCGAAATGGTTCGTAATAGATCATTACGATGGTATAGTTCATAACTGATGATCTGTTCTTGAAAAACATCGGTGACGGAAACCACTCGGACATCAAGCACAACATTCAGATGCCCTGTAGGTTCTTTAACCACTAAACCACTCGAACATCAAGCACAACATCAGGTGCTCTGTAGGCTCACTCTTTACGCAGCATCATCTGCGCAAAGTTTTCTCCTTACATGTGGTCAAACCAGTTGGTAACAGTGGCACTCATGGGTAATTGCGCAACTAGGATTCCAACTCTGCAGCTCCCAGAGCTGTAATAATCCTCAAAAATGGGTAAGTCAAACCGCGGTTTTCGAGTGGATTCTTCTCATAGATCATCCTCGGGTAAATGCTGGATTGTCGTGGCAAGTGCGAGGTCCCGATGAGCAAGTGATCAAGGGGCCAACATGGGACCCTGTGAGGTCCTGTGATATCCGCGCGGTCTCACCAGCATCAGTTCACTGGCCTCTCGTTGACCGCTGACCACTGCGGCCGGCCGACGCTATACCATACTATCCCCCCCCCCCCAGGTCCACAGATTGCGAGTCCTCCGGTGTCCTCCCATCCCCCCCCCCCCTACAAACACCGTGAAGACTACACGGTCCATTCGCCGTACGACCCGGGAGGACGGTCACGCCTCTCCTCTCCGTGGCGGCGGTGAGGGACCGCTCGCATTTCAGCGGAGCGATCATCCATCACGGCAGCTTTGGCAGTTTTTTTCGGAAACACATGCAGTTCTGCATGTCCTAGGACTATCATTGCCCTGCGACCACTATTCCCTACTGAAATAGCCTCTTAAGGCGGTAGCCTGTTACCTCTAATCTGTTTTTTTCTCCCAAGCGCGTTCGCTTTTGGATTTTGAAGGTTGTGTGAGCTCGAGGACAGACTTGGCGCTTCAAATGACCCTGTGAAATCGCCCTTACTCCGATTCTTCGATTTGTTTTTGTTTTTCTCCAAAGCCCCATCCCCACGTGGCTGTCTAACCCTTGTGTATGCCGTGAGGCCTAATGAAAGATGCATGTAACACTAAACAGACGTGCTGAACTCCTTACAGTCATGGCATGCCAATTTGGCTGCTAATTTTTGCACGCTCTAACCTCCCTTCAGTGCAACTCTGGCGTAGACAATTTCCACTACTCAACTAATTTACGAGAGTCGGTCTGAGCGCTTCTTGTCACTGAGAGATTTGCAAGGCGGAGCTTACATTTTGACTAATACCGCGTGTGTATGTATCCGTCTGTTAGCATCGTTCCTATTGTAACCCCCCCCCCCCCCTCCCATATCACGTTACAATTCCTACACTGCACAGCAGCTCGTACGCTATCGACAGCCAGCGCTGGGACAGCAGACCGGCAAGGCGTCTGCGCGCCTTGCCGGTCTGCCCTGAAATTCAATGGCCGGAATGCAATAATATTTTTTGGAGGGACCCAAACTCTAGAAGGCCCCACAATGTCACGTGGTCCACCTTGACGAAATCATGGACCCCACCCCTGCCCCCAATATCTTCAAATGCGGAACACTTCCTTTAAGATAAAAGAATGACCTTAAAACATCGCAAACCCCACTCAAGGTAACCTACCACACGCACGCTGTCATCTGTCTGTCTGTCTGTCTGCGCGCACAGGCCACGCCGGAAGCGCAGCTGAGGATCTGCCGACCACAGGATCACCAATGGGCAGGGTTCCAGGCTGGAACGCAGCAAGTGGCCCGGTGAGCCGTGTCGCACGCCCAGGCGTGATAAGTATGTCCGGAGCAGGGAGAAAGCCGGGAAATGGCGTATCCTGCGAAGCCGCGTCCCACGCCGCCGGCGCTCGTGCCGCGCCGGGGCCGACGGACCGCCAGAGGACGGCCAAGGAGGGCCCTTGCAGAGCAGGGGAGCAGAGCAAGCTGACGCGACCACCGGCCCCGCGATGGGTGCCGAAAATGACAAAAATCCGTTCCGATCACTAGATATTACTGCCCGTCCCTGTCACTGACGATCCCTGGATCCACCCCCGCGGATGTCATTTGCTCAAAATTGTAGTGCAACTTGTAGAACATCGGAAAATTGCAATCAACCTGCTCTAGACCTGTTTTCGAGGACAAATCAGAGGCAAACCAGAGAGAAGGTAAAGCCGGTCTTCCCCGGCCCGCGATCTAGGGTTAAGGGCAACATGTTGTAAAGACATTAAAGCGTAAAAAGGAGACCCGTATCATATCTAATATTAGCCCCCTTATTGCGAAATCCTATCGTCTGCACACCGTTCCCGACGGCCGATCTCCGACAAGATTCTCGGCGTCCGTATGACGCCTAATACTATTCCCCTTATTGCGAAATCCTATCGTCTGCACACCGTTCCCGACGGCCGATCTCCGACAAGATTCTCGGCGTTCCAGCCTTGACTTCAGGAAAGACAAAAATATTGCGTGTTGGTTTGTGGGCCGTGATATAACCCCTCGAGTTTCGCACTGGAAAACAAGTAAAGCATGCGTGCCATAGGTTATCTTGAGTGCGGTTTCTGATGTTTTAGGGTCATGCTTTTATCTTTAAGCAAATGTTCCGCATTTGAAGACAATGGGGGCAGAGATGGGTCCATGATTTCGTCAAGGTGGACCACGTGATATTGTGGAGCCTTATAGAGTATGGAGTCCCTCCAAAAAATATCGCATTCCGGTCATTACATTTCTAGATAGAAAGCGTATAGAACAATATATATATATATATATATATATATATATATATATATATATATATATACACGTGTGTGCGTGTGCGTGTGCGTGTGCGTGTGCGTGTGGCGTGTGCGTGTGCGTGTGCGTGTGTGTGTGTGTGTTGTGTGTGGTGTGTGTGTGTGTGTGTGTGTGTGTGTGTGTGTGTGTGTGTGTGTGTGTGTGTTGTGTGTGTGGTGTGTGTGTGGTGTGTGTGTGTGTGTGTGTGTGTGTGTGTGTGTGTGTGTGTGTGTGTGTGTGTGTGAGTATAGTAAACACGGGAAACCATCTTACTGTGTGCGACCCTAAAAACCTAGCCATGCCAGGTATGCACATACATGGAGCTCATTCATTTTCCCCCAGACCATGCCAAATTCTGTGATTCTCAGGCTAAATGCTTCGGCACAACAGGAAAAATAAACTCACGTCAGTTGCTAAATACCATCAAAATCAAGCACGGACTTATTCCTAGGTTGTTCAGGGCTAGCCGGCTGGGCTATGTAATCAGTTGATGGCTGATAATTAGTACATTTTTTTTTTATTTATTAGAAAGAAATACAACATATCCAAGCATTCAAAGTATGTTGAGAACCTAATTCACAGGTTTGACAAGCGTCATACACTCATAAGCCAAGGAAAATGACACGTACGACGTCGGCGGCACGTAAAATCTCTCTCGACAATTGCGCGAAAAAAATCCCTCAGCGCATATCCGACTGCTGCTCTAAGGCTAAGGCACCAAAGCCAAAAGGGACGGAACCTGACCGATCATGGATGCTGCGGGAGGTCAGCAAAGAGGCTCTCGTCAACAACTATGGGGTCCTCAGAGCAAGCAAAGTGAACCCAAGACCAACGTGTTGGGTTCCTAAACGGTCGGCAGTGCCCCGGCAGGCTGACATATTAAGTCCCAGCCAGAGCACAGCGCCCCTGAGCAGAGGGGAATTACCCAAGACCATGAATTAATACCCCTATGCGGTCAAGAGAGCCCGGGGAGGTTAACAGAAAGAGCTCCGATGGGAGTGAAGAGTCTTTCGCAAATAAGATCAAAGGGAAAGAGCCCTCGATCAAAGTGTGGGGGGGGGGGACTCCGATCATCCAGTGCCTCGGCGCCTTACATTATGTGAGACCCAGCAACAGCACAAAGCCCTCCGAGCAAATGGAAAAAACGAGACTGATATGAAGGGCCTTTTGAGCAACTGAGTGTACCCTGGCATATAAGGCCCCGGAAAAAACGTATAGAGCCTTTCGGGCGAGTGGGAAAAATCCGTGGAAGAAAACCTGATCGATCAAGAGTGCCCAGGCATGGAAGAAGATAATGTCCCAATGGCAGCGTTGGGATCACCTAGAAGAAAGCACAAATAGATCAAGGGCAACGTGGAAAGCTCCTTGGTGATCAGATTGCCCCCTCAAGTGGACGTTTAGGGCCCGGGCAACAGCGTTAAGTCCCTGGACAGCGTAATGAGCCTTAACATTGTCCTCAATTGCCACGTTTTCAATCAGTGAACAATTATAATTGGTTTGCGTATGAACTGTTAACTTTTGCTTGCGGCCATTCTTTGTCGTCTGTGGGCTCAAAAACGTCCAACTTTGTTTTTTGTTGTTGTTGTTATAAAACTGTTTCAGTTCCGCTGGTTATGGGCTTCTTTGGAGCTTATGGGTCCGCTCAGCGTGATCCATGGGGGCATGGCCCGGTGCCTTAACCCCCCACTCCCTCTGTTTCCGCCACCAGCCCGAGTAGCTTGATAGATGGGGCCCGCCAAGAACATGGAGCCATCCATTCAAATCCTGACTTCTCAGGACACAGCATGGATGGCCTCGGAAAGTTCGAATGTGCCCAAGCCGGCTAACAAATAGGGCCCCCGTCAACAGCGTATGGCCTTCCGTTCAAATATGAAATACCCATGACACAATGTAGAGATCCCCGAATGATCGAGTGCACCAGAGCAGGTTAACAGTCGGCCCCGCCCCCCCCCCCCGCCCCCGGCAGGGGCAAAGCCCCCCCCCCCCCCATTCAACTAGGAAGCACCAAAAAAACAAATGTAAATGGCCCCCCGAACGATCGGCTGTGTCCGACCATGGAGCAATCGTGGCTGTGTCCATGGAAAGAGTCTATGGAAGGCCCTTAATTGACAAGGGCACCCTGGCACGCTACAAGGGCCAAGCAATAGCGCATGCCCTCCTATCAAATGTAACATATTGAGGGCCATGTCGAAAACTCCTGAGCGATTAAAATGACCCGGCAGGTGGGCATATATGTCCTCCCGGAAACAGCATAGGGACCCTGGACAGAGCAATGAGGCTTAAAATTGTCAAGTAACAACTTTTCAGTCATTGAAGAATTTGTTGGCTGCTGGTGGACCTTTCACTTTGGCCTGCGACTGTTCTTGGTCGTCTGAACCTTCAAAAACGTCCAATTTTGTTGTATTTTGAGTTAAAAAGACTGCATCTCTTCGGCCAGCTATGGGCCCCTCCAGAGCCAATGGGCCCCTTCGGGGCCCAAGGGGGCCATGATCCACTGGCCGCCTCCCCCTCTGGATCCGCCCCTGATTGGGGCAGGCAGCATATGTGGTTAAATAAGCTCAATTGTAACCGATCGTATGGTTTTTAAGTGAAAAGGCTGTTGCAGACAACACAATTTCACTATTTTTTAAATATGCTCGGCACTCCGTCATCTTTTGATCGCGTCACAGAACGTTTGTATACTGTTTGCCACAGTAACGGACTGGCGACTCTCCTGCAGTACTTAAGCCAATCGAGAGGTGTCGTGCTAATTGGTGCGCTGTTCACAGAAACCAGATATCATGATGTGTAGACCCGTTTATAGCGTTTTTTGAAAGAGACTGTTATATAATAGAAGATATTGATGCAACCATCAGATATGGTGAAACAAGCTTACGTTAAACTACTGGTGTATTTTTAAGTGGAAAACTGTTCTAAACAACACCATCTCCCTCTTTAGTAAGTGCGCTCCTCAGTACGTCATTGTTCATTGACAAGCGTAATCATTGACAAAGCTCCTGTATTACACAGCTCAAAACGCGATTGATGTTTGAAACTCACATGTTACGCATTACCTCGGTTCGGGCCCAATAAAGTCCGTTGATGCTAGATATCGTGCTGACGTACGCCAAACACGATTTGCTCGATGATGACATTGTTCGTGGCCTTAAGCACTACATGGTCAATGAGGTGGCAGTATTCGTGTGGCGTTTCTATGGCGTTATGCATGCCTAGGTGACGTTGAGATAGTCTGCACGAAATAGTCCGCACAAGCTCGCAGACGTCAGGTTCAGAAGCCAGAGGGCTTTAGCACGCGCCCGGGTGACCGGTTGAATACCCATCGTCCGTGTGGAGGGGTCAATCTGGCCCCCTGAAATCTCTAAATTAGGAGAGCTAAATACATCAAATCTGCATGATGCATTGATTTGCGTCTGAACTCATTTCGCTCAAATTTGATTTTTGTTAATTGAAAAAGTCGTTCAAATCTATAGTTCATGACATTGGGGTCAAATAAGGTCAAACAATGTCAGACTCCACATCGGTGTTTAAAGTATCCCCAGATCCGCAAATGCAACCATCTTGAACCTTGAACCTTGATAACTGTTCTAAGCAAAATCTAACTAGCTTTTCATTGGCTGTCAGGGACCTTTTTACCTTTAGAAGGTCAAGGTGACCACAATCTTACGAGGTTGCTTGTCCCGAAGGTTGTTTTCAGGGCTCGACTGTACTGTTTAAGTGCTTACACGCGCTGGGATAAGGGGGTCAGCTTGAGCCCCCCCAGAAGTTTTTTCCAGAATGATTTCCGAATGGTGTGGCGTAGCTGCGCGAATCTATATATATATATATATATATATATATATATATATATATATATATATATCTCTCTCTCTCTCTCTCTCTCTCTCTCTCTCTCTCTCTCTCTCTCTCTCTCTCCCTCTCTCTCTCTCCATCTATATCTATATCTATATATATACGAAACCACATACACATAATAATGGGACAACTGGAGGCATCATCGGGGCGGTATTGTACTAAACTGAATAATAAAATGCACGTTTGATTGCTGGAGATCGCTGCACTTAATGCACAAGCAAGCATTATTGCTTTCATGACAATCAGATGAGCTACATTCTTCAGTCCTTGCGTGGCATATTCCTTGAAACATATACATAATGGAGAGCATGAGTGAGTTTTAGATCTTGATTTATGTAAACCTTAAGTTTCAGTTGCGTGTCGGCAGGCAGACTTCCCTTTTTAGGGCGTTTTCTCTCGTAATTTGTAAATGTTAAATACAAGCTGGTAACTTTTCAGCTGGCATTCACCAACCTCACAGTTAAGACACCGATCTTGTAATACTTATAGAGAACCAGTCACCCACCTAGGTGCTTTTTTAATACTCAGTCGATTAAAACGGCACAGTAACAGCTGGCGCCGCAAACGTTTGCCGCAATGAAAATCATAAGCGATTAGGGCCGAATAGCACAGCTTTAATCCCTTTAATCCTTTCACCCAACGGCCCAGTAACGCGAAACGTTGGCGCGCACGACCCCGACCCCGCGCAGCACCCTCGACCTTCCTCCCGACTGCCACTGTGCCAGCTGCCGTGACGTCACAGATGTACCGGCGCTTCTAAAGTTTGAATACCATCTCCAGGCAATGCTGAGCGGGCGGGAGTATTCCAAGGGCGGAAGACGGTAGACGCGCCCGCGGACGCGCGCTGATTGGTCGAGGCATCTTCAGAGTTCCCTGTTGGACGGGAGCCCGGGACGACGGGCGGTTAGCGCATTTGTCTGTCGCGTGGTGGGCCCGGGTTCAAGTCCCGGTGACTTTGGGGTGTATGAACGGTAATGTGATACTCTCATTTCATGACATCTGAATGGTGACAGAAGTAATAGTCATATTACAACCGACTGATAAGCAAATGTAAGAAGTGGTTACATCACATCTGTCTGAAAACAGAGAAGCTGCAATCCTTAGTGTTTGACAGTTACCCTGTTTACATGGGCAGCTGTGATTCGAATTAAGCCGGGACCCGTCCTCGATCCGAACTATCCGGCCCATGTATACACTCACGCGCCGTTCCGCTGATTCGAATCGTGCGCCGGAGGAAATCCCTTCCCGTGAGAGGATCATCCGCTCAGGAAGGGATTTCGTCCGAATTATCGGCCGTCAGCTGTCTAAACAAAAAAAAAAAGAAAAATGCCTGGCGCACGCAGTTCTGTTCATAGCCATTTCAGCTTTGTGCGGTGTTACCGCTTTTCCACGGGTTTTTAGCTATTGCTCGAGACGGTTCAAGTCCAAGATGGTAAGGGAAAAGAGAAGGAAGGTGAAGTTGACATCATGCTGCTAAAACTACTCTTATTATTGAGGGCCTTGAGTGGCTAGCAGCACAGAAATGCTCACGTAAGTTAGCCTTGCTAGGCGCTTGATCTATGCAGGCAGCAGGCGTCGACGGTGTTTGGTGCTATCTTTCCGCCTAAAGGTTAGATTAGTTTACATCTGGGGCAGGCTCCATGCTTCCAAAAGCCAGATGGAGGTAATATGGTTATTTTATATAGCTTTGACTTGTTCTCATTTTAATTTTTGGATTGCTCAAAATTCTTGCAGAGAATGCATCCAAGTTTCGTTCATTAAGTTAATACCTTAAGTCCCCAGGAGTGTTTTTGCAGATGTTCCTTAAATTAGGATGCTGGTTGCTTGTCAGTTTAATTTGTGTGAGAAAGGTAGCTTAAAAATTGCTGCATGATATGACGGATGAACAAATATAGATCATTGCACTCAGCTCGGAATGTGAACTTTTTTAATGGTAGGACTGAAATCGCCCAATGATGGGGTCTAAACAGCAAGAAAGCAAATGTGAACACTGGATGAAAATAGTTGTCATCATTACTCTGCTAAATCCAAGTTTGTGTGTTCCATGTGCAGGAAAACAGTGCATAAACTAACACCAACACGATGGCACATGCTGCATGGAGAACACGTCTGTGTTGCATATCATCACCTGTTTTTGTGCTGGTGATTAAATATGTCACCTTGGTGCTTTTTTGTGATGGGTGTCTGCAGGCCACGAGGTAGGTAATTCAACTGTTCAACAATTCTTGCAGGGAGTACCAATAGTTTCTTTCATTAGGTGAATACATAAATGCCCCAGGATTGATTTTGCAGACATTCCTCCTGTGACTTGAACATTTGGTTGACCACCTATTGGCAGGAGGGATGTGCTGGATATTGGTGACTGGCTTGTCAAGGAAATATGAAGTTACGTCACACTGGTAGACCAACTGGCAAGGAAGCGGGGGCTGGAATATTTGTTTTTGATGCAATTAGGCTGTTTGCTGCTTGTCAGTTTAATGTGTGTGAGATAGGTAACTCAATAATTCCTGCATGATGCAAAGGATCAACAAATATAGGCAATAGATCATTGCAGTCAGTGCAGAATGTGAACTATTTTTAATGATGGGACCAAAATTGCCCAGTGATGGTTCCAAAATGTCAAGAAAGCAAATGTGAGCACTGGATGAAATTAGCTGTCATCAGTACTCTGTCAAATCCAGGTTTGTGCATTTCATGTGGAAGAAAACAGTGCATAAACTAAGTAAACCTAACCTAATGCCACATGATGTGCAGAGAACATCTGCAGTGCACATCATTACCTGTTTTTGTACTGGTGAGTAAATATGTTGCCTTGGTGCTTTTTTGTGACACATATCTTTGCAAACCATGAGGTGGATAATTGAGCTGTTGCTGTAATCAATCATTTGTTATGAATTTTGAGCCCAGATTGCTTTTGTCATGACAGCTCTGGGGCTGGTTCACGTTATGATCTTTGGACTGTGCGAACACGGCTGTTTGTGCCACCTAGCCATCAGTCCATATCAGCCAATGCTGTTGACTGCAAGGATATCAAAGCAGTATTTCAACCCTAGTATGTCAAGAAAGCAAATAGCTGCATTCTGACTTGCCAGTCCATGCCAAGTCTAAATGGCAATGCTGCCCTCAGGTACTGATGATGCATTGGATGGGGAAAGACAACATAGTTACACAATTTTTGCCACTAACTATGTAGCATTCATGAGTCATTTCTGTAGCTTAGCTCACTGTTGCAGGCTGCTCATAAATGCATTGGTGCGGGATTAGGTAATGTGTTTCTTGGGCTGCGCAAAGTAGATGACATGATGCTGGGTGGCATACTGATGAGTGTGGTAAGTTTGTGAGTGTCATTGGCCAATACAAGAAAATACTGATTTCGTGCTAGCCAGTTTCCTGCTAGTAAAAATTTGCATATAACACTGCTTATGTGACAGGTTTGGCAGTGCTGACTGCGCAACTCCTGTGTTTCAAGTGCTATGGCTTGTGCTGTAGCTACAAAGCCTATGAGTCCCGCACAGATCATTTTTCCAACGAAGTCCATCTTCCTCCTCGCCCTCAAAGCTGTCTCGCGCCCACCATGGCTCGTGACATTCGCCATCCATACGCAGAGTACCGGCTTTTTTCTTCTTGTTTTGTTCAGTTCGCCTCAAAAGCGCAGTTTTCACCCATAACCCGTTCCTTGGTTCGAACTAAGCGGGATCGAACTATCGACCGTTAATCCGACGTAAAGCCGGTTTCGCCCATGTACGCCCCTCGCCGAGAGGGTTAACGTCGCATGATCCGTTCCGATCTTAATTCGAATTATCCTCGGCTGCCCATGTAAACCGGGTAAGTGGCGCAGCTGTCTATGTCCTTGAAGAGGCCCCTCCCTCCCTTATTTCGGCTCCTCAAACGAATAAGACCAAATTTGAGGAGAAACTTGCTTGTTACCGTAGTTTTGGGATACCTTTGTTATTTTCCACTGTTTTGCTCCCTCCCTGAACTCAGTTTGCCCTTGATACCGGACTGTCGTGGGGAGAAAGTGACTGATAGTAAGCCTGAAGTGTCGTTCAGGTGACCACGAAGAAACATCAAATGGGAGCACCGTAAATCCCATATGGGACCCGAAGGGCTGGCTGAAGGTCATTGAGGGGGTGCGGGTGGGACCCTCAAATACCAGCCAGAGGGCCCTTGGCCCCTATTGGGCTCCGGCCTGGGCCTGGGAGCCCATTTCCCAGGCAAGGACAAGGTCAGGACCCGCAATTTACATTGGTCGATGCACTCCCAGCCGATGAGGGGTCCCTGTGTCGGCCGGGGGCACACTGCGCCTAACCGGAGGTCCGATGTTGACAAGGGCCCGCGAGTTGGTCAGGGAGTGTACGAGGGTGCCCGAAGAGGGACAGACGTGCCCTTCAAGACTGGTGATCAGTGCCCGATGGGAAGGTCGAATGGCCGTAAGGGTCGGAAGGCTGCAAGTCATCCGGGCCCGTATGGATGTGACCCCAAATGTCAGCCAATATGCCTTTTTCACTGATGGAACAACCCATGGACCCATGGAACAACACGGGCACCTATTTCGGCCGGAGACCACAACACCGAATAGTCGACTCCGTGTTGTTCTGAGCCCTGGGCCCCCATTTCTCTAGCAGGAACGAGGCCGAGGACCGCGGCTTGCATTGATCGGAGTCCGTACAGCAATGAGTGGTCTTTTGGCGGTCAGGCCCCGCGGTGTCCAACAGGGGGTCCTGTGACGGAAGGGGTCCCGAGTCTGCCAGGGGTTCGGGACCCTTGCGAGGCACTTCACCTCACTTTAGTCGAGGGCCCCTTGGCCAAACATGGGTTTCTGTGTCATTTATTGGATCACCTGCGGTTATCAGGGGTCTTGTTGCATCAGTGAAGGCTCTCGCGCCTGTACTGGGTCAAACGGCCCGGCCAGAGACATCCAGAGGGCCTTGATTCTGACTCACGGTTAAATATGCCCAGATGAAATAGGACTGCCTTTGTTTATGCAAGTTACTGGTCTCACTTAGATGTACGGTGAACGTTCACGGGATACTCACTATCTCTGCAGAGTGTGGACTCCAGCTTTGACGTTAGAAACTACGCTGCTATCCAGTATGAAAAGCTCAAGTTAGGATTTATTTCGCTTAGGAGTGAAGCGAGTTGGCATCACCATGCCACGTCAATAGACAGCGAAGTCATCCTCTTAACAGCGAGATTCGAACCCTGGCCTACCGCGTGCGAGACCAGCACGCTAGCCATCCAGCCGCCGGAGATGCAGGCCCGGTGGCCGAAAATTTATGAACAGAAAAGAACTCACTCAGGGTGGGTTGATGGGTTTCGTGATCGTCTCATGCATATGACGTATTGAGCCGACTTTTTGCACGAGATTCTGCATTTTTGCACTTGCTTCCCCTTAAGACTGGCAATCCGCACATGCTTGGCGCGTACAACCATCCGAAAGATTTTTGGAAGGTGCATAAGCCCGGTGCGTAGCCACCGTCCATTTTTGAGGGTGTATAAGCCCGGTGCGTTGCCACCCTCCATTTTGGAGGGTGTATAAGCCCGGTGCGTTACCACCCTCCATTTTTGAGAGTGTATAAGCCCGATGCGTAACCGCTCTCCGTTTTGGGGTGTGTGTACCCGCAGCCAGTTAAGTATATCTATGTCAGTAAAAGCCAAGGCGGGTATCACATTGCCCCAGAATCTTTCCCTCGGGCGAGAAAGATTGTACCTTGGCTAGAATGCAGCTACAATAACTACTTTCATATGCCCCAGATGTTCTTTTTTATGTAAGTGTGGTTTGCATGACGTTTCTGTCTCAAATTTGTCATAATGTGCTCTGTAGAATTGTTTAACAGGTGAACAACATTTTAAGCATTGGTCTCAGTCTCAGTCTTAACTGGGACTCACTGCTTTACAACAGAGTTGTCAATATTAACAACTTCCTATCAACTCTATAGCTTCAAAAATACAGTAGGTGTGAGCATACTTAGGAAGGAAGCACTTACTAAGGAAGTTAAGAAGTTTGAGAATTGCAAGCAGCTGACCTCTAATGGTCTTTGGCAAACGCTGACACCGGCTAGAGCATGGTGTTTATTGTCATCTGCTGCCAAAGAATGTCCTTTATTGCCAGCAATGAATGCAATGCAAATTCACCCGGGTCATTTTGTTCTCTCTACAAGCCAAACCAAATTTCAGATACTGCTGCCATATAGCGTCATGGACATCTTACCGAAGCACGCCAAGGACTGTTTAGGACGTCAGCGCTGTGTTGCCGACTTATCCTTGCCTGCAGTGCTGAAGCCCTTACCTTGGTACCATATGATGTACACAGTCATTACTTTCTCTATCATTTGAGACTGGAAATGGGGTGCCGGTAGTGCAGTGGTTAAAGTGTCTGCGTTAACCACTACAGTGTTCGGGGTTCGAATCCCTGCGGTGCCCGCCCTCCCTGCCAGGGTGAGAGGCTGGCGACGCCATATAGCCCCAGCAGCTGAGTGCGTCGTAAAGCTGAGTACTGAGTGCAGAGTGCGACTAGAAATGCAGTTGCATGCAAAAATTAATGAATCTGTAATATTGCTATGAATTGAACGCCAAAGCATTGTTATTGCTATGATAAAAATGGTAAGGTCGAGCTACCGAGAATGTTTTTGCTTAGGATTATCTATACAATTTCTAGCTAACCCAGATAGGACCATTGAAGTGCAACAGCATTCTCGCGGGTGATAGTCCTTTGGCGTTGTTAAATCAGTTGTTACCAGTCATTCATAAATTATAAGTTGTTATCGCATATGCTTGACATAGAGTAGTCAACCAATGTGGTACATTGTGTAATGGCACCAGACAGCAGTGTCATCTTGGCACTACTTCAGTGCTGTACTGGGGCATGGCATAATGAACAGCGACAGTTTTTGTGCCAGTTTTTTACAGCAGTTTTTGTACTGCAGTCCCTGCTGCTTTCATAATAAATTTCATCATGAAAAGATGGGTCAGGCGTGCATCCTTGTATTAACTCCTCATCTGACATATGACTGACCAAAAATACATGATGCAATAAACAAATCAAATTTAGCAAAGCACACGACTCAAAAATGACATGAATTGCCCAATCTGTTTTGGGGTCCACAAGACATAGATGACCAAGATGCAAACACGTCTTCTGCTTCCACAGACGTGCAACATGCTGCAACCATCGGGTTGCTCCACTCAAAAATATTGTTCACACATGTAATAACATGTGTATTACTTGCTGACCTCGCACAATGCTGGAGACATGACAAGTGCATGTAGTTATGGTTAGATGGACAAAATACGGTGAAGTTTAGCTGCTGGTGCACACAAGGCTCATGCCAACAATATTATTAAGTGATATCTAAGAAACCAACAGCAATGCTTCTCCACCTTTCTTAGCATCCAGCATCTCAAACAACTTGCAGTGACTATGTCAATGATAGCTCACGAGCAATGCTTGCCTGCATACCAACTTTGTTAAGACAGTAGTATCATGCAAGCTTGTACCAAGCATGTGGTTTAATGAACAGTGCTGGCTTGTCCCTACGGCCTAGATGAATTGCTAATATAATGGCGTGCAATGTATTAATTGCATGCTGTAAAGCGTCAATAGGTGCAAAATGTTAGCGAGATCATAATGAAGGAGCAAATGGCCTTTGAACACTTCTGCAACATGGGTGCTAGTGTTTCTTTCAGTCGATGGGTCTCAATATTCCGAATATCAAAATTGCGCGTGCCTATAGCTTGGAAAAACGACAAAAAGCCAACACGTCTGGTTGTGATCTTCTGTCTCGAAGCCAAGTGCCCAGGGGGGGGGGGGGGGGAGGTGTCATTTATGCAAGTCTGGGCTTTAAGTGGTTTACACGCAAAGGAACGTGGTTTACAAAGTTAACTGTTACCTGTAAAACAGGTGGGAGGGACATAGTCCACGTCGGGGAGTCGTGCGCCCTATTCGTTTGAGACGTAATGAATACCTGTTGGGCGCTAAAACAAAGCAGAATAACCCTTTCGGCAACTATGTTTGTTGTTGACAAAACACGCTCAGGCTGAAGTCCAGGGAGGTGCGGATCTTATACTTCTTTTTTCGCTCAAAGTCATCTACAGAGCACAAGACCATCCAGTCCGGGAAAGAAGTGAGTGCATTTTTATAAGAAGTCGGCGAACAGACCTTAACGCGCAGGGCTCATCGTGGCCGATTATCCGGATGTGATTTTTGTCTTGATGTGTATTGCGTGCTAGCTTAAAATCGTGTTCATGTATGAGTAATGCCTGGCGCGTGATGCGCGAGGTCTGCTTGATTTAAATCGTTTGCATGTGTAAGTGATGCTTGAAGCGTGATGCCTGTTTGCTTGAAATCGCTTACTGGAAATCGCATGAATGTATGAGCGATGCGTGTTGCGTGATGCGTTTACACGAAACCGTTTACTGGAAGTCGCATGCATGTACGAATGATACGTGATGCGTAGTGATTTTTTTATCGAATTCGTTTGCATGTGCACGTATTTGGGGGTATTTTAATGCCTAGTGAGATATGCACTGTATCATAGTAATGTCTTCGACCGGTATTGGCAGGCAAATTTCGAATTTGCCACTAATATTCGTTTTGATAAAGGAATATGGCCGAAATATCAAAGTACCTGTCTGCCCATTTTCTCGGCTATTTCTATGAAGAATTTGGCTATCAACAGTCTTATTTATATTTATAACGTTCCCGCAAATGCACATAACAGCTTATGTTTGCATGTTTTTCACAGTCTAGATCTTGCCATGGGCTCTCGGAAATATAGTTAAAAAATAGAGATAGTCTACGGTAGACAGGCCCTTACATAGTTCCTGAGCAGCGATCTGAAAGATATATGTTGGGTCAATGAGGCCCCTCGGATTTTCATCTTCTTGTTGGCCGGAGGTATGAATTTGAGACTTTGGGGGACGCGCCCCAGTTGTCTGCAACAGGCACCCCGTCATGATATTCCGATTCAGTGACTCACCAAGCATGCTCATGGTGCGACAACCGATAGCCTTTGTCTCACCTATCAAGGCCACTGATATCCATTTTACAGCTCAGAATCAGTTAAGAGGGATCCACGTAGGGCAGGCTGTTGGGCATCGGTAAAGTTATGCATGGCCCAAACAGACGTACTCAAAATTTTAAAAGGTGCGAGAAGGTCAAGGTATCGCATCAAAGTACGAAACCACGGTAGGGAAAAACATGACATATGATCTGTTCAAAATGATTAGCTTAAGAAATGATTAAACCAGGGCCCTCACGTCAGCCCGGTAAGACGGTTGTCAAAACCTTCGGATAAAAAAGCATGGCACCCAGATCTGACTCGACCTTAGCGGAAAATCCCGACTCTAGAGAACATATCTTAAGGACGCATTCATCTAGCTCTATGGTTTCTTTTAAGCGTGAGAATTATGAAGTGTTCATAGTCGCAGGATGTTACAGCTCAGTTGGCCCACATCACTCCCACACTTACACAGATGGCCCACGACACCCTTATCCTACCTTACAGTTGCCTGGGCCCAAAAGGCCAGGTGCAGACGCCGCCCGGGTCCCACTTGCCTGCCTTACCATGGCTTGTTGCGCCGAGTAGAACACTGCGTGCAGCCGCGCTGTGCTATGCGATTGTAGGGCTGGTCCGCCTCGCACGTGCGTCGGGCGGGCACCACAGATGGCACCCAAATGTCATGCACAATGCACGACGACCGGAATTCGAGTTCACATATCCTCAATCGTGATAGGGCTATCGGACGTTCCTGGGCTCACGTCAGAACGTGAGTCACAAACTGTACCCGGTGGATGTTGATCGCGAAGGGCTGCTATCGAAGACTCGGTGGGCGGCCGCCTCGCATCTATAAGCATCGACGACCGAAAGAGTCCCAGTGTGTCTTGCGGGAAGGTCAAGCCCTACGTGGCTGTGGCGTGACAGTACGATGTGATGCCCATGCCCAGCGTAATGCCCAGCAGGGCACTTCCCCGCTGTCGCCGGCTGGAGCGGCGCGGGAAAGGTCAGCGGAAAGGTGGACTGGCTTACAAAGTTTGCTATGCCGACAAATCGTGCTTTGTGCAAATGCTGCTGACATCAACAGTATATTTTTCGGAAGCTCCGTGGGCTAACCATGACGCTTAGACAATTCTCGGCTAGCCACATAGATTGAAATGCAACTTACCACAGCTCGTTTTCGATTCCACGATAGCTTACTTTGTGCGTTCCGGAGCACACTGCGACCAGTTCTGTTAACATTGCGTATGATTAGTCCCGATGCTGAAAATAAGCGAGTTAATTAATGACAAAATGAGAGATGTAACGACATCTTATCTAAGTTTAAGGTGGAATCACGTGACTGGCGGTCCGTGCGTACACTTGAGTCAGTCATCCCAACAAGCGTAGCTGACATCCGTGTGCATTTGCAGCGCTGTTCTGTTTTGTGCGGACATGGTGAACGCTCCGAGCTTCGGCGGTGCATCATGCACGGAATATTCCCATCTCGTCCGCATGTGCCAAGCTACCCGGGTCACATACGGTTGAAACGGTCAGACCGCCAGCCAGCAGCGGTTACGCGCGCGTCTCGTGGATAGTAGCAGCTGCTGGTTGCCTGCTTCATAAGGCGGAGCTCGTGGGTTGGTGACCGTCTGCGGTAGGGAATGCTTTGCATTCAGGCAAAGACGGCAGAGAGGCAGACGGCCGTTGCACACTCAGACAGCCGTCGCATCCGTTCGACAACGATGTGGTGTGGATACCGCAGATGTATTTCACTTAAGCCCATTGCACAGTCGCCGCGGCCATCCAGCTCATCTGAAGAGCTTAACTAGCACGATCACTTACACTGGACCCCTCATGTTACAGCAGCAGTGACGAAGCGCTCGTTTTCCTTTCGAGTGTTAAGGCGGTCGAATTATCCAATGTGCACTTAACGAGACACGGCAGCCCTCACAGCGATGAAAGAATGTTACCAGGTAAGGTCATTACCTGGCGTGTCAGCTCCGCACTGCTCATGCTAGAAACGGAAGATGCGACAGCTCTAGCTGCCAGTCTGGCGTCGCCGAGTTGGCTGTGCGGCGCCGCGCCGATCGGGCGGTCGGACCATCGGAGCTGAACCCAGCTGGCCCGGTGACGTCAGCCCCGGGCCGAGCGGTCTCGGCGGTGAAGGCCGCTTCTCCTGATCGGGCTGCCAGGCTGGCCTTGGCGACCGGAGCAGCCTGGTAGGCCTGATCAGCCACATCCACCGCCGCCACCTCCACCGTCCCATCCACCGCCTCCACCGTCCCATCCACCGCCTCCACCGCCCCATCCACCGCCTCCACCGTCCCATCCACCGCCTCCACCGTCCCATCCACCGCCTCCACCGCCCCATCCACCGCCTCCACCGCCCCATCTACCGCCTCCCATACCAAATACACCGTTTCCCATGTCAAATCCACCGCCTCCCATGTCGAATCCACCATATCCCATGCCAGGTCCACCACCTGCCATGTCAAATCCACCGCTTCCCATGCAAAATCCACCGCCTTGCATGTCACTTCCACCACCTTCCATATTGAATCCAACTCCCCCACTATTCCATCCTTCACTATCACCACCGTGGTTGGGAAGAAATTCAAAGTTGTCTCCACCACCACTATCATATTGACCAGCTTCGTTACGTTGGTCACCACCATCAACTGCAGTGTTAAAATCTACTCCGCCATCCAATCCATCGTTTTCAATGTGTTCACCATAGTTACCACCGTCATATTCTTCCCCAACGGTATCGTGGTGAGGATTGACATATTCTTCTAATTCAATGTCTTCGCCGTTTCCCTCCCCAACGCCATCGTCGTCAATGTCAATTTCATCAATTTGATCGTGTTCATCGTGGTTTCCCTCACCAACACCATCATCCGTAAACAAACCTCCAAAGACCTCCAGATCGTCCCCAATGTCGGACCCTTCACCATCGTCATCAGTCGTCCATTCTGAGGAGCTCCCGCTGTCACTACCATGGTCGGCTTTATCGTGTTTGCCACCACCACCCTTACGGTTGGCAAGAGCCACTCCATTAGCCTTGACCTGGCCTTTACTGGTGCGCTGATTGGTGCGATTGGCGCTACCGGCAAGACAACACCATGTCCAACACGAATTGTCATTGGCGGAGTCAGCAGCTGTGGTTTCCCGGCCCGCTGATCCATCGCTCGCCAGCTTTGCTAAGCTGACGGGCTGCTTGTTGATGACAGGTGACGTTGCGTGCGCTTGCTCATTCAGATGTCCCGTCTGAACGTGGCAGCCCTCCATGCCGTCTGCAATCGAAAATATTGTCCCAGTGACGAAGTCCTCCACTTGTCCAACATCACATCAAGCCTGTTACGTTGGTTACATGAGAACGAACGGTCACATCCTTTTAGATTACGTGGCGGCCATTATTCCGTTGTGAAAAGTCACTGCATTCGTCGAACGGGAAGCTGGAAGCCTTCATTGCTGTGCTGAAGAGACCTAGCACCGACACTGGCGGACGAAAGCAGGGAAGTTGGTAGTGCGCCGATAGAATGCATTTGCATGCGTTGGTACGACTAGGTACCTGCGATGCGCGAGTACAGTTACCACCACAATAGCACCATTGTTAGTCTTCAGTCACCATGCTATATAAGACCTGACGCAGGCAGGGATACGCAGCAGTTTGGAGAATAGATGGCGAAGGCAAAGGCGCAGGCGGTAAGAACGGTGCACGTGCCCCGTAAGGGTTAGGTGTGCCCGAAGGGCCGACAGTCACAATCCTGAATGCCTGGCTGGAGGTCGTATTCAGAGACAGCGGTCTGATTAAGGCGAGTCCGCAAATGTCAGTCTTATGACATGAGGGCCTGAGGGCCTTATGCGCCGATCGCCTCCTAACCCCGCGCTGGAACAATGCGCACCTTCATGTCGGCGAGAGAAGATCGACCAATACCGACAAGCCGGCTCCGCGTCGGTTTGAGTCCTGGTGGCCGATTTCTCAAGTAAAGAGAAACGCTGTGCCGCTATTTGCGATGATGGAGGTCCCGGAAATATTGAAGGTCCTGTGTCGGTCAGGGAATCCACTGTGCTTAACAGGGGTCCGGTTGGTCAGAGGTACATTTGCTCAACAGGCACAGGGAGGAAACCCCAAATGTCACAGGGTCTCACGCATTGTACGGGACCCTCTGACAATGATTTGAGGTACGAGAACTCACCATGAGACAGTCCACAACGAAGCAATGAAGGGCCCTTGCATCAGCCAGGGTCCCCAGTATCGAACAAGGTACCACTCCGCCCGAATCTCGGCCAGCGTTTCAATAAGCTGAACTGGTGTCCCCGTGCAATTATTAGACCTCGTGCGCCGGTAAGGGACGTTTTTTCGTCAGTGAGGACCCTTGCGCCGATCAAGAGTCAGTTACCTTAACCAGATGACCTCCCGTGGCAGTGAGGAGACCGACATATGCTGTACCACACTGAGAGTCCCCGGATCGACCAGGTTCACGTATTTCGTGTCATCGAAATGGCAGATAGGTGTCACGGGCTGGAACGGAAATGCCCTTCAGCCGTGGCCGGGAAAGGCAGCGTGCCTCTCAGTGTTCTATCCACGAGTCACCTGCCGTACGTAAAGACGAGATGTCTGCTTAGTGAGCTGACGCGTGGTCACAAACATGTATTGACATTGCCCGCACCCGTTTGCATGAGAACATCCATCGTGTGCCGGAATCGACTATTAAAGACGTTTCGCGGGATATCATGTACCCATGTGCATACAATGTGTGTGTACATGTGCATATGGGCATAACACTTGCATGCATGTGCATGCGAGTAAGGATGTGAGGATGTGCACTCGCAATCTTACAAGCAAAAACACTAACGTCCGGTACTGCAGCGTCCGTCAGACCCGACGGCACTACCTCTGCAGCTAACACCAGACGTAGGACGCGAAAGCCTTTTAAAAACAGTCCGAAATATTCCAATGCCAGATTCAAACGTTCGTCTCATCCGTACAGTTTTGACGTCCTTTAAACAGATAAACAGATACAGCAACACGAGCAATGCAAATTCCAATGTTACAAAGCGGCATTAATTTCTGATCCGGAAGTAAAGTACGTTTCTCCAAATCCACAAATATTTTTTGAACGTGATCGTTTTCTTAAATGAAAGAGGGCTCCGTAACTGACCTTAGGGAAATGCATTGGTTCAGGAATCACTTTTTCAGATCTGTATCACACCTTTTTGGATTATGTCGCCCTTGACCTCCATTATATATATATACATAATGGAAATTAAGGGCGTAATTATATGCATATATACGCATATGCATATATATATATATATAGACCATTGACCTCTATTATATATAGGTATGTGTATATATGCATATATATATATATATGTATATATATATATATATATATATATATATATATATATATATACAGGGGTGGCGCTATGGATTTTGAGTGAAGGACCAGATTTTACAGGGGAGCCTCCCGATAAGGGGCCTCCTGGACAGTGCGGTATTCAAACAGGAGGGGCCTTATCAAATCGTTATATGCATCATATGCATGCAAATGGATGTCGACGATTAAAAAATACAGAATTGGGGCCATCTGATTACCCATGAAAGGACCTCGTTATCCTAAGATAAGGCCTCCTGTTGCATAAAAGACCTCCTGATGTATAGAAGGGCCCCCTAATCCAGGACAGCGCCCTTTGGACGCACAAAGGGGGCCTGCAAGCCTGGCAAAGAGCTCATTATAAAAAAAAACAGAGCAGCCTGCTTCGGAACTGCGGCCATCTGGTGCATGAAAGGGACCTCCGTTCCAGAAAGGGAGCATCCTGAATATAGGGGTTGCCTTCTCACCTAGAAAAACGGTCTCCTGGTTCGTAACAGGTGCCTCCTGAGCCGGGAAGGGGCCCTTTTTAGCACAGCATTGGGCCTTCTGGTCTAGGAGATGAGCTATATTATTTATAAAGGTGCTCTCGTGATCGTGACAACAGGCCTCATCAAGCAGAAAATTGTCTTGTGATTCTGATTTATTACTCTCGACCTCAGTTATCTATCACTGCCCTCCTGTCTGTCGGCAGGGTGCGCATCTGCCTCCTCCCTTTCTCATTCATTTTATTTTGCCTTTTTCGTTTTCAGGTATTGCCTGTTCTTTTTTTCTCAGTCCCTGTTTTGGCATATGGTGCTTTAATGCATAGGAAAGCTCCCTGCATTTCGCAGAAGGACCTTTTGCTGGATTAAGAGGCGGTATTGGTAACGAGTTTTCTGAATCAGGACATTCTTTCTGAATAAGGAGGCCTTTTGTAAGATTGCAAAGTGCTTAATCCGCAAGAAGAGGATCCGCTTCTTGATCAAGAGGCCCCGTTTTCAATTCGGAGGCCGAGCTCTGGATCGAGAGGCCCTTTTTGTAGTGATGAAGACATTTTGTTGAATTTAGAGGCTCCATGGTAAACCCAGACGCCCTTTTTTGGTCAAAAGCCCTCTTCTACGAAATATTGAGTCGCTGGATGAGGAATATTCTTTTTATACGGACACACTCGTCTTGGGTCGGAAGCCCCTTTCCTATTTCAAGGGAATGGCCTTGCCGGGACATTCTGTATTATGGAATCACCAATGCCGACTGTCGGTCAACTTCGGCTATCCTTTGGCATTCAGTGCCAAGGCGCACACCGGATCAGTGTAAGACGTAGTCGCGGTCAACACAGGACTTCGCGCATGTCACGCGATCCCCGTCGAGGTGGTTCTCACACCGCGCAGAGGCTTAGAATACCATTTCTGCTTTTACATGCACCGTAACGGAGTAACGCATTGGAGTCACCGTCAGTCCTCGACCCTCATCCAGTTTGGGTCCGTTGACCGTTGTGTTCCGTGGTGGTGAAATTTTCCCTAGCAGAATGATTTGCCTGCTGGCCAGTCAAACTTTCACCCCATTCGGCAGCTAACCTAATCGGTTACACAATGACCACACCGCACATACTCGAACCTGAAACACTGGAGTCTGGACCCCTCAGGTATGCCATACAGGCAACAATCTATAGCGAAATTACCGCTACCACTCCCCCGGCGACTGGTCGGCTGCCACTGCGGCTGGCCAGCCGCGGTGGCATCTGCTGCAGCCGCCTAAAGGTCAGGGGTCGTCAGAGCGCGAGGCGGACCGTGCCAAGCGTTGCAGCACGATAAACTTTCGTCACCAAATTCTGTGGCTGTCCTGGAATTCACGATGCGTCGGGTCTGGATTCATACACTGCGCAGTGTGAGCTCTGATCCCAGAAATCGTTCCATTCAAAGGTTCGGCATCGATATTTCTGAAAACCAATTCGCAGCTAAAAACTTCATTCATGCCGCATCGTACTTCCAAGCCCATTAAGATTCAAGCGGCTGGCACACTGTCTAGATGAAACGTTTGCACAAAAGTACGCATTAGTCCTTTCCACGTGTGTTTATTCGAAGGGTGAATTCTATCCCCGCCGCCTTGCACGAACACTTTATTCTGAAATGCATGAAAGATAGCCTAAGGAAGGGTTTAAGCGCATCGCTATCCATCCGACCCATCGACATAGCCAGCAAAATGTATTGTCGTCAATTGCGTTTATGGATTTGTTGACGTGGGACCAAATAATAAATACCGCGGCCGTGCAATGACGAACACGAAGATGGTTTTGACACACGAACGCATCAGGAGTAAGAAGCACGAAAATTTGGATAACACTGACGACAAGGCACGCTCTTTCTCTTGCTTATCCCATTTCATTCGGATATTTCAAGTTTATCGTCCCCTTACGTCCTCGTTCAATAATGCTTGATTGAAAAGGCCTATTTACTGCGTGGAGAGACAACCACGTATTTTTGTAATCTGCGTGGTTGCACATTTATCGGGACCGTTACATGGGACTTAAATACGAGATCGGAAACCTGAATATACGGCCTCAGGCGTTCATTTCCGACCCACTGCCTGCGCAGTGACAGTACAGCTCACACGCTCGAAAACGTATAAACCATCTAGAACAGCAAGCAACCCCCACCCAGGACCAGCGGTCCCTCCTTAAACGCCTCGGTTATGGCCTCGGTTATGAGCCGAGACCCGCTGCAGACGGTGCTGGCAGGCCGACAGGATCACAACAGAGACCACGCGGTACACGGCGGTGGTCCAGGTCGGTCCGAACCTCGTCGCAGCGCAGTGGGGCTCCGCGTCGTCCGATCACCGCCGAGCCGTCACCACCACCGTCGAACGTGAGGCGCAGTTTACCGCTCACGTCGCCGCCTCACTCCAGCCGTGCCTGCGCGGTAGTGCTACTTGCATGTGAAGCTGGCTTGCGCAGCGATCCGCCACAGCCGGCCTTGGCTGACGTCACCAGCAACGGGCTGATCCAGGAGCGCAGGCCGTACCCGCCGCTAGTCGAGGCGGCCGGCACAGCATGTCCCAGTCCCAGCCATTGGGACGGCAGGGGGCGTTTCCAGGCGCGCTTTCAAACTTTGCGGAGAATAACCCGTATTTTGAGGACCCGATTCCAGGGGTACCGCAAAGGACCCCAGAACGTTCATATTCAAGTCACAAAAATCCAGAAAGCACCACAATGTTCCAGCTCGCCATTGACAAAATCCGGGACCGGCCCATTCTGTGATAGGTTACCAAACGCAAGCCCATTCGTTCCGGGACCCTGTACTTTTTAAAGTGCGTGCTGCGCCGCGCCGCTGGGGAAAAAGGCGTCATCCAGCCCCCTCTTCCCACAACACACATTTTCTAAAAGACGATTGGTTGCCTACGTGGGCTTTAGGGCGCATCGACTGCACGGCCACTTTCAAAAGACAGAATACGAACCATCACATATATTCCAGTCATGAATCGTCTACTGCACGGCACACTACGATTGCATTGATAGTGGTCTCGAGCCTCACACGCTCTCGTGCCCCCTCGCTGCCCTGCCGCCGGTTGGCGCTGGATGGCCCTCTGTCCACACCCGGCCGAGCTGGCCACTGGGCTGGCGGGCGGCAGCACTCACGAAGCCTCGACCGAGCGGAGAGCCTGCAGGCTCCACACCGACGGCCTACACCCTGTCAATAGCTGGCGGTCGAAAAACAAAATCCGGCGACGCCTGTGTCGCACCTTGATTCAACTTGGCGTATAGCGTCGCCCTGGCCGCGGGCACAAGGCAAACCGGCGCGGAGCCATCCCCGCTGACATTTCACACACCCCAGACTGGTGCACCAGCAATAACAACGAGCGGCGGTAGATGCGCCGCGCCAGCACCGGCGGATACCACCAGATGGCGACCTGACCATATGGGGCTATTTGATACACCTCAGATTAATCACATATCTGGTTAGCAGTGCTGCACGCGGGCGGCGGCAGTGCGCAGCTGAGCTCGGCTACTTGGCCGGGTAGAACTTGGTGCCGGCCTTGGCGTGGTCCCGCAGTAGCTGGCAGGGCTCGAAGGCGACGCCGTACACGGCGCCGAAGCGCTCCATGTCGGCCACCAGCTGGGCGGCGCCCACCCGGTCCACGAACCGGAACGGACCGCCGGTGAACGGCGGGAAGCCGAGCCCGAACACGGCGCCGATGTCGCCCTCCAGCTGCCGGCCGCGACAGGGCGGGTCAGACGGGGCCGCTGAGGTCACGGCGGGTCGGCACTCAGGTGCGGTAGAGCCGGGTAAGGCTGGGTCAGGCCAAGACAGGTCACGGCAGGGCACGTCCAAGCACGTCAGGTCACGGCAGGGCACGGCAAGACACGTCAGGGCACGTCAGGTCACGGCAGAGCGCGCAGGGCGCGGCAGGTCACGGCAGAGCGCGTCAAGGCACGTCAGGTCACGGCAGAGCGCGTCAGGTCACGGCAGAGCGCGTCAGGGCACGGCAGAGGTCACGGCGAGGCACGTCAGGCCAGCTGTCCTATCTGGTGCAGCTGTCGAATGTTGACTGATTTAGCACGTCCAACGGGGTTTGATCCGATTATGCACGGTCAGGTCAGGCCGCCAGACGCAGGTCTGGCCAGCGGCGAGCGAGTCAGGCCGCACGGGCTGCGCGAACAACAATGATGAAGCGTCAAGATGCGCCCGACGGCATTCAATAGACTTTTGGGAAGAGGGCATATGCATGTGTCCCAGTCAGGCGAGCGTAACTCACAATTCGACCCAGAGTAGCAGGCAGGAGCCTTCTCGGTTAACCGGAACAACCCTGCAGTACCTGCCACTTCAATAAACCGCTCCTCACTCGTGATCAGAAACACCGCTTTCATGCCACGCATCGGCATACAATCCGGACCTCACAGGAGCGCGCGGCACGCACCGGACTGGCGAGGATGCCCTCCTGGAGACAGAGCACTGCCTCGTTGACGAAACGCGCCACCAGACGGAGCTGGATGTCGGCATCTGAGCTGAGGCCGCGCGGCTCCAGCGAGTACTTCTTCAGGATGGCCAGCGCGCCGTCGTTCAGCGGCCGGTCCTTCGAGTCCTTCGGGTACAGGTACATGCCCTTGCCCGACTTGCGGCCTGCGGGACAGCAAGGGCCGACGGTCGGAGGCGGGCGGAGCAAGCAGCGGGTGCCTCGTGGCACGCTGGGACCGCGGCCCGTCGACAGTCAGCCACGCCACACGTCTGGTTCAATGACCTGGCGTTGCGGACATGTAATACACGCGACGTCTACGCAAGAACAGTCAGCACACACCCACGGGAATACTCAATGGCGGCTCACGATCGATTTATCAGTGAACGATGCCTCCACAGCAAAGAGTAACAACCGTCTGGAATGTAGCGAGCAACGAATACATCGACAACGTTGCTGACCACCGCGGTGACCAAATCCCGACCAAACCGGCCAATCCCCGAGCTTATGACCGCCGGGGTCGGCCGTCCCTTACCCATGAATCCCTGATCCACCATGTCCTTGATGACCTCGACATTACCGCCGCTGAAGCGATCTCCGAACGCCTGGCCCAGGTCGGCGGACACGTGCATCGCCACGTCCAGACCTGGGAGACGGAGCGCGGTCACACATCGGCCGCGAGGCGACGTTACACCGGGCGCACAAACCCAGGGGTTCACAACCTGACCCTCTCAGCGCGGTCACACATCAGCCGCAAGGCGACGTTACACCGGGCGCACAGCGCCAGGGGTTCACAACCTGACCCTCTCAGCGCGGTCACACATCGGCCGCGAGGCGGCGTTATACCGGGCGCACAACGCCAGGGGTTCACAACCTGACCATCTCGGCAGGCGGCGTCCGCCGCGTCACTGTCCGGAGCGACTCGTAAGTGCGCCGCAGCTGCCAGGCCGCAGCATAACGCAGATCTGAAGCCAGCTTCACAAACACAATGTTTGTCGGGCAGGCAGCTGGTACACCGCGGTCCAGCGACAAGCCGCAAATGATCGCTCGTGATATCTCTCCTCTCGCAAGATCGCAGTCCGATCTCCGGTGTCGTGGCGCCGGCTCCGGGCCTCGTCCCGCGCCGAGGGCTGGCCGACGTACCGACTTCGTCAGCGAGCGTGGCCATGCCGACAGGCCAGCCGTAGTCCTTGGTGAGCCGGTCCAGGTCCTTGGGCGAGCTGCCCTCCTGCAGAACGCGGATGTTTTCGGCCAGCATGGGCGCCAGGATGCGCGTGGTGTAGAAGCCGGGCCCGTCCTTGACGGTGATGACCACCTTGCCCTGGCGCAGACCCACCTGCGAACGGAGGCCGCGGCGGTGAGCGCGGCCGACCGGCGCCCCACGCAACAGAACAGGCGCGGCTCACGCTTGGAGCGGACGCTGAAGGGCTCGGTGACGGACAGGCCGAAAAGGAACACGGACGTTCGGGAATTACAGAAAGTGCTTGGATCGCTGACTGCTGTAAAGTGGGCCAGCCAGCAGGGCATGATATACACGACACAGGAGTCACAACGGGATTGTCATAAATGTACCCTTCATCTTGGCTTTCGCGACGGTTTGACCACACAAACACCTGACCGCACGCAATTTATTCAATTCATCACTGGTCCAAACATCAGTAAGCCATGCACGCGGCGCTTACCACCCATTAAATCCGTGTAACTCACATCGCACTATCAGACGCGGTCTGTCCGATAGCGCACCTCAACGGCACAGGCCGGTACGGAACTTACGTCGACGGCGGCAGCGGCCGTGTCCTTGGACGTCTTGTCCGTCGTGATGATCTCCAACAGCTGCATCTTGTCCACCGGCGAGAAGTAGTGCATCCCGATCACCTGGAGCACGAGGCTGTGCGTCAACACAACCGAAACTGGCCAGCGCATGTAGAAATCATTGGAGCCCGGGGTGGTTGTACCACGAAACTCACGCTAGATCAACTCGTATGTCGCGCTTTCCCCACAGCTGACTAAAAAAACCGCCTCCAACTGAGAACAGCGAAAGGTGCGAACACTTCACATCTGTAGTCGCCAGCCATGACTCATCACTTCATGTGCGAAGCCGTGTCCACGTCCCTACCCGGACCGCCTTTCCCCGCAACCCAATACTATCACGACACTCAAGTGATGGTGACGCCGATACGGACCTTCTCCGGCCGCTTGCTGACGGCGGCGATCTTGGTGATGGGCAGGGCGGACGTGTTGGAGGCGAAGATGCAGTGGTCGGGGATGACGGCCTCGGTGGCCTGCAGCACCTTGTGCTTCACCGCCAGGTCCTCGAACACGGCCTCGATCACCATGTCAGCCTTGCCGAAGCCGTCGTAGGTGATGGTCGGCGCTAGGTTCGACATGAACTGCTCGCCCTCGAAACTGCGGCGGCCGGCGCGAGGGCGGGTCAGACGTGTCGGGACAACACGGCGACGTCGCGCAGGGTGGACGGCGTGACGTCACTGACGCGTCGGGAGGGACGCGGTTGCATGCATGCTGCAATGGGCGCAATCACACCCCAGTCCGCGCGGCCTGAGCCTGTCCGAACGCGTCCCCACCGACGGAGCGACGGAGAGCGCAGGGCCAAAACGCTGGAACGGCATCATTTACGCAGCGGCGAAGAAGGGATGCCATTGTATGTGAACACGAAGCCGAAGAATTCGGCAGCACTTGTGAGGTCGCGAGCCCAAGGCAGGCCGGCACAGAGCCTGCCGGCCTCAAGCTGACGCGGACCGCTCGGCGTCACCGCTCGGTCTTGGCTCCGTGCCAACCGATCCCGCCTCAGCCACGCGACGGCGACAGGCCGCACATCGCGTCGATTTCAGCTGCACTGCAACCGCGCGGCAATAATCAGGCCACGCGCGCCGCACCTGGTGATGGCGCGCCGCTTGACCTTCTTCTTGATGCCGGCCTCCACCTGGTTGACGCCGCGGGCCAGGCCGCTGGTGTTCATATCCTTGAGGATGCACTTCATGCCCTTGTCGACGGAGACCTGCGCGATGCCGGCGCCCATGAGGCCGGCGCCCAGCACTGCCAGCGTCCTGCCGACAGGCGGCGGCGGTGATGTCATCCCGTACATCAGCGCTGATTCTGGGCCCGCTGCGAGTGAGCGATGTGGCGATAGCAGCCCCCCCCCCCCCCCCTCCCGAGTGCTATCGCCGCTCGTGGCACTTGGTGCCCGGAATGCCCAGATAAGTAATCATGGGTTAAACGATTTTCCACAAATCGTTACTATCGGGGAAGTTCATTAGAGACACTGATTGCAGATAATCGAACCCACCCGACCGAAGACTGCGCGCCACGCCAGAGAAGTGAACACTGTCAAATGGTCCGCGTACGCGGCGCGAAAAACATACTTTCCGACTCTTTTCTTGTCCATACATGTCGACACGGCGCCACGCCATTGACGCTCAATACGTACGAATGCAGCGGGCCGGCACACCCTCCTTTTTCGGAAGCTAACGCTAAGATTCTACAAAACATAGGATACTACAGCCAGGACGCCGCGCACTCTCCTATGTCGTCACGTCGGCGCCTTTAACAGCTGGCCTCCGCTCACCGCTAGCCCTCCAGCCTCAACCAGCTGGCCTCCGCTCGTCGCTAGCCCTCACTCACTGCGAGCGGCGCTGCGGCTTGCCGAAGCGGTTCTTCTTGCACTCGGTCTGGCCGTGGAAGAGGCCGATCAGGCCGCGCGACTCGGGCGTCACGGCCAGCTCCCCAAAGCCGTTGCACTCTGCCTCGTAGCCCTTCTGCAGGCCGCCGTCGAGGCCGGCGCGCACCACCTCCAGGATCTGCGGCCAGGTCGGACGAGGCTCGGTTCGGCACGGACACCGTCCGCGTCCGCCACGCGGCCAGCAGGAGGAGTTCCCTGCTGTCGGCCTTTGAGTTCGGCACATGCATCCGTGCTCGCAGAGAGCGGGGCTCGCCACAGTCGGCGTTCCTCGTGATGTAAGTTGTTCATTGCATTAGCGAGAAACATTATTGACATTCGGGGGATATTATTCCGGGGATAAAAACCAGGAAAATAGATGTCTTTTCCTCGTGATGTCACAAACAGATGGGTGGGTGGGGGTCAGACGACGACCCGCCACTTTGGAGCCCGACACAAACGTGCTACTCCGAGCTTTCCTTGCGCCGCATGCGGAAGAGATTCGGACGAAGAGCCCAGTTAGGCTCTGGATGCGCCACACAACAATGACACTGTTGTACAGTAAGGGACAAATGCTGGCAAGGTAGATCTGGGACGACAAACCACGTGCCTTGACCTGCACAAATCGGCGGGCAGTAATCAACATCTCAGCATGGAGCGCTAACTCTACATTTCCCAGCGCGCTGAAGCCGCACTTGGGCTACAGCTAAGAGGCTCCGTCCATCGACAATACCGTGAGGGGAGGGGTAGGCGGGCCGTGGGCGGGGTGCGCATGTTCTCACCTTCAGTGGGGCCGGGTACAGTCCGTTCGTCTGCTTCATCACTTGACCTCGCGCTTTCTTGAACACCTGGTCCTTCACAAAGTCGTACTTCAGGGCAAAGTTCAGCGCCTTATCTGCAAGCCCCTTATCTCGTTTCGGCTGCAAGTGGAACATAACACCTTTCACAGTTATGGATACACATCAGCTGTGCCCATGTAAAGATACAACACCGCACATACAGTGGTGACACTCACGTTTGATCGGGGTAATGTGCTGTGTTGAAATTCCCATACCGAGAACCAAATCGTATAAACTGTGAAGAATCGAAAGTCTCAAGGTTGGACTTCCTCAAACATACATGACAATGCCTATGACAACGCAGTTTCAGTGCACAAGCCTGCGACCGGTGTGATCTTGTCACCCCTCGGGTGGCATTATGTCCGGGAACAGCTGGTCGGCATAAATCCGCTGACCGCGCAGCCAGCACAACGGTCCGAGCCCCGGGACGCTGCACGGAATGATGAGCATTCCCGCCCCGCCCAGCGACGGATGCTCAGGCAGCCGGCCAAGGGGCCGCACGCCAGCAGCGGCGGCGGAGCCCCGCTGTCATATCAACCGCATACTATCATCCGGCCGCGTCCAACGTCCCGTCAGTGGTCGACAAGCTCGGCCGCAGGGTCGGCCAGTCGGCTCACCTTGAGGCCGCCGGCGGCGAGCTGCGAGGCCGTGCCCACCGCCACCTCCTCCAGGTACTCCAGGGTCCTGCCCGACACGTGAGGAGCAGCGTCAGCCGGCGAACGGGGCACGCTCAGGCCTGGCTGGCACGGGTGGCCTACGCCTGCTGCGACCAGTCGCAATCAACGGAACTTAGTGACAAACCAGGCACCGACCCATTCATCCAGCCGACTACTGACCTTCGACCTTAGGTCGCTGCTGTGTCATTAGCGTGCTTCTGATCGCGTCCGCCACTCGTTCAATGCTCGTCCGAAGCTCAGTGTCATACGCTCCCCTCCTCGTAACGCCGGCGGGACCGGCTGCAGTATACCACACTCATGTACAACCTGACCCTTCCCCTCCCCTGCCATCCCCGTCCGTGCGTGGCGTCTCGAGCGATCGCGTTCCCGCCCGGCGCCGCCCCACGCACCGCTCGTCGGCCGACTTGAGACCGGGACCGAGTGGGACGATGAGCGCGTCCACCAGGCCCAGCTTCTTGGCCTTGTCGGCCTTCACCATCTTGCCAGTGAGCGCCATGTCGAGCGCCGTGGGCACGGACGTGAGCCGCGGCAGGCGCTGCGTGCCGCCGCCGCCCGGCAGCAGGCCCAGCAGCACCTCCGGCACGCCCAGCGACGCCTTGCCCTTCACCGCCACCCGATAGTGGGTGGCCAGCGCCACCTGGCGTGCGGCGCGGCGTCAGAGGTCAGAGGTCACGCTCGCCGGCTGCGGGCGCCGGCGGCGCAACCAACTGCTGGGGCAGCGTTGTACGACGTAATGGGCGGAAGACTGGAGGGAGCTTGAGGCCAGGGTATACAAGCATACACGCATCAGAAGCAGGGTCACTGCCTAGTCCATACGTCCTCACCCATCCTGGTCATCATCCTAATCTAGGATGACTTAGAGCAGCACAACAGTCTCTCCTGCCTCCCTGTTGCAACGATGATTTGGGTTTTAGGGCGTGCCGACTGCGTTAGCATATAGCGCCAATTCTCGCTATTAGCACCACACGCCAACGTAAACAAGACGACTGCATCAGCTTCGCGGTGACGTCGGCGTCATCCTGTCGTCATCTGGACGTCATCACTCCGTCCGGAACGACTCAGAGCAAAACCGAACGCAGGTTCCCGCCCCGGCCGATCACCACACACCTCAAGGCCGCCGCCCAGACAGGAGCCCATGATGGCCGAGACGAACGGCTTCTTGCTGGCCTCCACCTCGGCCAGCAGGTCCTGGCAGGCCTTGGAGAGCTCCCGCGCCTCAGCCGCCGACTTCACTCGCTCCAGCATGCTGATGTCGGCGCCAGCGATGAAGTTGGCCGGCTTGCCCGAGATCAGCACGGCCGCCTTCACGGCTGGATCGGCCTGCACCGCCTCCAGCATCGCCTTCATCTCCTCCATCACCGGCTGGTTCAGTACATTCACCTGGCGACGAGGACGGAGGATGCAGACAGTAAGATGGGCGCTTGTGAGAAGCACGCACTGGCCAGTTCAGCCGAGAGCACTCTTCGCCCAGGTGCTTAAAATCCATGCGGTCCACCGTAACCTTTGGAGCGGAACGTACGCCATAGCGACGCAAAAACTCGGCGGCCCTTCACTCGCCCTACTAGGAAATGCCAAGCCGTGGGCCAGCAAGGAATGTGAATTCGAAATATGGAACAGAAATGTTGTTTGAGTTGCATCAAGGCAGTAGATGATCTCAAAACATTTTGTTACATTGGCTCAGTACCCCATATTGCCCCGGTAGTGGAAAAACGTGATTAAAAGTATGCCAATGCCTGTAAATCTTTGTTGGCTCTCAATATCTCTTAAGCGTCAGTGGGCGATTACTGCATGGTAATTCAAGAAAGGGATGAAAAAATTTGAAGGTGAACTTACAAAATAATCAAAAACTGACAGTTACATCCATGATTTCTCTTCTGGCAATCATATTTAAAGCTTAAATCAATCTGACCTTTGGGTGAACAACCACTGGCATCTCAGTCAAAAACAAATTAGGGCGATCAGTTCTTTAGGTTGCTTATTTATTCGCCAATTTCCGCCCTTCCGAATCGTACCCAGCCTGTGCATGGCCAGCACGTCGTTAAGCCAGGCATCCACAATCTCACTCTCCGTTACCTTTCCGGGCGAGTCGATCCGGATGACAGCCACATCGTTTTTCACCTCCATCTTCATGTGCTGGTTGGCAGAGGCCATGTTCGTGGTGGCAAACATTCGCCATGAGACCACTTTGCGAACTGCAATGGAAAACAATGAAATGATGTGGCCAGAAATATTAATTTGTAGCTCATCCTGGGCTGAATACTTAGCAGACAGGGAGGGGAATTACTCTATGAAACAGATCCTAGATCCAATTAGCTGCACCCAAATGACTGTCACCACAGGATAATGTAAATGTGCTGAAAGAACTGTCCACTATAAGGTCAGATTTGTGGGGTTTCAATTTGTACCAACCTAATGATAATAGCACACTCAAGCCATGCAGAGACTATGCTAATGGTACAATGTGCTGGAATAAACATCTGAAAGGCATTCTTCTGCCATTCCTGTGAGCCTACCACAGCCAGCTTCTGTCTTCTGGCCAAAGCCTGCAGGTACACATTACATTTTAATTTTCTACAAGCCCTGGAACTGCGGGATGAGGCCAACATGCCTCTCATAATGTTTGGTGTGAGCCTCCTGAACATTCAGCTTTGACCATAGATGAAATGATAAGCAAGATGTATATGGGGCCAGGCAAGCCCCAGAATAGGATCAGCATTATCACTCATGAGGTAGCTAATGAATGGCAGGTGTTTCTTAAAATTATGTGGTAAAAGTACACTGCATGCACCTATCTGACAAATGTGCAGTTAAAGTCCTGCATAACAGAGTAGATCATGGTATATAAAAATCAGCATTTTGTCCCTTGCTGTTGTGGCACAAAAGCAAAAGTTCACTTGGGAAGGTGGCTTAAATATTTTCCAGAAGCATGGTACTCACAACTTATCACTAAATCATTGGTGCACATAGTACCTCCATTTTTATCACCATTTTTTAACAAAATCAAACATTTTATCAATCATTTTGCAGCTACATACATCCAAGCTAAAATAATGCTATAAAACTGTGCACACCAGTCACAAACAACCTCAATCAACTGCTGCATCTATACTTTCTTAAGACACTCAGCTCATTATGACACAGCTTTTCATGAAAAAATTCTAACCCTCTAATCAGATGGCCCTTTGGGACCTGCGCTAAAGCCTATCAGTGCATTCAGAATACCCGTGTTTTCTCCAACACTTAGTTGAGAAACTAATGCCTTCTGGGGTGAAAACACTTGCAAATGCCCCAGCTTCATTACCATGGGTGGATTTACATGCAATAATTATAATCCACTGCAATCATCTCAGCCGCTAAAACCAAGAGACATACGTGACGCGTGCCAGTCAACACGAATACCGTCCAACGAGTAAACACAAGCTGCAATGTGGTACTTACGACGTGAAGATAGCGGCAAAGGCCGCGAAAACTGACGGAACGCGCTGGCTGCTATTAACGACGACATCTTGTACAAATATACGTCTAAAAAACACCCAAGCCTCGGACCCTGCGCTTTTCGCCGCAAAAGGGTGTAGTGATGGGCATGTACCCAAACCACGGAGTTAACGTTAAACTACTGCCATTTTCTTGAAAAGATAAATACACGAGGTTGGCACGGGTGCTTTTTCGGCTCCATTCAAGGCAGAAGATATTTAAACATCGTGATGAATTTTCTACTGCTTGCCGCAGCCAAACTCATCCTGCAAATGCAAGTGTTGAAAATGCTTCTCTTCCTTTCCCGGAAAGAAAAAATGATCGCACCAGTGCTCAGCAAACTGGGTCGAAATCAGTCTAAAATAAACAAGTTCATCCAATGTTTGTCTGAGAATGTGCATTCTCTTGCAGAATCGAATACTAAAATTTACATCTAAGGGTTTGAGCTTGCGCGGCCGCAATCTCGGTTGCATGGGCAGCGATGGCCTAGGTTGCAGTTTCCGTAAAACTGAACGCCGTTGGTCACTGCAAGCACCATCAGATGGCGGTTGCCATGCGCGCGAGAACGACTGTCGTAAACTGATAGCTCAGAATGTCTTTCAGAATTTATCGTACCGCTCAAAGATGGCACTGATTGCATCTTACTATACCAGGTTTTGATACTGTACTAATTAACGGTCAGAGCAATACGAAAAATAGAGATAACGCTTTTTTATCTTCCAGTTCCACCACCAGATTCCATCACCATTTCGCAGTGATGTAACATCCAATCCGTTCCTGTACGTCAATGTAAAAAAGAGAAACACATAGGTAAGATATACTCCCAGACTTCCTTACAAATGTACGATCCGATTTGTAAGGCGTTGAAAGGCACTTCTTTCGAGTGGGTCATCATTTTCGTCCACCCGTTGGCCACGTCTTAGTGTTAGCCACAAGGTTGACGCTGCGCGATCTTTGGAGACTGCAACGCCTGGAATCGAGGCTCTTTTGGCCGAGATCCGCGGGCGAGCGTGCTCAGAACTACGTTATGTAATTTGTATCACGTATCAAATCTACCCGAATGTAGACCATTTCCAGTCAAACATCGCCGGACCATGTTGACATAAATAGTTGACACATTTCGATCTTCATTCGCGGGGTTCTTCATATCTTGATCTCTTGATATCTTGTGCACTTCAGATAAATATTCTGACAAAGCTTCTGACACTTTTTTCGGTTTAAAAAGAGTTCACTAGATCATTGTAAAAAACCGATGATTTCCTTCATGCGGCCGTTTCACTCATGACTTCCTCAGATTGTTGACAATCAAATTGAGGCAGGAATTGATCTCGTGGTAACTTCTGGCTTTTTTCCAGTAATGGAAGATAAAAATGAAAGATAAAAGAACATGAAAGCAAAGAAAAACACGCTCTCAGTAACAAATGGGCCATATCTGGTGATTTATTTCTTGCGGTCCGTTTTGCTATTAGGGGTCGCCTTGTGAATCCTCCCCCCCCCCCCCCCCCCCCTGTCTAGGCTTTGGCTGCGCGCCTGGCCTACCGTACTCTACTTTATCGACAAATTTACGTAAGATGATTATTGGGTGATAAAGAATACCTAATATTTGCCGAACTAACACGTCCAACCAATCAGTGCATCTTAAACACGCGCCCGGGTGGCCGATTGAATACCCTTTGCTCGGGTGGGGGACTCTGTTTGACCCCCTGAGACCCCAGGAACTAAAAGAGTTAGAGACACCACATTCACACAGTGTATTTGTCTGTACATGAACTCGCTTAGGTCAATGTTTAAGGTTCTTAAGTCATGACCTTCGTGTCAAATAAGGTCAAATAAGGTTAAACTCCAGACTGATCTCTAAATTGCCCCCAGGACCTAGATACCTGTTCGAAGCAAACGTTCACACGCTCATTTAATGTCAGTGACCTTGTTTAACCCTTCGAAGGTCATGTTGACCAAAATCATACAAGACTGCTGTTCAGTAGCATGAGTCTGGATTGAATGTCATTCTACGGCTGGCGCCGGCCAGCTCCCCGGCGACGTCAGGGTTTGCAGAAAAATACCGACCGAGTTAGTAGAAGCCAGCGGGCGCAAGGCGTTTGTGCGTTTGCGGCTTGTGCGTTTACTTTGTTCCTGTAATAAAGAAATTGTGGACGTAGCAGTTGCTTTGAGTTTTGCATTTGAAAGAGCGACGAATATTACATTAGCCAGTATATTCATAACAACAAAATGTTGGCATGGGTTATTTTAGATCAGTGACCTATTGGGACCTTTAAGAAGTCCATGGAAGATGTATAATGGGGTTCCTGTTATCAATGAATTCGAAATGAGCGCCAGAAACTACCCCATATATCAAGCCCTGGAGTAATAAAACATGCTGGTTTTACATTGGTCTGACCTCCATACCTGACCCTAAGTCAATGCATTTTGTTCATTCAATTGTTGTGCTGCTAAGAAAAATATTTTAGAAATGTGTGGCTTTGTCTAACACTCCGTTACTGCATCAGATTGAAGAATTCCCCAGAAATGGACTTTGTTGAATCCATGGCCTGACTTTGACCTGCCATAGGTCAGCAACCTTACAAGGTACATCTAAATTTGCATACTGGACGATCCAATATTCAATTGTCTACAATTATGCAAAATTTGGTGCTGCTACGTCGCGCCGTTTGAAAACCATCTTGAAAAAACTTTGGATCATCAAATCGATCCTCGCCCGAACGCCTATTAACACTCGCTCGAATCGGGGTTCAATTTGATACCCTCCATATATCTTTCTGCAATGTTTCGTAGGGTTCGGCGTAGCCGCGCCCAATTTTGCACAGCTAGAGACAATTAAATAGCGGATCGTCTGATACCAAAACTTAAGATGTGCCTCTTTAGGCCACTGGCCGACGGCAGGTCGACGCCAGGCCGTGGATTCAATTTCAAGGAATTTCTTCAATTTCTAGGAAATCGTTCAATCTGACATAACAAACGGAATGCTAGACGAAGCCATATATCTGTGGGAAAGTTTCTTAAAATACAACCCAATTGAATGAACAAATTTTATTGACATAGGGTTAGCTATGAAGGTCAGACAAAGGTTGAAGCCAACCTGTTTTTTTTTTCTCTGGCGCTTGCTATGCGGAGAAGTGCAAGGTACAAACGGCCAGGTGATGGTTACTGAAGTGGCTGGTTTCGACGCCCGTGTGTTCGATCTTGTTCGGAGAGTTGGTGATAGCTGCGCCGAGCGATCATTCTTATTCAACCGGTAACTGGGACATGAGTGCAAACAAAATTTGTGCCTAAGCGAAAAGAACAAATAAACATCCGCTTAAGCCGACGCACGTAATGCCTGGCTGTCTCCGTGCAGCCTGCACACGATGTCACCCATGACGAGCGCCGATCGCATGCACACCGCTCTGCACAAGACAGATGCTAGGCTGCCGAAGGCTTGACCAAGGATCTTCCCTCAACTTCGCACGCGCATAAACCAACTGCACCACCGAAGTGGTCGGAACACAGAGAGATACGTGCTTGAAACATGTGGCATGTGATATGTGGCCGTGGCATGAAACATGTGGCATGCGTGTGGCCGAAAATCTCTCTCTCTCTCTCTCTCTCTCTCTCTCTCTCTCTCTCTCTCTCTCTCTCTCTCTCCTCCTCTCTCTCCTCTCTCTCTCTTCTCTCTCTCTCTCTCTCTCTCTCTCTCTCTCTCTCTCTCTCTCTCTCTCTCCTCTCTCTCTCTCTCTCCCTCTCTGCCTCCCGCTCTCTCTCTCCTCCGTGAAGCTCGTTCGCAGATGACACCTAATGAAGTGTCCATTTGTGTACCAAAGTTTAAAGGGGTTAAGTGGTGTACCCGATTTTAATTTCTAAGCAAACTTCTCCTGTCATACAAGGGCATTTGCAATATTTTGTAGCTTGTATTGATCGGAATACCTTATGTTGCGGGACAGTATTGCAATATCAAGCAATACATCCTATGAAAGATACGACGCGGTGCTCAATGAAGACATCAGCGCGGTAAAATGTTTAGTACACTAACATGTGACCACCAAATCAACCTTTGAGCGCATATGAATATCAGCTACGATAAACATGACAAGGCTAAATCATAATGAAGTGACCGAGTACACTTCTTCACCTTCCACTTCTGTTTTCCCATACCTGACTCGCAGCTTTTGCGGATCGCTCTGAAAAGTGTTGCGGAATACTTCCTGAGCGTCGATTCACATTGACTAAATAATCGAGCAGTGCGTGCTGACTTCTTGCATGGTAGGTGTGTCCAGGAAGATAAAATAATACGAATCATTTTAAAAGGTCATGAAATGCTTCGGTTCATAAATGGTCATCCCAGCCATACCACAACCTAATTTGCTACTAATTTTGTGTTATCAATTTAGTGCCTGTCCCAATCGGTAGTCGTTACCTTATGGTTACCAAAGTGGATTTTTGCTGACTGGTTCAACCAGGGGGTGTATGCGCATTGCACAAATACTTGGTCTTTGAAGACTTTGTTACACAACGTTAAGCCACGTAGTATATAGCGTACACATGTACGTAATTACGTCAATTATCAAATTCCCTCTATCAACAGTTACGTTCTGCTGCATGTGCTTTTCACGATGGAAACTGCAAATCGTGCCAATCGTAACGCATAGCGTACATTTTATTTACCTTATGGCGGTCACAGGCCGGCAAATTCACTTGTTTAACAAATGAACCCGTTGCGCCATTTCTGTCTCACTTTGATCAACTAGCGGAAAAAGATTCTGGCCGTACGGCATAGATTGTACGAGATGCTGCGCCGAGTCCCTAGGCATTGAGCCTGTGCTGCCAAGTCGTTGCGAACACACCAAAACCAACAGCCGCACAATATGCGAGTGAGACACTAACGCTTCTGAGGGGTCTAAACCGCTCACAGGGCACGCACAGGAAATCCCCGAAATCTGCTCCAGTTTCGGCCGATCGAGGACGTCTAGTATTTTGCAAAACAGGAGATGTGCAGAGCGGCTGGGTGGTTACCTCCATCAACCAGCTGAAGCATCGTATTCGCCAGGTACTGGCTGTCATTGATGGGGAGGTATCGCGCAGCAGGGTAAGAGTGGGAGAGCGTTGTGCGCGCGGCAACGCAACATGGAGTTAGCCGTCCTCTGGAGTGATGTGTGGCATTCCTTACTGCTCGTGGATGCAAGTCTCATGACACCAGGAAAGCACTTGCTGTTTTACCAACATTACCTAAAAAAGCGAATGCTTGCGTGTTAGGGCTTGTACTCGCCGTTGTTTGTCTCTTTGTATACATCATCATAATCATGATCGCTGATCACTGCTTCTTGGATTATCCAATTAAGTCATGTTCAAAGTTGAGTTTACGTCTCTGCCAGTTATATGCATCCTCCTGACTGGCGTTTGACCGTAGAAGCTCTTTCGTGGACAAACTTTCATCTTCAGCGTAAACCGTCGCTGAAGTAGCAGTTTGTTTGGCCGGTTGTCTTCGTACAGCATTGAATTACCAATGAACATCATTTGTATGTTGGTTGTCAGACCCATTGGTTTTAATAAGTAGGTAAGGGTTCTGCGGCTTGCAGCCATTTCCAGACTGGAGGAGTATGTTTTGCTACTTCGTTGTCCCTTTCTCTCGACGGCCCTTTACGAGGGTGCGGAGCATCTGGCCGAACCAGATTGATAGATAAACGTGTACGCTCAAAGTGCCGTCAATTGTTAACGGAACCAGTGACGTGTAAAGAAAATGATGTTCTGGAAATATGTCAATACCGCTGAAGCGCAAGGTCCCCACACCTCCGCAGCAGGCAGCGCTAGCCATACAGCCCGATATGGCGTCGTGGCTAGGTTTAGACCCTTCGCGTCCAGGCCTTCTGTCTGCCAAGAGGAGGTTTAGCCAGTCTTTCACTTTGTTCGGGTGCCCGTACCGGCGGGACGAGGACAGCTAATCCCTCCCCACCAAGTCGCGCGGCGCGGCGACCAGCCCGGAAGTCTATGGGTTACAGCATCACACTCCAAACAGGTTGCCCAGGCCCGCGGTGTAGTGAACCACACTTGGCTAAGCCTCTGGTTGTCAGCGACAAACACGGCGTTTGCGTAGACATTGAAAGTGGAAAATGAAAGCCAATAATTCAGTGAAAAAATCATGTCTTCCTGCGCCCTTTTGTGTCCCCTTTCCACTCGCGCCAGAGCCGATCCTATCGATCCTATCGTTTGAACAAGTTGGACTGGGATTCCGACTTGCTCAACCGAAGCACAATATGGCACAACATGACGACTTCAGGTCACCTGGCGAGCCCTACATGTGTCGTGCCATGGTGCCGCCCCTGTTGAGTCCTTTTGTTAGAATTCTAAATGGAACTAGCATGGAGCCAACCCCTGTTGACCAGGGGCTTGAAAAGGTTTCAAAACACTCCTAGATCAAGTTTTTAATTGCGTCAAAGTCCTGCATGAAACGTTCCAAAACATTGATGCAAAATAAAAATGCGTCATTGGAACGCTCCAAGTATATCGATACTATCGGGCAGCATCGAATAATTGCATGAACATTGCAGTTAGCACGATGGTTAGGCTCACTGTAAAAAACAGGCTATCTCTTTGCTATCATGCTTATGCCTAAATTGTCTTAACGCCAGGCTCCCTCAAATGTGGCGCGGTGGGACGCTGAGTCATGCAGCGGCGGACAACGCCGCCATGTGTCTTTACTCTCTTTACGACAGGTGGCGATGGGTCCTCCTACAGTGAACCCAATAATTGGGGACTGGCGTCACCGTAGGCCTCACGTGCGTGGGTCCAGTGAGTGTAGGTTTCCTGGAGGGAGGCATCGTGAACGTAAGCCTCGTGGGCGTAGGCACAGTGGGTGGAGATTTCATGAACGTAGGTTCAGCAAGTGTGGGTCTCGTGGATGTAGCTCCCGTGGACTTAGGTCTTCTGGACGTAAATATCCTGGGTTGTTCCACAAGCTGTTTAAACTGCCTGCTATAAGATGCTGTGGCATCGAAAGGCACGTATCTTGTCAGCAGCCAATCAGTCTTGTCGTGGGCTGCCATGCTGTGCATAAGCCAAAAAGGGCGATTTTTATTAGAGGCTTTGACCACAGTTGCAGCATGTTGTGGGCTGCAAGCCGCTGGCCAATGATTGCGTATTAAAGATACGCCTATTGGTCAGACGTTTTAATTCGACAGTGATAAGGTATTCATTTGTACCCAAGGGACATCTTGCATGATTCCGTCCACGGGTGTCAATTTGTATTCTTTTTTGAGGGCCTTGCCCCCACCCAATGTTGAGTTGGGCCCCCAGGGTTGGCTAAGGCCCCGAATGTTTTTGGCTGGAATACTACAAAAACGTAAAAGATTATCACAACAAAAATGCTATCTTCTTTGAGCTTTCTGCGTATTGTTGTCTCGCACCACCCACAACAAAAAGTCATGGGTGCTCTCACCATCTATGTATGTAAGATGTGTAAGATGTATGTATCTGCTCAGCCGTTACGATTTGTATGTAAGTTACAAACAGTAACAGCTGAGCGGATAAACGATGCGATAAACTGCACATACCTAGCGCCATAACAAACGCAATGGTTTGTGAGGTTTAAGTGAAAAGCTCCATAATATAGGGATGACCTAAGTCCTTCATGGCTAACCCCATCCTCGTCTCCCACAACCAAAATGCGTGCCGCCTCCTATGACCGCCACAGAAGAGCGCCATCGGCACTTTCAGGTAGCTTCTAAAGGGGCGCCTTCACGTGCCGATCAGGACAGACGCGTGCACCCAGTGCCTGCTTCCCGGATCCAACCCTGCAGGACTTTTATACTACTTAAAGACTCACACATGATAAAAAGCGTAACTTAACGAAGTAATTTATTGCGTTTCATTGAAATAAAGTGGGCTTTCTCCATTTTTTCAGTGAGAAAGAATGGGGGGGGGGGGGGTAAGCAATCGGGCCTTCGGTTCGGCTCCCCACCAATAGTTCACACAAATTGCCACCCCTGATTCCGTTGGGAAGCAGAGTGCGGTAGGCGAAAGGAAACAGGCCTTGGAAGCAGGCCGGGATTGGCGCGCCCGATCGGCTTCATGCGCGCTTTGTTATTTTACCGGCCTTGGATACGACGCGCAAGACAGGCGCTGAGTACGTTGTAATACTGGTGCTGATACATAGAAGGCTATAATGGCATGATGCGGGGACGGAGCGCTGTTGTGGAAAGCTCGCGCGTGTCGTAACAGGTAAACTTCTTGTAGAATACCGGAAAACCATTCCGCGCTGTTGAAGGTGGGAAACCTGCAAGCGTCCGTAGCACGTTAACTGGATGGTTATGATTGCTGAAGGCAGGGACAGGACCAGGGCAGGTGCATTATCTTTGCTGTCTCTTGCTTTAAGGATGCATTTGTTATCTATGTTTTGCATGCTTGTATTGCCAACTTTTTGCTTTATTTTTGTACATGAGTATATCAGAAGAAAGCTGCATATAACTGAAACAGCCCCCTTAAAGAGGTTCTTGTTAGTGTTACATGATGGCTCAGGAGTGTTTTGACTGGACTGCCCTTTTCATCCTGCCCCAAACTTAGTCCATTGAGATTTGTGGGGGATATCCAGACTGAGTGTGTTGTGAGTGCACACAGGCCAGGCTACCAAAAATATGCACTGCATCAACATCCCCGCCATGTGACAGTGTTACAATTGCAAATTATGTTAACAGTAAATCCAAGCACAATGGTATTACAGTTGTGAATCATGTTGCAACAGTAAATGCAAGTGCTCAGAATTTGGTGCAGTTTTGATAGTCTGATATGATTGGCACAACTGATTTCAGTGCATTGAAATTCAGTGTCTGAATGGATTTTGATGTTTGAAGGCCATTTGTTGGACAGGCACACTCAAAAACCATTTTGTCAGAAATCACATGAGAGCTTATTTGTATTTGGCCTGCTTAAGTTTGGTGCACATTAGTGTAAGTTTAGTGCACCTTTGTGGCATGGATATCTGCCGCAGTAGGCAAATTTTGGTAGACTAGCACATAGTAGGTGAGAGTGAATATTCATACCTACTTGGCCAATTTTGAACATAAGTCATGGTGTTGTCAGTATTGGAGACAAAGGTATGATTGCTGGTATAGTCATACAATGGTGTTCATTAACTCAACTGTACCCACATTTGTGCTCACAAGCCTGATTTTGAAGAATGCCCCTGCTGAGCACTTGCACATTCATGGGGCAGACATGCAAAAATTCAAGCAAATTATTGTGTTGCAAATATATGATGCATTTGGCACAGAAGACCTCCCAACAACTAATGCATGCTAGCCTGGCTCCCAGCAACAGATCCCTTGACACCCAGTAGCTATCAGATGTCACAGTGCAGAATGTTGAGTTTAGGATACAGTCTGCGCATTTTTCTCCGGTGGTTGAATTTGACTGTAAACATTTGTAATCTTTCACAATAGTATTGACCTTTTCAAGCACGCTTCTTTTTGTGTTCTTTTAATCATTCACATCTGCCATAATGGCATATTTGAAAAGTGCCTGCCTTTCCACTAACCCACCATTGGTGGGAAGTTTGGGTTGCTTTAGGTGGTGGGTATTTCCCTGCTGCCCCCCAGAGGCATGGTATGGCTGATGACTGGTGACAGAAGTAACACTGAATGTCATGTGACATCAGAGTGTGGGGGCTGCGTGACCCACGGCATTTGATGCACCCCAAAACCCCATGGCGTCAGAGTGTGGGGTGTAACTGCTGGCTACTGCATCATGTGCAGCTTTTGCTGCCAGCTTTTGCTGTTTAATCAAAAATTAATGACTGTGTGGTGGAATCAGGGCTCATGTAACAGACATTGCTCAATGCAAGTACTGTTGTCAAAGTCTATCAGAATCAAAAAAGTTCAAACCAAATTAACAAAATTGCTAGCTATGCTGGTATGTGTGACTGCATGTGCCTTCCATCATGGCTAAGTCTTACAAACTTGTCAAATATAAGCACTTTTTCCTATAATTGACACTGGCATTTGAGTTTATAATATACAAATGCATGTTATTTCAGCCCAAAAGGAACCAATTGCTTTGAAAGCTTACTGGTATATAAGGTAGGCTCTGGAACAGATTAATACTGTAGGTTTCTGGAAAACATTCTCTACATTCATTGTAACTGAAGTATTTGAAAGGCAACTGGCATCAAGCTTATGCTCATGGAAGTACCAATCTGGTGTCAAATGGGTGTGATGACTTAACATGCAAAAACTGGGCAAGCACAAGATATTTATGTGAAAGGTCTTTTTGTAAAAGGGCATTATTTCAAAGAAAGGGTCAGTAACATCAGGTAATATTTGGCCAGAGAGCTGGGGTGCAATGTCTAGAATGGGCTGATGTGCTAGAACAGCATCTTTCCTGCTGATTTGCCAAAATTTTGGCCTTCCAGACTCATGCAAGGTTTGTCCTAAGACAAACAACTTACAGTAACAATGACAAAGTTTTTATACTAAGCAAAAAAGATGACATCCCTATTTGTCTTCACATGTGCCACTACCTGGCTGCTAACAACATTATGCCATTGTCCAAATCTGTGAGCTCATTGCTGAAATGCGCCAGTTTGAACCTAATCAAACTTTTGCAACATACAGAGTAAAGTGCATGTCTTGATACATTTGTCATGAAGACATTTTGTACAGCCTCAACACCAGGCATGATGCCATCAGTTACTTGTCTTGTCCTAACTGATCGCTTTCACAGCTCTGACTGATTTCAGTTCGTCAGCACAGCATGGTGTGAGTGCCTCACATCCATCCTGAAATGCCTCGCCGAACGCCGTCCTTCGGCGGCGGCAAGGCGCCGTTGGCCAACAAACCGCCGGCCGTGGACGACTCGCGGCCGGATCCCCCCGCCGACCTTCACCTGCACACACCGGAGCCGGAGGAAGCGGCCCATGACCCGCCGCCCGCGCCCGGCCGCGGTCAGCCCGACACCGCCGATCGCCACCTGCGCAATCCTCGGCCGCACGTCCCGGGGCGCTGTGGTGTCCCGGGCAGCACAGCGGGGCTGGTTGGCGCGGGGACTGCTGATGACGCTGAGGAAGGAGCGGAGCGCCCAGCAGGGAGAGCGGCGGCGAGAGCAGCGGAACGCCCTGCGGTGAGAGCGGCGGAGGAAGCAGCAGAGCGTCCAGCGGTGGGAGCGGCGGAGGGAGCAGCGGAGCGCCCAGCGGGGAGAGCGGCGGAGAGAGCAGCGGAGTGCCCAGGGGAGTGCCCAGCGGGGAGAGCGGCGGAGGGAGCAGCGGAGTGCCCAGCGGGGAGAGCGGTGGAGGGAGCAGCGGAGTGCCCAGCAGGGAGAGCGACGGAGGGAGCAGCGGAATGCCCAGCGGGAAGAGCTGAGGAGAGACCAGCAGAGTGCCGAGCGGGGAGAGCGGCGGAGGGAGCAGCGAAGTGCCCAGCGAGGAGAGCGGCGGAAGGAGCAGCGGAGTGTCCAGCGAGGAGAGCGGCGGAGGGAGTGGCGGAGGGAGCAGCGGAGCGCGCAGCCGAGGGGGCGGCGGAGCGCGTGGCCAAGGGAGCGGCGGGGGACCCGGTGGAACGCACAGGGTGGGAGCCGACAGAAGGAGCAGCGGAACGCACAATGAGGGGAGCGACGGAGGGCGCGGTGGAGCGCACAGGGAGGGTAGCAGCGGAGGGAGCGGCGAAGCGCGCGACCGGGGGAGCATCGGAGCGCGCGGTAGAGACATTGGCGGGGGGAGCGGCGGAGCGCGCAGAAGGATCGGAGCGCCCTGCGGAGGCAGCGGCGGGATGCGAAGCGATGGACTGGGCGTCGGCATCAGAGGACGGTGTCCTCGGATCCCCTGAAGTGGGCGAACGCGCTGATATGTCCAGCCCGAGTCGGGCGAGGAAGGCTCGGTCGGTCGCCAGGGGCTTCCCCACCACGCGCCGAGGTGAGCTCATCGTGTAGTGTGTCGAGTAACCGCAGTTGCGAAGGCAGTTGGATGTATTTCAGCCAAATTGAAGCTATGTCATGCATAAACATGACATTGAAGACCATGCGCGGACAAGTTTTACGAGAACGTGTGACTTATTGTGTATGCTATTCATGTTTTGAAATGCATGGTCATTCTCCATATGTTTCGATGAGTTAGTGCTGGGAAACGCATTCATTGTTACTTCCCCCTCAGTATGTTGTCACAGACCAGTAAAGGATGAAATATACTGCATTGGATTAAGCGATTTATGGTATGATGGGACGACGTGTTGGCACGACAGATGGAAATGGCAATAGATTCATCGCGCATCGCGCAAACATCGCGTGAATGACAGTCCATGCTTGCGGAATCTGTGTGCGCGTTTTGCTTCACACGCGCACCCGCTCACAGCAGCTGTACGCAAGTGTGTATATGTATGCAGGTCGACTGGGTCGGGTCGGCGGCCGGGCTCGACGGCGCTCGCCTCGCCTGCGCGCCTCCACTCCCTCTCTGGAGGAAGAGGAGCCGCCAGTCAGCGGCCACGAGCTCTTCGACCAGGAGATCCACCGCAAGGCCACTAAGGCCAAGATCAGCGTGCGCAACGTCAAGAGCATGATCAAAAACATTATCAGCAACGAGCAGGTGCGGCTGGTCGGTGTGTGCTAGCCATCTGATGTAAATGTATATAAATTACTGATTAGAGGTGATGCCTTTGTGAGGTGAGCATGATGCCGAGGCAAGTTGTGTTGTGGAACTTGAAATGATTCGTCGTTGATTCGCCATTTATTTCCGCAAATATTTAGTTCCGTGTCGTTTAGTGATATATCTCGGCGGATATACTGTCTCGACAAAACACTCGCATGTATGCTGGCATGGTAGTGATGCAATGCAGCAGCTTATTGTTCGAAATATTGTGTTCAATATGCGTCTCAGAAATATTTCGCGATTGCTAACATGTGCCACTGTAATGGTCCTGTCAGCTAACGGCATCAAGGTGGTCATTATTTGACAGCGTGGAGCTCCAACAGTCCAACAAGTGGAGTCCTCTTTGGAAGCCGGCAGCTCCGTTCATCACCATTCCACCAGACCGCTGGAGCTGCAACCGGCCGCGCGGCCGCAGCTTCTGTGTCGTGACCTCAGCTTCCACGTGCCACGCAGGTGCTGGCCATGATGCAGTACACCGTGTCGAAGGACGCCGACCCGGACACCGCCGAGCTGCCGCCCGGCCTCGAGCCCAAGATGACGCGCGCGCGCACGCGCCAGCTGCTGGCCGACTCCCAGCTCACGGAAGTGGCGCTGACGCCGGTCAAGCGCGCCTCGTCCACCACCGAGCAGCTGATCCTGCACGAGTTCCCCGACGACGACGACGACGAGGAGTACACGCCGCGTAAGGCCCTGGACGCCAGCGGCCTGTCGTCGGCGCCGTCGTCGCCGGCGCCGTCGACGCCGTCCGTCTGCTCGTCGGCCATGACGCCGCGCACGCCTGCTACGCCCGGCTCCACGTGCGAGGAGCCGCCCAGCCGGCGCACGCGCAGCCGCCTGCCGCTCACCGACCAGCCGCTGGAGACGCTCGAGCAGCTGGTAAGTCGATCGCGCCACCGCCGGCACGGGGAGTATGCTGGGACGCGGGCACGGCGACGCAGAGGGTGGCAGGACTGGTTATTGTTGAGGTTAGCTGCGGAGCGGATGGTGGATGCTGTGGGATCTTTTTTGCACAAGCTGGCTGGTCCGCTGCAACCTCCATTGGTCAAGATGGCCCCCTTATCTGCTAATCTAAAGAACAGCAGTTGGCTGTGTGGTCGTTCTCATTCAGAGCTCTCGTCCATCCTTCTTTGTCAAGTGTTGAAAAGCTTAAGTGTGTACATGTTTACGAGGAACAGTACAATGCTAAATGTGCGGATGATGTGTGGTCTGCAGTATTTGCTCGTGCTGGCTGTGGCAGTGCATGAACTGATATCTAGAACGTGTATCGGGTTCACCTGTAATGCTTCGCACATCCGGCACCGGAGCGGCACGGTTCATCTGCGTTGCTTGCCTGGCGTGTGCACGTGTAACTTATGTTTCAGCTTGTGGCACCAGATGTCACCCCCGACATGTACGTCCCGGTGGTGGACGACGACGACTGGGCCAGTTTTCTTCGTGCCTTCAACATGCCGGTCCCCACGGACGCGCCCGAAGACGAGGACGAAGACGAGGAGTACGTGTTCCAGGTATGGGAAGCGCAGACCGTGGATACGACTCGCAGCTGGGTCAGACTGACTGTGTGTGATTGGCGTATTGCGCTAACTCAGTGACGGCAAAATGCCGTACTGTGAAGCATGTGCGGTGTATTTACACACCAACATTCCAGAGCAGTGCTTTGCTTAGTTCTGGAATGGGCTAGATCCTTTCATCAAGATTTATGGTTGCTCATCATGAGAATGTTTCCTCTTCCTTTTTCCAAAGGCATCTGCTGTCATATGTTCCGGCCACTGCATGCACTGATATTTTGTCGACTGCACCAGCAGTGGCTGTCACCTGGACTGTGCTGTTTCCCTGTGTGCGGTGATAGGCCGTATCCGGCGTTTGCTCGTGTCGTGCGTTGATTCATGCGCGCCGGTTCCCCATGTCTGCTTATGGCCCCTGTCCGCCGATGACCCCTTCCGCCGATGTCCCCAGTCCGCCGATGATCACTGTCCGCCGATGACCCCTTCCGCCGATGACTTCTTCCGCCGATGACCCCTGTCCGCCGATGACCACTGCCCGCCGATGACCCCTGATCGCTGATAACCACTGCCCGCCGATGACCCCTGTCCGCTGATGACCACTGTCCGCCGGTGACCTCTTCCGCCGATGACTCCTTCCGCCGATGACCCCTGTCCGCCGTTGACCCCTGTCCACTGGTGACCCGTGTCCGCGTTCCCTGCCAGATGAACGAAGACGAGGAGGTGGAACGCGAGGAGCTGCGCGGCGACACGGCCGTCCGCATCTCACAGAAGGAGGTCAACAAGCTCATGTGCGAGCTGCTCAAGGACGTGAACGAGCTGCAGTGGCGCGAGCCGCCCTGGGAGGACGAGCCGCCGTTGCCGCCGCCTCCGCCGCCGCCGCCACCGCCGCCGGGCGCCGGCGGCCAGCCGGCCAGCCGCTGCGCCATGACGGCGACGCAGGCGCGCCAGCTCGACCGTCAGATGGCGGCGCACGTGCAGCTGCTGGCGCAGACGTGCCTGCTGAGCGCCGAGCAGGACTGGCTGCAGGAGGAGCGCGTCGGCTGCGCCGCGCTGCTGGTGGAGCTCAACAGCCTGACCTCGGCACTGCGACCCGAGGCGCCCTCCTCCTCGTTCTTCTGCGCGCCGAACCTGGCGCCGGCGCTGGAGATGGTGGCCAAGCTGGACCAGCTGAGCCCCGAGCAGCTGCGCGGGCGACCCTCACAGGTGTTCCGGTGCGTGGCGGGGCAGGGAAGGGTGACGGGCGGCCGGTGCGGGTCCTGCGTGGCTGAGATGGACGCTGGTGTGCGTGCGGTGGGTGGTCGGGTGCGAGTGGCAGTGTGGGGCGAACCTCGGCTCTCTGCCTGAGCTATATAAGTATGTTGGTCGAGTTCTAACGGGGCTTCTGAAGTCATTTCCAACCATCTCCAGCGCTCTTGCGATACGAGTCGTCTTTGTTGACCGACCCCGCTGCCCCTCATCTCACCGTGCGCGACACTTTCAGCGGCCGCTCGGGCTACTACTGCCGGTTCTCGGACCGCGTCATCGACACCGTCCTGGAAAGCACGGCGTTCGTGTTCCCGAAGCTGCTGCCGACCAGCGCACCCCACCTGCGGCCCAAGAACTGCGTCACGCCGGGTCGCGAGTTCACCATCTTCCGCGAGCTGGACCAGCTGATCGCCATGGGGCTGGAGCAATTCACGCCGTACGCCAACGCGATGCGGCCGGCCGACCGCAGGCGGGTGGCGCCGGTCGCCGCCGCCTGCCGCTACATGGCGCGCTATATGCTGCCGCTGACGACAGCCCAGCTGCAGGCGCGGATGCGGTACGTGCGCAACAGGAACCTGTCCGACAACCCGATCATGGTGTTCCTGGACCGCCGACGCGCGCCGCCGGTGCTCCGCGACACGACGCTGCCCGAGTACCCGCTGACGCCGCTCATCAGCCGGCCACGCCAGCTCGACGAGCCGTGGTCGTCGCTGGTGCACCGCGGCAACGCCTTCTTCAAGGCGCGCGGCCTCAGGAAGGGCAAGCTGGTGTGGCTTAAGAAGAACGAGGAGCTGAAGAAGCGGATGGAGGCGGAGCGCCGCGCTAGGATGCCGCCGCCGCCGCCCGAGAAGAAGCGCAACGAGCCGCGTCCGCGTGTCAGTCGGCAGCAGACGCAGGTGTGGATCGAAGATGCGCGCCGGGTGCGCTGCAACCTGCGGCGCGCGCGTCCGATGAAGGTGGCCATCTCGGGCGTGGGGCCGGTGCGCGCCGACGACCGGGCCCAGCTGCTGGCCGGCGGCGGCTGCGACCCGCACGGCACGGTCGACGAGTCGGGCGAATGGAGCGGGTGCGAAGGACGGGGTGGGCAGGACGAGCTGACTGAACGGGGTGAGCGGAGTGAGCGCGGCGGACAGGCCGACTGGGATGAGCAGGACGACTGTGATCAACACCACGTGCGGAGTGAACAGGACAGACAGGAGAAGTCGAACGAGTCGGACGATTCCGACGGAGCATTCGAGTCGGCGCGCGAGCCGGCTGCGGGGCCAGACATCCTGGCCATGTGCATACCCGAGATCACGGGCGAGCGTCCCTGCCGCCCACGGCGTGCCGAGGTCAAGGTGGAGCGCCTGGCCGCGGCCGCGGACATCGACGGGCGCGTGATACGGACGTCTGCGCTGCTGGCGACGGCGGACGCCGACGCTCCCGGCCCCACAGAGCGGCCGGCCACCGACTCCGACGCTGCGGACCGACCGGGAGACGGCGCCGTCTCGGCCGAGCCGCCGGTCGACGCGGCGGCGTGTCCCGCCACGCCGGTCATCTCAGTGGAGCGGCCGCGCTCGGCCGCCAGCTCGGTTATCGAGCTGGCCGAGGAGGACGGCCGGCTGGTGGTGATCATCCGCACGGCCGGGCGGCCCACCGTCCGCGTGCCGGTCAAGTCGACGGCCGGCTCCACACGCCTGCTGCTGCCGCCGCGGCTTGCGCTGCAGGAGATGGCCATGGCACGGCCGCCGGCCGCCCGGCGCACCGGCGTCGTGGCGCCCACTGTGCGGCCACCGGGTGGCGCCACGACGCCGTCACCGCCGCCGCTCGCGGCGTCGCCGCCGCCGCCGCCGGCCGCGCCGCCGCTGCCGCCATCACCGGCCGCGCCGCCGCCGCCGCCGCCATCACCGGCGCAGCCGGACGACAGCCGCCTCTTCAAGCAGCCGTTCACGCCGCACAAGCTGCGCCGGCCGCCGGCCGCCGCCGCCGTGATCACCGTCTGCCCGGTCACGACCACCGTGACGGGCGCGGCGACAACGGCAGGGAGCAACGCTCCGGTGCCGGTGGCGGCGACGGAGGAGCCGGCGGCGTCCGGCCCCGCCCCCGTCCCCGTTTCAGCCGCCATGGACGCTAAGCCGGAGTCCACGACGCCGCCGACGACGGCCGACTGGGTGCCGCCGCCGGCTGCCGCTCTCGCGCTGCCCGAGCTGTCTGATATGATGGCGCCGGCGCTGCTGACGCCACGACGCGGTTCGCCCGACCCGCTCGTGTTTGGCTTCCCCACGCCGGCCTGTGAGCGCTCGCCGTCGGAGAGCGGCGACCTGCGCACTCCGCCGCCCCCGCCCGGTCTGCTGGAGACGCCACTGGTGCGGAACTCGCCGCCGGTCTCGCCGCGCACCCCGTCTCCCCGCCGGGCGCGGGGCGGCGATTCCGCGCCGTCCCCCGCAGTGGTGACATCCGGTGATAGCCAGCCGAAGCTCAACTTAGGTTTCTTCCGGCCGACGGCGGGCGAACGCGAAGCGCCGGCGCCGGCGGCCGAACCTGCTCGATCAGGTCCGGACCTGACCTCAGAGACCTCGGAGCAGTCTCTGGGTGGAATCCTGGATATGTTGCTGACGCGTCCAACTGTCCCGGGCTGTACCCGGGCAGAGGCTGCGGCGCCACGCGCGGACAGCTCAGCCGCGCGCCCCCACCGTGCCTTTGTCGAGCCGCCGCCCGACCTGCCACCATCAGGCTCGCGGCCCGCGACCGCGCCGGTCAGCGGAGCCGCGGTCGGGTCTCCCGCGGCGCGCGGTACCGAGGCGGCGCCATGTCCCTCGGAGGCAGCGGCAGTGTCTCCGGCTCGCCTCGCCTCGACGGCGCCCGACGCAGCGCCGCTCGAGCGCGAGCCTGCGGAGCGGCCCCCCGAGTCATCGCGTGGTACTGAGTCAGCATCGCCGCCGGCGCCGTCCTCCGAGCCGCTGGGAAACCCGCCGACGCCCGACCGGCGGCCGGCGTCGGGCGCGGCCGAGCCGGCGAGTGTGGGCCGCAGCAGCGGCGTGCGCACGCGGAGCGAGACAGGCGGTCCGACAACGGGCCGTCCGTCGGAGCCGGTGCCGGACGCCACGTCGGCGCGGGAAGAGGACGGCACGCCGCAGGCAGAGGAGGTGAGTTTCCGGTGGCGGTGAACCGCCCTGTCTTGTCACAACACGGCCGAGAATCACATAAGAGCATCACTTACAGCGATCATCGGCCACCACGAACATCGCCTAAACCCTGAAACGAACATAGTCTAAAAATGTTGTTTAAACCGGGTCCTATGGTGAAGTTCGTACGTTCAGCCAAGGATGTAGATTCCAATTTCGATTCGGAAAGTTGCTTTAGGAGAAGCACGGTTCGAAGTGTTGAGTATCATCAATATAGTCAGAATTTAGCCTTACAACTTCGTGCCGAAGTGCCGAACAGGACGCTTCCGCGCATAGTGAGCAGCGCGTGCATAGTGACTTGAACCCCCACACCGTCTGGTGGGTTGGGATCGTCAGGAGCAGGTGCAAATTAAGGCGCGAAGGGCGACAAGCTGTTGCTTTTGGTTTCGACGTAATTCATTCCGGTCACCGTGCGCGCCCTTCTACCTGTGATCGCTGGTTTAAGCCCTGATGTCTAGCTGGCGCACTATACCAGGTTTTAACTTTTTTCCATACCGTTACCCAAGAACGGGTCACCAGGAGTGCCCCTCCCTCTATCCCGGCGGCGCAATAAACCGTACGTTAACACCAGAAAACCTCAAATGAAGTCGCGGCACTCCCAGCTTGGGAGAAAAAAACGAACACAGAGAAGCAGTCGAAGAGGTGGTGCAGACCTGGCGGGAATTGTGTTATGCGATAGGCCAGGACAAATTATGCATGAGAAGGCTTAAAGTAGTCATAGCTAAAGTCAGCTATAATGACAGTCCGCGAGAACCACCCAATAAGCTGCAGCCACTTACTCACAGTATCAGTAACGGTTGTACAGTTACACAAGGCGGAGGGGCAGTGAACTGGTCATTTTCGTGCTGGGTTTTGAGCTGGATGCATAGGGAGTCCACCCAGCTTAGCGGAGCTTGTTCGGAGAACTCCCGAAGCCAGCGCCATGAATTTGGGTACAAGTGCGTGGATATAACTACATCAGAACGTCCTTATGGAGCGTGAAGGAGGTTAAATATGAAGTGAGTTACATACGTGCAGAGCAAAAATTGCAATATCTTCGAATGTGTTGGTTACGTCGATATGTATTCACGAAATGCGTGAGGATGATGTTGGTAGCGATGGTTTTTGATGCTGAGATATCAACTATTCTTGGAAAGTATGAAATCATAATATCGTTCCACAGCTTAGGGCCAGGGCAAGATAGTGCATATCACCTATAATTACCATAAAAAGAAGATTGGTCTAAATGGTTTACTTGCCTCATATTCATTTCATTTGATTTGTAGAGCTTGTATATTAAATGAAATGATTCAGGAAGCTGTGGAGTTAGAAATTTGGGGATTCTTCAAGTACTTCACCTTTTTTAGAAGAAGAAAAATCTCCACCGCGAGCGTTTTATGCGCAGTACGAAACGGGCACAGCCAGCTCACGTTAGCAGAATTGGCCAACTTCGAAATCATACAACCCAAACAACATCTTTAGCACCAAAAATAACGAGCAGGCAATTAGCATTATTTACTTCGTCGTTTTGACCATTGCTACTCACAATGCCCGCTTGAGTGCCTATCATCTTCAAGAAGTTACCATCGGACACTATTATCATTTCGGCAACAAACCAGTAACGTGATTTTTAACTCGCAGACACCAGACAATTTATAACACGTACTTAAAGGGCAACCTAAGGACCAAATCACGGACATACGAGGAACCAAGAATAGTATCCCAGTTCTGCACATTCGTGTCTCGAATTATCTGTTGGTGCGCTGAGCCAACAAATTCACACTTATTTGAGCCAAACACATCGTGACGACAATGTCGCTTAAGCTACAACACTTGGGTTCAATTAATATGGCTACTCCGTTGCCGTGAGATCCTGCCATCATGTCGTGCGGAGGGACTGTCGTAGTACCCTCTTAAAGTAGTGCACCTCTTGTACAATTCCCACGAGCGAGGCCTGAAATCACTCTGACATCCAGAGACATACTCTGCTGAGATAGTATGCCAACAGCAATCCAAAGGAGACGGACCAAGCCCCGGGAAAATAAGACTGAAGCCAGGCCAGCGTTTTCGGTACGGTACACATACGTCTAGTAGCGTAGTGCACCTCACAAACGAGTCCGGATAATGCGATTCACACTTATTAGAACGTAACACATCGTGCTGACATTGTCGGTGGAACTGCAAGACTTCGGTCCGATGAATAAGACTCATGCATTGCCCTGAGATGTTGTCATCGTGTGCGGGCGGACTGCAGTAGCACCCTCTTCAAGCAGTACACCTCTTGTATAATTCCAATTGGCGAGACCTAAAAACCGCTCCGACGTCCAAAGACATCCTCTACCGAGATAATATGCCAATAGCAATCCTAAGGAAACGGACCAAGCCCCGAAAATCGAAGACTGAAGCAAAGCCAGGTACGGCACATATACGTCTATTAGCGTATATGTGCCGTACCGGAACATCCAAACCGTACCAAACTGACATTCAAAGACATGCTCTACCGAGAGAATATGCTAACAACAATGCCAAAGTAATAAGCCAAGCCCCGGAAACCGAAGACCGAAGTAAATCCCACGTTTTCAGTACGGTACATATGCTTTAATTGGCGCATTGCACCTCATACACTGGTCCGGATGATGCAATTCACACTTGCTAGAAATAAATATGTCGTGCGGGCATTGTCGGTTCAGTTACGACACTTAGGTTCAATGAATAAGACCCATGCATTGCCGTGAGATGTTGCCATCATGTGCGGACGGACTGCAGTAGCAGCCTCGTAAAGTAGTGCACCTCTGGTATAATTCGAATTGACGAGACCTAAAAACCGCTCTGACATCCAAATACATGCTCTACCGAGATAATATGCCGACAGCAGCCCCAAGGAAATAGGCCAAGCCCCGCAAACCGAAGACCGAAGCAAAGCCAACGTTTTCGGTACGGCACATATACGTTTATTGGCGCGGGGCACTTGAAACACCAGTCCTTATAGTTCGATTCACACTTACTAGAAGTAAACACGTAACGACAATGTCGTACTTGGGTTCAATGAACAAGACTCATGCATTGCCGTGAGATATCACCATCATGTTGCGCGGACTGACCGTAGAAGCAACCCCTTTAAAGTAGTGTACCTCTTGCATTATTGCAGTTCGCGAGACCTGAAAACGCCTCTGGCATCCAAGAACATTCTCTACCGAGATAGTACTGTCGTGTATAAGGTGCGCTGCGCTTATAAACATGTATGCACCGTACCGAAAACGTTGGCCTCGCTTCGGTCTTCGGTTTCCGGCCGACCGACCGGGGCCTGGTCGGCCCCCGTAGAATTGCTGTTGGCACGTTATCTCGGTAGAGTATGTCTTTGGATGTCATAGCGGTTTTTGGGTCTCGCCAATTGGAATTATACAAGAGGTGCACTGCTTTAAGAAGACGGAAATTTGTGCATTACAATCAAGATCTGGGATTTAGGGATATCAAACAATTCCAAAATTGCGTATAGTTTGAAGATGGGCTCGGCGCTTTGTGAAGGGTACAAGTTTTCTATCAGACGCACAGCCCTTTTTTGCAAGATTACTAACCTGTAGTTGAAAAGCATAATATACACCCTGAATCAAGCAACGGTAATTTAGATGAGGAAGAATTAAAGTGTTATAGTGTAAATGTGTCATTGTTTTATCAATGAAATACCTAATCCAAATTATTATTCCCATATTTTGTGACATTGTTTTATCAATGAAATACCTAATCCTACCTGTTATTCCCATATTTCATCTTGATGAGATGACAGGATGAGATGGGGTGAAGCTTGTTTTCATTAGGCTTAGTAAGGCTACTTAAATGGAAATAATCAGTGCTATTTTGCAACGAACAGTGGTACATTATTTGTATTTCTTGGTCCCATCTTAACAGAAGCCAGCAGTGTGTCTGTTGTGTCTGATTTGCTGATGTATTGATTTGGAGAAGTTCAATGCTTTTTTGTGTGAATACTAAACGCTTGTTGATTTTTTGGTTGTTGCTTCTGTTGTTAAATTCAATTGCTTTGTCTTGTGTTGATAAAATCCTGTGGAAGGGGAGCACAAAGTGACACATCAAAACAATGGTGCTGCATAGTTTTTTATGCTCATCACACTATCATGAAATTACTATTAAATGTATTCCATTTTACTTTTATGACCTACAGTGTTGAGACAAAACTATTTTGTGATGTGTATGATTTTGCTTCCATGCCAACTTGTATGTATGTCTTTGTTTGCTAGAACATCCCTCACTTGTCAGTTGTTGTCTCAGTCACTTATCACCTCTTTGACTTGTCAGTTCCAACTTTTGTTGAATTGAATTTTTCACTTCTGTGCAGCCTTGCTGGATGGAATTTTTCTCTCCTACCCTGGGTCAAAACCGATTCTAGCTTCTTGCTTACATATGTCGAGTGGCCAATCCCACAGAAAATCATCCTTGATAATGCATTGCATTAGCGTGTGTAGCATTAATGTTCCTTTTGGTTTGTCTGTATTGTTTCACTTTTACACCTTAAAAGGCAAACAAGAAAACAATGATGGAAAGGCATCCCACATTTTATTGGAAATAAGTACACAGACGAACACGCAACCAAGCACTCACTATCCCATGTGTAGACATCTGGTACACAGCCTCCATGACAGAATAGATAAACAGACAGCCACTCGCTTACAGTAATTCACCAGACCTATCCAAAGCGCCTGAGCCACCCACAGAAATCAAGAATTGAGTATAGTGTCGTTAGATCGTAGAAGATGTAGTAGTGTCGTAATCGTTAGATAGCCTTGGCGGTGCCTTCGTCTGCCAGCGACGAGCAGATCGCATTGGTATCCTGGTTTACCATGTTTCGCCAGATCTTGCATAAAGGCACTTCAGTCAAGACGTCGATGAGGACAATTGCCCCGCAGATTGCGAAAAACTCCGCTGGTTTGCGAATTTTGATCATGTCCAGGCGCCAACGCGGCGCGACGAGTGTGACTGCCAACATGGTGAGAGTTAGGGCTCGGAGAATGGTGACTACTACCCAGACCAGCAGAAGTCGGGGCTTGAGTTGACGCAGTCCGAACAAGGCGGAGGCCCCGGCCGGAACAGAGATGGCGAGCGCGGTCGCCTGAATGCCAGCGAAGGACATGACGGCCTTCTGCAGGTATTCTGGGCCGAAGTCCAACACGATGGGCGAATTGCAGATCGTTTCCGAGTGGTTGTTTCCAGTTCCAAACGCGTTGTCCTCATCTTGCACCCTGGTCGTCCAGGAGTTGAGGATGCAGTAGTAGTCCTCCAGGTGTTGTGGATTGATGACCGCGGCGAATGTAGTGAATGCTCCCGCCGCGACAACAATCTTGAGAACGAGAACAGTGGCCGCAAATTTCACCAAGATAGGCGCGCAACGCGTACTAAGCGGGCTGCACGTACGTTTCAACGCCATCATAACGAATGGTACCGCTCCGATGCTCGGTTGAGGACGAATGCCGATACAATGTCGCGGTACGAACATTCTCAACGACCTCGCACGTGTCATTGCCATTGATAACATTACGCCACGATGGCGAAACATCGCAATGCGCGCTGATTGGCTGAACTCACTGCTGCGCCACGTTTTCGCATTTGTGGCGGGAATTCGTACGTCGTCCTAACACCTCATTGGCTGAACGAGACGCGCGGCCGACCTTCGGCCGCAGCATTGGGGCGGGGACACCGGCTAAAACGAGGAGCTGAGGTCTCCAGATGGCAGCACGCGCGCATGACACCAGTGGGATGAAGCGCGGCGGTGTGCTGCGGCACGGTAGCTTGTGGGTTTTGTTCCTGCCCTAATTACAAGGCAAAAATAACTTTTAAAGGAGGAAAACAGTGCCCCTTGGTCACAAATAAGCTAAAGTCGGCGATTTTGGGAGGATTACCATCAGGAGAGGTTTTATCGACCCTGTGCCTCCCTTCGGCACAGTGCTCATAAATAGGCAGGGGCATAGCAGGCGTTCGGCAATGTTCTGGCCATGCCCCTGCCTATGCACAAGAGCAGATCTAGTCGGCTGCAATGAGTAGGGGGCAATTGAATGTCTATTGGGCCAATTCGTGCTTATGGCAGGCAGCTTCCTGAAAGCTTTTTTCTGCGAAGCTGTGGTTTAGGCAAGATAATTCGGAAAAGGGACTGAGACTGAACAGTTATAACAGGACGCGACGCAGACGCTGATACCAACACCAACACTGACACTGCACAGATACCAACACCAACCCTAACCCCAGCACTGGTACCGACACCATCACAAACACCCACACCTACACCGACACCGACACCGACATCGACACCGACACCGACACCGACACCGACACCGACACCGACACCGACCATTTTCAGTCACATCCAGAAGCCCGAACAGAGTGAAGTAGGCCATTTCATAATTGCGGGCTTGCACGATCCTCCGTGATGCTTTGCTTGTTCGTTCTCGACCGCGTCTGTCCTCGCCCTGCGAGTGTCTAGACTGGGGACTGGAGGGGGCGGGCGAGGGTGGGACGTTGGCCCGAAGTTGCGCTGATACTGGGCGCGCGTCCAGCGCGCCGGCCGACGCCCGTGACGTCTCGCCGCCGCGCTGCAGGACCGAGAGCTGGCTGCGCTGACCCTGAGCGGCGCGGCGACTCTGCCGGCCGGCCGGGGCCGCTCGGCTAAGCGGCGCCGGCCGCAGCGCGGAGCCGAGCTGACGCGGCTGGCGCTGGCGCCCGAGGCGCCGGCCAGCCGCGAGCGGCGAGAGCAGACGCTGGCGCAGCTCTTCTTCAACCGCGTCAAGGTGAGCGTACGGCGCGCCTGCGCCAAGATCCCGAGCCTGTGTCGGGATGCAGCACTGTCGCGTGCGACGGGGTCCGCAGGCAGCATCCCGAGATCCTGTTCTGGGGAGCACGCGAAGCGGAGCACCGCCGTCCGCCGCGGGCGGCGCGTGACTGTTGTGGTAAGCGGCGGTGACGGCGCTGCTCCCGGCGTCTCTTCCTGCGCCACCTGGGACATCTCTGGATCGATGTGCATCGGTGTGGTGTGCAGGACACGCGCCGCGTTCGGTGCTCTAGCGCAGTCCGTGCTGGCGGGGCTTGAACAGCGCTGACCATCTCCCGGATGCCACCCCTAGTCCTCTCGGACGCCACCCCCAGGTGTGGGGGTGGCGTCCGAGATGATAAACCGGATTGCCAAGTGACATTCCGTGTATTGCGTTGCAAGGTCATCGTGTGACCGAATCCGTCAATCTCCCGACGTTGACTGTGGCTGCCATGTGTATGTCAGATTCGCGAAGTTATGCATTCATTGCTTGTATTGTTGATAAAGAAGCGTACCTATAGTTCGATTCAAAATATTGGGCAGGAAACTGACTTCATTTGCATCGTAAGGTGTTCAACGGCTGAGAAAGCGTCCTACCCATAAGTTAAGTTTCTCACTCGCCACTGGACGTCTGACATGACTAGTGGGAACCGCCTGCCTCGCTGCCTGCAGCGAGGCAGCGTAATTCAAAGATAACTTTCCTTTACCGCCCAGTGCTAGCCAGCATTCAGCATAGCCGTAAGCAGCATATTATGTCGGGTCTGCATTGTGATGGCGGTGGCTGAAACCTGGCGTCGGCAACGGACCGGAGATGGCTAGTGAAATGGTTACAACAGGACGCGACACCGACGCTGATACCAACACCAGCATCAACACAACACCAGCACAACACCTACACCAGCACCAACACCAACACCAACACCGATAGCGACACTGGCACTGCACAGATACCGACACCAACACCATCACCGACACCGACACGGACACGGACACGGACACGGACACCGACACCGAAGCCGAAACCGAAACCAACACCGACACCAACACCGATGCCGACACTGTCACGGACACGGACACGGACACGGACACCAACACCAGTACCAGCGCCAACACCAACACCACCACCAGCATTGGCGTGAACAGGAACACCGACACAGACACCAACCAGATCGGATTGATCCTGTCCGCTGTTGTGCCCCACTTGTCCTAACCTCTGCCCACGGCACTGTTACCTATACCATGCATCGACATATCGTGCCCTGTCTCTGCTCTGCACTGCCGTTTGCTCTGTCCCATCCTAATCTCTATTATGCTCTCCGTCTCGTGCTGTCCCGCCCTGTCGTGTCGTATCGTGTCGTGTCGTGTCGTATCGTGTCGTGTCGTGTCGTATCGTGTCGTGTCGTGTCCTGCCTTGCCCTGCCCTGCCCTGCCCTGCCCTGCCCTGCCCTGCCCTGCCCTGCCCTGCCCTGTCCTGTCCTGTCCTGTCCTGTCCTGTCCTGTCCTGTCCTGTCCTATCCTGTCCTATCCTGTCTTGTCTTGTCTTGTTGGTGTCCTGTCCAGTCCTACTCTACCCTCTGCGCTGTCCCGTCCTGTCGGATCAGACTGGTGGGGCGGCGCCGACGCGGACCTGTCCGGTCCTGTCTTGCCCTCCATGTTCTTACTGTTAGGCTGCTGGATGTCTTGCACTGCGGCATTGCTCAGTTGCCGGAGCGCCGACACCGTTAACGTTTTCCATTTTATGTTGACGATGAAGTCAGCTTGAATTTTTCCTGGTAACTGTGTCACTGCCTATTTGTTCGGTGACATGTATGAGTTGACTTCACGCTGCATTGGCCTGCGATGCTGGCAAGAATTCGACGGCGTCCGACAGCTGATATTTGACGTTTGTATGACGCTTTTCTAATCGCTGGACACTGTTCATATACTGCCGCTTATATGTCAAAAATTGGCAGTGGTGGGATATGGCTTAAAACGTCACATGCAACCCGCAAATGGAAAAGACTGAAGACCACGATTACTCAATCTAAAGACAGCTGAAAGAGGTTAAAACACCTAACGTTAAAAGGCGTAAGACATACGGTCCACATGCATTGTTCTGCTGCTTTGTTTACCGGAGAAAGCTCGTAATTTTAGGGCTGAATCATTAAGGTAGATATAAATTGTTCAAGCGCACATTGAATATTTTGTCTCCGCAAACGTTTGCATTGCTAATAGGACGGGCCCTAAGTTTGAAGTAGAGTTTGTGATAGAGCTTCCGTCTGGTTGTACCACAAAAATGATGTCGAGGAATGGAATCGACCGCTTTGAGCATTTTGTCCCAGAGCAAAAGAAATATTAGGGTGGTGTTGATTTGATCTTTTCAAAGAAGTCTAGCAGTGAGCTCAATCTGGTTAGATGCCGATTTTTTTTTAAAGCGAAAGATGGGATGGTTACCGGGCTTAAGCAGTTGTATAGAAGGTGAATCACTTAAACGTGCACTGATGATATTTGTGTAGCATCAGAAATAATGGAAAGGCCGTCGGTTTATAAAGGGAATGTTGTTCCACTGTTAGGGTTGATTGCAACTTGATGGCACCAACTTATCATATAAAACAAGCATATCAAGCTAGTCAGTTTTCGGTAAATCTAGTATCAAAATCCTAGGTAACCTGTTCAAAGATGGTGCACTAGTTTTGAAAGACGCCTTGTCACGACTCGTTTTTTGACGATGAAAGTTTCGTCTAGAAAAACACCATTACACCAAGTGAAGAGATAGGAACGCAAAAAGCTCAGGTCTTCAGTATCTCCTGAGGCTGGAAATTTGGAAAGTGGATTTTGGAGCGGGAATGCTCGGCTGGGCGTGGTACAACTTGGTATGTATGCCAAGGTTGGCCCAGAGACGTCACTACAGAGGACCGGGGTCGAGTACTCAGCGATGGCGGGAAATCGGAAATAGAAGGCTATGCAAGGCGGGCGTCCGCAGATTGTGATTATCCACACAGCTATCGCAAATAAAGCGTGGAAGCTGTTTTGTGGGTTCTTTTAACGCGTGTCAGTTATGGAATGGCTTCTGCCGGCACGCGATAGAGAAACCCTGCGGTAATGATTCACCGGGATGTTTAGCATGACTGCATGTTTTATCGCTCACGTTCGAATGTAGGGCCTGTGCAATTATATGGCATGACATCGATGAAACTAATACTTTCAATTATGCGTCGTCTAGGCATGTCGTCCTGGCAGACAGGACGCATGATAATCTGGCTATGCACGTTTTTCAGTAGCCATGACAAATGAAACATAGGATGGGGCCGCTTACGTCATTGTTCAACCCTTCTTATCAGCGGCGTCCTGTGCCGTGTTGCAGGAATGCACGGAGAGCGTCGACCCCGCCATCTATGAGCAGTTCCTCGAACTGCTGAATATGTTCAGCGACACGGCGGATGACGAGGCGGCACTGTACGACCGTGTGTGTCAGCTGCTGCGCGGCTTCCCGGACCTGACGTCCGAGTTTCTCGGCTACCTGTCGCCGGACGTGGCCGTGCGGCGCGGCCTCGTCACCGAGCACGTGCGCGCCGTTCGACTGCGCGAGCTGGTGCGGCGCATCGAGGTCGTCAACGCCGGCCACCCGGCTCACGTCCAGAAGGTGCGCGGCCACCGAGGCCGGCGGCGCGTGGGGGTGTGACTCGAGCCGGCGCCGCGGCTGCAGAGGCAGCCTGGGTCCGAGAGCTGCGGCCCACGTGTGCTAAGGAGCATTGTGCCATCAGATGGCCGGCGAACTGTATTTCGAGATCCACTTAACTTTGGCCCCCACTTTACTTTGGCCCAGGATCGCTGGTTTCAGATCTCTGCTCTGACCATGGTTGGATGAGCAAAATAAGGTTTCTGTCTCCCGAAATTACCAAAGAACTCAACATTAGGGGTGCAACTTGCGTTTTTTTGCGCTATTTTCACTAATTGATCTCGAACAGTGCGTAACATTTTCCTTAGTAATGGACTGCAGTGCGCCCTATTCAGAGGATGTCACGCATTGATGAAACGCAGGTGTACGTAGCGGCTTGAATCTGCCAAATATTTCTCGGAGTCACACATTTTCGCGCTAAGTGAAGTTGGTTGCGGTTGACGCCGGTACTGGTCCGGTGCATTGTATGAATTATCTGAATGGATGGCCGTCGCCACCTATTTTTCGAGGCCTGTTTGGCTGTCACTTTCGACAAGTATTCGTGACAACAGCTGGATCGGCAGTCACGTGAACTGAAATGGTTTACATTCCCCCGTTGACGTGCAACCTAAAATCGAAGTTAGCATGGCGCCGAAGTCCCCCCTCTCCCTCCCCATCTTGGTCCCCAGCACGCTCCGTGACTGTCATCGCCCGTCGTTCGGCAAGCCGTTCACGTTGCGACCTGTCTCTCGGGTGCCCCGTGGCTGCAGCTCGACTCCAGTTCCCTGGTGCACCAACAGGTGGCGCGTGCGCTGACGCAGATGGCGAGCCGTGGCGAGGACGTGAGCGCGTCCGAGCTGCGCGCCGTCGTGCAGCCTTTGGTGCGCAGCTGCCCGCTGCTGGGCGCGCAGCTGCAGTCGCTGCTGGACTCTGAGCCGCCGCCGGCCGAGCCGGCGCCGCGGCCGACCGACTTCCAGACGGCCGCGCTCGACGTCGAGCCTGAGGACGAGTTCGAGGAGGTTTCGGAGCTGACCAGCGACGAGCCGGACCCGTACGGCACCGACCAGTGCCCGTGCGGCTGCCACGAGCACGCCGAGGACGCGCGTTTCCGACTGCGGCGCCGCCACTGCGAGCGCTGCGGCCTGCGCTTCATGGGCGGCCGAGTGTACCTGCAGACGGGCAAGGTGGGTGGCTGGACGCACGGATCGGCATTGGGCCCGGTGGCGAGCCCAGCGGGAGGGGTGAAGTCGGTTGCACGGGATCCAACGCAGGGAAGCGACATGTTTGAGACCGCTCCATGACCTGCAATGTTGTCTCTTGAGTAGTGGAATGATGGAGGCAATGTCCTATCATTGGCGCGGAAGAACTGGGGTGGCAGAGCGAGCACTGAAGAGCCGTGGGTGCAAATGAGTTTGGCGTGGGCATTGGCAGCCTTGTATGGCATCGTTTGTGTGGGTGTGGGTGTGGGTGTCGGTGCGGGTGTGGGTGTGGGTGTGGGTGTGGGTGTGTGTGGGGGGGGGGGGGGGTGGTGTTTGTATGTGCGTGTGCGTGTGCGTATGTGTGTGTGTGCCGCAAAGCCAAGGAGGCCGTGTATGGTGGCTCTGCCGTTGATGACCACCAGGAGCAATCAATGCTACGAATGGTCAGCAGCTCGACGCCTTGTCTCAGGGTTCGCCGTCCGTCACCCATTGTGTCTGATTCAGTCTGCCGATCTTCGGTCGCACCGTGAACCTCGCCGGCTTGAAGCTCGGCCCGGCGGGCTGACCGCGGCCTCTGGCAGCCTCCAGTGCTGTGTGGAGTGGTGGGTCGCCCGGCGGTGTCCCCGTGGGTGGTCTGGACCCGGGAACGTCTGGTCACAGAGACGCCTTTGCTGCAGGTGCTGCGGCCGGCCCGCGTCATCAGCTGCTCGGAGCCGGCCGATCCGGCCGCGCCCGCCCCCGCCGCCGCCGCTGCCGCCGCCGCCGGTGCCGCGGGCCCATCGGGCGACTCACCTCCGCCGAGCAAGCGGGCGCGACGGCGGGTCGGCCCGCGTGCCGAGCGAGGCCGCCGCCCGAAGCCGGTGGCGCCCGAGCCGGCGCCGCCCGTGCCGCCGCCGCCACCACCACACGAGCCGCCGGAACCGCGGGGGGCGACCGAGGCCGCCACCGCCACTGCCTGGAGCTGCGACGACGACCTGGAGATCTTGACCAACTGCCAGCGTAGCGGTGACGGCGAGAAGACGTTCCGCGCTATTCAGCGTCGCCTGCCGACGCGCACCGTCGACCAGCTGCGCGCCCGCTTCCGGGAGCTGATGCGGATGCTGCGCGAGCAGATGCAGCAGACGCCGCCGCCGCCGCCGCCGCTGCCGCCACCGCCGCCGCCGGGCGACAGTTAGCCCCTCCCCGTCCGCCTGTCCGCGGAGATGGGCTGGTATGTGGCATGCTCAAAGCGGGCGCGTGGGGCGGGACCGCGGCGCGCGGACGGCGTGTCGGGCGCGTTGATTGATCTCGGCCACCGCGCCTCTTCCCTTAGGCGCCAGCGTTGTGCTGCCCGGGTCACATCGGGCCGTGGAGCTGTATACGGCAATCCAGGATGGTAGTGTGATAGTGTGTGTGCTTACCGAAGAGTACGCTTATGCACCGTGTCTATGTGCTCCGTGCGCTTTTGCAGCACTTGATAGTCGTGCGGCGCTGTGATCAGTCGATGCGCTGTCACGCTGAGCGGGCGTGGGTCCAGCGCCAGCGCCGTCGCGGGACGTTAATAAACTCATCCGGCGTGTGGCGAGTCTGAACCGGACGGCGCATTATTGAAGACGAGGCTAGAGGCACGTGCAAAGTGCACGTGCCGCCTGCAGCATGCAAGATAACTTCCTCGTGCATGCGCACATACTACATCGGCACGACGCCTCGCAGTCTGTGTCACAATTGGCCGTCTCAACGCGGGTGATGAGCATGCCTTTAGAAAAAATTGCACAGATAAACATGTGGTACATAATAGAAAATGGCATTAAGGTTGTGAGGCTCAGTATATTTTTTTGCGGTTTGAGACGTCTACAGGGAGTTTCGAAGGGCCTGTACGACATGGAAAACAGGCTTCCGAGGCATTTAAATAGGTTCCCGATCCTGACAGTACCTCGAAGAGAAAACGATAGATGGAGCAGCGAAAATGGCGGCTAAATGGCCTGTGGTCTGATTGGACCACCTCCCTGGGCCAAAGCAGAGCTGTGCTCCTGGCCCGAGCCAAGACTGATTTTCGTGGTTCTCGTCTATTTTTCATTATTAATGAAACCGCACGTGATTGCCGCAGGGTAATGGGGGGAGGGGGCGATCGCGGGACGTGTGCGGGATCGGTTTATTTGGCTCCGTTTTTGATGTCTCATTAATTTCAAGTGATCATTAGTTCATGCACACGTTAATGCAGCTGTGGTGTGTGTGATGATGCGTGCTTGCCGCCTCGCTGGGCGCGCCTCTGCGCGCGGCTCAACCTTGACCGCGTGACCTGGCAAGACGGCACGGATGCAGCGTGATGAGTGATGTCTGTTTGCTGAAATTCGTTTGCATGCACACGTATTTTCGCGTGTTCTGATTCTTAGATATGCTCTGTATCGTGGTAATGGCTGGCAATCGCCCTTTGTTTAATCCTCTGGATGTCGGTGTCCTGTAGAAACTGTGACCCATTGTTTCAAAGAAAAAACTGAACAATCGAGTAGGATCATCGGCAGGCAGTTTTGAATTTATTTCTGCCCCTTGTTTCGATAAAAGCATGTCGCCCAAATATGGACCCATCTATATCACCAGTCTCCTGGTTTTTCTCCGAGGAATAAGGCTATTACTGTTGTATTAATTGAGTGACAGCTCGCTTAGATGACATCATCGCGAATGGAAAGACTGAGTCAGAACATTGATCCCTGCTTCAATCCGTCTTATATCGGCTTCGGCAAGCAGGATTGACAGTGAAAAGCTCTCAGGGGTGCCCTGTCGCCGCCGGAGCACGCCCCTGGGATACTTTGTTTTGGCCTTTGAACTGGAGCCCGATCCTGATAAGGCAGGCGCGATCAGAAGCTGGCCTCGCCCGGAAACAACCAAGCAGGTTTGTCCATGCGCTGGCATGAGTAACCACTGCAGCAGCTTTGTAACAGACCTGCAGGTTCTAGCCGTCCCTTACATGAAATATTTGGCAAGGCCTGTTTCTCGTAGGACGATTGTAGGCATTCTAAACATTTTGGATTGTAGGCATTCATAGAGTAGGCATTCCAGAGCCTTAAGCAAGCTCTCTGCAAGGAGCATTTCAGAAATGTCATAATGGCTTCCAGCTGACCAGCAAGCTCTACCTGGTCAGCTCGTGGGCCCTCTCTGGTCGTTCAATGCAATCTTTCTGACCATCAGGGGCACTCTGCGTGCTTAAGGGCCCCTATAAAGAGTAAGCGCTAGGTTTTTGGGCAATGTTCAAGTGAATGTGGAGGAGAGATTTGGCAGCACAGCTGCACACCGGTCTTTGGAAGAAGAGACAGCGTCTCACATGTATTATGTGTGCTGCCGAGATCTAGCCAGGAACTATATTGGTCATCACCATAGTGAGTTCTTAGGCAGCCTCGAAATATTTTTTCATTTCATTCTGACGGCACGTTCGCCTATATGAACTCTTCCTGCTGCTTCTAATCACCGACTACATGATCGTCCCGTGATCACCATCAGTCATCCACGCGGGATGAATGCGAGCCCCAACAGCAGATTGCGCGGATGCTTCCCTCCCGCCTTTACTTTGGCATCAGGGAGGCAATATCGCCGGGCGTGCTAGTGACAGAACGGGTGAAACAGGACATATCCGCCATGTTTTCGGCTTTTCTGCTAGACACCGGTCCGCAGGTAGGCCATGAATGCGCGTCTTCTGACGCCTGTCTCAATTTCCAGAAACATTGGTATATTTCCCAGCTTGATATACTTAACTTCCTCTTCATTCAGTATGTTCGTTACGTATGACTGCGATATGCGGAAATGCTTTGCTAGTACGCGCTGCAGCGTACTAACTCGACTCCCAGTCGCTTTCGCCATCTGTCGCCTGAGTTCTTGCACCATTTCCACCGGGGTTTAACATTCTCTGGCGTGTCGGACATGTCTTCTAGTCGCTAGACGTGGTAAGTCACTGCTAGCGGTCACTTTGGTCAAACCACTATCTTTTTCAATTTACGGACAACACAAAGTTTGGAAAAGCCAGAATGGCCTTGCCGATATCTTATGATAATAGCACAAAGTAGTCGTCCGTTAAAGCACACCATTTTCTAGCTTTAAAGAGGATAAAGAAACCGGCAACGCGTTTTACTAGCACCAGACTGCTACTATTACTATTACTTCCAGAATTCATTCGCAGCCACACCTGTCAAGCATAAAAAATGTTGTAACCATTGCATTCCGTTATGGCAAGATAAAGAGACAATATCTGTAATGCATTCCCACTTTTTTCACTGCATGAACATGAAATGTGTGCGTACGGCATGTATATGTTTACCGCATGCAGTGCATTATTGATCTCGTCTTGGATGGAACCGTCATGGATCTCGTCTTTGTTGGAACCCAAAGTGGATAGCACCAGATGACAATGTGCTCCTATCAAATTGCCATTGTTATAAATCACGTTGTCGCACCGCACACAGCTGGTACCCAACGGCATCCATTTGCAAACGAGATGGAGAGTCGCCATGTGAGCAATTTCGTTTCGCTAAAAACACGCGGAGCACGCCTCAAGCTCTTTCGATTTTGAATTCGCAGTTCTTTTTGCAGTTCACTTGACGCAAGCTAATACGCGAGCCAAGAATAAAGTTCTCACGAGACTATCCACAACTATATACGTGTTGACGGGTGCATTAGAAGCTTTGTCGTCCTTGCCCGTATTTGCAAATCTCAGGTTCAGCACTGTACAGCCGTTGATAAACGCCAAAAATTTTCAGCTCTGGTGCGTCCTGGTGCCGGCAGCTTGGATTACGTACAGGTAACTTACTGTATTATATGTTAGGACTTTTAGTACGGGCCATTGACATATAGACATCTTCAGTCTATTGTTACGAGGTCCTTGCTGGTCAAAAAGCATTGAAGCTAGTTGAAATAACTGGTGCTTTCGCTGTCTTCCTTGTCGACATGCTCTCTCTCTCCACGCACACACACAGACAGTAGACTCGTATGGCTTTGATCTATTCACAGAAGTAGTCACCACGGCCAGAGCAGTGCATGACACGTCTATAACGCACGCCATATGGATGGTGAAGTCTCTGGGTCAGTCAGTCCATAGTCCGGTAGGCGCACAAGTTTACTTCTTGAAGTAGTACGGATAGCCGTAGTATCCGTAGTTGTAGGGCATCGAGTACGTGAGGAAGGCGCTGTCGGCCTTCTGGTCGACGTCGCGCTTCTTGCGCAGGTAGTACGGAACTCCGTAGTAGTAGGGCATGGCACCATACGAGTAGATCAAGGAGTCCTCAGCCTGCTGGTCCTGGACCGGAGCCTCACGCTTCTTCAGGTAGTGAACGTAGTCGTACGCGCCGTAAGTGTACGGGTAAGCGCCATAGTAGTTGTAGAGCAGTGACTCATCCGCCTTCTGGTCACCGGCAGGGGCCTCAGGGGCAGCCCGCTTCTTTCTCTGCGGAATAATTGAGATGAGATCAATACAGATGCAATCTGTACCGAATGCACAATTACTACGGGATGGTTGATCATTAGCGCCGTTAGTAAATCTTCAGTAAGTCGATAGTTAAGTAGGCTTTGCAAGTAAAAACAGCCTTTTTCTTTTAAAACGCCATTGGGTATGAGCGAGAGAGTTACCACGTCTGGACATATTCGCATCTTCATATTTGTCATGACGCGTTAGTTATTAACACGCGATTTAGCATTGCTCTTGCCACCACATTGCTGAGGTCGTCACTTATCTGTCATACGCAGTCCACAGCGGGTCTGCACTCAGAGGTGGTAAAATGCCTGTACCCACCCAGATCGGAGAAACGGCACCGTAGTAGCCGCTGTAGACGTAGGGGCTGGTGTAGACACCGTGGTAGTACGCCGAGGCGCACGAAACCACGAGCAGCAGCAACACCTACGACAAGAAGCTTTGTTGCAACGGCTGTTGACATTGTTCGCACGACATTCGAGATTGCGGCATTATCGGATACTTGTGGCTGCTTATCATTGGGATTGTGATGTAGGTTGCTCGATCTCTGCATTGGACTGCTATCTCTTGATACACTGATGGTCGACATATTTTCAGCATAATATCCCCTGCTGCTGAACCCTCATGAAGGCACATTTCCTTATGCGTCACTCAGGCTTATTGTACTGAGCCTCCTATTCCTAGCTATCCTGCGACGCCACGCAAGAAGTCTTAATGAATTACCTTCAACTGAAAGAGATTCACCGCTAGCCGAATGTAAGAAGCTGATAATTCACTTACGATGCTTTTCATGATGAATGCAGTTGACTGTCGGATGCTTCGAGTGATGCAAAACGTGCTTATATACGGAGGCTTGGCAGATACGCCCTCTCTGGTGACCATTTAAACTTGACATTCGCAAGTCACGCCTTTCAAAACGGGCTCGTCCGGAAAAACCAGTTTCTGCTGGCCTTGGTAGTGACGTCTTTGGGCGACGTTTGATGCTGCATTGCCTGCAATGTATGTTTATTTATATTTTGTATGCAACTTGACTGCCCTGGCCCTCTTAGTGTCGAGAAGCACTGTCATTGTGAGACGATTCACGTATTTACGACTGGAACGGGATTCATGAAGGTAATAAGGGTAATGTAGAGTTTATCACGCTGTTTTGGGTTTAGAAAATTTTCAAGCTGCGCTTTATTGCTCGGCCTAAGGGAGGGGGGTTTCCTGTTCAGTCAGGAGGACTTCAGCTCCCCATCTTGAACTGCAGCCACGCCCCGCCCCAGCCCTTGAGAACGAAGGGGACTGAATATGGGGGAAGCCCGTTATCCCGGTGTGTTTGGGGGGTAAGTTGAGTCATTTTGCACCATTCAGCCCAGCTCCCTCTAGCTGTTTTGCGAAAATACGCCCCTGTGTTCATAAAATGGAAGAGACGTAATCCAGTGGATCACATGCGTATCAAGGTGGCTTGTAAATATAATCCATCAACCATGCAGGTGAAACGTATGTTGCTTATGACATGAGGCCTTTATGCAATTTTTACGCATACTGTTTTGAGACCAACCTTTGACCTCTCTGGCTATCTGGTATGTCTAGCTAATGCATACAATACAATCATGGCTAGAGATCCTCTGGGCGTTCGGCGGGTCCGGAATCCCCGGACCCCTGAAAGTCAAATCTTTGGGGTCCAAGGGGTACATGAGCCCTTTTGAAGGGCATTATCCGACCCACACAGCTGCTAGAAAATAAGCACACAAAATGAGAAACGCTTCAAAAGAGTTTCTTTAGTAGGATAGAAGTTTAAAGAGTAAGAAGTTGCCCCCTCGGAGATGCTCCGTAGGCCCCATGTGGCAACCCCGGGTTGTTCTGGCATTTCAACAGTTTTTTTTCTGGCCAACAGGGACACACTGATCGCTTAAGGGCCCCTGCAGCTACCAAGGGCTCTCATGTCTTTCGAAGTAAGCTCGCGTGGTTCGCTCGGAACCCTGTGTGCTGAGAGCCCCCTAGCAGCTTAAGGGCCGTTTTACTTGTTCGGGGTCCTCTCGGGACACTGACGGTCCCTCGTTATTGAGGAGTCCCTGTCCCGTGGCTTTCTTCTCTGAGTATTCATGGGACTCGCTGACCATCCAGGGCCTCTCTGGTCACTGATGGGAACCTTTGACCTTCGAGGGGTACTTCTGACCACCTAAATGCTCGGCATCATATTGAAGGCTCACTGGTTGCTCAGCGGTCCATATGATCGCCAAAGCCGTTTGGCTGCATTTTTGCAACCATCTGGCCACTCAGTTCTTGTCGGTTGCACAGAGTCTTTTTGGCTGATCAAAGGGCCTCCCACCGCATAAGAGTCCTAGGCTGCTCGATTGACCCGCGTCGCAGGCACGGGCACATGGGGAATGTGCCTTCCCGCAGGCCCCATGTGGTCGAATGGCTCTTGGGAACCAAAGATAGTGGCTCGAACGAGGTGCTCAAGTGTCCTAACGACTGGCTAGAGGTCACATTGACGAGTTCTGATACTGGGGACTGGGGCCTTCGAATGCCATTCAGAGGGCCTCCTGCACCAATATCCTGTCAAATGTGACACTTTAAGGGTCTGCCGGCAGAATCCGGAGATGAAAAACGGTCGGTCACAGGGCTATTTTCAGGGCTTTCAGGGCAGGGCAGGTCACAGGGCTGATGTCAGTCAAGGGACTTCTGTCATCGATCGGGATTCCTGAGACAAAGGCGTGCTCGTAAGCTTGTGTTCACCAGAGCGCCCGTGGTGCCTTCCGGAGGATTCATTGTCTGGAAGGGCCTCTGAGTCACTCAGGGCCCATTTTCTGAACAGGTCAGTCGCTCAGTGACCCTCTGACAATACAAGGATGTAAGGTTCCACAGTGGGGAAATTGAATGACCCGTGTTACTGAGGGGTTACATACCCAAATGGGTCCACGGGCCCGTTTCATCTCGGGCTCTAATAAATCGAACCGGGGCCCCTGTGTCATTTATTGGACTCACGTCAGGGACCTAGATGAGACAAAGGCATCAAAAACCCTTTTACGTCGTTGAGGAGGCCCCGTGTCGATCCAGTGTCAACCATTCCCGTCGGAGGACATTTGGCGTCGAGGAGAGGACCGATGTGTCTTGGATTCCCCTGAGGACTCCGGATTGATCAGAGGCCCAGGCCAACTTTTCCTTAGAATGGAAGCCGGTAGGTACCTCGGAGTGGGACGGAAAGGCGTCTCAGCCACTAATCGTGAAATGTATTTGGTCCCCTTGTCGTTGCTAAAGACTCGGTTGCAATCTGTGGGGCATTCGCAGTGTCAAGGAATTCCATGGAAGGTCTCTTCTCGGGTCGAGCATTGCGAACAATTGTCATGCTGCATGACAAGAGACAAAGCTATTTCTTGTGGCAAACATAATTTAAGAAAATGCCATAACAGCCTCTACCTGTCCAGTAAACCCTACCTGGTTAGCTAGTGTGCTCTCTGCCTGTTCATTGGAGTCTTTCTGGCTGCCAGGGGCACTCTGCCCAATAAAAGGCCTGATAAAGAGTGATTGTTGGGTTTTTCGATAATGTCCAAATGCTTATGGAAGGGAATTTTTGTCGTTCTTAACACGAGTCCGGCCGGAGATCTGAGACAACCGCTCCCGGTCGGGGAGGGGAGGAAGTTGACTTCCACTTGGGATCTCCAACTTTCATACGCCGTATGAGAAAAGCGCAAGTAACATTTTGAATGTCTCGTCAAGCCATGACGAATGTATACCAAATTTTGAAGTTGGGGCAAATGTAAGGCCACCAAATTTTGCGAACGGTCAAAAACGATCCTTCCGATAGACGCAGCTAAAATATATGCCTGCGTGTCCATGCGGATATGGAGCACACAGTAATAGGTGTTAAGGCTCTGAGGAGTCCTTTCCGCCTATTTCGGTTCCAACACACGGATCAGGTCAGATCAGATCTCCGTCCCAAATTGTTGTACCAATAGCATACAAGAACACGAAATTCGTCATGAAAAGTGTCGTAAGTAATTGCTCGCTCCTTACATTTCGGCTGGCGGTGAATCTCTGTCAGTTGAAGTCAGTCATTAAGTCATTAAGACATCTTGCGGGGCGTCGCAGGATAGCAAGGAATAAGAAGCTCATACAATGAGCCTGAGTGGGGCATTAGGAAATGTGTCTTCCACGAGAGTTTACCATGAGGTATTATGCTGAGAATAGTCGATCTTTAGTGAATCAAAAGATAAATGCAGACATCGAGCAAACTACTAGGCAGCATAAATGAGCCATGTTGATAAGCATGTGATCCACTGGATTACGTCTCTTCTATTTTATGAACGCAGGGGCGTATTTTCGCAAAAAAGGTGGGGGTTTACCGCAAGGCATGATGTTGAGAAAAGCCGATCATCAGTGTACCTAGCTGAATAGTGCAAAATGACTCAGTTTACCCCCCCCCCCCCAAACACACCGGGACAACGGGCTTCCCCACATTCAGTCCGCTTCGCTTTCAAGGGCTGGGGCGGGGCGTGGCTGCAGTTCAAATTGGGGAGCTGAAGTCCTGACTGAACCGGAAACCTCCCTCCCTTGGCCGAGCAATAAAGCGCAGCTTGAAACCTTGCTGAACCTAGACTCTTCTGCTCACAAAACAGCGTGATAAACTCTACATTACCCTTATTTCCTTCATGAATCCCGCTCCAGTCGTAAATACGTGAATCGTCTCACAATGACAGTGCTTCTCGACACTAGGAGGGCCAGGGCAGTCAAGTTGCATACAAAATATAAATAAACATACATTGCAGGCAATGCAGCATCAAACGTCGCCCAAAGACGTCACTACCAAGGCCAGCAGAAACTGTTTTTTCCGGACGAGCCCGTTTTGAAAGGCGTGACTTGCGAATATCAAGTTTAAATGGTCACCAGAGAGGGCGTATCTGCCAAGCCCCCGTATATAAGCACGTTTTGCATCACTTGAAGCATCCGACAGTCAACTGCATTCATCATGAAAAGCATCGTAAGTAATTACCCGCTTCTTATATTTCCGCTAGCGGTGAATCTCTTTCAGCTGAAGTAAGTCAGTAAGACGCCTTACGTGGCGTCGCAGGAGAGCTAGGAATTGGAAGCTCATACAATGAGCCTGAGTGCCGCATTAGGAAATGTGTCTTCCACCAGAGTTTACCGTAAGGTATGATGTTGAGAAAAGTCGATCATCAGTGCATCGAAAAATAAATGCAGAGATCGAGCAAACTGCATCAGCATCACAGAAATTAGCAGGCACGAGTATCCGTCTTTCACGCAATCTACATTTTCATACGAACCCTGTCAACAGCCGTTACAACAAAGCTCTTCTCGTAGGTGTTGCTGCTGCTCGTGGTTTCGTGCGCCTCGGCGTACTACCACGGTGTCTACACCAGCCCCTACGTCTACAGCGGCTACTACGGTGGCGTTTCTCCGATCTGGGTGGGTACAGGCGTTTTACCACCTCTGAGTGCAGACCCACTGTGGACTGCGTATGGCAGATAAGTGACGACCTCAGCAATGTGCTAGCAAGAACAATGCTACATCTCGGCTCAGCAATCACCGTTTCATGACAGAGATCCAGATGCGAATATGTTCAGGCATGGTAACTCTCTCACATCATCCTAAATAATGTCGTAAAGAAAAAGACTGTTTTTACTTGATAAGCATACTTAACTATCGACTTACTGAAGACTTACTAACGGCGCTAATTATCAACCATCCCGTAGTAATTGCACATTCGGTACAGATTGCATCTGTGTCGATCTCATCTCAATTATTCCGCAGAGAAAGAAGCGGGCTGCCCCTGAGGCCCCTGCCGGTGACCAGAAGGCGGATGAGTCACTGCTCTACAACTACTATGGCGCTTACCCGTACACATACGGCGCGTACGACTACATCCACTACCTGAAGAAGCGTGAGGCTCCGGTCCAGGACCAGCAGGCTGAGGACTCCTTGATCTACTCGTATGGTGCCATGCCCTACTACTACGGAGTTCCGTACTACCTGCGCAAGAAGCGCGACGTCGACCAGAAGGCCGACAGCGCCTTCCTCACGTACTCGATGCCCTACAACTACGGATACTACGGCTATCCGTACTACTTCAAGAAGTAAACTTGTGCGCCCACCGGACTATAGACTGACTGACCCAGAGACTTCACCATCCATATGGCGTGCGTTATAGACGTGTCATGCACTGCTCTGGCCGTGGTGACTACTTCTGTGAATAGATCAAAGCCATACGAGTCTACTGTCTGTGTGTGTGTGTGGAGAGAGAGTATGTCGACAAGGAAGACAGCGAACGCACCAGTTATTTCAACCAGCTTCAATGCTTTTTGACCAGCAAGGACCTCGTAACAATGGATTGAAACTGTCCATACGTCAATGACCCGTACTAAAAGTCCTAACATATAATGCAGTAAGTTACCTGTGCGTAATCCAAGCTGCCGGCACCATGACGCAAAGGAGTGAGGATTTTTGGCGTTTATCAACGGCTGTACAGTGCTGAACCTGAGATTTGTAAATACGGGCAAGGGCGACAAAGCTTTCAATGCATGTGTTAACATGTATATAGTTTTGGGTAGTCTCGTGAGGACTTTATTCTTGGCCCGCGTACTACCTTGCGTCAAGTGAACTGCAAGAAGAACTGCGAGTTCAAAATCGAGAGAGCTAGAGACGGGCTCTGCATGTTTTTTTGCGAAACGAGATTGCTTACATGGCGACTCTCCATCTCGTTTGCAAATGGATGTCGTTGGGTACCAGCTCTGTGTGGTGCGATAACGTGATTTATAACAATGGCAATTTGATAGGAGCACATTGTCATCTCGTGTTATCCACTTCGGATTCCAACGCAGACGGGATCAGTAATGCACTGCACGCGGTAAACATGTATATACCGTACGCACACATTTCATGTTCATGCGGTGAAAGAAGTGAGAATGCATTACAAATATTGTCTCTATCTTGCCATTACGGAATGCAATGGTTACAACGTTTTTTGATGCTTGACATGTGTGGCGACGAGCGAATTCTGGAAGTAATAGTAATAGTAGTAGTCTGATGCTAGTAATACGCGTTGCCGGTTTCTTCATCCTCTTTAAAGCTAGAAAATGGTGTGCTTTAACGGACAACTACTTTGTGACATGGTCATAAAATATCGGCAAGGCAATTCTGGCATTTCCAAACTTTGTGTTGTACGTAAATTGAAAAAGATAGTGGGTTGATCAAAGTGACCGTTAGCAACGTCTTACAACATCTAGAGACTAGAGGACATGTCCGACACACCAGAGAATGTTGAACCCCGCTGAAAATGGTGCAAGAACTCGGGCGACAGATGGTGAAAGCGACTGGGAGTCGAGTTAGTATATTGCGGCGCGTACTAACAAAACATTTTTGCATATCCCAGTGTCATAATAGCCTCTAGATGCTCAGTTACCCCTATCTGGTCATTTTGTTAGTCCTCTCTGGTCGTTCAATGTAGTCTTTCTGACCGCCAGGGGCACTCTGCCTGCTTCAGGGCGCTGATAAGGAGTGAGTGTTATGCTTTGGGATAATGTTCCAATGCTTTTGGAGGCAACTTTTGTCTTTCTCAGAGGCTAAAATGGTACTAAATGCGTTGTGTTGTATGGATATTGTGATCGATTAAGGGTTGCAGACCTGCAACACCGCATTTCGCTGCTACGTGCACGTGCAGAGCCACCTTTTCAAGCGCTGTACGAGGCGCCTCAGGGTTAAGTTCACGGCTGGTTTTTAGGATCCAGACCTTCGGCTGCTTGATCAGGCGTGCTTGCCAGCCTCCCGCATACACTGCCTTATTGATCAGATCCACATGCCTCTTATTGGTCTGAGATGGAGAGCGCAAGGTGAGCTCATCTTTTTTAGGTGCAAACTGCACGCCAGTTTTTTAAACAGAGGCAGTGTCTAAACTGCACCATGCGTGCCGCAGAGATCTAGCCGAAGTTGCACTGGTCATCACCGTGGTGAGTTCTTATGCAGATAGTTTTTTATTTCATTCTGACGGGGTGTTCGCCTATACAAAGTCTTCCTGCTGGGCGTAATCACCGACTGGGTGATCGTCCACGTGATCATCATCACAGTCATTCACGTGGGATGAATGCGAGCCCCAACAGCAGCTTGCGTGGACGCCTCCCTCCCGCCTCTCCTTTGCCATCAGGGAGGAAATGTCGTCGAGCGACACGTTCTCCCGGAGTTCCCGGAATTGTAGTGACAGAACAGGTGGAGTAGGACTCATCCATCATGATGTCTTCGGCTTTTCTGCTGGACACCGGTCCGAGGAATAGTTATGAAATGTGTGTCTTTTGTCGCCTGCCTCGATTTCCAAAAAAACATCTGGTACATATGCCAGCTTGATATGCTTAACTTCCCCTGCCCTTAGTATATTCGTTACATATGGCTGCGATACGCAAACACGCTTTGCTAGCATGCGCTGCAAAATACTAACTCTATTTCCAGTCGCTTTCACCAGTTCAGGACTAAACAAGTGCCTTTTCTGTCAACGACGAAATTTGGAACCGTCTGAATTGTCACATGGAGTCAAATCTTTCCTAAACCGTTGTAATGTGGAAATGTGCCAAATGCAATAAACCGCAAAAGCAAAGACGAATTAAATGCAATGCGGCATAACCAACAAACCTTTTCGTTTCGGGACTTCATTTGCACTCAATTTTGATTTGCTGGCCATGAAACATTGAATGAAGGTTGAGACTAACCTAGCAGAACCATCAGATGAGGGCATATTTAACATAACCGGCCTTAAGGCGCTTAGCTTACTAATTAGTTGCGGGGTTAGGCAAGATTGTGCCTCGTAACCAGTGTTGCAGTTTCCTATTTGCAGCTATTACTTTTATCTATAATTTTTCATTTATCATGATTAGGGGGTTCAGCCCCAAAAACTGATTTTGAGAAACTACACCCCAGCTGCCCGCTGCAAATCTGGGGAGAGAACTGTTGTTTGTCCATCTCGGAGGCAGGCTCAGCCATTTTTTCTTTCTGCACCCCCTCCTCTTCCCCTCTCTTCCCTCACCCCCATGGATTTTAGAAAATGTATATTATGATATAGCACATTATTGGTATTAACGGATGCAAATGACATTTCTGAACACCTTTAGCACCTTCACTTAGCTTTATATGATGATAACTAAAAGTCTTAATTGGTGCAACGGGGTTCGCGAAGGAAATGAACGTAACTTGGAATTTAACGCGCTGCCTTGTGGCCAGGAGTGTCTAGGTTCAGCAAGGTTTCAAGCCCCGTATCCCGTAAAAACCAGTATCTAGAGGCTGTTATGACACTATGATTTTTTTCTGACGGAGCAGATAGGTTTTGGACTTTATCATGCAGAATAATATTTTTCAGAGCGCGAGCCGAAAACAAGCGTTCAATGGAGCCCATGCACTCTTCGAATGGCAACAGCCTAGAATGCAAAGGAGTTTCAGCCACGACTAGGGGGTCCAATGCCTTTCTTGATTAGTTAGGGGCCCAGTACATTTCTTCCTCGATTCGAGAGGCGAATTAGGGCCGAATGACTCAATTTACTCCCAAAAGACACCACAAGAACTGACTTCCCCGGATTTCGTCCGTTTTTTTTCTCAAAGGCTGGGGCGTGGCGTGGGCTGTAGCCCTAGTTGGGGTGAGTGGGGGGGGGGGGGGGAAGAGGGATTGAACCCCGCTCCCCCCTGACTGAACAGCAAGCCACACCTCCGGCCTAGCAATAAACCACAGCTTGAAACCTTGCTGAACCTTGACACTCCTGGCCACAATCAGCGCGATGAATTCCAAGTTACGTTCATTTCCTTCGCGAATCCCGTTGCAACAATAAAGGCTTAAATCACCTTACAATGCGAGTACTTCTTACTGCTCAGGAGACCAGGGCAGTTGCGTTTCAGTCATAATATCAATAGACAGGCAGTACAACCAATGTAGCATCAGATATTGCACAGAGACATCGTTACCAAGACCAGCAGAAGCTGGTTTTTCCGGACGAGCCCGTTTTGTAAGGCGTGAATATCAGGTTTGAACGGTCACCAGAGAGGGCGTATCTGCCAAGCCCTCGTATATAAGCACGTTTTGCGTCACTCCAAGCATCCGGCAGTCGACTGCATTCATCATGAACAGTATCGTAAGTAATCACCCGCTTCTTAGTTTTCGGCTGGCGGTGAATCTCTTTCAGCTGAAGTAAGTCAGTAAGACGTCTTACGTGGCGTCGCAGGATAACTAGGAATAGGAAGCTCATACAATGAGCGTGAGTGACGCCTAAGGTAATCCGCCTTCCATGAGAGTTCAGCAGCATGGGGTATTATCCTGACAATAGTCGACAATCAGTGTATCGAGAGATAGCAGTCCAATGCAGAGATCGAGCAGACTACATCACCATCACAATAATTAGCAGCCGCGAATATCCGATAATGCCGCAATCTCCATTGTCGCGTGATCCATGTCAATGGCCGTTGCAACAAAGCTTTTGTCACAGGTGTTGCTGCTGCTCGTGGTTTCGTGCGCCTCGGCCTACTACCACGGTGCTGGTGCACGGTGCTGCACCAGCCCCTACGTCTACAGCGGCTACTACGGTGGCGTTGCTCCGATCTGGGTGGGTACAGGCAGTTTACCACCTCTGGGTGCACACCCGCTGTGGACTGCGTATGACAGATAAGTGACGGCCTCAGCAATGTGCTAGCAAGAACAATGCTACATCTCGGGTCAATAACTGCCGTCATAAAATAATAAATATCAGAATATGCTCAGGCATGGTAGATGTTTCATGTCATGCTCAAAAGCATCTTAAAGGAAAAGGCTGCTTTTGCTTGCTAAGCGTACTTAACTATCGAATAACAGTCCAATGCTAAGATCGAGCAAACTACATCATCATCACCATGACTACCAGCGACGAGTACCCGGCATTGCCGCAACCTCCATTTTCGTAAGAACCCTGTCAAAAGCCGTTGCAACAAAGCTCTTGTGAAAAGTCGTTGCAGCAAAGCTCTTACAGGCTTACTAACGACGCTGTTTGTCGTCCAGATGTATGTCCAGACGTGGTAGCTATTTCACGCCATGCTCAATATGGTTTTGAAAGAAAATACTGGTTTTACGTAATAAGCATACTTAACTATCGACTTACTGACGACTTACTAACTGCGCTGATTATCAACTATCCCGTAGTAATTGTACATTCGGTACAGATTGCATCTGTTTTGATCTCACCACGATTATTCCGCAGAGAAAGAAGCGGGCTGCCCCTGAGGCCCCTGCCGGTGACCAGAAAGCGGATGAGTCACTGTTCTACAACTACTATGGCACTTATCCGTACACTTACGGCGCGTACGACTACATTCACTACCTGAAGAAGCGTGAGGCTCCGGTCCAGGACCAGCAGGCTGAGGACTCTGTGCTCTACTCATATGGTGCCATGCCCTACTACTACGGAGTCCCGTACTACCTGCGCAAGAAGCGCGACGTCGACCAGAAGGCCGACAGTGCCTTCCTCACGTACTCGATGCCGTACAACTACGGATACTACGGCTATCCGTACTACTTCAAGAAGTAAACTTGTGCGCCCACCGATCTATGGACGGACTGACCCAGAGATTTCACCATCCATATGGCGTGCCTTTTAGACATGCTGTCCATTGGTCTGGTGACTACTTCTGTGAATAGATCAAAGCCATGCGAGTCTATTGTCTCTGTGTGTGGGTGTTTGGAGACATGTCAACGAGGAAAACAACGAACGCACCAGTTATCTCAACTATCTTTACAGCCCTTTGACCAACAGTGGCGTTGAAGCAATGAACTGAAGCTGGCCAGACGTCAACGACCCGTACTTAAAATCCTAAGATATAATACAAGAAGCTACTCATGCTTAATCCAAGCTGCCAGTTCCATGACACAACGGAGTGAGCATTTCTGCCACTTATCAACGGTTGTATGCTGTTAAACATGAGCTTTCTAAGTATGGGCAGGAATGACAATGCTTCCAATGCACGTGTTAACACGTATATAATTGTGAGCGGTCTCATGAGAGCTCTACCCTTGGCCCGCGTAAAAGTTTTCGTCAAATGGACTGCAAGAAGAAATGCGAACTCAAAATCGAGAGAGCTAGAGGGGTGCTCTGCATGTTTTGCGCGAAACCAGATTGCTTATATGGCGACTCTCCATCTGGTTTGCAAATGGATGTCGTTGCGCACCAGTTATGTGTGGTGCGATAACGTGATGTGTAACGATAGCAATTTGATAGGAGCACATTGTCAGCTCGCGTTATCCACTTTGGATTCCAACACAGGCAAGATCAATAACGCATTGCGCGCAGTGCACATGCATGTGTCTTATGCACACATTTTATTTCTATGCGGTGCAAAAATGGCAAGCATTAAAAAAGTGTCTCCCAATTTTACCATGACGGAACACAGTGGCTGCGGCATTTTTCAGCTCATGGTGACAACGAATGAGGTCTGGAAAAGCGGAATCTAAATAGCAAATGTCCCTAGTTCATTCGTCTTTGTACTAAGAAAATGGCGTCCTTTAACGGAACGTGTTCCGCGATGTGGTAGTCAAATATATGCAAGGTTACTCTATGTTTTCCAACGTTAGTGTTCATTGCAAATTCAAAAGAAATATTTCATTGTCCCAAGTGGCCGTTAACATTGTTTCACAACAAATGGAGACTAGAGGGCATGTCCGTCACACCAGAGAAGGTCAAATCCGGGTGAAAATGGTGCAAGGAATCAGTCAGCGGTGAAAAAAAGCTTCTGATTTACCGGATAAGATCAGTTACAAAAATTTACACTTTTGCGAAACAAACGGTGACGAAATCACGAAAATGAAACGAGTTGCACCAGAAAAAAACATATTACGACAGGTTATCCCAGCTCGACAAAACTCAAAGCTTACTATTGGTCTGTACTTGCTACCGCTTGCGGCGTGAGCACGTGTCGAAACATTGACGTTCCGCTGTATGAGCAGGCTGAGCCATATAATACTTTCAAACAAAGAAGCCTCAATCTATTCCGATAAAGTTTTTAGCAGATGACGGAGACGTCCTACAAAGTATACTACATCAGTGCTAACGCCACAGGTCAGTGGTTCCAACACACTTTTCCAAGGCTGTTCAGATCAGTGCTCTTCACATATTTTTTCAGCCAAGGTTTACTTCACATACTAAATAGCATAAAATACCAAATAACTGGGCGTATTACTAGTCGCAAGAGTCGTGGCTGGCTAAAGCATCTTGCAACGAACGTGATCAGTTTGCTACGCAGCGTTTTAAAGTGTCGTGTCGTTTGTGGCACATGGACTTGATCGCACGCCTCGCAGTGAAGCGTTGGGTTCAGTGTGGGGTTGTGGGCTGCTGTTGGTTGTATTCATGTCGTGATAAGCTGCCTGGCTGGCAGGACGTAGCTAATCGTCAATTTTGTAAGATAGGGGTGTAAAAAAGCCCTGCCGATGTAGGATTGATTGTGGATACCTGAGCTGTAGTTTCAGAGGTGAACGGAGGCCGTTGGAGCGACATATTTCAAGGGATGATCCGGGCCTTCCGGCTACTGAGAGGAACAGCGGCTTTGAGGTAAGAGGCCGAGGATCGCTGGCGCAGGCCTCTTTCATTGCTCATTGCAGTTATCATCATGCTTCATCCAAAGCTAAGTGAGAGTGCTGAAGGTGTTCAAAAATGCCGTTTGCATCCGTTGATACCAATTATGTGCTATATTGTAATGTGCATTTTGCAAAGTGCGTGGAAGTGAGGGATGAGAGAGGAAGGGGAGGGGGTGCAGAAAGAAAAAGTGGCTGAGCCTGCCTCGGAGACGCACTTAAAACAGTTTTCTCCCAAGATTTGCAGTGGGAAGGAGGGGTGTAGTTTCTAAAAATCAACTTTTAGGGCTGAACCCCATAAATATGATAAATGAAAAAGTATGGATAAAAGTGGTAGCTACAAATAGGAAACTGCAACACTGGTTACAAGGCACAATCCCGCCTAACCCCGCAACTAATTAGTAAGCTAAGCGCCTTTAGTCCGGTTATGTTAAGCATGCCCTCATCTGATGGTTCTGCTAGGTTAGTCTCAACCTTCATTCAATGTTTCATGGCCAGCAAATCAAAATTGAGTGCAAATGAAGTCCCGAAACGAAAAGGTTTGTTGGTTATGCCGCATTGCATTTAATTCGTCTTTGCTTTTGCGGTTTATTGCATTTGGCACATTTCCACATTACAACGGTTTAGGAAAGATTTGACTCCATGTGACAATTCAGACGGTTCCAAATTTCGTCGTTCACGGAAAAGTCACTTGTTTAGTCCTGAACTCAGGCGATAGATGGTTAAAGTGGCAGGAGATAGAGTTAGTATATTGCAGTGCATGCTAGCAAAGCGTGTTTGCGTATTGCAGCCATATGTAACGAATATACTAAGAGTAGGGGAAGTTAAGCATATCAAGTTGGCAAATGTACCAGATGTTTTTGTTGGAAATCGAGGCAGGTGTCAAAAGACACACATTTTATAACTAGTCCTGCGGACCGGTGTCCAGCATAAAGGCTGAAGACATCATGATGGATGAGTCCTACTCCACCTGTTCTGTCACTACAATTCCGGGAACTCCGGGAGAACGTGTCGCTCGACGACATTTCCTCCCTGATGGCAAAGGAGAGGCGGGAGGGAGGCGTCCACGCAAGCTGCTGTTGGGGCTCGCATTCATCCCACGTGAATGACTGTGATGATGATCACGTGGACGATCACCCAGTCGGTGATTACGCCCAGCAGGAAGACTTTGTATAGGCGAACACCCCGTCAGAATGACATAAAAAACTATCTGCATAAGAACTCACCACGGTGATGACCAGTGCAACTTCGGCTAGATCTCTGCGGCACGCATGGTGCAGTTTAGACACTGCCTCTGTTTAAAAAACTGGCGTGCAGTTTGCATCTTTAAAAGATGAGACCAGTCTCAGACCAATAAAAGGCATGTAGATCTGATCAATAAGGCAGTGTATGCGGGGGGCTGGCAAGCACGCCCGATCAAGCAGCCGAAGGTCTGGATCCTAAAAACCAACCGTTAGCTTAACCCTGAGGCGCCTCGCACAGTGCTGGAAAAGGTGGCTGTGCACGTGCACGTAGCAGCGAAATGCGGTGTTGCAGGTCTGCAACCCTTAACCGATCACAATCTCCATACAACTTAAAGCATTTATGACCATTTTGACCTTTGAGAAAGACAAAAGTTACCTTCCAAAAGCATTGGAGCATTATCCCAAGGTATAGCACTCACTCCTTATCAGCGCCCTTAAGCAGGCAGAGCGCCCCTGGTGGTCAGAAAGAGTACACTGAGCGACCAGAGGACTCACAAATTGACCAGATAAGGGTAAATGAGTATCTAGAGGCTGTTATGACACTTAATGATTTTTTTCTGACGGAACAGATAGGTTTTTGAATTGTATCATGCAGAACAATATTTTTCACTTCGCGAGCCGAAAAGAAGCCTCCGATAGAGCCCATGCACTCTCTGAATGGCAACAGCCCAGAACGCAAAGGCGTTTTCAGCCACGACTAGGGGGCTCAATGCCTTTCCGCATTAGATTAGGGGCCCAATACATTTCTTCCTCGATTCGAGAGGCGAATTAGGGCCGAGTGACTCAACTTACTCCCAAAAGACACCACGAGAACTGGCTTCCCCCGGATTTCGTCCGTTTTGTTCTCAAAGGTTGGGGCAGGGTGTGGGCTGTAGCCCTAGTTGGGGTAGGGGAGCGGAGGAGGGATTGAAGCCCGCCCCCCCCCCCTTGACTGAACAGGAAGCCACACCTCTGGCCGAGCAACAAAGCACAGCTTGAAACCTTTTCCGAACCTAGGCACTTCTGGCCACAAACCAGCGTGATAAAGTCCAAGTTACGTTCATTTCCTTCGCGAATCCCGTTGCAACAATAAAGACCTAAATCACCTTACAATGCGAGTACTTCTTACTGCTCAGAAGGCCAGGGCAGTTCCGTTTCAGTCATAATATAAATAAACAGGCAGTACAACCAGTGCAGCATCAGACATTGCACAGAGACATCGCTACTAAGACCAGCAGAAACTGGTTTTTCCGGACGAACCCGTTTTGTACGGTGTGAATGTCAAGTTTAAATCGTCACCAGAGAGGGCGTATCTGCCAAGCCTCCGTATATAAGCACGTTTTGCATCACTCGAAGCATCCGACAGTCAACTGCATTCATCATGAAAAGCATCGTAAGTAATTACCCGCTTCTTAAATTTCGGCTAGCGGTGAATCTCTTTCAGCTTTAGTCAGTATGACGTCTTGCGTGGAGCCGCAGGATAGCTAGGAATGGGAAGCTCATACGATGAGCCTGAGTGACGCAGTAGGAAATGTATCTCCCATGAGAGTTCAACAGCATAGGATATTATGCCGAGAATAGTCGACCATCAGTGTATCAAGAGATGAAAGTCCAACGCAGAGATCTAGCAAACTACATCACCATCAGCATCATTAACAGCCACAAGTATCCAGCGTTACCGCAATCTCCATTTCCGTACGAACCCGGTCAATAGCCGTTGCAACAAAGCTCTTGCTACAGGTGTTGCTGCTGCTCGTGGTTTCGTGCGCCTCGGCGTACTACCACGGTGTCTACACCAGCCCCTACGTCTACAGCGGCTACTACGGTGGCGTTGCTCCGATCTGGGTGGGTACAGGCATTTTACCACTTCTGAGTGCAGACCCACTGTGGACTGCGTATGACAGATAAGTGACGACCCCAGCAATGTGCTAGCAAGAACAATGCTACATCTCGTGTCAATAACCATCATGAAAAAGATGAATATGAGGAGACAGACATGTCCAGACATGGTAGCTGTTTCACGTCATGCTCAGTAGCGTCTTAAAGGAAAAGGCTGTTTTTACTTGATAAACGTACTTAACTATCGGCTTATAGTCCAATGCAGAGATCGAGCAAACTACATCAACATCATCATGTCGAGCAGTCACGGGTATTCGGCATTGCCGCAACCTCCATTTTCATAAGAACCCTGTCAAAAACCATTGCACCAAAGCTCTTTTAGACTTACCACAGATGCTGATTGTTGTCCAGATGTATGTCCAGACATGCTAGATGTTTCACGTCATGTGCAATAGGGTTTTAGAGTAAAAGGCTGTGTTTGCTTGATAAGCATGTTTAACTATCGACTTACTAAAGACTTACTAGCAATGCTATTCGTTAACCATCCGGTACTTATTGCATCTGTGTTGATCTCACTACGATCATTCCGCAGAGAAAGAAGCGGGCTGCCCCTGAGGCCCCTGCCGGTGACCAGAAGGCGGATGAGTCACTGCTCTACAACTACTATGGCGCTTATCCGTACACTTACGGCGCGTACGACTACATTCACTACCTGAAGAAGCGTGAGGCTCCGGTCCAGGACCAGCAGGCTGAGGACTCCTTGATCTACTCGTATGGTGCCATGCCCTACTACTACGGAGTCCCGTACTACCTGCGCAAGAAGCGCGACGTCGACCAGAAGGCCGACAGTGCCTTCCTCACGTACTCGATGCCGTACAACTACGGATACTACGGCTATCCGTACTACTTCAAGAAGTAAACTTGTGCGCCCACCGGACTATGGACTGACTGACCCAGAGACTACCCCATCCATATGGCATGTCTTGTAGACGTGTTATTCACTGCTCTGGTCATGGTAGCTACTTCTGTGAATAGATCAAAGCCATACGAATATGGTGTGTGGTTGTGTGTCAACAAGGAAGAGGACGAGCCCACCAGCTATTTTAAGTAGCTTTAGAGCTTCTTGAGCAGCAAAGGCCTTATAATATTACTCTGAAGCTGGTCAGACGCTAACAGTCTTTTCCGGATTTCTAAAATACCATACGGGAAAAACCTAAGCTTTATCAAAGTTACCAGCACCATGACGCAACGGAATGAGGATTTCTGCCGCTTATCAGTGGTTGTATACTGTGGAATATGAGCTTTGCAAGTAGGGGCAGGGATGAAAAAACTTCCAGCGCACATGTTAACCCGCACATAGCTGTGAGAGGTCTCGTGAGAACTTTTATCTTCACCTGCGTACCGACTTGCGTCAAGTGGACTGCAACACAAAATGCGAATTCAAAATAGAGAGAACTAAAGGCGTGCTCTTTATGTCCTCAGGGAAACGAGATTGCCTGCAAGGCGGTCGCTTGGGAAAGACTCAGATCCGACGTTTGACTGCATGTCCGTCTAATCCTCTGTCCACCTGTATGTGTTGTCCAACATTGGAGCGTCTAACACCACATCGCGTCGGCGAATCTCGACACCAGAGGCACCATCGGCAGCGCTGGCTTGGGCAGACAATGGTGCCGGTTTTGGAGCGATCGGCGCCGCCAGCCGGACCTCTGAAGAGTTCTCGTAATGATACTTTCAGCTCAAACGGAGGTTGCCACTGCCTTCGGCCGGGGGGGGGGGGGGTATCATGAGCCCCGCTGCGGGGGGGGGGCGTGCTTTTGAGGTCAGCAGACGTGCGCGGTCAATGGCGTGACCTGCTGGTGCGCTAAAAGATTTGGACTCGGGTTCCTCACAGTGTCGAACACAGTGACGGAGGAAATTCGGTGGGTGGAGAGACTCCCGCCGAACGGCACCCAACTTAGAGTGTCTCGTGCCCCAGATGCTCGCGTGGCGCGCCTGCTCAATTTGTTCACTTTTCCTTGTCACTCCATTGCAGAGACTTAGACGGCTCGGTGTGGCGTTGTATGTAATGGCCCCGAAGACGGACGGATGGTTGAGTGATCGCTTCTGATCGAGGCCGGTTCACAGGCGGCTGTGTCTCCTATTTGAGGCGTGACTTCCAAGATCGGTATCCCGGTGCCTTTGTCGCCAACCAACAACGCTAAGGTGATGAAGTTTGGCCGGCAGGATCGTGACATACGTGTCAGTAGATAAGCGACTGTTTTGCGACCCAACGGCTTCAGCCTCACTGTGCGGGAAGTGCCTTTGTCGCCAACCAACAACGCTAAGGTGATGAAGTTTGGCCGGCAGGATCGTGACATACGTGTCAGTAGATAAGCGACTGTTTTGCGACCCAACGGCTTCAGCCTCACTGTGCGGGAAAGTTCGCGCTGAGTTACACCTGTCTTCTGTGGGGAGTTGGTCTGGATTGACACTTGAAAGACACTATTACATACGCAATATTCATCTATACGCATATCCATATCGCATATTCATAGCTGCCTACAATTTCCTAGATGAAGGAAATATTAGGGAGCTTGAATGAGCATTGGGGCGGATGGAGAGGATTCTAGGTAAGTGCAGGTAAGTGCAGGTAGGCACTCTAGGTAAGTGCAGCTGAATACAACCCCCCCCCCCCCCCCCCTGTTTCCATACAAGTGTACACCGATTTTATGGACGCCTCAAAAGCACTTTCGGCTTAATGATGTTTCTGGCATGGATGCAAAAGGTCATCAAGATAATGCATGGGTATATCAAATATATTTTGGAGCCTCACATTTTGAAGTCCGGTTTTCACTTTGGGAAACAAAATACAAAGGTGTCGTTGCCGAATCTTAAATGGACGCCGTGGCAGGCGTCCCGGCACCCACCGAGTCTTTGTCGTGGAACTCCTGACGTAATCGTGGCAGGCGTCTCGGCACCCATCGAGACTCTGTCGTAGAACTCCTGACTTAATAGTGGCAGGCGTCTCGACACCCATCGAGTCCCTGTCGTAGAACTCCTGACGTAATAGTGGCAGGCGTCTCGGCACCCACCGAGTCTCTGTCGTGGAACTCCTGACGTAATCGTGGCACGCGTCTAGGCACTCATCGAGTCTCTGTCGTGGAACTCCTGACATTATCTTCACGCTAGATTTATCAGTGATCGATCATAGCTCATAAAGGCGAAGTGGTCATGCGGTGGGACAGTGACGTCGTTGACCTGACCAGTGACGTCAGTGACCTTTGTGAAAGCAGTCCCCAGTCATACGAAAGATTGAATGAATATCTGTCGCATAAGCAATTTTGACCTGTCAAAGGTGAACTTCCCATTATCCAAACCATTCCCCACCAAAATATTGTTATCATCCATTTATTCTATGATCACACCATAAATGTCCACATTTCATAGTACAAGAAGCATATTACTGCCGTCAATACAATATGCAGCGACCCCTACGACCTGTCTTGACCTCAGAGGTGTCGAAATGACCCCTTAAAGAAAACAAGCAAACTTGGACAACTTGAACAATGATGCGTCTGTTCATGTCATGTCACCCCATCTTGTTCAGTGTGTCAGCTACCGGTAAGGTATGGGAACTGCCGTTTTATAGCAGACACTCCTAAACTCGGTCATTTCCAGAAATACAGACAGCGAAGAACACGTCGGATCCTATGTAACTACTTGTTGCCTCTGGAAACTGCATGAAACTGCGACCAATTGATGCAAAACGTTTCCTCAAAGTCTCGAGGACCGGGATGAACCGATTTAACCAAATTTGACGTCGTGAACATACGGACGTCGTTTTCCCACAGCCTGGCGCGCCATAATTTTAGTTGGACGATAATTTTGTCATCAAATCAGCCTGACGCTGAATATTGGGCTGCCGGCTGATTCGTTTAGTGTTCCATAGATCAGTTCTTATTTCTCTCTCACTCAAGACAAACAGTCCCAGAGCATTCATTGCTTCGCATCATGTATTCTATGTCAACATTACATCAAAGCCATCTACGCTTGAGCAAAAGTCAGGTGTGAGTGGAATGAAACGACCAGCCACACTGGAAGTCTCCTGGGAGGTCGAATCCAGTGGAAAAACGCTTACTTCTTATAGAAGGCCCACGGATATCCATAAGCGCTGTACACTGTGGGAGCGTACCCAGAGTACAGAGAGCTGTACACAAGGGCGCTGTCAGCTTGCTGATCGTTGGAGTGTTCTTCAGGGGCCGCGCGCTTCTTGCGAAGGAAAGGCAGACCGTAACTGTAGGCGGACGGGTATCCATAAGCATAAGCGCTGTACGCTGTGGGAGCGTACCCAGAGTACAGAGAGCTGTATACTAGGGCGCTGTCGGCCTGCTGGTCGTTGGAGTGTTCTTCAGGGGCCGCACGCTTCTTGCGAAGGAAAGGCAGACCGTAACTGTAGGCGGACGGGTATCCATAAGCATAAGCGCTGTACGTTGCGGGAGCGTAACCAGAGTACAGAGAGCTGTATACAAGAGCGCTGTCGGCTTGCTGGTCGTTGGAGGACTGCTCGGGGGCTGCACGCTTCTTGCGGAGGAACGTGTCCGCGGGGACACCACGCTTCTTCCTCAGCTGAAAAACAAAATAAGCGTAAAACAGCGTAGGGTGTAGCGTTCGTTGAACATGTTTTTTTCCAATTCCAATGACACTGCTTGGCTTGTACAGCCCTGTAGACATTAACGCTCATAGGAGTACATGCTTGCATGGGCAGGGCACAGAACTTGAAGATCACAATTTAAAATCCTTACTTAGTGAGCTCTCACACCGAATTGGAAACCCCAGCTCCTTTACAAGAAGCACTACGTTGTGCTATTGTTACGAAAATGTCCCCCCAGGTTGTGGTCTACCTCTGAAAGCATTGCTTGTCACTACTCACGAAGAACGGGCTGTAGTAGCTCGCTGGAAGCGAATGCGCAGGATACGTGTAGTAGGCATACTGTGCAGAAGCACAGCTCACTATTGCCAACAGCAGGACCTGCGGACGGAAATGAAGAGAAAACGCGTCGCAGTTCACTAGTCACACGGAAACGTACACAAACGAAACGAATAAAAAACGTGCTGCAGTTCATTAGTCACACAGGAACGTACACAAACGAAGCGAAGAGAAAACGTGCTGCAGTTCATAAGTCACGCGGAAACGTACACAAACGAAGCGAAGAGAAAACGTGCTGCAGTTCATTAGTCACACGGAGACGTACACAAACGAAACGAAGAGAAAACGTGCCGCAGTTCCGTAGTCACACGGAAACGTGGCTGTTGGTTGTAGGCAGAGCATACGCTTACCACAGTGCCTGGGCTCTGTGGCCGGCATTTGCAAACTGGGCAGATCTGAGATCACCTTTTGTGGAACGAGCGCAAGTAGGGCGACGGAGCCAAGATGGGGGGATGCATGCGGCGGTTTCGCAGCATCAGCAACATAATGGGAGCGCAGTGACCTAAACATTTGTTTAGCTCATCACTTTATGGAATATGACTGTCCTAGAAGCAAGAGAAGTAGAAAGGTAGACGGATGGAAGGGTATGGTAGCATAAACATATTAAATAACAAGCACCAACATATCAGATACGACCAAGCCACCTAAGGTGTCGACCGATATTCCGTCATGCGTTTTTATAGGTGTTGCAGATATCCGTCGCTGCAGGTCAGGCATACATCCACGTGATTGCTACGACATTTGCTTTGGCTGTTTGAGTTGCATACTAATATCTGCTCTGTGATACAGGATGCCGAGTCAAACATGTCTGCAATGCATGTCTCGATAGATCAGAAATGCACTGTGAAAACGACATAAGTTTAAATCATATATATATGTATATATATATATATATATATATATATGTATGTATGTATGTATGCATCTATATATATATATATATATATATATATATACATATATATATATATATATATATACACACACAAGTATGCATCATCACTTCATCGTTCTTATCTTTTATCTTTTTCATGCTTATGGCTTATGTTGTGGACATGTCTGCCTCCAAAAATGGGCAAACGCCTTGGTAGCAGCGCTGCCGCTTTGCCTTTTCCTTGCCCAGTTTCATCAAACCAATTTCTGTACGCTGCAATTGCCACCCCTAAAATCGCCCACAAAGCGGCAAACATCATTCAAGCACACATCACTGCCAATGCCGCCTCGTAAACGCCAGGTGGTACTTACCACGCACTTCATCTTGCCGAGCTATAGATCCTGGTCTGCTGCCGGTGCTCGCCGGTTTTATACTGCTCGGCAGAAGCCTCACGCCGAGAGCGCCAATCCTGCGCATGCAACGTTGTTTGTAACGGCAGAAATGCCCGAGGATCGCGCTGGTAATGTGACCTTACATCGCTGAGCGGCCGTGTTGTTAACGAGCTAGGGCGCGTCTGTCTCGCTGGTAGGCAGATTAATAGGAACGCGGCGCGCCGCACTGATTTTTACGCTCAGTCATCAAAGTCATGCTCAAGCTTTGGTGGATGTAATTTAACGGCAAAGATGTTTTAGACCTCGAAAGTCGTCATATTAATCACGAAGCTCCTCAGTGCTGGCGTGTTTTCCTCCCGTTTCAAGTCACTCACCAATGTCAATAACTTGCAAGAAGGCCGCAAGAACTCATGTGTAAAGGAAGAGCGTTCCCATGTTGATTTCGTTCAAGTGTGGTTCATTGTTTCTTTCATAATGAGGTCCGATCACATTCATGTAACTGCATCACACACAACTGGTTTCCAACGAAGTTCCTTTCCAGATGAGACGGAGGACCGGAACGGGCTGTCGAGTCACACTTAGCGTTGCGGGTCGATCCTCCACGCAGGTCCCATGCCGTCGGTTAAGACCGCGACATGTTGGGGATTTAACTAGAGCACTAAACGTATGTCCACCATGTATCACGGGTCATGTGAAGCTGTAGAAGGACTTCTCTTGCGTGCGCGCTTTATGCGCTCTATGAAGACGTAGCCAAAGGCTTACCCTCTAAGGCAACTATGCGTCCCCTTTGTTAACGAAGTAAAAAAAGACTATAACGCGTGAGTTGTCGTGTATCATTTTTTTCACGACAAACAAGTTGAGAAGCCTATGACTGCTGCGGGTGATACGTCCCACACCACGGATGCAGTTTCCTTCTCACTTGGGGGGGGGGGGGGTACTCAGTCCCCCCCCCCCCCCAACTTTGGAAATAACGAAGTCCAACTCTGGGGAGAAGCCTATTTGTTGTTGTATTTTGCGGGTCGGTTGGGTCATTATTCACTGTTAAGCCCCCGAAACTCTCTTTGTGCAACATCGCCCCGGTCCCATAACACCTGAAAGCGTAAAGTGAGGCAAACATTTTTTGAGGCAAAAGTGCGTGATAACACCCTGGTTTGATATTTGGAGGATAAGCCCAATGAAATCTGGATCTTTGCGAAAGGCCATTTTGAAATGGAACGGTGCTCTGTTGGTGTTAACTTCCATAGTGGTGGATGACGCTCATGTACATGCACATACAAGCTCTCCAGGCATAATTGTTTTATACAAATGTAAGTGCAAATAAAATACTCCTTTGTGCTCTACAGAACCGGCAACTGCAGGTAGATTATCGTATCATATTTCAGGAATTGTAGTGAAGGAGGTTTACGTCTCGCCAGCTTCAATATATGGTTTCAAATCCATTCGTGTGAAAAAGCTGTAAAGCCATTTGAAATAAAAATAAACCATTTGGTTCGTTGTCTTCCTGCCGATTCTTCCCCCGCACACACAACATATTCGTATGGCTTTGATCTATTCACATAAACAGTTACCACGGCCAGAGCAATGAATAGCACGCCTAAAAGGTGTGCCATATGGATGGAGTAGTCTCTGGGTCAGTCAGTCCATAGTCCGGTAGGCGCACAAGTTTACTTCTTGAAGTAGTACGGATAGCCGTAGTATCCGTAGTTGTACGGCATCGAGTACGTGAGGAAGGCGCTGTCGGCCTTCTGGTCGACGTCGCGCTTCTTGCGCAGGTAGTACGGGACTCCGTAGTAGTAGGGCATGGCACCATACGAGTAGATCAAGGAGTCCTCAGCCTGCTGGTCCTGGACCGGAGCCTCACGCTTCTTCAGGTAGTGAACGTAGTCGTACGCGCCGTAAGTGTACGGGTAAGCGCCATAGTAGTTGTAGAACAGGGATTCGTCCGCCTTCTGGTCACCGGCAGGGGCTTCAGGGGCAGCCCGCTTCTTTCTCTGCGGAATAATCGGGGACAGGTCAGTATCATGCATCAAACGTTGTGGCAAGACGCGATGATAGCGTTTGTTTGCTTTTCCTGTTTCAGGCCAAGTCGGCGACGCCTCGCAACGCCTAGATGCCCCAGTCCTTCACATATCTGAAATGATGGTCAGATGTGCCCACCCAGTGCACTTTTTGCTACCAGCAAAATGTTAACAAAATAGCGCATACTTGATGCCAGGAAGTGCACAATGGACGTCGAAATCAAACGTCAAGAAAAGCATCATGCTGTAAGGACCACCAACCTATGTTGAAGGTCCAAGTTCACGGAAGGCACACGACTCACCCAGATCGGAGCAACGCCGCCGTAATAGCCGGTGTATGGGATGACGGAGTGGGCACCGTAGTAGTAGTACGCCGAAGCGCACGAAACTACGAGAAGCAGCAGCGCCTGCAAGGAATGGAGGTTGATTATAGCAGTAAGGAGACCACACAAGACAGACATCACGAGATAGTGCAAGAAAGGAGCGTGAGGGCTTTTGAGGATGTACTTGAGGAGCAGAAGATGCCGACAAGTGCAAGTCCCGAAAGGTTTGTAGCTTCAGAATATGCGCTGGACAGCGGTATTATCAATACGAACGTTTGCGTCAGAAAAGCGTTTGGGGACCGAATGAGATCGGCAACAACACAAGGCGCAAACAGCTCACTGCGGAGACATTAGCGAAAGACAACCGTAAGACACGGGTTTGTTCTTACGAGGGTCTTCATGTTTGACTTCGCTTCGTTGTGGGATGCCTTGGTGACAGAAAGACAAGCTTATATACGATCATTTTACGGGCACGCCTTCCCTGTGCACCAATCAGAAGCACTCATTGGCGGTTGGGACCGGACAGACCTGCTTTGCACAAATTGCCCGGGCACCTTGATGTTTGAAAATGTGGCGCGCGACAAACCTCGTCCGACATCTGACCAAATGGCGTCCAGCGTTCTTACTTGACAAAATAGATCGCGACTCAGAATATGCTTACAAATCACTGTGAGAGAATGTTCCAAACAAATCATGGAAGCTGGATTTTGTCTTCCTTGTTTTGCCTCACTTAATGCAAAAGAAAGCATGCACCTGTTTTAAATATCTAACGAGCAGTTTAAGACATCGTAAAAATGCATGACACATTTGATTAAGAACTTACAATGTGATGTCCTCCACCCAGCATGTATTTTGTGAATCGGGAAAAATCGGAAGCATTTTCACAATATCATGCAATACATGTTGCGTATTGCGTTATTGCGTATATATATATATATATATATATATATATATATATATATATATACACGCGCTGAAATTCGTTTTTAACAGGACAAATCAGGTTTTTATTTCAAGACTCCACAAAACTGTTTCGTCAGACATATTCTCTGTGTATGTGATGGTGATGTTCACTTATGTCTTGGACAATATCTTAACGGGGAGCATTGCTTCCAGAAGCAACAAACGTCGTGACGTTAAGGATACCTTTCAAGTGCTGATGCACATTAACTACCGTGGTGTTACTGCATGTGCTTACATGGCACCTGCATCACAAAATAAACATATCGTGGAAATTTTGCTTCACCTGCTGGTGATGTCCGCCACACCACGGAGTGACATGATTGGAATGATGTTCTTATGACGTCATGAATGCCAAGGTGACTTTTAAATACTCATCGCGGTATACTTTTCCCCATTTGTGCGGGCTCGTAGCTCAGAATCAAGAGGGGCTGAGGTATCCAGGTGCTCAGGTGTTAAGAAAGGCAGTGTTGTGAACAGCACCGAAGGTCTTCAAGATGGCTTTCAGTTCAAAGCCCCATGTTTGCGTGGAACACTCCCTTCAATGTCTCTGACCGAGGGGCGACCCGCACGTGCGTTGGTTGTGTACATCTACGAGCATGTAGGCAATGGTAGAAGCCATATTCTGCGCTTCACGCAAACCTCGTAGCACCATATTGTCAGCTGGCCGGGTCTTAGTGGGCTAGGCCTTCAAGCCTGTGGAACAATCAACATCATTGGCCAACTAAATTGCGCACATAAACCCAATTCCTTCGAGACGTTTACGCATGCATACTGGCGGTAAGTTCCGATTTTTTCAATATCGGAAAAGGCATTGCTAGTTTCCATCATGTGTCCAGCCGGTTTTGTAAAAGACAAACTTCTTGAAATCCTCGTGCTGCCTCCTGAAATTTTGCCTTTTCAAAGACGCCGTTTTGTTTTATATGGATAATGTTGATGAGGTGTGGAAGGAATGTTTTTTAACCCTTGTCGTGTAACATAAGCAGGTGGCGGCTGGCAGCGAGCAAGTGTAGCAGAACATGGCTCCGTGATTTCTCTAGTCATCTTGGTCCTCAGAAGGTATTCTCCAGACCCTCTGCTCTCAACGCAGCTAATCACATGCCAGTTCTGCGTGCATATGTCTTTAAAAGCATGTCTTTAAAAGCAAAGTGTGTTTGCATGCCGCCGCCGTCATGTCAATTCATATGACAGATGTTCTGATTCCCCAGAATTTTCTAGAATTTTTTTCAGAACCACTCCACTCATCAGTGTCACTGTCGGCGTCACTCGAAGCCCGCAGGTCTCGGATGACGTCCGCGCATGTAGAAGGGCGCCCTCAGGGTTAGGCGTTCCCTTACGAAGATCATCTACGCACCCCCGCAGGCAACGGCTAGCGCTTGGCGGGCACAATGGGGAGGAATTATAGACATACGTTGGCGCCGTCTGTCGGCCGGAATCTAAGCTCCACGCCGGCGCAACAGTTTACCAACGTCCGAGGGAAGAGGCGTGGCTTTGACCTTGGACGACACCAAGGTCAAAGCGGTCAAACAAAGGCACATCTGTGCGCGCGGCGCGCCAGGCCTTTACAGAACGTCAATAACCGGAGCTGGTGTTGTTTCAGCGGTACCCAGACTGGATCTCCCGCGCTTACCGAACGGTTGATGGATGGAAGACGCGTTAAACGTAATCATGCAGGTTATCGCATTGAAATAGTTGATGTTTTTCAGCGTGTCTTTCCTGCCAGCCGACAACTCAAGCGCTCTGGGTAGTCAGTCTATTCGTTGGCATGCCAAATAAGATTAAAAAGAATAATGCAAGGAGACTTAAGCTCGAATTCAGATTGTACGCATCCACTATCCACGACATTCTTTGCCACTGCCGACTTCTAAAAACGACTATGCAGTCCTTCCCGTATACTACGCTAAAGCGTCGTTTACCATCGTAACGAAGGACGGAGCAGGCATGTAGGCGTCGCGAAGTGATAAACAAAACGCTGCATTGAAAATGTATCGAGAGCAGTGGCGGATCCACAGGGGCTGCGGGGTCATGCCCTCGCCCCATTGGGTGCCGAATGGGTCCATGACCGGCTAAACGGACGCAGTTTTGCTTAAAAGCAAAACATAGAAATGGGTGTTTTGGGGGCCTCCAGACGACCAAGTTAAGTCGCAAGCGATAGTGAAGTTCCCGTGAGCCGAAAAGAATATCTTGCTGATTGAAAGGGTGGTCATTGAGAATATTTTGATGCTCATCACGCTGTCCAGAGGTCTTACGCTGTTGCCGGGGTCCTGTATGTCCACTGGCCGGGCCAATCCGATCGCTAAGAAGTCTTGCACGGGCTTAATCTCTGCATTTGCTCGAGGGGCCCTACCCTATTGTCGGGGCCCTAATTGCTAACATGTCGGGTCACTCTTGATCGATCAGGGTCCCTCAATAGCCTTTTTCCATTCGCCTCGAAGATTCTAAATGTTATTGACTGGGCCCATGTATGAACCTACAGAGGTACTCTAGGTTGCCCTTTTGCATTGGTCTCGGGCTCATTCCACTTTCTCGGAGGGCCCTAGGCTGGTCCTGGGCCCATATACGTAAACGCACTGAGGCACTCGATGCTCAGGGACCTTCCACATTGATGCATGACTCTTTCCCTTCGATCCCATCTGTGGAGGACTATTCAATCTTGTCGGAACTCTTTCTGCCAATTAGCCCGGGCACTCTTGATCGGACAGCGGCCCGCTGCAACGGTCTCGGAAACTTCGTTCTCGCTCGGAGGATCCTACGCTTTTGTCGGGATCCTAGATATTCCTCAGCCAGAGCACTTCAGATCGCTCAAGGCATTAAGTCGTGTACAATGACCTTGGGCTCTTCCCGTCTGCTCGAAGGGCCCTGTGCTCCAGCCGGGGCCCTATAGTTGATCTGCCGGGGCACTCCCGATCGTTCAGGGGCCTACCACATTGGTCTTGGGTTCTTCTCGCTTGCTATGAGCAGTGACGCACACAGGGGTACAGGGGACACGTGCTTCACTTAGGTCCCAATTTGAGGGCCTGATAGACCCGAAATGTCTGCTGGGGGGTCGTATTCAGCGGTCCCGGCACGCGGGGACGGGCCACCAAATGATACTCAAGGGTTCTTTGCACCGATCGGGGACCCCTGAGTCCATAGACCTCTATGTCGGCAAAGCTCCACCAGTATCACACGGTCGACACCGTGTCAGTTTTGGTCCGCGGGCCCGCTTCCCAAGCATCTACAAAGCCGTGGCCAGCGATTTACATGGGTCGGGGCCACTGCATCTGTCACGGGCCCACAACGCTTAACAGGGGGGTCCTGTATTGGCAGGGGACCTCGAGTCGACCAAATGCAGCGTTCGATTAGGCCCGAAGAGGGGCGCGGAGGCCACCGGAACCGTCGACCAAGGGCCCGATTAAAGGGCACAAGGGCCCAAAGGACTGGCTGTAGGACACATAAGGGATCTCGACTCGTAGAGCTGTAGCCTGAACTATCAGAGGGGTTCTTGCACCGATACATGACCCCCTGGGACAATGCGGACCTCTATGTTGACCAGAGACGACCAACACCGAACAGTTGCTCCCCGTCGTTCTGAAACCTGGAGGCCCATTCCCCAAACAGGAGCAAGGTCGGGATCCGCGATTTGCATTGGTCGGGCTAGTCTGGATATGGGCTGAAAAATTACAACGCGTGTCATCCGAACGGATTTTTATGGAGTTTGTGCGGGACGTATGCAATTGCGCGTTGCTGTGACATCAGAGACGAAAATGTAAGCCCACATAGTGCCAGGGTAATGAAAAGAGGGGGCAGTGGGACTTCATAGTAGCTGCTCTTGGAATTTCAAGCTCGTCACGGCCACAAGCCACTTATAGCTCGTTGCTGGTGACGAACTGATTCAGTGTCGAACCAGTTGATCAAATCCAAGAGAATAGATCAAATATTATCTGAAATCATTTCGGGAAGCTAGGGATTCGAATCAACCTCTATTCGCGGACAATTTGGATGATTCCTGCATCGATTCTAAATTCGAATCGAAACGAGCACAACTCTGCGTGCGGACATTCCAAATTCATAGACTTGCACGCATTTTGAGACGAACGTGTTAGCCATCGTGATCTGAGAACCTTGCACAGTTTGTGACACAATACCGCGCATAAACACTCCAGGATTCACTCAGCGTGGTTCGATGTAAAGTTCAGGCAGGCATCCATTAACGCGGAGCCGTTCTTTTTTAGCTTGTCGGGTACGTAAACGGAGGAGGGTTCCCATCCCAATTCCTTATGGGAGAGAAGTAGTGGCTCCACCAGCCGCTTTTGCCGAGACGGCACTAGTGCTAACACAGGAATGCCGCGGACAAAAACAAGTCGGCCATCCCCGGCGGCCGCACGCAATGATGGCTCTAAATCGGCGTCCAGCCGTGAACCTAGCGAGTTAGCGGCCGCCTCCCGTGGCGGTCAGCGGGGGAGGGGCGCGGGTTTGACATTGAACGAGTCGGAGTTCACTGGCAGGGCTTAGGCCGACCGCCGGGCAAACAAATAGCGTCAGGTGACAAGGCCAACCACTCGTCTGCCAGGCGGCCTGTCCAGATGCGGGACGAGCCCACCTGGGGGGCGCGCCCCTGCACAGCTGCGCACGCCGACGACCGGCTGCCGGCTCACCCTCGCAGCTTACGTGATTTTGACACGTGTCAGCGCTCGCACCATCAAATCATCACCGAGGATATGTACTTTAAACAGTCACGCGCAAACGTTTTCCTTCCTCACGATACCCGGACGCGCTTGTCATCGTAAAACTTTTGTGTTACACGGCAAAGGTACACGTTGCACATGGTTCATTGTTGTTGTGTTTTTTTTGCAACCGCAACCTCCCATAACCGTGGGGCTCAGATTTCTAGTCGCCCGTAAACGTAAGGCTCAAATATGTAGCCGCCCGTAACCGTAGGGCTCAAATCCGTAACCACCCGGAACCGTGAGGCTCAAATCCGTAGCCACATATAACCATAAGGCTCAAATCCGTAAACGCCCGTAAACGGAATGCTCAGAAGTAACCTCCCGTAGGCGTAAGGCTCAAATTCTCAAGCGCCCGTGATCGTAAGGCCTAATCTGCAACCGCCCGTAATCGTAAGGCCTAATCTGCAACCGCCCGTAATTGCAAGGCCTAATCTGTAACCGCCCTTAATCGTAAGGCTCAAATCCGTAACCGCCCGTAACCGCAAGGTAACGAGTTTTATAGCTGCCTGTACCAATGTTTTAACTTTTCAAAACGTATCAAACGAACGTGTTGAGTGTTTAATAATCGCGCCATTTTTAGCACAGCAAGCGATTACTGGAACACAATTACATAATGCAATAGTAATAGCATTAGTCCTTGGAGAAAAACCAGGGGAATGGAGACGTGGATGGGATGATATTTCGGCAACATGCCGTTTTCGGAACAGCAGTAGAAATGAATTCAAAATTGCATGCCTATGGTCCCAATCGATTATTCGTTTTTTGTTTGTTTTGTTCTCTTTTAAACAGCCAACCACAGTTCTTCGCAAATGCACTGAACAACTTACTAAAACGGCAATTGGTAAAAGATGTAAGATGCTTGGAAAATTAACAACTCCAGGAACGCAAAACAAAAACCCAGGAAGATGCCCACACAAAATGTGAGAATAAATATTTTAACAGCTTTCTTTTAGCTTCTATGTCGTCGCCAGCGTAGTCTCTTCGTTAATGTCTGTCCAATTAGAGGGAAATTATATATGTAAGGTGTGGCAGAATCCTTTTCTATACGAGGCTTACGCAATGTCCAGTCATTGTCCAACGTCCAGTCATTTTTGTCAATCGGTTCATGTACTCGGCCTCATCAGAAATGATTCATAGGTAATGACTTTTCAGGTTGTATCGCACCTCACTGTAATAGCGACTGTGATCATTTAAAACCAACATCGTTGAACAAGAGCGCTACTCCACCGGCCATGGTCTTTGATGGCATCCTCATCGCGTTTTCTTGCTGCTATGCAGGAACATGATGGCGTCCACCGATTCCGGTGCCAGCGTTGGCCGTCGCTCCCCGAGCACCCGACCGGTCGTAGAAAAGGTACGCTCCGAAGCAGCTGAGGCAGACGTTGGCCGTCGCTCCCCAAGCACCCAACCGGTCGTAGAAAAGGTACGCTCCGAAGCAGCTGAAGCAGCCGGAATCGCTAGCAGCTGATGGGCCACTGGTGACATCGCTGAGAACTCATATTTAACTGTGGGTGCCGATCAGTAGCCTGGGACATTGTTACGGCCCACAAGTTCTCCAGAATGTCGTTGCTGCTGATGCGCCAAGTCTGGGCGTCGATGCCGGGGTCAACTACATGCGCTCACTATACCGTCGCTGCCTGCGTTTCACACTGGGGCGGACTGATGCTCGTCTGGGTTCTCATGGAACCTGAAGACCCAGAATGGTCCAGGCTCGGTGCTGTGTTCCGCCGTCTCCTGTCCGCCACTGTTTGGGCCCGCGGCCATGTGGGTTTACCTTGTTACGTATTTAGTGTTCCGTTACTGCACTGCACTCAGGGACACATTCCAAAACTGGTGCTGCATCATCCTGCATATTTCAGTAAGAAACAGCACCATACCTCGTAACGTTTATTGCTAGCCCAGTGCGATAAAAAAAATAACGGCAATGTAAACACACCTTCCAGTGCACACATGCAACACCAAACGCTAAGCGAAGGGTTTATGGAATAGCACGACATAAAATTAAATGGTAACAGGTGGCACATTAAAATGCCCATTAACTAATGACAATGACGCCCAGGAGACGCATTGCGGGCGTAGGCACCTGGCTTCATGCAGATTTACCGCCGGTGTCCTGGGCCGCCACGAACAAAAACGGAATGTCAGATTCATGGATGATTTGGGCGACTCTCAAATCGATTCTGAATCTGAATCGAAACTGAGGATTAGCTGGGAAGGATCAGTAAGGGATCAGCTGGGAAACTGACCAAACCATGTCGAACTTAACAAAGGACAAAATGAAAACATGCTGGCTCAAAAAGTTGTGGATAGATTTGAAGCAACCGTTTAAACAGCAATATGGGAATAAAACATACTTCGCTTTCGTTACAACACACGGGTCTTTGTGTAACTAAAATAAACATTCCTAGATGACATGCCTCATCTTCAAAGTTTTATTCGTGAGAATCAGCACATGTGTACCTGCTCTCACGCCCCTTGTCCGCCACAAGCTCGAACTACAAAACACTATCGGTCACCAACCCGAAATCCCGGCATGGCTCCACCTCAAATGAGCAGACAATCGTAAGTGGCGTGCACCGTGAGGTGTTGTCTTCACTGTGCGTGCACCGTGATGTGTTGTCTTCACTGTGCGTGCACCGTGATGTGTTGTCTTCACTGTGCGTGCACCGTGATAGTCTTCACTGTGCGTGCACCGTGAAGTCTCCACTGCGCATACTTTGCGCGTGAGTCCAGTCGCGTGAGTTGATAACAGCACTGCAGAGAGGCAGGCGTCACCTTGACCAGCGGCGTGCGCACACAATATGTGGTATCAGCATCAAGAGCCACATGCTGACAATGCGCAGCCAGCAAGCGGGAAGGCGTACGTGCACGTCAAATGGTACAGTGTTGCTCATCGTCCGGGTTGTTTTGTTTACGCTTACCGTAGGCTATTCACTCACTCTAAAGTATCGCTGAAAACCGCGCCAGTCGAGCATGCCTTCGCAACACCGCATCGCAGTCGTAAATGACACCCCAACAACGCCTGAACAACGCTTATCATTTTCACAGGCACAACATAATGGATACAACCGATTCTGCAGCGGCGGTGTACTTGGACGCCGGCACCTGAGCATCAATCCTACACACCCCCAGTCCGCTTTACCATTGCCCTGCTTGTGTGCGCCCCAGAAACGAACGCAACACAGGCCACTTCTAGTTCAAAATCCCTAAAAGATAGCGGCGCTGGCCATGCAGCGGGCTGGTGATGCGGCGTGCCGCTGCGCACGGAGCGGAATCGTCAGCCCTCGGGCACGCCGAGCGGCTCGCTCCGCTGATGGAAGAAGTCCTCTGACCGGTATATCTCTGGCGGCGTGAACACGGCTGGCTCCTGGGCCTCGTCCCTCCGCCTCGTCTGGAAAACAGGCACGGCAGGCGGACTAGTGGCGCTGTCTGGCCGGTCACGTGACCCGGACAGCCCTTTGCCGTCTGGGCCGGTGGGCAAGGCTGCGACATCGAAAGGGTTTCACCGCATATACGATGGCCCGTCAGTTAGTAGTGGTTCACGCATGTACAAAAAAGGCATAAACTGAACATAACGCATAACCTGAACACAGCTGCTCAACCCGCTAGCAGAACACTGTTTGCGATGACCGCCAGGTTCGACCGAGCTCAGATGCTGCAACCCTGCAATTTACTCCCCTTCTCCAGACACCAGAATGCCCATAGTGCGATAATATACGTAGCAAGTCTTCTTTTCATCCTCAAATGCCTGCACCAACGCCCTGCCGTTCCCAGTCGCGGCAGTGTAGCCCTAAGCAGTCCGGCACTCTCGCCTCCAGTGGTTGGGGGTGCCACTGCCAGCGTGTTGGTGCGCTAGATTGGCGTGTTGAAGGATGGTATGTTGGTGTCTGTCTCACCATTTGCCTCGCCCACGGGTGTATGACTGCTGGCCTATGTACGGAAGGATTGGGACGAGATGTTAGTACCACGGATGGCGTGATTCTTCTGACCATCGTCCTCGTTTGGTGTGTCGGCATGTACAGCACGTTTTGGCTCGTCGAATCTCCGGCCGTCATCAGGGGTTATTCAGTCCAAAAAGGACGAGATGGAGTTTGGCTGTTAGGCATGCACGCGTCACAACCCGACTTTTATCGTTGGAATGACTGGCATTCCAACCGTGAGTATTTTAATTGCGAGTGCAGCGCTCTACCGACTGAGCTAAGCGAAAGCAACTATTCCCGGTGTAAGGGCTTCTTTCCCGCATAGCTCAGCTGGTAAAGCGCTGGACTTGCAATCAGGAGACCCCAGTTCGAATTTAAGCAATGTCAAGGCAATAATTCGGGTTGTCACGCGCATATGGCTGAAAGTCCATCACCATCCGGTCCATCGCAGGGTTCAATACCACCCGACAGCGGCCGGGGAGTTCACGAATCGAAGAGCCCTGTACATGCTAACACATAGGACGAGGACGCTAGTCTGAGCCGTTGTTTCAGCCGTGAGGGGGTATACATTCCCGCCAGTTATCAGAGCACAGGTCTCGGTGTGACGGCGCGTGCATTGTGTCGGAGTCTCATGCTGGGTGGCGCTCGGTGTGTCGATGTACCACCGGTCCGTGCGCCAAAACCGCTCAAGTCAACTGGTGCGTGAAAGATCAGGAACATCACTTGCCTTTGGATGATGAAATAGTTAACAGCACGCTAAGCACGCTAAACGAGCCGCATGACTGACAGCCGCATGACTGACAGCTGCATGACCTACATGACTGGCAGCTGCATGGCTGACAGCTACATGACTAAATGACGATACAGTGGAGTGAAGCTCAGAAAAGCGCCGCCAGACGTCAGAATTCTCAAACAATCCTGTAACGTAAAAAAACATCGAACAGCCGCTGGCAGGACGCAATTTTCGCTTCCTGTCCTTCAGTGCAGAGGCTTATGCCTATAACACATTTGCCAGGGTTCGGGGCTGTCACGGACGGCGTCGCGACCTGTGAACCCGTGGCCGCTAATCAGCTGCCCATGGCGCAGCGTACCTGAAAGAGGGCGGAGAACGTCTGGGTCAGCGAGCCTGGGGCGGCCAGCTCGCGCTCGGCCCGGTCCATCTGCTCCTCGAGGCGCGCCAGCTGGCTGCCGGCCGTCGCCACGAACGTCTCCATGGCGTCCACGCGCTGGAACAGCTGCTGCAGGCGCTGGCGGGCGGCGAACACGCGCGGCACCATCTCGCTAAGCGCGGCGCCCGAACACTCGGACATCTGCGAGCGGGGGCGAAGACGCGCTGAGAGCGGCACACACACCCGCAGGGTCAGCCAGACGAGAGCAGTGACAGAGGTGCTTGTATGTCTGGAGATGGAAGTACCAGCATGCTGAGAGGGGCTCTCAGCAACATCTGGGGGCAGGGGCCCAACATACAGAGAATAGTATACAACACAATATATACAACATACAATATATACAATATATACAATAGAATACAACAATAGTACCTGCACATCAAGGTGTACAGGTATCTGGGGGATAGCAGCAATGATCCAATGGCCTCACACACTGGATATACAGCACTCTCACATCTGGGTATACAGGTATCTGGGGGACAGCAGCAACAATCCAAGAGCCTCACACACTGAATATACAGCACTCACACATCTGGGCATACAGGTATCTGAGGTCAGCAGTAATGATTCAATAGCCTTGCACACTGGGTATACAGCACTCGCACATCTGGGTATACAAGTATCTGGGGGACAGCGGCAATGATCCAATAGCCTCGCACACTGGGTATACAGCACTCGCACATCTGGGTGTACAGACATCTGGGGATAGCAGTAATGATCCAATAGCCTCACACACTGGGCATACAGCACTCACACATCTGGGTATACAGACACCTGAGGATAGCAGTAATGATCCAATGGCCTTGCACACTGGGTATACAGCACTCACACATCTGGGTATACAGACATCTGTGGACAGCAGTAATGATCCAATAATCTCAGCAGTTGCAGAAAACCTTGGATGTTGGCAATAGGAGGAAACACCTTGACAGCATTAGTTGAACATCTCCCTGACAGCATTATTTGAGCATGTGAGAATTGGAGCACAGATGTGTTGGGCATAGCACTCCAACATCTGAATTCAAAATGCTGAGACCACCTCCAAGTATAAGCAGGCATACATGTGGTAAAACAGTGAAAGGACCAGCACACTGAAAGCGTGGCTATTAAGAACAGGGCCACAAATATATCAAGCATTATTTTTAAGAAGCTGGTGGCTGACAAACTAACATTCTGAATGCAGCACTCAGGCATCTGAGGGTCATAAAACTTATAATGGGAGCAGCATTCATATATCTGAAAGTGGAGGATGGCAAATGATTCCTGATTATTTTCTTGAAGCATTAAAAGTAACATTAAAAACCAAATACATACCATTTCCATGAGACTGCCAAACTCTTCTAGCTTTGCCAGCATATCCTCAATTGCTACATCCAGCTTCTGACACTGTAACACAAATCCCAGCTTATCAGACACTCGTTATCATGTACAGGATAGTGTGCACTAGCAATCTATTTGGGCCTACTCACACAGGTGTCGAGATTGAAGTGATTTGTACTCGCAGCTTGGCTTACAATCAAGGGTGGCAAGTGTTTGGCAGCAAGAACTGTGAAGGCATTGTTGATGTTATAAACAAGTATGCTTATTAGGCTACAGCCCCTGACATGTCAAACCATACATATTCATCAGTACAACAGTTGTATCAATACCATTAAGCACTGCCTTTTTGCACCTCAAATTGCAGTAACTTCACACATTACTTTACCCATATTTGGTATGAGCATATTTAACAGCCCTAACCAATACATACCTCTTGAGAAAAATCTACTTGTGCAAATGCAGAGTAGTCTTGGGCCATTTCTGCACTGATTTCATGTCCTTCTGATCTATCCATGCTTCAATTTTTTTCTGGAAATTACAGCAAATGTTTATTCAAACACAAAGCACTTAAATTAGCCTTTATATAATGTTATAAGCATCAGTCACAAAAAATAATTTTGTGCAAAACTTATTTCTGCACATGTCAAACAACAGCTCAGGGTAGGAAGACATTGTTGGCCCAATTTGTACCAGATATTAGTGGTGTGACATGGGATCACTCTAAGTGGGTTTAGGGATATATTTTCCATTTTTGTACAGTCAGATTTTTTCTTTAGTTGTGCCTCTGGGGAACTGCTTTCATGCCAGTGACAATGTACAAGCATGCACAAGCTTGCACAATCTTGTACAAGCATATGTGAGTGGGTACATGTCAATATATATATATATATATATATATATATATATATAATACCACACAAGATATTATTTAGCATCAGGAATTTGTGCTTTTTCAATCAACAATAAATAAAAATGTTCTGAAAAATGAAAAAACTTCCCAACTATGCTTAAGTACCCATCCCAGATGTTTTCATCTTCTCTACCAGACATGCACCTGAAACACCCAAAAATGTGCAAAAATCCCATTAACATGGAGCTTGATGGGACCCTGCTTCCACCATTGTGATCCATGCATGCATGCATTTTCTTCTCCCTTGTTCTCTCAGTAGGCAGCTGTCATTATCCACTAGGCAAGAATTGCTGTGTTCACTTTGTGTTTATGTGTCAAGGGTTAGGTCTACCTGTTATTAAATATCTGTATTTTAATTGCAGAAAGTGGATACTCCATGTCTCAAACTATCTCAACTATTGCTGGAATCCGCATCCTTTCTCTTCAACAAGTGCACAGAGCATTGGTCCCACAATAAGCCCAATGGGTCAGGCATTTGGTGTCTTATCACCATACCACTCTGCAACATGAATTTATATGCAGAGTTGAAAGTATGTTGGATGCTTATTTGTTAAGGCGCAAAAACTGCTCTTGAGCATAATAATCTGATGTTTCAAAACACTTGTTAGCTTCAGTAAATTACTCGGTCCAAGAACAAAATAATGCTCATGGTAATCCTCTGCACGGCTTTAGAGCATTTTTAGGAATTAACTCATAATGGCTGGTGCAGGCGACGAACAACCATACGTAACAGGAATCACGCAGCTGTGACACCCCGGGGTAACATCAAGATGCCAATTTTGTCCCGATCCAAAAACGAGACATCTGCGCAGACTTCGAATGGCCTACCATATTAATAAATTCTTTTAAAAGCTACGCAATATTTTATTGGAATGACAAATTTTGACGTTTAAAAAGCGGTGAAATATTGAAAATGCATCAATATTGTTATATCAAACATAATAAGGAATTTATTCCGTATTTGAGCCCAAGATTTTTAAAAAAGGTCGAATGGATACTTCTCATGGAGCAATTTTACAAAGTTTTTTTATGATAATTATTGATACCATATTTCGATGCATATATGACGCTTATGAGACATCACTGTCGCCAAGATCGCAGCTGAGGGGTTGCGACGGGCTTAAAATGAATGAATGGTGGCCATCGGTGGCCATGACCTTCGATCTCGCTGCCGCTACTCGCTTGAAGGAGAGGGCAAGGGTCGGGGACACGCCCGCACGGAAGCGTGCGCGGAAGCTGGGCATAAAGTCATTGGATCACGTGGCTGAGACCCTCATCTCTGTATTGGCATCGGGTGAGTGCCTGCTATAAGCAAAAGACATTTTACTTGAATGACATGGTCGCATTCCCACCTAGGTTTATCGTGTTTTTTAAAAATTGTATGAACTTCTGTTCTGCAGGTACCTCACCAATGGCTGCCTGCATTTGGAATTATGTGATGGTTAGTTGTGACTTGCATCATTAACACAGCTTTAAACTCCTTAACTGTTGATTTAGATCCATTGCACATCTAATTAAAATACCCCAGTCATTGGTATTGTGAATGGTTGGATCATTATGCACATGGTAATACATCTGTCACCCTGTCGTGGTCATAAGCCAGTTAGTGTAATGGTTATCTGTCACTAACGGTTGTAGGTTTTATGATGTTTGCTAATTGGCCAAGGTAATGACTCATCTGGATGTGCTAAAATTGTGAGATGCAAGAGGGAGTCACTCATTTTCTCTGCATGCTAAATGCAAAGGTGACACCCCCTAAACATGGTTGGACATGTTAGGAAAGGCATTTCTGACTACCTAATATACAGGGTTCTGGTGTTGTATCATTGTACATATACCTCTGATCATAATCACATGTTGTGGTGTTCTGACCCTTAACAAGTATGTTAAATGTCATCTCTAATGTGCTTCAATTACCTGAAATTCTGGGTGATTCTTTGAAAGGTCTACACCTGTCATGTAGGACCGCCAGAGACAGCTGCAATGCAGAAGTTAAATGATATGGTTTCTGTAATACTGACTTAGAGATGGATATTACTATGAATGTGAGTTGTGAGCTAATGGCTGCCACATTGCCAATTTTTGGAAATCAAAGCATAGTATTTTGATACTCAATTAAAAGGAATCTGGACTCCCTACATGAGCCCCTTCTACACATAAGGCAATTCCCCTAACTGTGAATCAGGTCAGCATCACCTTGCATGGGGCTGCTCCACCTGTCACTGATTGATTTAGGCAACACTCTATGGTATGTTGTAAGGGGTAGGTTGTGGCTGGCCCTTAGTTTTTACATCAACAAGATATGTACAAGTGGCAAGTATTGTGGCCTGCTCATTGAAGTGTATGAGGGTGAGAAAAGTGCATCTGCAGGTACATTCAAGATTTGAGCTTATGTGCACTCTGAGTCAATTTGTCCTGGTTGGAATGCTAATAAATAACCTATGTTTGGTGTCTTTGTGCACTTTTATGGGGGTATATGCTTATAGCCAGTTAAAGACAATCTAATGTGCACTGAAAACCTCAACATTGCCTGTGAAATTCCCTTTTAGGCACATTAATTTATAGATTTGCTCTGACAAAATATGTTGTCCAATTGTGCAGCTACCTGCATGGTCAAGTGTGTGGAGCTGTCTGGAGAGGTTTTACCTATATGAGGTTGTACATTTAGCTCTGCACCTGTTTTTTATGCATCCACACATGTTTCAATTGCACTTATTTGTCTCTGCACTGCTTATTCTATGCTGTGATGAATCTGGATGAACCTGAAAAGCTACCTAGACCAGACTCTAGACTTAAGCTAGACCCCCTGCCAGGCTCAAGCAGTTTTTCACCTCCAAAACTTGGTGTTCAAGAGAGCTATTTTGGCTTCTTGTCTCATAAACATTACTGTAGGCAGCAACATGTGGAGCCCAACAGGCATAATTTTAGTAACAAGACTAGCTGGTAGCTGAGTGAACATGGGCAGTATGCAGCTGAAGCAATTGTTTAAGGTACCCAGACAAACCAACATGGACAGCGTCTTGACATGCTTGGTGCTGTGGGTGTTACCATTTGTGGGTTCTGCTTGCCTGTTTGTGATGTGTAGGAACTGCCAAAGGGCTGGGACTCACTCATGGGAGATCAGTCCCCATTGCAAATTCTGGCTGGGTTTCTAAAAGCCACCATGTTTATTTTTACCCCTACCATCATTATCATGTTCAGCCCCAACTCTGAGCTCTGCCTCTCCTGGCAGTGTATTGTGTGACCCAGAACCGACGCTGGGCCGACAATGACGGCCGGACAGCAGAAGGGCAGTCCTCGTGCCGCCACTGTGCGGCCGAAGACGGCGGCGGCCCCGCAGAAGACCTCTGGCGGCGGGCAGGGCGCGCGGCCGCGCCTGCGCCGGACCATCTCCGTCGGCCGAGCAGAGGACATCAGTCAAACAGAGCAGCGGATTCGGCGCAACCAGCCCGACGAGCCGTGAGTCCCGAGCCAGCCCTGAGCCAGCCCCCAAGCCAGCCCCCAAGCTAGCCGTTGAGCCAGCCCGGAGCCTCCCCGAGCAACCCCCGAGCCAGCCCCGAACCAGCCCCTGAGCCAGCCTCCGAGACAGTCCCGAGCCAGCCCCCGAGCTAGCCCCCGAGCCAGCCCCCGAGCCAGCCCCCGAGCCAGCCCCCGAACCAGCCCCGGGCCAGCCCCTGAGCCAGCCTCCGAGACAGTCCCGAGCCAGCCCTTGAGCCAGCCTCCGGGACAGTCCCGAGCCAGCCCCCGAGCTAGCCCCAAGCCAGTCCTCGAGCCAGCCCCCGAGCTAGCCCGAGGAACCCCGAGCCAGCCCCCGAGCCGACCCCCGAGCCGACCCCCGAGCGAGCCGGCGGCAGCAGCTAGATTCGCTCACTGGCCGTGGGCCCAGTTGTGTTGCCCTTCGCAGGGCGGCAGTCACATGGGCGTCGCAGTTGTAGTGCAGTTGGTCAGAGGTGTGTCAAATACTGTGTGTTTATGTGGCCTGAACCTAGAGAGAAACTGACTCGAATGTTGATAGAAACTGGTTTTGTTTGCTTTGCTTATCTAGGCCACAGTTTTTCATGCAGATGAATCGTTCTGAATCATAGCGGGTCTTTCAGGAAGTGACGTGATGATTTGTGTTCTATCAAATCCGCATTCATATCTTCCTTGAACTTAGTGAAGCTGAAAATGAGGGCTCATCTAACAATCATGTCATTTCCTCCATCAGAATTCATAAGAACTGTGACTCCCTTTTGTCTTGGCGGGCTGAGTTCACCGAGTACAGCGGTACGTACCAATTTGCTTAGTGCAACTGACATGAGTTTACTGGAAGGAATGCATATCACTGATCACCACACACGCTACTTGGTTGACAATGCCAAAGGCCTGGGCAACTGCTGGAGGTCCGTCGCAGCTTTTTGCAACCTCTCTGCAATGTCCTGGCTGATTGCGTTTTTATGCTGCTAGATGGTTTACATATGGTTTTTTTCCTACCCCATATGTTTTCTTCTGGACATTATTACATGTTTCTTGTAGACCTTGTTTTTTTCTGCTCCTGTGTGGTACGCTGTTGCAGGCTAAGGTTTTAGCGTAGTCATTGTCGTCTTTTCATGTGTTGCTTTTTATGTACCACAACTTGTATCATCCCTGCCTGCTTGGTTTCCAGGCTTTGTCAACTGGGGCTTCACTCTTCTGTTCTTGGGAGGAGCGAGACTGATGCTGGAAAACATCCGCAAGTACGTGTAGCACACGCACGAAGTTACTCTGCTGCTCACAGCCGTGGGCTCTGGCTGTTCCCCATGTGCTCTGTTCGCCGCCGAGAGGAGCACCTGATCTTGTGTGTTCTCAGTTGGCCCCTTCGACCTCTTGTTCCCTTCTCCACCGATCGCGTCGCGTTGTGACGTCACGCGGCTCGCGCTGCCGCAGGTACGGTCTGCTCGTCGATCCTCCGCAGTGGTTCGTCGTGTTGAACGGCGGCCCGTTCCGCTTCGGTGACCGCTACCCTTCGCTGATGACGCTCCTCTGTAAGCAGGGTGCGGCCCATCAGGCCTTCTGAACTGGCCCATAGCCAGCTGTCTCGTCTTGTCGGACTTTCGTATCGCCGTAGTCTTCCACTTGAAATTTGGTTCGTTTGTTTGGGGGATGTGACCGATGCCTTTGATCTACCGTTCTTGTGAGTAGTTTCAACTATTGTGTTTGTGAGTAGTTTCAGTTATTGTGTTTGTGAGAAGTCTGAATAGGAGGAGGGCTGTAACATGGCCTTGAGTTGTGTTTGTGAGTAGTCTGGGTGGGGCTGTAGTTATTATGTTTATTAGTAGTTTTGGGCGGGGCTCTAGCGGGGCGTTGCCTTTCTAAGCACGTCGAATTTGTGCTCATCCTAGTTTTTCCTGAGTTATGTGAAGCATAACCTATATTAGAGCGTGGTATCGTCATGAATCTTATCTTTATTTCTACTGGGAATGACCATCTTTCGCTACCGCTTGTGCTGTGCGCTTTTCGTTGGAATGCCCCTTTTGTTTTCCATAAGCATAATGTACGATTGTCTCGGTCCATCTGGTGCTAACCGTGCCGCTGTGCCTGCAGACCTGCAGGTGCACGCATGGGTAGCCCTGGCTATTGAGAAGCTTCTGGCGCGGGTGAGTGGCGCCAGAATGGAGTGCCCGTGCCCGTGATTGACCTTTCGATAGCAGCAGCAACACACATGCTGGCAGCGGTACAGGGAAAGAGCTGCCTTGTCACTATCGTTTCCGACCCGCTGGTCGCAGTTCCCGCGAATCGCGATAGGCCAGCGATGACTAGCTGTCGCCAGTCTCTTCAGTGCTATGCGCGATTGGACGAGTCAGTCATACTCGGCCAGCCAATCGCTGCTCTTTCTGCTCCCACACATTCTTATTACCGTAACAGCTGCCAACACGACGCTTAATATAACGTGTCCGCACACAGCTGCAGGGGTGGGAGCAGGAGCAAAGGGGGCGGTTTCCTCCTGCTGGCAGGCGAGAGGGTGGAAAACAAGGTTGTGTGTTTTGTTTCAAGACGGTTTCGCGGCGACACTTATGTTACCAAAGTTCATACCAATAAGGCCCCCAGAGCTGAACTAGGGTAAGTTAAATCTGCCTCAGAAAGCCCCGTTCGCATCAAGAGGTCCTTTTTCTATATCAGACGTCCTTTTGATGGATGAGATAGTTCATGTTCCGGATCAGGTCGTATTTTGTTTTAAGGTTCCCTTTGCTGGCTTGAGTGGCCCAATTGTGAATAAGTAGACCACTGTTCTGGATAAGGATACCCCTTTATGCATCAGGAGGCCCCTTGCATCAGAGTGCAGCGGCCGTGCAGCAGAAGGTCGCTGTTCTAGATTAAGATGCCGCGTTCTGGGATAATGCTGTTTGCTTGAATGGAGACCTCTTGTGTGAGTGGAAGCATGCTGTTCTTGATGAGGAGGCCATCCTATGCAACAGGGGGCTCTTTTGTGGAACAGGAGGCCATGTTTTGTGATGGGGTTCTTTTCTGGATGAGGCAGCCTCTGTGTCAGTCAGAAGGTTCCTCTTCTGGATGTCTCAGTTATCAACATTTATTTACATGTAGGCTAATGCATGTAACAATTTGATGAGGGAGTACATCTCCCAGGTGTCCCCCTGGATATGCTACTATCCAGGAGTCCCCTCCCTCTGTGAAGAGGTTCTATTATTAGCTCTATATTCTATCCAGGAAACCCCTGAAAGTCCTTCCCGCGACTCCAGCTTTGTGCCGCCGCCGCCGCCCAGCTGTAGCGACGTAGCTCCATCTATCTGCCTCCGCTGCACGCAACGCATCTTGTCAGGATGTGCTGACCGCGCCGGGCATTGTTGTCTTCCTTTTTAACTTGGTCTTATTTTTCCGTTTCCTTCGCCCATGGAACACTCTCTTTTACTTTCTTTTTTTCGCGTTTTTGTGGATCCAATTTTTTCAGTTGGCATCGCGTCTTACCCGTTTTGCGCTGGTCACTTCGTCTCGTTTTGCCTCATGTTTTCGACGACGGCTGACGATTCGCATCGCTGCATTGCAGTGGGTGATATCACCTGTGATCGGGATCATCCTGCACACCATCAACATCGTCATGATCCTCATTCTGCCGCACGTGGTCGTCCACTTCATCGAAAACATTCCGCTCGGTAAGCAGCTCCTCGCGCCGTGCCGATCTGTGAGGTCCTGACATTCCACGTGAGCTGTGCGTCTGATGACGAATCACATCACGCTGTTTTTTTGTAATTTTCTGAAATGTGGCAATTCCTCCTAGGTTTAGCAAAGACAAGAACATAGTGCAGCATCTGTCAACATATTTGCCTATGACGCATCATTTCTGTGTGCATATTCGGGGCATGTAATGCACAGTATTGATCTGGCGTAGTAGGGACAGTACTTGATCTGGCGCGGCAGGGACAGCACTTGATCTGGCGCAGCAGGGACAGTACTTGATCTGGCGTGGCAGGGACAGTACTTGATCTGGCGCGGCAGGGACAGTACTTGATCTGGCGTGGCAGGGACAGTACTTGATCTGGCGCGGCAGGGACAGTACTTGATCTGGCGTGGCAGGGACAGTACTTGATCTGGCGTGGCAGGGACAGTACTTGATCTGGCGCGACAGGGACAGTACTTGATCTGGCGCGGCAGGGACAATACTTGATCTGGCGCGGCAGGGGCAGTACTTGATCTGGCGCGGCAGGGGCAGTACTTGATCTGGCGCGGTAGAGATGCAACTCTATCTGGCGCGGTAGGGGTAGAAGTTCATCTGGCGCAATAGGGACAGTGCTTGATGTGGTGCGTACTGACGCCTTTGTTGGAAGTTCAGGTCTGCCCCTTTCTTCGGGGAAGTCCGCGTGAGATTGTGTTAATCCCGTATTCCCGTGGTGATGTGCAAAAAGGGGCTGCAACTTTGCCTTTTTTGGAGGGTATCGTCAAGCTGTTTTGCTGGTAGCTGATCAATTTTATTGCGCGTCTTGAGTTTTAAGCCTCGTGGATGTGGGTTCGGGTTAAAGTTATCAGTAAATGTCCTATGCAACCCTGCAATGGGACTTGAAAATATGCAAGTTGTAGTTTTGCTTTAGGAGATACGCCCATAACGCTCAATTAAGAAACGACGCAAATTTAGCGTGACAACACTTTCAAGAATACAGTTGCTGTCTTGCTCATGAAACTGCTGGAAGGATGGATCATGTGCTTGTGGGATTATATCGCACTCCTAGCGCCTGTGTCTTGTCTGCGACCAACTGGCCATGACAAGGACTCAGGCCATGACTCTGGCCGTGCCACCGTCTCGTGACACTGCTCTGTCTGTGCGCTCGTGGTGCGGCCACGGCCCTGCGTGCGGTCGTCGCGTGGATTTGACGTCACCCCGCCGCCCCAGTCAGCCTGTCTGTGCGCTCGTGGTGCGGCCACGGCCCTGTGTGTGGTCGTCGCGTGGATCTGACGTCATCCCGCCGCCCCAGTCGGCCTGTCTGTGTGCTCGTGGTGCGACCACGGCCCTGTGTGCGGTCGTCGCGTGGATCTGACGTCACCCCGCCGCCCCAGTCGGCCTGACCGTCATCAGCATGAGCTGCGTGGTGCTGGCGCTCAAGCTTTCCAGCTACGCGCACGTCAACAAGTGGTGCCGGGATGACGCCAGCGGCAAGCGCCGTTACCGCAGCCTCTCGTACAGCAAGTCCAGTACGTGTCGACTGGCGGCGGCCGTCGATGCCGGACGTCCTTCCGACGACCGCCCGCGCTCACAGCTGTCCTGCTCGTCTTTGTAGCCACTGGGGTCTCGTAGAAGCGGCCCCTCGTCTGAATGTGACAGAATGGGCGCTTTCATCCCCGATATTGCTCGTGACTTCCGTCATTGTTGTATTTTCTTGGCCGAAAACTAAGTTCCGGATCAGTCCGTCCCTCCGTGTCGTCATGTATGTCTTCTCCGACCTCTTGAGACACGTGAATATCCGTGGCCACCTCATCGCGGATGGATTTCACGCACATTGCAGTCTTAGGGGTTTGGGCCCTCTTCTTATTTCCGCAGCGCTTGTACGCATTATTGTTCCGCGGTTCGACTACGTTGAACTCGAGTCTCTTGAAACCCCCATACGTCGAGCTTCTGCTTCCCGGCGCGCGCTTGGATGACGCCAATGAGCCGGCCCCCGTTTCAGTCGCGTGCTTCCAGCTGCCGGCGTCGGACCGCACTGCGGCCGACTCGCCGACGCCGGCGTCCGAGCCTATACCGGAGCAGCGGCTGGTTCGCTACCCGGACAACCTGAACCTCTCCGACCTCTACTACTACCTGATCGCACCGACGCTCTGCTACGAGCTGAACTTCCCGCGCTCTGGCCGAGTGCGGCCGTGGTAAGTAGGCCGCGGGGCCCACGCCTCGTTGGATTCAGGGAGCGCTTGGTCGGCGTAGAATCGCGGTGTGCCGCGGCTCTTTTTCTGCCAGCATTGTGTCGTTGCTGCGGAATTTGTTTGGTGTGCTGAACGAAACGTAAGGTCTGCAAGCATGCATGATGAGATAACGAAGTGGTGGAAACCGGGCGAGACGCTGGAGAAAATTACGTTGTTTATTGCATTAATGAGCATCTGCTTATAAATGTACAAACCTTACATGGTTTTCCTTTTCTGCTCATGATTTCCACGAGAGATTTCAAAATGCCAGCTCCTGTAATGCACTTGACTCGTTCTAGCCTGCTATCCAACCATCCGCATTCCATTCGTTCAGCTCCTATCCCCGTCCTCGCTGCCCGTTTGGATGTCCGGCGCTCATCTGGCAGACCCGGGCCACGGGGCATCTCCACCATGTGCGGCTCTGCCGTGTGCGTCTCCGCCACATGCGGCTCTGCCGTATGCGTCTCCACCATGTGCAGCTCTGCCGGGTGCGTCTCCGCCATGTGCGGCTCTGTCGTGTGCGTCGGCATCATGTGCGTCTCTACCATGTGTGGCCTGTCGTGTGCGTCTCCACCATGTGCGGCTCCGTCGTGTGTGGCCTGTCGTGTGCGTCTCTGCCGTGTGCGTCTCCACCATGTGCGGCTCAACCATGTGTGGCCCGTCGTGTGCGCCGCTGTCGTGTGCGTCTCTGCCGCGCGCGTCTCCACCATGCGCGTCTCTGCCGCGTGTGGCCTCCCGTGTGCGCGTCTCTGCCGTGTGTGATCCACCAGTGTGTCCTGTAATGTGTGGCCGGGCCGTGTGTGGTCGTACGGTTTGCGTTACCGCCGTGTGCGATCTACCGTGCGTGACACCGCCGCGTGTGGCTGCCGTGCGTGTGTGTGGTTACCCGGATGCTCCTGCTCCAGGGTCCCGCTGCGCCGTGTGTGACTGCCATGTGTGGCGACCCGGATGATCCCGCTCCAGGGTCCCGCTGCGCCGCTTGTGACTGCTGTGTGTGGTGACTCGGATGCTCATGCTCCAGGGTCCCGTGTGTGACTGCCGTGTGACTTGTGTGACTTGTGACTCTGCCGTGTGTGACTGCCATGTGTGTTGACCCGGATGCTCCTGCTCCACGGTCCTGCTGCGTCGCGTGTAACTGCTGTGTGTGTGGTGACCCGGATGCTCATGCTCCAGGGTTTTGCTGCGCCGCATGTGACTTTGCGTGTGGTGACCCGAATGCTCCTGCTCCAGGGTCCCGCTGCGCGGCGTTTGACTGCTCTGTGTGGCGACCCGGTTGCTCCTGGTCCAGGGTCCTGCTGCGCCGCTTGTGACTGCTGTGCGTGTGTGTGTGGTGACCCGGATGCTCCTGCTCCAGGGTCCTGCTCCGCCGCGTGTGACTGCCTTGTGTGTGTGGTTACTCGGATGCTCCTGCTCCAGGTTCCTGCTGCGCCGTGTGTGACTGCTGTGTGTGGTGACCCGGATGCTCCTGCTCCAGGTTCCTGCTGCGCCGTGTGCTGGAGCTGATTGTGGGCCTGAACATGCAGGTGGCGCTGTTCCAGCAGTGGATCATCCCCAGCGTGCGCAACTCGCTCGAGCCTTTCTCGGTATGTGTGTCCCGTTACCATCCGGCTCGGGCTCTGAATCATCAACGTTCTGGGATGTCGGATTCAAGAAGTGCAAAGGGGCAGGAGTTCAGACATGTTCGTCCCGTGCCCAGTTTTTCGTTATTATTTTTCGCGTGATATTCAGGTAAAGTTTTCATATAGTGCGGTGTGGGTTTGTGTGATGCCACTGTCACGGCACGAAACGACGTATCTTAAGAGACAGCTAATATTCACTCTGACTTCAGAAAGTCCTCCTTTCGCCAGCTCTTTTGACAAGTTGTCACTATTAGATGACACCCTGTCCCGGCGCGCGCTGACCCTGTCATCGCTCCGGCAGAGAATGGACCTGACTCATAGCCTGGAACGTCTGCTGAAGCTGGCCATCCCTAACCACCTGCTGTGGATCATGATGTTTTACCTGGTGTTCCACTCGTACCTGAACCTAGTGGGCGAGCTCACACAGTTTGGGGATCGCCGCTTCTACCTGGACTGGTGGAACTCGCCCAACATCAACACCTTCTGGCGCACATGGAACATCCCTGTCCACCGCTTCGCCATGAGGTGGGAGGCGGCAGATGCGGAAGCGTGTTGACATTATTGCAGGTAGTGCTGCACAAGGTATCGAGGCATCATTGCAGTATGTGTTTGTCTCTGGAACATTAGTGTGTCGTGGCACGGGATCATTTTATGTCGAAATATCTTTGGCATGTAACAGAGGGCGTAAGTGTGCAACCTCTTTGGCATAGTATTCCTCGCGCCACACCCACGTATATGAGCAACTGCTGCTGCGTTTCCAGGGGTGTTTCAGCCTGTTTTTCATCAAAGTCGTCGGCCATGACGCAGTTTCTCGACTGGAATTCGCCTTCGAAATAGTCCTAGGTGTTTTTGCTACGGGTGATCGTGTTGGATGTCACCGCGGTTTCAGTGGAATCGGCCTGTCCGACTCTGACCGCTATCTTGACTGAAGATTTTGCTGTCTTTCAGCTGCGCTCTGCGCTCCGTTATTTCTGTGCCTTGAATTATAACGCGCAACATCGAGATCTGCGTCATAAATCCACCTCACAACTAGCGTAGTCTAGTGGCGTCAGAGGGATGGACATGCCCCACATCTCGCCAAAGGCTGCACTGAAAGGCAATGCCGAGCCGTTGACCCAATCGGCATCGCCACACCCACCTGGGTGAAGCTGTTTTTGTTCTGAGACTCCTTAGTATGTAGTTCCACATCACATGTGCATCTTATTTTACGTTATATTGCGGTCTCTAACGGACCGTAAGACATTGGGGAACGGATGGGCCGCCCGTGTCATTTGTGATTTGATTGGCATGGACGGCCCATGTGTTGGGCTTGGGGCCTGCGCCCATCTGACGGCGCAGGTCCCAACCCGGACGGCCCACCGGGCTGGGACCCGTGCCTGCAGAAGCGGAGCCTCTGCCACCTTTCTGTGAATCTTTGGTTTTGTGTGCGTGATACCCGATAACGATCCATTGTGTTATTTGCAACTTCCTTTTAGATAGCGGAACGCATTGACTAATGGTTTTACGTAAAGGTTGAGACGGGACGTAAACATCAGGGATGGCATAATTATCGGACGATCGCGTTGATCTGATGTGTTAGTATGCACGCAACGCTTCGTCCATTTAGTTGTCCCACCGCCGTCCGATGTTACTGAGTCCTGAAAAACACTGGATGGTGTTTGGCTTCCAGTCATGTATGCGTCGCAAATTCAGTTCTTCTCTTGGCATTGCTGTGACTCGAACTGGGGTCTTCTAATTGTGGTTCCCGCGCTCCGCCAACTGAGCTAACCGGGAAGGGCTGGTTAGAAGTGACAGTAAGGTCCTTCAAGGTTAGCCCAGGTGGTAGAGCGCTGCACTCGCCGTCAAAAGACCCCGGTTCGATTCCAGCAATTCCAAAGAGATAAGTTTGGTTGTGACGCATTCGTGGCTGAAAGCCAAACACTGTCAGTCCGTCTCAAGACCCAATACCAGGCGACGGGCGGAAAATGAACTGGCCAAACCAGCAGGCTGCGCGAGGAAGATAGGCTGAGTACTTATTCCATCAGTCAATAGAATATAGAATAGAATAGATTATGAGTAAATTATGAATAGATTATGAATAGATTGTGAATAGATTATGATAGAAATAGAATAGATTATGTGTACGTTACACAGAAACCGAAATATGCAAATAGCGACTTGATCCCTACGAAGCTAGCGAATCTTGGACACAATTCTACGCCTAACAACGCAGTTCCAGGCAAGTGCATCGGCCACTGCACCGCTGCAAACAAGACCTGTGTGTCCGCGACGAGTTCGCCTGACAGGACACAGATACGGACACCTTCTCAACACTGGCGCATCTGACAACACCGTCACAGGCGCGCACATGAGCCACCGGCCCGCCTGACAGCACCACCGCCGGCCTGCGGACGTGCTCGCCACTAGCGCTTCCGGCGTTGCAGGCACGTGTACCTGCCGCTGGTGCGTCATCGGTTCAGCCGGTTCTCGGCGGCCGTGGCGGTGTTCTTCATGTCGGCGTTCCTGCACGAGTACCTGGTGGCGGCGCCGCTGCGTCTGCTCCGCGTCTGGGCCTTCCTCGGCATGATGGCGCAGGTCAGGCCGGGCTCAGTGCTGGGACACTGGAGCTTTGCCGTCTTTCTGCCCCTCGCCCCGTCCCTCCCTTCGACTTTCCGTGCAAACAGTAGGTCATATTAGTGTTTCTACGGCTTGGTTGATACGCGACGTGTCCAGAAGCTTCCTTTCCAATTTCAAGGGATGCAGCATTCGGAGCGTATCAATAAATTGCACCGCACATGTGGCTTGTGCCAATGGTTTGATTGTTAAGGCATGTTGCAGCCATTGTTTTTGTTTTCCGTGGCGAAGTTCATTGAAGGACACCTCGCATAGCTAACAGCGGGACTCTCACCATCCAGATACCGCTGGACTCGCTGACGGCGTTCATCCACAAGTACTTTTCCCCGCGACTGGGCAACGTCATCGTGTGGATGTCGCTTATCATGGGCCAGCCCATGGCGATCATGATGTACTACCACGACTACATCATCGAGACGCACGGCGACCTGGTGGTGTGATGTGGTGACCTGGGGATGAGTCGGCGGCCGTGCAGCGCGCCCGCCGGGAAGCCCCGAGGCCACCCGGTCAGGGAGACGCGCACCAAAGCGACTCGCTCGCATTGCACGACGCCGAAGACGTGGCGGTGTACCAATTCACCACGTGCAGGAAGCCGCCCGGCCCTGGAGGCTCGGCCAGCTGCGGTCCGAACGGGGAGGGGCGAATGATGGACCCCTTCGTCAGGTTGGCAGGGGCATGTCGCCGAAATCCACCTTTTTTTTGTCGCGTGATCGTAAGATACCGGGATTCTTCTCTCCGTTTTCCTCCGGCTGATGGCAGCCTCATTTTTGGACAGAACGCTTTGGTATCTTTCTGGGATTTGCTTTGGACGCTGTATCATATTTAGAGATGACGCCCGTACAGTAAGGAGCACAGTCGGTGCCGACAAGCAACACGACAAACGTCTGTTCCCTGGCTTAGGACCACGTCGAAGCAATCCTAACAGGGTAGGGATTCCGAACACGATGCCCATTTCGCTGTCTGCTTAACTATACTGGGAGTTTGTCTGCACGTCGATAACCGCGATATTTTGTGCGGTGCTTAGAACTGCAAGGACTGATTTTCAAGTTACAATCTGAGTGTTGCGGCCCGTGGACAGTTATTTGTTCTTTGTGTGCCATGCTGCCATTAACACTCATTGGCGGGCTTGGGCTAGAGTAATTTTACCAGTTTTCGTTCCGGGCTTCCTATTGTTGGTGATAAGCAAAGGTATTTCGTAGCATGGACGGAGATGCCGCGTGAACACGTAACGCTAACCAATACGAGATTAAGGTCAGTCATGAAGCTGTGGAATGAGTGTTTCATGACCGTTTGATTTGTCAGTTTGGGCGGGGTGACTTGTAAGATGGCGGTTGGCATGTGTGGAGTGGTGCCAGACGGCAACTCGAGCTGTCCGTAACGAACGTCATTGGGCCTACTGGCCCGACTGCTCTTAATGAGCAGCCATTCTGGCCCCACCGTGGAGGCGCGCGGGATCGTGCGCGCCCCCTGCCAGCTCGGGACGACATGAGGGCTCGAGCGTCTGTTCACAATCTGGTTGCACCGGGCTACTTTTTGCCTGTGCTGATCGCTGATGGAGATCGGACGATGTCGCGGCGCGCTGCGGTATTTGTTCGCGAGCAGTGCGGGCTGTCCTGCGCGAGACTGGCTCGTCCCCCGCGGCAGGAGAGGCGGGCGGGAGGCCGCTGCATCGCAGGCGTCTGTCATCACGGGCGGGAGGCCGCTGCGTCGCAGGCGTCTGTTACTGACACTTAACCGCGGACTGGGCTGATGCTTGTGATGTCGCACTTCTTTACTGCTGGTTGAGTTCACGTGACTCGCACGCATTCCCGGGCTGGCACGCACGGCGTTTGGAAGGATTATTCAGTCACCTCTCGCTGTAATGTAGTGGCCATATCATTTGGCACCGGTATTTTGTGCTGTTCCTGATGAATGACGGGGTCTCGTCTGGTCAAGGTGTGGCAGCGTAAAGATTATGTGCCCTGGAGATTATAGCAATGCAATCGGGATTTGTGCGTGATTTCGTCGCGAACAGTGGGATAGACGTAGTATTTGGGACATCTATGCGTAGTTCGTTCGTATGCCTGTGTTCGGGCTGTGACCGCGACGTATCGGATGTTGCACGTGTTGCTGAGGACGCGAAGGCGTTTCACAATCGACTGCTTCTACCGTGCGTGTCTTGCCAGCCGGGTGTTGCCGAGCCGAGGAGCACAACTTGCGTGCTGCTGCTTTCGTACTGTGTGATCCCACCTCTCTGCTGCCCCACTGTGTAGTGAAAGCCCCGGGCGTATGCAATGGACGATTCATATGGGTCATAACACCCACGTGGGACCTACATGGGAGGTCCAGGGGGAAATTGTAGGCAGTCGCAAGCGTGGCCAGCGTTCCACGGACATCACAGGCACCAAGAGCTTTTGTAAGCCCAGGATGTATTAAGATAATGCGACAAAATGTGGTGGCTGTTGGTCAGGGTCCTATCATAATGGCCTGACATTTTTCGAAAATTGTAACATCTTCGAAGTGCCCCACGGCATCTTGTAGGGGATTTGTCCGGCAGGGGAAAGCAATGGGGATGCCAGGGTAATTTAATGGCCCGCGCTTAACGATAGCCGAGTCCGCCACTGGCGCCCACTCTGTTTAACGAGACCGTAGCCCAGTAAATCGTCGACTACGTTCCGCAGTCAGTCAGGCCATGCTAATGACCTGAGCGGAGAAATGGCGGGTTTATCGAATGCTTGCCATTGATCAGCGGGTTACTTTCAATCAGACATGACGTTAGTGGTTGCTCAACGGCCGCGCGTGACCGCCGGAACCCCCTGTCGCAGTCGGTGCTCAGATGAATGGTCAATAAATCGGTCGGCGGTGGTCGGTGTTTGCGTTGTGCTCGGCTTCAGATTCACGCCGGGTCTGCTTGTTTAGAGACAGACGGTTTGTCCCAATAGTGGTGCCGCCGGTCGTGTCGTGCCGCGATGGACAGAGCCGGAAAAACTGCAGCCAAAATGATGCTTAAGGGGGACAGCACAGCGCACAAAGCTGGGTAAATAGTGGCTCAGGCCCGGTCAATAGCATCAATTACGTAATGATTAATCAATAGCGTTAGATATATAACATATACAATGGGTCAAAAGGTGGTTTCTGACCCGCATCACTCGGAGGAGACCTCGGCTATGCTGGGTTTGTGCTAACGCGATGCGGACGGCTGTGCAAACGCAGCACTATTCACTCTGGATAGACTGGTCGGATGTAAGTGCGGATTATTCAAACAAGAGTTTTAAGGAACTTGTTAGGACCACAAATTGGGGTTATGTGCGCACACTCACCATCCCAAGCCCAATACCTGATGTCAATTTTCCGAAATGTTCGGCAGGCAGCTGTATCACCTATAAACAAGAACGCCCCGCAGCTACTTGTGTAACTGTGTACCAACTGCCACAAAACGGCACAGCGCGGTTCAATCTCTGTCGTTGAATCTATCCTGCCACAATCTTTGGAAAGGATTTCTGACCAACTCGGTCACCACACAGACCTGTATTCACATTTACACACCGCATCGTCGCATGCGCCACTTTGACCTAGTGCCGGGGCGGGGCAACCCAGGCCGCCCCATAAACAACCCGGCGAGGGCGCTGCCCGGAGCGTTCAGCCCACCACCAGCAGGTCTTCCGTCTGGAACACGTACTCGGGCACCTCCAGGTTGAGCGGCGCTGGGCCCTTCCTAATGCGGCCCGAGGCGTCGTAGTGGGAGCCGTGGCACGGACAATAGTAGCCGCCATATTCACCTGCAGGCACGACCGCGGTCCAGGTCAGGTCAGGTCAGGCCGACACACGACCAAATCTGTCCGGCTAATTAAGTGCTCGTACTCCAAAATGAAGCCTATCGCATAGCAAAAAAATCGTCCGAGTAGATCTGGTCTCTGACCGATAGCACGCTTGGCGCGAACGCCTTCATCAACGAACGTGCGGAACCACAAGCACAGCTTCCCCGCAAAATGCAAAACAAACTTATCGAAACTGTCATAATCTCAGTGACTAACGAAAATAAGTTACACGCGTGTTCCACGCACACCGTCCACAGCAACGTCAACCCAGCGAGAAAAAAAAACAGCAGCTCAAGTGGCCCCCAGACAAGCAGAGTCCAGGGTAGTCGCCCCGCCCTTAAGCACTCTGCCTGGAGCGGGCCCCGCGTGCGTACCGGAGTTGGCAATGGGCACGCAGCCGAGGTGCGTGCACACGCCGACCAGCACGAGCCAACGGTCCTGTTTGACGCGCACGTCGTCGTGCTCCGGGTCGCGCAGCGTGGCCAAGTTCACGCTCTTCTCCGCCTGGATTTCTTCCGCAGTCCTGGCCGCGGCAGGTTGTCAGTGGCGTAGGGACAACAAGACAGCATGATGTTTTTTTTTTATTTTTTGGGCGCAACGACTACCACAGCATTTTGCGCCCAGCATGACACAGGAGTGCTGCGACATTGGTTCTACACGATATCCCTTCCAATTACAAACTTCTACACACTTAACGTATACGCAACGCTGCTTCGATTGCCAATGCCTATGCACGATGTTAGTGCTACGCGATAAAACTTACACTTCCAAAACGTATACCCGTCATTGCTTTACAGCAAAACCTATGCAGTCACTACTCACACGCAACACTTATTTTACTGCCAAGAGTTCAACGTGACATTAGCACTGTACGAAACAAATTGTGCTTCAAAAAGTTATATCCGCCATTATTTGTACAACAATAGCATAAGTAATCATCACCTATACACGACATAAATTCAGCTGCAAAACTTATACGCGCCGTAAGAGCTATACGCCAAAAAGTGTGCTTCAAAAACTTAAACTCATTGCCTTCATGGCAAAAACTTCTGTTGTCATTACTGCACTGAGATGCTATTTCTGCTGAACGCGCGTCAGACACCACGTTGGGGCCCGCGTTCGAACCCCGCTAGCGCCACAGCCCCTGAGGGCTAATATGGCCAATGCCGTCGCTGGCGATCCATAGAACTGACGCGGCGACGTCCGTCGCGATCCCTTGCCCAACCGAAATCCCGGGGGAGCAGACGCACAGGAGCGCATGGACGGGCGAAAACAGACAGGAAACGTCCAATTCATTGTGTTCACACATCATTGCTGCTGAAAATACTGAGACGGACAGAGCCATAACAGAAAATATTACACGCGACATTTCTCTTCCTGACTAAGCAATGCAAAGTGGAATTATGCAATGTAAAGTGCGGTGTCATAGCGTTGTAAAACCAGTTCGGGGGCTAAGCAGGGGAAAACGGCCAATCTCCAAAATATAACAAAAAGACTCAACGTTTCCTCTAATGTGACACACCTTCCCACCACAGATGAGAGGAGCATGAAAATGAGAACACATCCCTAGCCTGGTGTCCACTAACACATGACATTATATCTCCTGCCATGACTTATATAAGGTCTTGGTACTACACATCTAGATGACACAACTAACGCTTCTAAAGTAACATAGGTTATAGGGATTATCCTACCAAAACTACGGCCTTTACTCAAATTCCAAGCGCACACGCCAAGCACGACAAACGGACAAATAAGCCTAGCATAACTAATAAACCATTTTCGTATATGAACCTCGAAGTTTTCATTGCAGTATTGCACAGTTGAAAGTTCACTTCCAGCCTGATAATTGTTCCAAACGCCCTACAAGGTCGCCATACATTTTGCACTCCACAGCTAAGCGTTCGCAGCAAACGTAATATTGCATCGATTCAATGGTTATAACTTTTTGCGGTGAGGTAATCACTGGCATACATTTTTAAAGGACAAGCTTTGCTGTTTATTGCCAAATGTTGTGCATAGGTCTTTGCAGTAGAAGAAATGTGCACAAGTTATGCCTGTAGAATAAATGTTTGTGTCGCTGTTTTTACTACTCACTCACATACAAATAAGATTTAGTACAAGTTATGACTGTCAAGATCTTACAGCTTAAGTAATGCTGGTTTTAAGCTTTTGTAGCACACGTTTTATCGCACAAAACTAGCGTTGCATATCAGTGTCGGCAGTAGAGGGACCAGCGGAACGCGCGCGGGGACGCGTACGGAGGAAGCAGACACTGGCCAATAGTACGACATCAAGTCAAAGACTGGTAAACAACAGAACTGATGCGGAAACAACCGATGAAAGGTTTCACACGGTGTCAAGTGAGAACGGGAGACAGGAGCGATCCGCGCACGTCCGTGAGACATGAGCTTTGGATGCAGGTGATTGTTCAGGCCTCACCTGTGCCGGACGAAGAGCGGCTTATTACGCCACTTGAAGGTGATGTTCTTGCCCTCTGGGATGTCGTTCAAGTTGATCTCGATCTTGGCAAGTGCCAAAACATCGGCGGACGCAGAGAGGGACGAGACGAAGTGCGACACCACAGACTTAGCGCCATACGCCGCGCCCACGCTGCCGGCTGCCGGGCGACGCCATTATCGTCAGTGCTGCGCTGCCTCTGTCCTTGAATAAGCCAGCGAGAACTGGCAGCCAGGATCTGGTGCTTTGTGGGTTAACTTAAGGGAACCAGGGGCCAGCTTCTGGTTTTGAAAAAAGGAGGAGAGGAAACCAGGACCAAGCACCTGGTGTTTTTAAGGGAATGGGATCTTGAAATTTGTCTGTTTGCAAAAAAGTCAGGAACTGACATGCATGAAATATGATGTCAAACTACTAACAAACTGAGGATGCAGGCAACTGATGGTTATACATGAATGAACAGGAACCAGAAACCAGTGTCTGATGTTTACCAAGGAGTTGACATGAAATATGCAGCAGTGTCCAGTGATACCAATCAACAGGATCTAAGACGAAAGGTACTCATAACAGAACCAGTAGTAACCAAGAGCCAGTGTCTAACAAAAATAAATGGTGCTAAAAAACAGAAACAAACATTGGAAATAATGTAATTAATGGCCTGAACTTGCAAAACAGCATGAAATAGACTCAGCCAACCTTGTTCATTGACAGCCAAAGCTCATCAGTTGTCTGCAACCAGGCACCAGATGACCCTCCTCTTCCCATAGCTATCATGATGTCTCAGACTGCCTCCTTGCCCTCCCCCAGCATCAGCAGCAGGTAAGTCTCACCTCCAGCCATCAGGTAGGAGAAGGTCTGGCGTGGAGCACGAGTCTCGTCAGCCCGGGCATGGGGGTCGCGGGTGGCACTGCGCCGGTAGTCGCTGAAGTCCGGAACCGGGATGTCCGTGTGTGCACATCGTACCTGTGACGCAACTGCCGGCCCCACAGAACAATACGCTAAGGGGAAAATCCAGAGCACAGCAGTGTTCTTCTGCACACATGGGGATAAAGGCAGCAATTGCAAGTCCAGGACCAGGTTTGACAACATAATCATGTACAGCTTTTAAATCAGTTCACATTCATGGAGTCAGTGAATGGGTTTAGAATATGAAATGTTTGCCATGTCACCAATCAACCATGTTATGATTGTGTTCCAACCCTGTGCTGTGGCTTCATGGCAAAGCAGAAATGAAGGGTGATGTAAAACGATGTAGGAGTAAAACTGCCAATGCAGCATACAGCATGAGCACATCAAAACATTCAGAGACACTGTGATATGCCTCACAGGTCATGAGGGACTGCATGCACCATATGTGGGTGTGGTGACATATGATCATAATTCAGTACTACCTTATGGATTTCAAATTTGAGCATGAGCTCAGCAAACCAATCAGTATGTATGCTTCCTACAAATTTTAGCAGTCTACACCTTTGTGCCATCTACCTATATGATTTCTGCTTACAGGAAATGCCCTAACCTTGGAACACTTTGAAAGGCATGCTCTTAACAACCCTTAAGGCCTGGCATTGATGTTCATACTACAGGGTAGTGCAACCTCATCACCAACATGCTATAAGCATGTTCAGATTAGTCATTTTCTAGCCCAAATCCTGCAATGTCCAAATCATGCAAACATCCACCAGCATCACACTCACCAAAGTTTTCAATTATAGCTGAAATTTGCAACTAGTAAGCTGATTGTGTGGGAAAACTGCCTAAATTATGGCACGCATCATAATTTAGGATATTAATGCCAATATACTTCAGACATCATGCCTGGGCAGCATTCCCTATGGCCAGCAGCACATGGCCAGCTGCACTTGCTGGTAGACAGCACAAAGGAGGTCCCTTAGTGAACCTAGCCCCCCCAGATCGCATAAGCAACTATTCTCCACACTGCCAGAACTGTGCTGATGCCATTACGTCTGATGCCATAGGCTGCAACTTGCGAACAGCTGTTGGTGATGGGGAATGCTACCTAATTTCCCAAATTATGGCATAATCATTACAGAGGAACAAAATCAGCACCCAACATGGATGTCTAAACAAGGACAACAATCAACAGCCTGTGATCTATTACCTAAATAAGCTGCTGATGGCACCTAAGTGGCTAGAACATACCACCAGTGATTTGTCAAAATTGTCACCTAAATTTTAGGTTACTGATGTGAAGAGGGTTACAACCATTATTCTGACTTAAAAATAAAGGCTTTTCAGAAATGACAGAAAACTGTATGGAGTTGCTGTATTATGACCAGATTACATAACATTCACATGCACAACAATAATATTGTGATGGTCATCATCATCACGGCACAAAATCTTACAGAAATGACAAATGTCTACTTTTAATAACAATCATTGCTAGAAATGTTCAAAAAGCTCACCACCAACGCCAACAGAAGCCCTGGGCGCCGTTCTTGGGGCTACAGCACTGCGTAAAATTTCACTAGTAAGCTTAGGTTGCGCAGGAGCGGCGATCAGCCTCTCCGACGTCGCGGCAGAAACTGCACTTGCACCTGATGGAATAGCCTGGGTTGTGATCCTAAAAGCCGATGCAATCGTGCTGCTACGCCCGATGGCGTTCATTCTGTACGATGCGCCGTCGGGCTGTCCCCCGCTCCAATGCAACGCAGATCCCCACTCGCACTTTTCCCTGCGGTCTGTAGAGGTAGGGATGAGTTTTCGTGAAGATAAAGCGCCACCGAAAACGGTTGCTTATCACCTCAGATTATATCGCTATTTCTCGTGATCTTTAAGAGTTCAGGGTGGGTTTTGAATGATCCTAATTTTTTTCAGGACAAAAAATTGTTTTTTTAAAAAAATAACCTTGTGTATTTCGTCGAAATGAGCGAGCACAACCTATCGATACGTTTAGAGAAGAGCTGCTTGATTTACAGTATATCGATGGAGAAGGATCCACGCTGAATGGGTATGTGGCGAATACAGTCGCGCAGCCGAAGCCAAGGCCATTGAACAGAAGCATCGGCTAGGCAGAGGGGGTACAGAGTTAACAAAGAGCCCCATGGTAGTCATAAGGCCCCCAAGTTTATCAGATAGGGTCCATTTGTTCATGGGGTTACGCTTTTCATTGATTTTTTCCGTTGTCCTTCCGCTGCTTGAAAAGAAGCGAGAAGCTACCGCAAAATATATTCTGGCCGAATTTTATTGTCAGTCAGTTGAAGAAATCATGTGTTCAACGATTGGATGAAGTAGAACGCCGGCGCTCTACGTTATGCAACGGCCTAGTGGGCTCTTTCTAAAACGATAGGATTCAGAAGCTTCGTCAAAATTTTCACGTGGGCTCTTAGAGATATCAGAGACCCCACGAATGCAGATTGCAGATCAAAATGGGTCAACAGTTTTTACTTGTTTGGCCAAGCCATATTGGCTTTGAAATACTCAACATTAGGCCAGAATCGATTAGTGATACGAATTATGTACGTAGTTTTGAACGTGCGCGCTCGCAAACCTTAGTAACAAAAACTCCATGACAGGCGACAGGCAGTCTCCGTAAGCCGTGCGGTGTTGGCCTTGCGGCTAACATTAAGTCGTGGTCAACGGTGAACAAAAATGATGACCCATCTGAAAGTTTTTTTCAATGCTTTAAAACATTAAATCGTACATTAAGAGGGTAGTACGGGCGTGCATTTCACCGGTGCGATTTTTAGATCAGTGTTAATAACAGAATGACATTTACAGCACCGTGAAGTGGTGCTGGCTCGAATCTGGTGGTGGAACTGGAAGGATAAAAGCAGAATCTCAGAGAATAAAGGGGAAGGACATTTGGAACCATTATTTCACGACGGTCGTTCTCGCGCGGGCGCGTGATGTTGCTTGAAGTCGCCAACGCCGTTCAGTTTTCCGGAAGCTGCAACGCAGACCATCGCTGTCTGTTCCCGAGATTTCGGGCGCGCAGGTTCAAATCTTTTGATGTATTTTGCTTTATTAATCGATTCTGCAAAAGAATGGGCGTCTCAGGAAACAGGGATGACCCTGTTAGTTTCAAAGCTCATTCCGTCCCATCCCTTTCAACACTAGTGAAACCTCTTAATTTCTTTCCGGGTAAGAGGGTCTTTTGAGAAGGACACAAGAAGGTGCATTAGTGTTCCCGGTCAAGTGCTGGAGAGCCAGTCCGTTCCATCGCCGAGTGTACTCGGGCTGCCATTCTGGCGACACAGGGCGAGATCCCCTGGACGATCTGGAGGACGTTTAAGGAATACACCATATCACATTAATCGTTTCCTGACGTGACAGGCCTTCTGACCTGCGTGATTGGCCCGGATCGACGCAGTAACCCCCAATGACGCAACAACATTCCTGATCGCCGCAGGTGGTCCAACAATTGGCACACAGACTCCGTTTCGGCTTAACTGGCCCATGCTGAATTTAGAGTGGAGGGCCCGCCGTTCGGCACTGGTGCATCTGGCTGGCATAAGACTTTTCCTTTGTCTCAGTGTAAACACTTACATTAGGTTATAATGTTCGCTTTCATTGCCAGAGGGCCGCGACCAACGTATGAGGTCCTCTGTCGTTCGGGGTTCCGTCCACGTCCTCGCTGAGTCCTGACCGACCCGAGGCATCTCGTCTACACGGAGCACCCTGTTAGGCACCGGGCTCCTGACCGATGCGGGAATCAAATGCAATGAAAGGCCGAGCCCAATGCAAATCGCGGGCCCGGCCTTCTCACTGCTTGGGATATCGGCCCAAAGAGATCAGACCGGCACGCACCCGGCCGTTCGGTGTTGATCTCTGGCCGAAGAAGAGAAACACGTTGTCTCGGGGAACCGTAATCAGTACAAGAGACCCTCTAACCAACAATGAATATGATGGCCCTATGGACGGGGTAGTAAATGCGACTCACAGCCCTTCGGGCACTTCACCTCTCCAATCAGGCTCTTGATCTTTGGCCCCGAGAGGCTCTTCGGAATCCTCAAACAAAGGCTGTGAGCGACTGGGGGCTACTAATTGGCACACGACCCCCTGTTATGTACTGTGGGTGCCCGACCGACACAGGCGCCCCAATCATTGTTTCAGGGACCCAGGCCAATGCAAGTCGTGGACTCCGGCTTTACTCCTACTTGGGAAATGGGCCCCAGGGTTCAGACTGACAGGAATCGAACTGTTCGGTGTTCGTGGTCTCTGGCCGACCGAGATCCCCGCATTGCCTCGGGGTGACCCCAAACGGTGCAAGAGTCCTCTGACTGATATCCTAGGTCACGACCCCAAGGGCTGCGATTCTTTGTGACTCACAGCCAGCCCTTCAGACCCTTATGCCCTCCAACCGAGCCCTCGATCGCCGGTTTCAGTGGGCCGCCTGGGTCCCTCTTCAGGCCTCATCGAACGATATCCTTGGTCGGTTCTGGGCCCCTTGCGAACATAAGACCCTCTGTTACGTACTGCGGGCCCCGAACAGATACTGGGGCTCCGACCAGTGTGAATCACTGTCCCAGGTTTTGTAGCTGATTGGGAAGCGGGTCCTTGGCCCATATCGACACGGAGCTTACGGTGTGGTACTGGTGGTGCTTGACCAACATATAGGCCCATATCGACTCAGGGGCCCTATATCGCCGCAAAGGGCCCTCTGCCCATCCCTGCAAGCTGGATACCCTGAAGAAGACCCAGCTAGCACTTCCTGCCGTCAAGCCTTCCAATCGGGCCCTTGACCGTTGGTCCCTGTGAGCCCTCCAGGGCCTTAGGGCCTCCTCGAACACTGCCTCCGGCCGATTCGGCCCCTCGCCAACACAGGGCCCTTGTTAGGCGCTATGGCCCCCCGACAGATGCTTGGGGCCCTAACCATGTAAATCGCTGGCTCCTGCTTTGTCCTTGCTAGAAGAATGGGCCCTCAGGCCCGTGCCGATGCGGAGGAGACTGTCGTAATTGGTCGTGTCTGGCAGACACATACACCCTTATCGACTCAGGTAGTCCCCGCTTAGCGCGCGGCCCTCTGGATAACATTGAAGCGTCCGGCCCTGCGGCCCGGGCCCTTGCATGCCACCTCTGGTCAGCCTTTCGGACCCCTCGAGTCCTCAAATCGGACCCTAAATCGTAGGTCCCGAGGCCTCGGGCGGGGTCCCGGATCCGTTTAGGTCTGCTATGTGTTACGTTGCACGAAAGGGGATAAGTTTGCAAACCTCGTTTGCAACCAGAGCAGTTCCTTGGAGTCATGCTATTAATTTATGCTAATGCATTATTTACCTAGCGCATCTGCACCTTGCACTGGAATGGACAGGTCGAAATTGTCATGGAGTCCTAAGCCGGTTTTGCGGCGCTCGTATGAACTGAGTGGAATCATAAATTCATTGCATCACATATTGCCATAGCCTAGTTTGCTTTCGTGGCGGTGTAATGGTGCATATTGGTTGTCTCGTGACCGCAGGCCTAACCAGATCATTTTGTAGGTGCAGGTACATGGGGGCGGGCAAGCAGATAGGCGAGTTTTATGAATACAATCACGGGGGGGATGGGGATGATATACCCCACCCACATTTTTACAAGGTGGAACTTCATCCCCTTGAATGCTGCCATTGGAATGCATATTTTCCCCCGAAAAATCTCATTCACTGGCAAGGTTGTCCTAAATGGTTCATTTGAACTTCTCCAATCCTGATGTTTCCCTAACTCCACCAATCTCAGACATGTTTATGCCTAGTGTTCTAGTTCTCATTAGTGAAGCACCAGCCCTAGAGCAATCTGTGGAAAGGATTGTTTGCTCCAAAAATGAATTGCCTCCAACCTCCCACTTCTTCTTGTCTCAGTTAGCTATCGAGTTTCAAGGGCAAGTCAAGTGTTTTGATGATTTGTGCCCATTTTTCTGAACTTGTGCCCTAGACTTTCACATCCTGATACTCTGAGCCTTGATTCTCATGCCCTTCAACAAAATCATACTGAAGCCCGCTTCCATGAAAAATGTTTATGACTGGGTGGAGACTGGATGTAAAAACAGATTGAAGATGATAGACATTATTCACTGGGAGATACTGGATGTCAAAACAGATTAAAGGTGTTCAGCTTGTTCATAACTTATGTGGATCAAGACATTGTACAGAAATGTGACAACCAATTCCATAGATTGGAATGTATGTATGTGTGTGTGTGTGTGTGTGTGTGTGTGTGTGTGTGATTGGGGCTTTACCACGCACTCAGCCCCTGAGGCCATATGGTGTCGCCCGCCTCTCACCCTGGCAGGAAGGGCGGGCACTGTGGGGAGTCAAACCCCAGTACCTCTGGTTTCCCAGACAAGCTAACCACTACACTACCAGCACCCCAGATTGGAATGTAGGGGCACACCTAACAAACTAACAAATTTCAGCTTCTAACAATATATACACTACTGCTAGCACTGTTGAACTTCGGGAATGGTGAATGTCATTGGTATGCAATACACTATTCACAGGTATTGGCAAACAAAAAATATGCTTTGCTTTGTCATGGTGTATTCACTTGACACTTTTCACAAAAATTATCAAAAGTACTTTGAACTTTTTTATGTTGACAGACTTGAAACAGGCCATATTGCCCCAGAATGATTAGATTTTACCATTAGATCAGCGTGCCATTGTTTTCCTGACGATCAAATCTTGTTGAAGGCCGCAACATCAACACTTTGGACAAAGTCCTCAAACTCCTCAATCTTCTCTGACAGTTCTTCAATGGACACCTTATCATCTTCAACAGTGCACATGATAGAAAGCTTCTTAATCCCAAATGCCAATGGAACAAGCTTGGCAGCACCCCAGACCAAGCCGTCCATTTGGACCGTGCGAACAGCTTTCTCCATTTCTTTCATGTCAGTTTCATCATCCCAAGGTTTAACATCAAGGAGTACAGAGGACTTGGCAATAAGTGCTGGCTTCTTGGCTTTCTTGGCAGCATAAGCAGCAATTCTCTCCTCTTTCACCCTCTGAGCCTCTGCAGATTCTGCCTCATCATCACTGCCAAACAGATCAACATCATCGTCATCATCATCACCATTGCTGGCTGCCGCTGGGGCAGCCTTGGCCTGAGCAGCTGATACTGGCCCGGTTACCTTTAGCTCCAAGGCTGCCAGACGTGCCTCCAGCTTCTTGATGATTTCGGACATGTCAGAGCATATATTTCTGAGGGCGATGTTTTCCTGTTCAATGGCAGACACCTTGGCGATGGCATCACCGCTAAGTCCGGCGCCACCCGCCTGCAGAGACTGCTGGATATGTTGTCTTGCTTTTGCGATCTCGCTGGCGACTGACGACACCGGCGTGGCAGATGGAGCTGCGTCCCCTCGCGAAAGCCGCTCGTAATACTTTCGCTCCGCATCGTCATAGGTTGACTTATCGAACCATAGCAGGTCCTTAGCGTTCTTCGTTGCCATCTCGAAACAGCCTTAGTCTGCTACAAACGCCAAGTAAGTGTTTGACCCACGACCAGACACGGGGGAACCGACGCCTGCCTCTCTGACACGTGAAAGGGTCGCGTCGCTTGTCTGCCTCGTAGTGTCGAGCTACCGAAATCAGAAGATCACGAATTCCAAAAGTACCTTTTCTTGTGAGCATCACAGCAATAAATACAACTCACTTCACTGGTTTAAAGTCACTTTTTGGTGTATTTTGTGTGCATCGATAACATTACCATCACGATTAATTACAGGTATATCTCACTTAATTGAGAACTCACCGACGAGTACGAGCAATGGAGATAACGTGCCACTCATAATATCCATCACTATACGCTTTGGGGACAATAATAGCGCAACACAGGCATACAATAGTAGTTGCAAAGTCGTGGCACCTGAGGCCGTGCGGGGGGCTGAGAACTGGGGCCGTGTGGAGGGTGGAGCCCGGTGAATGGGGTAGGGTATTGACGTGATATAATTACGGTGGGACTTGTAGTTTTCATCCTGCTGAAGTAACCTTCAACTTTGCGTCATTTTCCAGCTTGGATAGAGGACATTTGGTACGGGTAGCAGAGGGCTAAGATGGGGTAAGTAGAACCACATCCATGCGCCAAACAGGAAAAGTATGTCGGGATGTGAGCATGTCAGACGTGGCACGCACATCGGGGCAGTAATTTTAGCGCCTGTATGCAGCGAATCAGAGCACTGAGGGTGCGGTAGGTACTCATCGTCAATTTCAGCAGTTAGAGGGCCCATGTTTATAACAAAATTTGATGTTGCAGTGGCAATTTTAGGCAAGGATACTCGAAATGCTAGGTCACCAAAAGATGCTGAACTTAACACAATTTGGATTTGTCTCAGCTTTCCAGGCATAAAGGCAAGATTCAGTGCACTTATTACATCAGAGTCCAGTGCAGCACACATATTTCTGTAGCTGTGGTATTCATGATCTTACATTTCACCTATTTTGGAAAGTTTAAACCAGTTTATTAGCCTAATATTTTACCTGTGGCCAGTAGCCAAGAGGTTAATGCATAATTGTTGGCACAGAGGATTGAGCCAGGCAAAATATATAAAAAACTACTCTTATTTTCCTATTAACTTCACTGTATCAGTAAGGATAACTGTCATGCATCCTGAGGCTAGGTGCATGGTGAACAGGTTATAAAAATATGTGATCCCAAATTTTTATAGCATAACCGGGGCAGCATCACATATTTTGAGATGGGGGAACAGGCTTTTCCATGGTGTCTCCTGGACAAAGTGGGTTCTGTTGCAGGGGTCATTCTAGGCAGTGTTATATTTAAGACAGAGGGATGCCAAGTGAATGTAATCCTTAGGCCAGCCAAGTATAGCAACATTATCAGGCTATTAATGCCACAAAATTGGTGCCACATCATCTGTCATGGTCAGCATTAATTTCTATGTTTTGAGTGTTTCATTGCATCATAAAAGTTGCAAAAATATGTTCCAATGAAACATCATAAAACTTTTTTGAGCAAAATTTATGGAGAAATGCAGAGTAATATGGTGTGCACAAAATTTAGCATATACTTGTGCCAAGTTTGTGCACCATTTTAAAAAAATGTTGAATAGGTATGTCTAGGCATCAACACTTTGATACCTTCTGCATGATGTATCAGTGCTGATAGCCTAATTGATCAGAATACCTGCTGTTTGATCAATCTTTGTGTGATCTTGTCAGTAGAAATGACTTGAAATTGGTTTATATGAAATATTTTCTGTCCTTTACCCTGGTGTACTGTTTTGTGTGGGCACACCTCACAGAAATGCATCTTATCAAAATTGTAGGCTAAATTTTTATATTTTGTATATTGGTGTGTGGAACTTTTAATATCATTGGAGGATGCATGTGCTGCTTGAGCATAGAAGTACTAATGTGCAAGATTCTATGCTTGGGATTGCTACCAGCTTATATTGGTGTCGGTAAGCTAGGTTATCTTATGTAATTGTTGATTTTTTCAGTAGGTATTCCATGTAAATGAGAAACAAGATGTTCCTAGCTACCATTTCCCCAAAAATTATCTCAGCTCTGTAGAACTTGGAAAAATGTCATGTATTCAGTGGTGGAGACATCACTGTAGATTGCAGCACTGCTGCTTTTGGTCATCCTGGGTACTTGAATTGTTGGACAGTGCAAAATACTTAATACAAAACAAAATCATCAGATAACACAGGCAGCTTGCCTTGCATGTTTTGGTCACATAATCAATGACAAGATGAACAGCAAGGGCAGCAAAACCCTGCCCCTTACTGACTGTTTCCATGCCTGCCTGTTTTAGGGACCCTATGGCGGCCATGGTGGATGCTCCGGCCGGCGAAATGGTGGAGCCGGTAGCGGCGGCGGCGGCGGCAGCAGCGGCGGCGTCGGCGCCGGCCTGGGAGGATGAGGCGGCCGCGCTGCTGGTGCAGGCCGTCTCACTGGTGTCGGCCGGTGCCATGGTGCTCGGCGGCGCCGTGCCCTACATCCCACAGTACCTGGAAGTCAAGCGTAGTCAGAACACAGAGGGCTTCTCACTTTTTGTCTGCCTGGCGCTCTTGCTCGCCAACACGCTGCGCATACTTTTCTGGTGAGCAACTGATTGCTACAATCTTGTTACACCTGTCTCAGCAAGGGTTGATTCAGTTGTTGCTGTTGATCCTGGTTAAGCCTGTAACCGCCCTAACTTACACAAATATCATTTTCTATTTGTACTATACCATATATTGTGAACTGCCAATTGGCTCAGAATCCCGCCCTATTTTCGGATATGCTACTTAAGCATATTTTGGTGGTATATTTGTGGTGTGCACAACAAATGTTGTTTAAAAAATGTTCTTACCTCAAGGCCACCTTGGATGTTGATTGCAATTTATTCCTTTTCAAATGAAGTAAAACACCTTCCAGCCTGGACACCTCACACTGCCATTTCACCACAAGCCTGGTCTGTCCTGCGCTCCTCCTTCAGCGTCTCAGCTTTGACCTGGATCCCATGACCCCTCTCATGGCTTGTCTGAGCCGGACCCCGCCTCTCGGGATCACCTCTGTTCGCGCGCTCTCGCAAGCTTGGCTTATCTTACCCATACCATGTGCATAGAGCCCCTGTTGTCTTTTTTTCGCCCCCCCCCCCCCTGCTTCCTCTGTTTTCTAGTTCTCTGTGCTGACCCTCACCCCCTCTGGTCAGGATGGGACACCCTTTCGAGCTGCCGTTGCTGGCGCAGAGCGTCATCATGAACGGCGTCATGCTGGCGCTCATCCACGTCTGCGTTGCCGTCAAGAGCCGCCAGCATATCGTCAAGTACAAGGAGCGCACCTTCACAGGTTAGCTGGGGCATTGCTTTGCACTTCGGCGTGATGCAGTTGGCGAGCTGACTGCAAGTACGACAATCCACGGAATTATTTCTCTACAGCTCTTGGCATGTAAGGTTCATGCTATTCAATCATAGATGGGATGGCCCGTATTGTTCCAATTTGATCGTCGTGCGTTTTTCAAACATTGACTGCAGAGTTTGCAGGGGTGAATTCGGGATCAGTCCTTGCTAAACGTAGATTGTTCCGAAGATCCCACCCCCGCCGCCCAGCAAATGCTTGTCACCACTTCCACCGCTCAGAAAAGCGATGTCACCACCCCCACCGCTCAGAAAAGCAATGGCACCACCCCCATCGCTCAGAAAAACATTGTCACCACTTCAACCGCCCCGTTGAGTATTGTCACCACCTCTACCGCCCAGTAAAGCATTGTCACCACTCCGCTGCCCGGTAAAGCACTGCCACCACCTCGCCGCCCAGTAAAGCATTGTTACCACCCCGCTGCCCGGTAAAGCACTGCCACCACCCTGCCGCCCAGTAAAGCACTCACCACCCCGCCGCCCACTAAAGCACTGTCACCACTCCTCCGCCCAATGGGGCGTTGCCACCACCCCGCCCGCCCACTAAAGCACTGTCACCACTCCGCTGCCCAATGGGGCGTTGCCACCACCCCGCCGCCCACTAAAGCACTGTCACCACTCCCCGCCCAAGAGGCGTTGCCACCACCCTGCCGCCCAGTACAGCATTGTCAGTTCGGCGACGATTACTGACTATATTGTAATGCGCCGCACATTGCCCCAGCAGCCTGACTTTCGGCCAATGGAAGACTGACCGCCGCAAACGAATAACATCAGCGTGGTTTCTGGGATGCGTACCCACAGATCTGCCCCACAGCGCGCTGGCAAGTCTTGCGCTCCCCAAATGAGCCGCCTTGCGACATAACATGTACGGACCGGCACATAACTTCTCCAACGGGGTTTGCCGGGCTTTGCGGTGAACTGGTGGACTACGCTTACCAAGGGCTCCAGCACTGGATCTTTAAGAAGCAATCTATATATTGGGCAGGCTACTGGGAAATCAAGTGCAAGGCGGGGGGGGGGGAAGTTGTCCCGTTCCGCTACCTACGGGGGCCGTTTTTGCGCCCTCCCAAGTGTCTCAAACACGCCAGTGTGGTGTATTGTGTACTTGGTGTGATGCATCATGCATCATTAGATACGTCATTAGATAGTGAGGATCATGTCGCACGTTTTGTGCATTTGGCACATAACATTGTACACGGCAAAGTATTAGTTAGCTCAGTTGAGATGACGTCAAATAACCACGGAGATGCGATTCGTGGTTTAAGCGGAGGTCCTTCAACGCATCCTTGACAGTAAAAACACTACGTCTAGGCCGTCGTAATCGTTGCTGGCCCACGACTGGATTGCGCGCTGACGCTTCGTGAAAAAAAATGAAGAGAGCTCGTTCTGCACTGGGCTTTGCCGATCTGTCGGTGTCTTTCGTCACAACTGTTTTGTTTCGGCAGATTTTGACATGCGGTACTTCTGGGAGTGGACCGACTTCGAGTCGTACGTGGAGTGCATGCTCACCTTCGCCCTGGTGGGCTCCGTGCTGATGTACTTCTTGATCGGTACGTAGCTTGGAGCTGCCCCGATGTCGTACAGTGTTCAAGTGTCTTGCACGGCTGTTTCCTCTTATGCTGCTGATCAGGCATGTTTTTTTAACGCAGTTAAATCAGCATTGCATGCGCAGTGGTGATGTGTGGAAAGATTGCCCCACAGCGCTAACACGTAGTGGGTTTTGCCGAGTGCGGGATGTCGCCATTGTTTGCGGTTTAACGACGACGAGAATCATCTTTAAACCGATGGAGTTTGCACAATTGCAGCCAGAGGTACACCATTAGCAGTGGGCACGCAAGAGTCTTCACGCTTCACCCGGGCTGTGATTGAGGCCGCTCTCCATGTCTTCTCCACAGACAATCCTTGGTTTGTCGAAACGATCGGATTTCTCGCCGTTTTTACGGAGGCCATGCTGGGAGCACCGCAGTTCTACAAGAACTTCGAGCAAAAGTCAACATACGGAATGAGGTTCGTGCGCAGCCAATCAGAGCAAAGTACCGTTTCTTCTATTATTGAAATTAAAATGCCATTCACAATCATCTTGTAATGCGTGCTTCACATTGGGGAAATGCTATTTTCTTTTGACGTTTGCAAAGGCTGAAAATGTTTCACTATTAAGGTGTGGTCTTTCCAAATCGTAGGCTGTTCACCAGCATTTCGTCTGCTTTTTATGCTTAATATCAGGGTTGGCATCGGGGATGTCTTGAAGATGGACAGGCTGGTGTCCATGGCGAAACTTTACCATAAAAACCAGTTTCCTTAGACTGAAAAGTCGTCACATTGCATTATGGTCTGGGTTATGCCTGGCTCTGCTTCGTGGCGCAAATTTAGGGATGTACATATTTCCTAGGAACCCAAACTAAAGCGAATGAGGCACTGTTTTCCTCTGGAAAAATGCGGCTAACTTCCCGAGGGCGCAGGCGCGCCATCCTTTCTTGGAGACAAGCATAGAGGCACTTTCGAACATGCGTGAGATTCTACGTACAATAGCAGCGTATAAGTACAATAGCAGCGTCGTTATAGTTAAGTGAAACCAGCTAATGCATACAGGGTTCTTCGAACGGACGCTCTTCTCTCATACGCGTCTCCCACCATATGTTGATGTTCAGCTTCTTGTAATGTTTGTTATTGTGCCCTTCTCCCATGCAAGACAGGGGCCTTCTGTAGCACGATCACCCGATAATCATGCGTGATCCTTTCATATCTGTTGCCTTCTCTCGATCATTACACTACGTTTTGAACGTGATCCGGATCGCCCCTCCCGCTGCTGCTAATCTTTGCCACCACCATCGTGTACGGGGCCCGGCACGGCTTTCGAGGAAACGCCTATAGTTTCAGGCCTTTATATAGTTTTGTAAGTATAAACGCCCATAGCTTCTGGGTGGGCAAAAGGCGGCATTCGCCGACCCTGTCTGAAAACGTGGTGGGCAGTCGTTCAGCCTACCCACTCTGACACTGCCTGTGATTATCATACTGTTAGACATTATGTGAAAAGTTCATGGTGTTCATGTGTTTTTGGCCCGATGAGGCTTTTTTGGCATGTTTGGCAGGCCCCAGTTTGGCATGGTCCTGTCTTAAGATGTGGTTGGCTGGCCGGATCTTCTAAAGCTCTGAGTGTGAGCTTTTGTAACAGCTTCATGCATATTTAAGCACAAAAATGCGCATAAGGGCACTGGAGCGGCAGTACTTGAATGCTGGTGCTGACTGGTGGCAATGATTTCGCGTGATTTATTTGTGCAATGCTTGCGTGTGGTTGCTTTGGGCAATACTTGCGACGTTATGCTTGCGAAAAGAGCATATCAGTGATTGTGTTCTTTAATATTTAGAAGGTCTCATCCATCTGGGTCACCATCTCAGCCGGGATAACCCAGGATTTACAGTACCTTCTAAGAGGTGGACCGTTCTGTGCATCTGCCTACGTTCTTTGCAGCGTGAAGATGGTGGCGATGTGGACGTGCGGCGACACGTTCAAGACGGGCTACTTCATTCTGCGCGAGGCACCCGCCCAGTTCTGGCTCTGCGGTTTTCTCCAAATCATGATCGACGTGGCGATCTTGGCGCAGGTGGGCTACTACCGGCACGACACGGCGCGCCGTCGCAAGAGCGACCTCGGCCGGTGACGGGGGGGCACCGCCAGGTGGCAGGTCGCACGATGGCCTTGGGCGGAGTTACCATGTCCCCGGTAGATGGCGCGAGTAGCGCGGTCGCAGGTTTTTGCGCCATTTTAGCTTATGTTGCGGGTGTAACTGCACAAATAAGGTTTGTGTTTGACTGATAGCTGTTCAATGATTGAGTTCGGTGGATGTGAGATTGTAGCAGTAACTAATTATTTTTGCGCATTTCGGAAGCTGTGCCTTGGGTGGTGTTTGTCGTGATCCTCATTTTGCGGTTGAGTTTTGCCTTCATGTGATAATGCTGTAGCCATTAAGTTTCTGATTATAGCAATAAGCTTAGTTGTTTTATGCACTTTGTACCTTGACGAAGTGTTAAGCCACTGTTGATACGAATTAAGTCATTTCTTGTCGCTGTGCAAATCTGACTTCTGATGATGTGCTACAAAACTTGATAGTCGCAAAGTATAGCATGCTATCCAGTTACGTAGTCTACATAAAGGTTCTCGTGCGCTGATCATCCCAGTGTGCCATGTTGGCGCTTATGATTTGTTTTGCAGCCACTCGTTTTCCGTGATTATACCTAGGGTGACATATGTCTTATTGGTGCATTTCATGCATTCAATTTCCATTCATTGCGTTAGCGTGAATAAATACAGAAATGGAAACTGAATGCATTTAATTAGACTCTGTATATCTGCATATAATGCACATAGCACGTGGCAGTGCACAGATGCATGTTACTCACTTAGTAGTGTTGTGTGGTGGTGCAGCCAGGAGCCGCTAACGGAAATGTCTGGCATTGACAACTTATGGTGTAATTCGGGCTCCGACTTCTGCCAAAACTGTTGATTTTTCATCCTGTTTGTGATCTCATAGCCGAGTCGAATGACGACCGTGTAGTGCGACGCACAAACGATCGTGAGCTTGACGCTGTTGCAATAATACAGGGCACAGTGCTTATCCAACGTTTTATAGCACACCTCCGGCGAGTTATGCGGATAAAAGTATGCAAGAACTTGGCTGCTACGATGCCCAAGGTTGTCTGCACAGTGACGTAAACGCAGGATTTCCGCTGGCACCCAGATCCTGGTTCAAAGCATCATCAGCCCCAGCTAATGAAGCTGGTCTCTGGTCTGTACCCTGTGGCAACACCTGCTCAACCAGATGGGTCGGTCAGCAATCATCGGGTTTGGTCTAAATATAAAAAATGCTTCCAAAAAATGACATCACTGTTCGTACATTATGTGTAAATCACTGTTAACTGTTCGCGTATTGACATGTAAAAGCAGCATGGCAGGAAACATCGCACCACCTGAAGTTCTACACCGGAAGATAGCTGAGGTCGGCATAATCTATTGATAGTCGGCACGTGTCACGATCGGCTGATGCTGGGTCTCGAAATATTTGCATGCGGTGGACCCCGCACATTTCCTGCACGGCAGAACGTAAGTCAGCGGCATAGGCATTCGAAATTAGGTCTGGGACTGCGCGTGCAGTTTGGTAAAACACATTGTGATTTGAATTAGTTTATGGAAATTCCGTGTTGTACTGCATCGAGGACCCGGGTACGAGTTATCGCTGCGCGACTGAAAGAGTGGGTGTGGGATGTAAAAGAAGATCACTGATGGAGGCTAGCACGAAAAATTCACAATTCTGTTGCCAAAAGTGTTAATAAGCAAACTGAGAAGAAGCGACCAACCGAGCTTTGTGGTACGTTAGCGCAAAACCGTGGTAATTGCTCGGGCACTTCATGAGGTCACGTGTTACAAACTTTTTAAAGAGAGCGTCACACATTTGTATGGGTTTCTGGATGGAAATAGCCACATTGAAGATCGTTCTGTGCAGTTTACAGCCCTGCCCTTCGTAAGACCTTATCCCCCTCTAGTTTCTGAGCTACATGTCCGCAAAGGTGCGAATGCTATTTCGGGGAGACTCTTTTAAAGTTACCCAGGCATCCATGATGCTGTAATCATGTCATTCAAATCCTGTTATTCCTTTAGCCATTTGGTAACCAAGGTCAAACAAGACAATTGTCGAGTCGTCATGTCTAGTGTTGGTGAGCGCGATTTCCAGATATAAAGGCCATCAGTTGGCTCTCAATTAATGTTGTACAAGGTACAATGGTGTAAGTCGTTCAGTGCATTAGCGAGGAACATTAGCCGCATACATAAGACAGTAGTGTTAGCCTCATGCCTCGGAAAAAACCGGGAGAATGGAGATATAGTTAGATTGATATTTCGGCAACATGCCTTTCTCGAAACAATAGCAGAAGTAAATTCTAACTTACCTGCCGATGATCCTACTCGAATTTTCAGTTGCTTTTTTGAAAGGGCAAACCACAGCCTTTAAAGGACGCCAACGCTCAGGGGATTTAACAAAGAGCGATTGCCAGCCATTACCAGGATACAGTGCCTATCTAAGAATTAGAATGGCCGGACTTGTGTGCATGCAAACGAATTCAAGCAAATAGGCATCACATATCACGCTTCATTCGAACACGCAAGCGAACTTAAGATAAGCAGGCATCACACATCGGGCACCAGTTATGCATGCAAACGATTTCCGTTGAACAGGCATGGCACGTTCGCGTCAGGCATCACTTATACATGTAAATGATTTTAAGCTGGCACACATCACACATAGAGGCACATATCAGGTTCGCATATTTTGCCATGATGAGCCCCGTATGTTTAGATTTCGTCGCCGACTTTTTATAGGAATGGGTTCACTTATTTACTGTCTGTGTGGTCCTGCGCTCTGTAGATGACTTTGAGCTTTAAAAGGGGCATAGGGTCCATACTTCCCTCGATTTCAGCCTGAGCGTGTTTTGCCAAAAAATGGTCACCGAAAGGGGTATTCCCCGTTTTGTTTTTAGCGTCTCGCAGGTGTTCATTATATCTCAAACGAATAGGGCGCATGGACTCCCCGACATAGACTATACCCCCCCCCCCATGTTTTTCTCACAGTTAACACTTGTTTTCGTAAACTACGTTTTTTTGCGTGCAAGCTCCTTGAACCCAGAACTGCACAAATGACATCTGTTGCCACTCGGGCACTTGGGTTTCTAGGTGGAAGATTTCGCCAGAGACTTTTTAAGCCTATTGTGTTTTTTCCAAGCTATGCGTATGCACAGCTTTGATTTTTAAACTATGTGTTTGATTTTCCACAGCAAACATCATCCATGTAACGTAGCGTTAAGAATCCCCCTTCCGATAGGACGTGTTGCGCCTCCTGCCACCCATCCCCCCACGCGCTATAGACTTTTTTAATTCTTCCAACATTCTACCTAAAAGTTGCGGAGAATATCCGTTACATAACAGCAACGCCCATATTTTGTTTACGCTGTTTTTCACCACTTGATGAGTTGTTTAGAGCCCCGTGGAATATGTCACGAATTATGTTGTGCTTAGTGGAAGTTGGATGCGCAAATTCGCAATGCAGAATGATACCAGAGTTGGTGGGCTCGAGCTCCGTTTCTAACGTTGTGCGGCTGCTCTTCCCTTCCACTGTCACTAGTGTTTCCAAATATGGGCCACCCTTTCCGCCCCCCTGCATGCCTCATCGTAAAACCTGGATTTGTATGCTGGTTGTTCATGAACTCTAAAAACTCTTCAAGGGCACGCTGTCCGTGCGTCCATACCCCAGCATAACCATCGATGTATCTAGCTAAGAAACTTGGTTTTAATGGGCTGGCGGCCAGGGCCTTCGTTTTAAATTGGTCTAAAAATATTATCGCCAGAGGAGGAGCGCATGGATTCCCCACTGCCATTCTCAATTGTTGTCGGTAGAAGTCATTTCCGAGCGAGGAAACATTATCCTGGAGACACTGTTCTAAAAGCCCTCAGATATCCTTTGATAGACCGAGAGCACCAACTTCACGGAAATGTTTGTCTACCTTAGCTTCCATGGCACCGATAGCCTTGACTGGTGTATTGCCATGTAAACTGACAACATCTGCACTGAAGCAAATGGTACCTTCTGGTAATCTTGCCTGCGAATGATAAGAAACCTTTTTAAAAAGTCGGGCGGCCTCCTCCTGCCGGCGCGCGCCCGTCACCCCGCACAGGAGCACCGTCGCCGCTCACTGCCCAATGGAGGAACGATGCCGTTGAATGCCGGCGTACGGCCGTCGCCCGCCAAATGGCTGCCATATCAAGCTAACAATGTGAACGCGACTGTGCCGAAATTGCAAACCTGTCTCCATGCGTTTCTGATTTGGTATGGCGCGGTCGTTGCAGGCACGGTGCGCGGTTAGCCGGATCGGTGCGTGCTATGCCGCTATATTTCGTGGTCGAGTTGTGCCAGAAGGCACTTGTTCTGCACGGTACCAGTTTAGCTGTATTCGTACATTTTTCGGCTCGGAGCCCAACGGCGAGCAAACAACACACCGCGGAACGCTTATTCTCCATATGTTCTCGGTGTGCCGCACACACCACAAGTGCTGAATGCTAGTTATGCTTGCCTTTCATTTCGTTCGTATCTCAAACATATGACCGCGAAGCACGTGTCCCTGAAGCCGTCTTGTGGCGTTGCACAACATGTAACACTCGGTAGTTTTGTAGCACGGCAAAAGGCGAACGTATTTGGTGAACCCAAATGGCACAACTCAAGCTCAAGATGCTCGCAACATAAGTGTTCTGCAACGAAAATCACTCCTGCAAACTATTTAAAATAAAGTCTCCAAAGATATCCGTTAATGAGCCTGGAATGATGTGATGAAATTTCTCCTTTGAAACAAACGGGTACACGCATGCATACACCTATAAACACACATATGCATATTACCCACTTGACCAACAAGTGGATCAGTTTCCCTGAAACATGGCCAATGCCAACAGGACAGTATATGCCGCCGAGTCGAGATACGGACAACCAAGTCTATTTCCAAGCCAGCGCAGGGGGGCACAGCCTGAAGGATTCGGTCGTTCCTTTTGCTGGGGCTGACATCAGCCCGTAAGCCATCAGCATAACATGGTGTGCAGGGGGTCAAAGGCCTGCCTGCGACGACAGTGGTCATCGTAATCCCGTTGCAGCCTTCTACCAGCAACGGAGCCACGGCAAATGTGATGCTCTTCCGTCAGTGACGTGTGTGAATGCCTACATCCGGGCCCTCACGACATCTCACGTGCCCTCGAGACCCGACGGTCGATTGACACACTTGGTCTTCAACCACACCACCTCCATCGCCCGAGGCCATTTCCCATCCATGCCCGGAATGCGGGTGTGTGGCTCCTCCGAGAGGTTCGGCTCGTACGAGAACAAGTAGAAGCCCATCTGTTGTAGGCCCAGGAACGACGCGTAAACCTCCCGGTAGAATGCAGCGTTTTCCAGCGTCGCCGGATTGCGGAAGAAGTGCAGCTCAATTCCCAGCTGCTCCACGTTCTTGAAGAGCGTCGAGTCGCGCCCGCGTTTCACCTGCTGCCGGAGCACCTGCCACTCAGCGTTCTCCACGTCCATCTTAAGGTACTGGATGGTGCGGCCAGCGTGCTTCAGCCGCTCCACGAAGGTGTCAAGCGTGCGGATCTCCCATTCATGTTCGGCGCTGTAGTCGCGATCGCCGACGCCGTACTGCAGGAAGATGATGGAGCCGTTCTGGTAGCCGGTGGTGGTGTTGATGGACGGGTCGAACGAGTAAACCATACAGCCGAACGACTCCATGTCCCAGTCGAACGACCAGTCATCGCTGACGCCGAACGAGTACACCAAGCACGAGTCGGTGCGCAGGATGCTGAACTCGTCATCTACGCAGACGTATTTGTGGCCATCCTCTATCGGCGGCATGCCACGCATCATCAGCTGAGGAAAAAGCGCAGGTCAGGTCACCTCGGGGCGGGGCGCGTCTGTGCGAGGCAAGAGCACGGGCGGAGAATGTGGACGAAGGCTGGCAAGGCAGGGTTGACGGGACGGAGAACGCGTAACGGAAACAAAGTCCGAAAATGCTGCCTGCATTGATGGCCCATATATGGGAGATGTGTTACGCTGTCCAATGCATAACGCTACGTCGGCAGCGGAAGGGTCGACAAGCGGATGAGGTTCCAGACAGCTGAGGTGCGTCAGCGCTAGCCTTCACCAATAGGAAAACATAAATGTTGCGCAAACGAAGACAGACAACACAACTGCAACAAAATCGCTACGCTTCATCGAGAGCAGCGCCGTCACTTACCGCCATTCCCCCGAACCTCAAGACTCTGCCGCACGTCTTGCTATTAGGCTGGGTAATGTAGGAGAACAGGTCCTTGAACATGGTAGCGTTGTCGTCTGACATCGGCGGCAGCACATTCACCTCCATTTCAGGTCGGCAGAGAGCGGCGGACGCGCTGCAGCACAGCAAAGGGACATGGTCACGTGCTACATAAATACGGCACCCACATCAGAAGACACAAACAATAAAAGCACACAAAAACCCAAAAACATAAATAGAAAATACCGGAAAAGCATTTTGACATGTCAATATTTTGTCATGCTCACCTCGTTTAAACGAGTGCTTTTTTTACATATAAAGCTTGCCATTACAAGGGGTGCACAGGGTTTTCAAATGGCGCTCTAATGGTGAAAATCCCCCCCCCCCCCAACAAAAAATCAACGGATATGACTAACTTGTCAGTGGAGGACGCGGTTTCCCATGCTTTATATGAGTTTTACCTTCTATAACCGGAACAAAAGTCAAAAACCACCGCGAAATCTATGTTGTTTCAATTTGTATGAAGAAATTAGGTGTTAAACGACTTGCATGTAATACATTGCCGGCGCTCTTTATTTTGCTTTGGTCAATGGACTCTGTCTAAACCGATAAAAGTCAGAAGCCTTGTCAGAACAGAGTTCTTCAAACATACTGAGGGCCCCGTGAACGTAGATTATAGATAGAAATAAGTCAAAAAGTTTCATCAACAAGGCCATGCTGCCTAAAAATGTTCAACACTCAGTCAGAATGGATTAGTGAGAAGAGTAGGGCGGTGTAGTTCTGAGCAGGCACGCCCGCAATAATAAGTAACAAAAGCCCCGACGCCCGGTATTACCATCCCCATAAGCTGCTCGGCATCGGTCCCGCGATCAGCACTAAGCGGTGCACAACGCACGGACGAAAAAGGAGTGGTCAAACTGGAAGAGTTGACTTAGAATGTCTATTTTTGTGTTGACATAACTGTCAATCCGTCCAGAGGACAGCCTCAAAGTTGTAAAAAGGAAGACAGAGATATGCGCCAGTCCCATCTTTGAACGGCACGGATTTATTTTTTTAAGGATTTTTACGGATTTATATTTTTCGTAAGACTTTCGGAAGCATTATTTCACGACGGTCGTTCTCACGCTGGAGCCCGACCAATGTAAATCGCTGATCCCCGCTTTGCCCCTGCTTGGGAAATGGACCCTCAGACCCATGCCGACACGGAGCCGAATGTGTGGTGCTGGTGGTGTTTGACCGACTGGTATGGCCTCACTGATCCGGGGGCCCCCGACCGGCATAAAGGGACCTCCGGTCGGCATTTGAGTGCCCACCCCTGCAGGCCGGGGCCCTGAAAAGTTACGGGGGGGGCATATGTTCCCTGTGCCCCCCTTCCCCTCCCGGCCTGCTCCGCTGCCGGCTTTTCGTTCGCTCTTGTATCAGTTTTTTCGCGTAACATGCAGTCTGTTGCCTTGAATGATGCATTTAGCCTATATATGTATATATACATATACATGTATATATATACATATATATATATATATATATATATATATATATATATATATATATGCCGACTAATCCGTAACGAAAACACCATTACGACGATCATCACCATGAAGTTGGCAACAGGATTGCCAGACAGTTCGTGGGGAGGGTCTGCGAGCACTGCGCTCGTGCCAGCAAAGGTTAAAGGGAGTGTTCCACATTCCTTGGGGGGAGGGGGGAGGCAATTGAAGCAGCCATCTTGAAGATCATCCAGTGCAGTTACACAGCCCCGCCCTTCTTCAGACCCATCTCTCTCTGGCTTCTCAGCTGCACTCGCGCTAAAATGGGCAGACTATTTCGAGGAAGTATTTTAAGGTCACCTTGGCATTAATTCCGTCATAATAGCGTCATTCAAATCCCATCAGTTCATAAGCCATGCGTTGATCAAGACCAATACAAATATGATTGGCGGGTTATTCATATCTGGCGTTCGTGAGCAAGACTTCCACGTAAAACCGCCGTCCATTGGGTCCCAATCGGCACTATACAAGGTACGATGACACAATCCAACCATGACGCATTGAGTAGCGTATTTACTTAAAACAAATATCGTACTGTCTGGCGCAGTATGTTTTACTTAAAAGTATACTTAAAGTTATAAGTTAGCTAGTTTCGTCATCTCTGATCTTTGCTTCAATATCTTCAAGCGTGACACATTCCCTTTAAAAATCCCAGGGACCAATCACTATTAGTCGCTGGCGACGAGCGATCATTGCTGGCGTATGATTATGTGGAGCGCAGAACCAATGGTGAGTTATCAGTTGATTGGTCAGGGGATGAAGTGAGTAGCCTAGCCAAACAATTTATGTTGTATGACCTGCCCGTCTTACGAGGTATTATTTTGTCTTACGAGTACAAAATGATACTACTGATCAACGAATTCGACAGGATTCCATAGCATTAAGTATTCATGTAGTGCTAATTTCAATTTCGTTTTCAACCCGATTTCGGCAGCAGTAGCGCCTAACAACTCATTAGTACAGCTAGCATTTGACATGGATGTTATCCAAACGAGCTCGTACCTTTACTTCCTTTAATTGCTTCTACCAGCATGACTGCTTCCTACTCGCATTCTCGCACCGACGTATTGTTCGCATTTAGATATACACGTTCTCATCGGTACACTGCCTCGTTAGAAGGACGTAACTGCCAGTCTGCTGTAATACAATACGCATCACATCGTTGTTCAGCAGCTCAAAATTTCAGCTCCGTGCGAAGACTGGGGATAGTGCGATCACGGGTCTCGGTTCTGGCACCCAAACCATTACCGATCACCTTGGTTTACCCCTAGTGTAGCAGACGGCCTGACTCGATGATCACACGGGAGCGCTGATGCTCACCACTTCCTCCGTGTATAATATGACCTCACTGGCCGTTCGCCTGACAGTCTCAGTTAAATGGAATGTTCCATATTCAAAAATGTTGAACCAATCGTCAGATACGATGAAAAAAGCTCACTTACAGCTAATGGTATGCCTTTAAGTGGTAGAGACCACTCTAAAAAACAATATTTTTATTTTTAGTAAGTACACTTCTCTATGCGTCATTGCTTGATCACACCGTCCTACCCTGCACAACATTAATTGAAAGCCAACGACTATACGATTACATTTGTCTTGACCCTGCCCGCCGCATGGCTAATGGAATGGCCAGGTTTTGATGACGTTACTATGGCATCATGACGCCTCTGTGGCCTTAAAATAGACTCTCCGAAACAATCTGCGCATCTTCGCTGGAGTGTTGCTCAGAACGGTTATGTCCAAAATGGGGGGGGGGGGGGAGGGCTCTGAACTGCACCGAATTATCTTCAAGATGGCAATTTTAGTCGAAAATCCCATGCCAACGTGGGACCCTCCTTTTTTGGGTCTCCATTCACGTGCCCATCGATGAAATATCCCACTTGGTTCGCCTATGGTTCATCCAAAACGGTGCAGCCAACTCGCACCCACCTGTGTGCCGGCGCGACCGTTGCCTGCCGCGTTCGCACGAGAAACGCTGTCAGGAGGATGTAGCCTGCCAGTGCAGCCGTCAGCCACTGCAGCTGTGTCTTGCGCTTGAAATACCACCGGGGCGGGACGGCCATGCCTGCACGGAAGGCGCCTCCTCGGGGCCGCCCGCCTCCAGCCGGCGGAGCGAGGCCGCCACCGCGAGTGACCGGCCCGACCAAAAACACCGGCCCACCGCCGGGGTCGCTGACTCGCCGTCGCCATGGCAACGGCCGGCCGGCGGGCAGGCGGGCCAGCGTGAGTGCCGTTGTTGGCGTAGGACTGTCGTTGCTGTGTGATACGCGGAAGTTCGCTTTCTCTTGCAAAACATCTACCCGAGATCTTTCAGTGAGACATTTACCAGACATCTGTTAGTGCACTGCGGAGAGCCAGGTCGTCACACAGGCAAGTTTACAGGCCAGGGCCTTTAACAGCATGCTGCTGGCGGGGAAAAATCCCCTCCTGCGCTTTCACTCTCGATGTACATTCCTCAGGCTGTGCTGCAGGAATGCGCCGCCGCCCGTTTAAAGACATTGTACGGTACCTCACGTTGGATTGTTCTAATTTTTGAGCCGTTCTTCCTTGCTGCTCAGGTACCCACCGTCAGCACATAAACGTGCGTGATAAAGCTGCTATAGTTAGCAATATATTATTCTAGCTCTACCACACCAAACACAAGACAACACCAGACAGTGACCCCTGACCACTGACCACCGGCCGGACCGGGACCATTTTCCAGCAGCCACGTGGTGGTCCGTGACCTTGACGGCGGTCTCGACGAGGAGTCGGTGACCGGACGCCGCGACGGGTCTGCTGCCGCCCGTCGCGGGCAGTCGGTCGGCGGCGTGGGGCAGGCTGGCTGTGCTCCCCAGCATGGCCTGGTGGCTCAGGACGTCGCGGCGCCCCCTGCTGGCCGTCGGGCTGGCGTCCGCCCTGCTCTACGCCTGTCTGGTGGGCCTGCCGCGACCCAGCGCCATCTTCAACAAGTGAGCTCAGTCTACAGGCTGTCGTCAGGCACTTTCGCTTGCCAGGTGAAATGATTTAGCCGTGGCTGAGGACTTCTTGTGCCACAGCCAGCCTCACTGTTACCAGGTGGGCGGGTCTTGTCGCAGTCCAGTCCTGTTTACCAAGTGCCGGAAGCCTGTTCGGCTTATCAACGCTGTCTACCAACCGAGCGAATCCTGGGTATCCACCACTCGTCAAGCACGCCAGATTCACGCGCGGTCAGATCGGCCAGGTGATCTGCATCGCAATGGTTGTTGGTTCCCAGGTTCGTCTAACCTTCGACGATGTGAGGCTGTGATGTCATGACCGATCTCGTTATAGGTGTACCGTACATCCAGCGGATGTAAATGATACCGCTTGTCTTACAGATTGTTCATTTTTGTAGGTCGCCAAGCTTATGAAAACATTCGGACCGGACAAGTGGGTTAGCCAAGTTACAGTTACAGTTAGACTAGACAAGTTACAGCCTTGCCTTAAATCATTACAGTGTTTGGAGCACATACGATCATAGCATTGTGCAAACACTGAAAAACTTAAGAGCGATGCTTTTGACCTGTTTCCTCTTTTGATGGACGACGACAAGGTGAAATATGTGGATCTATTAATATTTCGACTACAAGCCTTTGTCGGAGCAGTACAATGAGGAGCACTAAACTCAAGCCATTTGAAGGGATTTAAGGCGATGGGCAAGTTTAAAAATAGCTGCTCATTGATATCCTGTTTTGACGAAGGCTTGCAGCCGAAATATCAACAAATCTCTATCGTTTCATTTTGTTGTCCCATTAAAGGAAGTGTTCCATATTTCCATGCATTTGTGAAATAGCCGCTTTGAAGATCATTCGGTGCAGTTTACAGCTTTGCCCTTCTTGAGGCCTAAAGCCCTCTAGATAATGGGTTACACTTCCGCAAAGATGAGCATACTTTTTCGTGCAGACTATTTCAAGGTCACTCAGGCATGCGTGACGCCATAGAAACGTCATTCCAATCCGCCTCTCAAATGGTCATGCATCGTTCAAGGCCAAAAAGAATAGCATTACTGAGTTGTTTATATCTGGCGTTAGTGAACACGATTTCTTAGTATGGCGGCCGGCAATCGGCTCTCAACCAACGTGGTGCAGGCTGTGCAAGTTTCAATCATGATTTCGTTATTTGGTTATTTGGATCAGAGCCCTTTCGACCCATAAGGATCATTCCAACGCCATGGGCTGAAGGAGAATGGATAACGGTGGGACAGGACTACATGCACCTGGGGACCCAACCGTCGAGCCTGAGACCGTGCAGGGACATCTCTGCAGGAATTTGCCGTGCGCCGGGCCGGGGATCCCCCCCCCCCCCCTCCCAGGGCTTCTCGGCCCACTCGTGGCTGGTGCGTGCAGCCCGCTCCGGACAAACGGGCCGTTGTGAGGATTCAGAATAAAGCGAGAAAAATGAAAAGAGAATAGGGTCCGGATTGAGTTCGGAATAAAGACTTTTCAATCATCCTGCAACCTTGCAATCCTGCGAGATTGCAGGATAAAGGAAGAAAGAGGATAAGAGGATCGAATGTTCAATCACGATTTCATTTCGCATTTTATTTGCCCTGAGGCGTTTCGACCGTTTGAGACCAATGCACGCCTGGGCCACATTATTTTAAATCAGCGATGTGGTTACGTGCATGAAGACAAACGTGAATGAAACGTTCGTTGTGAACTGCTACATTGCTTGTAGCAGGTTGGTAAATGTGAGAAGGCAGAAAAACAGGTCGAGCAAATAAGAATGGCCATCATCAAAGTTGACTTTTAAAGAAAATTGGACGTTGTGTCGACGGCAATAGGCCTTCACAGCCTTGTGTTATTTCTGAAATTTGGCACGTTCAATATTTATATTTTAGGCCGAGATTGGACGACCGCAGGGCTGACAGGGCAGGGTGTTACAGCCGCAAGGCCCGCTCCGCACGGTCTGGAGACTGCAACGCCGGGCGTCGGGGCTGTTATTGTTATGACTTGCAAGCATGCATGTTCAACACCACATTACGTAGTTTTCTTATCAGTAATTAGCTCTGACAGGATCTTGAGCATTTTAAGACGAACATGGGTTAGCCATGTTAGCACAAGGAACCCCATTTCATCTACAATGTACAGTCAGGGAGAACTCAATATCTCTGAAGAACACAGGAAAACATGGAACTGGAATCTATGTGACAACTATCGGGCTACCTGCGGTGATCAGGGATGTTGTTGTGCCAATGAGGGTTCCTGTGCTGATCCGGGCCTAACTTCGCGAGTCAGAAGGCCTCCCGTGCCAGGGGTGGGAACAATGCGATATGATATACCCTGCTAATGCCCTCCGGATCGACCAGGAAATCCCGCCCCGTGCCACCAGAATGATAGCCGGAAGACACTCCGCAATGGGACGGAGTGACCCTTCGGCCTTTACCGGGAACGGTAATGTACCCCTGGTGCTCTACTCAAGAGGCCCTTTGCCCGGAGGGAAATAAGAGGTCTTTTATTGTTGAGTAGAGTGGGGGTCTCATTATTGTTGAATAGGGTGGGTCGAAATGAATTTTGAAATCAGTAAGGCTATGCCATGTTTGCATGAGAGCGTTTATTTTTTCAGAATGGATTAGTGAAACAAATTACATTAAAAGGTTTGAACATGCCCGCCCAAAACCTCGAGAGCAGAGACAAGAATGGCATGGACTACAGCTTCCGTAAAACCGAACCGCTTCAGCCACTGCAAGTGCCACCAAATGGCAGGCGCCGTGTTTATTTGTCTTTTGGATAGATAAATGGCTGCAAAAACACGAAAAATAAATATTTTTCCTTAACTCTTTTAGTTTAACTACCAGATTCCAGCACCACCTCGCGGCGCTTTAAGGGCCAATCCGTTCTTTTCATCAGTCCAGAAGCGTAGTTATTTTCGTCCACCCGTTATCCACAACTTAATACCAGCTGCTAGGCCGACGCTGCGCGGCCTGCGGAGACTGCAACGCTTGGGGTCGAGGCATGTGTTTCCAAAATTTTCTAATGCGCACGCTCAAAATTACGTCACATAATTTGTCTTACTAGTCGATTAAAGTACATAAAGACAATCATTTAAGGAACGTCATCATTTTCGTCCACCGGTGGGACACGGCTAAATATGAGCCACTGGGCTAACGCTCCGCGGACTATGGAGACTGCAATGCCTAGTGTCGAGGTTTTTGTTGCTAAGATTTGCGAGCGAGCATGTTAAAAAACACGTTACATCAATTGTATCACTAATCAATTTTGACTGAATGGTGAACATTTTCAGGCAAACATGGCTTGTCCGTGTTAATGCACATTGTTGGCCACTCGATCTGCCATAAACTTTTCATCTTCAGATTTGAATCAAACATAGCGATCTACAATCTGCCTTCGCGATATCCTCAATGTCATATGAACCCAGATATAATATTTTGTCAAAGCTTCTGAATTCTATCGGCTTAGAAAGAGTCAACTAACCATTGTAAATTAAGAGCACCGGTGATTTATTCCATGTAGTCATTCAGCACCTGACTTCTGCAGTTCAGTGACCACAAAATACAAACATAATTGAACTCACGGTAGCTCCTGGTTTCTGTTCTGGCTACAAGGTAAAAATAGCAATAAAGCGAAGAGAACCGCGTCACTTGTTGACAAAAAAGCTACATCCGGGGATTTTGGGGGATCACCATAAGATGGGCTTTTGTCAACCTTGTGTTCCCCCTTGGCAAGGCTCTGGCTACGCCCCTGCCTACACACAAAAGCAGATCAAATCGTATACGCTGCATGATGGGCAATAAAGTGTCCGTTTGGCCAATTCATTCCTATGGCAGACAGCTTCCCGGACGCCATTTTTCTGCTATGGCGTGGTGTAAGGGAAGATAGTTCGGAAAAAATACTGTTGCAGATGTCCAACACAGGTGTTTCATACACCATGTAGTAGTAACGCTGGTCCAAAAGTATGCAACAAAGCAGCCGTACGATCAGTTCGCATTCAGTCATGTGGGAGACATCCGCGCCAGGGCGGTGGTCACCGACGGCGGACAGGAGCAGGGCCTAGATAAGGAACATATGACAGATGGGCGTTATTATGTGGCTTGATTCTGAAAAGAGAATCTCCAGTTTTATGATTTGTGAGACACATTGTTTCTAGCAGTTTCAAGTTCCCGAATTTGTTTCCGCCTTAAATGCTGCGACAAGTCTTATCTCTTGAAAAGCAGCCAGTGAAATAAAGGCGCATGAAAAATCTGTCGCACTGTGAGCTATCGATGCACTTTCAAAATTCTCGCCAGCCTATATCCAGACCGTATTCTGGCATCTACACTGTGAATGCAGATGCTTCCTTAATGACCCAAAATGTCTACCCGCTGGTGGAATTTTGCCTCCCCAGGAAAGACAATGTTAAAATGGACGAATAATCCAGGGAATCTGGATAGCCTTAGTTGCCAAATGACTGATGAGTCGAATAGGTAAGATTTTGCACCAGTCATAAACAGCTCTAGATGGATATCTAGCATAGCAGCCATGACATTTGAATAAGGAGTGATAACAACCGCCACACCTACCCCCCCCCCCCCCCCACCGGTCATCGGGCTCGCTTTCCAGAAATAGTTCTTTGAGTACACCCTGAGCTTGGTCCCCCTTTTTAAATCATTCCGACGCCTATGACCCAGGCCATAAAAAGGTTATCCAGTGTTGGCCTTCTGGTTGTTGGTTCCAGGACTGAGGGATAACAGTTTTCCAGGTGCGGATTGTAAATGCTAGAGATATTAATTTTGGATGTGAAACATCATAGCAATCCTTAACTGAAGGTAACGGATTATTACCATTTAACCAAATTATTATTACCGGATTATTAGCCATTTAACGCAAAAAAATGTACAACTGGTAGCGAAGCGGTGGAGAGCGATATTCATGGATAGATTGAAGCCCGCAAGAGCTCTTTCTCCAGCACTGGCACTGCCTAGTATGACGTGAAATAGCGCATGGGGTTTGTTGCGTGCAATTTATGGTTTGATACGGCCGCTGACAAAACATGGTTTCGCCTCTCTCCGTACATGCGACGCCTCAGGTTTGAACCGAACGGATGTGCCACCGGCGCTAGGCCCGCTAGCCATTTAAGGTCATTGACATTGTTTGACTTTTCGGAGGTCATGGTGACCCAAGTCACACAGGACGGCTTTAAGTTTTGTATTTGAATAAGCGACACAGATTACGCTGGGTAGTATGTTCCTGGAAACAAAATGTTGAGCTGGCTCATTTTAGGTCAGTGACCTTTTCTGACTTATTCTGGTTTTGATCTGGATCTGACGTTCATACCTGACCCTAGTTCGATGTAATGTGTTCATTCAGTTGTTATTTTCCCCAACAAAAGTATCTCAGAGATGTGTGGCTTAATCTAACACTCCGTTATTGCATCAAATTGAGCGATTTCCTAGAAATTGACTTCGCCCAATCCAAGGTCTGACGTTGACTTGCTGTAGATCAACGACCTTGCAAGGTTATCCAATTTTTGGCACCAAAGGATCCGCTATTCAATTGTCTACAATGCAGATAGACAAAATTTTGCGCGGCTTCGCCGCGTCGTCTGGAAAACATTCCTGAAAAACCTTAGAGGGGCCAAATTGACCAGCCCCGAGAGCGTATTAAATGTGTTCCATGCGTTTGAGAGCAACGGGCATAACGTGGGCGTTCAACCCCAACGACCGTCTAGCTCGTGCTTGTCTTGTATCTGCCAGGTTGTAAGTTAGGACTTGTTACTCGAAACCTCAAAATGGTAGGGTTCCCTGTACCCAGTACACCCGCTACTCACGGGGCTGTGCCCATACTCATGCGCCGTCCGCGACGGGTTCCTCATCAGGTATGCCCATCCACAACCTACCCATCCGCATTTTCTAGCAGCTTGGTGATAAATTGTGGGAAAGTTTCCGGTAAGTTTGCACGCAAACACACTCTTTGGGGTTATAAGCCTATGGATAATTGCAAAAGTAGGGTGAATGGGGCTAATTATGACCAGAAGAAGCGCAAACAGTGAGATTGTGTAGTAAATTGCATGTATCGTCTACCTAGCATTTGGTCAGCGTCTTGTCCTTACCTGCAACCATACCCATTATCTCCCCAAAATATGTACCTTAGCCGACCAGTTACACGTTCCACATGGATACTAATATGGGTAATCAAACCCGCAAAGACTCCTACTTGCTGCCCTGTTCAAGGGCTGTGTTTCTGTTTCCTGCACCGCGGTTGACACATGAGGTTGTAACCCAAATAGTCATGGCGACTAGCGATACCGTAGAGTAAACCACGCAGACTGTGTCTTGTTCCACAGAATCTGCTAAGGCCAGAGCGCCATCTTGCAAAAGAGGGGGTCATCAGCGTAATCACACACACTGAAAGCCCATCGCCATTACTGGATCTGTCTCTCATGCGCGACTCGCGTGAAGTTTGCCGTCAGCTTCGCCCTGTTCTATCTCCGCAGTGGGTCGTTTTCCTCGCCATGTCTGCCGGGGATGGCGGTGAACGCACTGCCGCCCATGTCAGAGGACGACAGTGGTTATGCTCAGAGACCTGTTCACCTACATCACTCAGCCCAACAAGAGAGCTTGCCGTAAAGTGGTCTCCTTCGGTGGCAAAGCGGTGAGATCCTGTGCGCGTTGGTTCTGAAGCTGTTTTTGCGTGATGTTTGTACTGGTGCGGCCTGTTTTTAGCACATAGCTCGTGAAGTAGAGCACTGTTGGCTTTTGACGGGATTGAGAAGTTGTTTTGGGGAAATCGGCATCAGGTAAGAGGACGCGTTAACCATAATCTACAACATGTTGACCCTCGTGCAGGCGGGGTTCTTTCAGCGTTCGGCAAATTGCGTTTGCGTTTTTGCAAAACCTTTCAGTCGTTTTTGCTAGGCCCGTAAAATACACAGCACCTTGCAATTGATCAATCTCTAACGTAAAGCATCGCATTTAAAGATCAAGTTCTTGTCTGGTCAGCGATGCTGCTCACTGTCTAGCTGAGGCGCATTGACCCAAAACCCGGTTCGTTTTTACCGATCGTATGGTGCCTATTTCGCTGTAGTATTACTAGCAACGCATTCTGTCACAAAATATGTTGTTTGCCTTCGTCTTACTAGCCCAGCAGCATTACTGCTTGGCGACCAAGAGCCTTGCTGAAGCTATCGCTGTTCAGCGGTCCAGGCTGGCTTTTAATTTCTGTTTTGCGCGTGATGCGATCCAAAATCGTAACGTCTCGATTCTTATCAGGCTTTATCCTGGCAGTATCGTCCTCTTACTTGTGGCTAGAGTCTTACCCTGACAGGCCATCATGGGTGACTGGCGTAAGATGGCCCCTAGCTCCGACGTCTGGCAGCAGCAAACTAAGGAAGGATACGTTATCTGCCGCATTCCGTTTTGATATGACGCCGCCAGTAGAGCACCCCGTGAGGCGACGTTTGACAGGCACAACCTACACATTTGTAACGATTACGTGGGCGATAAAGCACATTCATGCAAGGTTGCCATCACGACAGCTTGTCGGCGCGAGCGTACAGAGTCCCGCCGTGCGAAGCAAACACGATTGCGTTCTGCATCGGCTCGTCAAGTAAATCCCCGTCGCCTGCCGCGTTACACCTGTTTTTGTCAGTGCCGCTGATGTCCCACGAGATCACCCGTGACTTGGTCCGCGTGACGTCAGATGGCCCGAGTGGACCTGGCCGCGGTGCTCGACGGCAACAAGGCCGCCTGCATGGACCCGGAGTTGGGCCTGCCTTCAGCCGCGCCCTGCCTGGTCTACTCGCTCGGCATCAACGACGAGTGGTCCTTCGACTGGGACATGGAGGCGTTCGGCTGCAACGTGTTCGCCTTCGACCCGAGCATGAACGCGACGGCCGGCGACCAGAACGGCACCATCAGCTTCGCGCGGTACGGCGTGGGGGGCGAGGACGGCCGGCACCCGCGCCACCCCGACTGGCAGATGCGCACGCTCGACACGCTCGCCGACGAGATGGGGCACGCGCAGAGCACGATCCACTACCTGAAGATGGATGTAGAGGGCTCGGAGTGGGAGGTGCTGCAGCAGCAAGTGGCGCGCGGCCGCGACTCGCTGCTGTTCAGGAGTGTGGAGCAGCTGGGCGCGGAGCTGCACTTCTACCCGCGCAGCGACACGGCGCCCGCGGAGCAGCACGTCCGCTTCCACCGGCAGGTGTACGCCTCGTTCCTAGGGCTGCAGGAAATGGGGTTCTACCCGTTCTCGTACGAGGCGAACCCGAGCCAGGAATCTGACGTCGTCATTCCCGGCCTGGACAGGAAAATAACGCCAGCCATGGAGGTAGTGTGGCTGAAGACCAGGTGTGTGGACAATGCTGGCGGTGACAGCAAAAGGGACCGTTCTCCCGGTTTGCGCTTCGTGTGGTGAGGAGGTCAGATGCTCCCCGTTTGGTAGCAGTCGCGGTTTGGTGATGCAGCTTCAAACAAGGGGGATTGGCGCACACAGCTCATTTTGATTTTCGAAGTGTTTCTCCAACGAAAAGCGACCATTTATATCGTGTCATCTGCAAGCAAATCCTCCCGGCGTTTTTTATGAATGGCCTGGTATGACCATGTTTGTATATACATTCATGACAATGCCCTATTGGATGTCGTGTTACTTGCACAGCTCGTCTTGTTTGATCGTGTTGGAATAATTTGTCTTACTCAAGAGGTTAAGCCGATTGACATCTTCGTGGCAAGTGTTCAAGTGCTTTCTGCTCAAGTCACGCGCCTTTGTTTCGTCCTTCCTGATATATTATATTCAGGACTAATCGTCAGGAAAGATAAGTTGTGCTAGGTGTAAGACCAGGCATTAAATGTAATTCAAGGTGCTTCATTCATCAATCGAGTATGATCTTGGCGTGATATTCCTACCAGCCTCAGGACGTAATACACTTGTAATGTGCACTGACATGTTGTTCTATGTATACTCTGGAACCGCACCGGTGTAGTGTGTTGGTGTATCCACGCGCATCGCACAGTCGTCGACAGCTGATGCTTTTACACTCGGAACAGCGGTGACGTGCAGTGCTGTTATGCTGCAGTTGGTCCACGATTGCACATACTTGGGTGATTCCAGCTCCTCGGGGGCTCGCGTCTCTCCCGTATTCGTCGCGGTGCGCAGCGAGCATGTGGCAAAACAGCAGTGTTTGTACATCGCACACAGAAGGCTGTAAGGCACCAGGCTTGTACATAGAACGCCGTGGAAGGCACACCGGAAAGCGAAGCGGGACACGTTGCTGATCATACGCAGTCGGCGCTGCACAGTCAGCTGCATAAACAAGCACTCGGCCGCTCACAGCGAGGGCCCTCAATAAATCCGTGCAGGGTGAAGCGCGTGTCACATGCCGTCATTGTCCGATATTGAACGCAACATCGGCCGCCCTAGGGAAGAATGTGACACATTCTGGCCAAATGCAGCTGTTAAGGTGAGTCACCCGTGAAAATGGCGCAATGTCGACGCAATGTTGCAGCTGTGTCTAAATACTGCAAGAATTGCACCAATGCGGAGCAAACTTCTTCGCAGTTCGGAGTTCAGACCACGTCGCTTGGCTTTTTTAGACGGGTTTCGCAATGATAACTGCAGCCTACATTTTTTCTTTTCCGGTGTGGTGTACATAATTGTGCTCAACATGGTGTATGCATATCGCGATGCATGTCGTGGTACGACAAAGTTACACCACGTGGTATGGCAAACTTACACACTTCGTCCAATTGACCACTGTGCAATTCCATTACAAGCAGTGCTATACGTGTGTACGCGGTTTTGCTTGCAATCAAATATGCGAACGTTGTAGCCTCTCGTGCGGTATATCGTCTTTCTAACAGGCGGTACGTGGACGGACCATATCACTGTCTGCCGCTTACCACCGAGCCGTGGCAGACGTGACGTCATAACGGTGACCGGCACAGCAGGTGCAGCGGTGCCTGCTCAGCGCTAATGGTGAGACGTCCAGTGCTGGTGTAAGCCCTCTGTGCGCGTAGTCACCGGGTGTTCCCTTTCCCGGTTCAGACGGCCAGCGGGCGCTCCGCGTGACTTCTCCCTCCCGTCCCCACTCGTCCGGCACCGCTCAGGGAGCGCGTATGACCCCGTACCCGACATGCGACATCCGACACCCAACATCACTCCCTTCAGATAAGCTGCCTCCCTGCCCAGAGGCACCACGCAACCACGACACCTGCCGCAAGCGTGGTGACCCCTCCACCGGCCGTCGGCGGTGGCGTGGAGGCAAGAAGCGTCGGTGATTTTGGCGCCACCTGTTGACTTAATTTGGAACTGGAAATAGACGTCGCCGCCGTTGCCGCCGTTGCCAGCGGCTTAGTGACTGGCGGTTGAGCGGCGGTAGTGGTAGTGGTGGTAGTCATCCCCGTCGTCGTCGTTGTCGTAGTTGTAGAGCTGTCGGCCGCAGGCGCCTCTGCACCGAATGGGAACCGACCTCGGGCGCTGCCGCACCGCAACTGTATCCGCGTGTGCAGCTCGAGCAGGTCGTCCCGCCAGTAACGCACACGGAACGAGCAGCGCGAGTCGTCCACGATGGACAGCGTGTCGAACACGCACTCGGACGACTCCGAGTGGACCGGCTCGGCGTCCATGAGCTGCGTGTCCAGTGGGCAGGCGTTGCACAGCGTGGCGTTGCCCTCGCGTTTGACGCAGCGCGCGCAGTTCGCCAGCGGTCGACACAGCTCGCCCCAGCAGCTGGGACAGTTCTGGCAGACGGCGCCCTTGTAACGGGGCTCACAGGTGCACGTGTCGCACACGCACGTGCCGTGCCCTGAGCACACCTCGTCCTTTACCCCCATGCACCCACTGCGGTCGCAACGGTTCGCCTGACGGGCGACTCGCGGTAGTTCATGGCACGGCAAACAGATGTCGCTGGAGTTACGTGCTGTTTCAAGTGATGTGCAGCGGAAGTCCTGCGAACTTGAACTGTAGCACCAGCCGCAGGCATCGCTAGTGGTCTGACATTTTTTGCAGGTTGTCTGGGACTCGCAGCCGCCAGACAGGTTGATGGCGAAAACTGGAACAAAAGGGCAGCGTTCACAGCTTGGCGGCTACCGCGATCCAACATGATTCCGATGATTGATGAACAAAGACAGACGCAGGGCACCGTGTAACGAGCCACAAACGAAGCAGGCCGATATCAGATAACTGTGGAAAGTTAACTGCGATTCGTACTGCTCGTCCTTAAATGCAAGTGCGGCGCTTTGTGTTTTGCAGTAGAATTAATGTAAAAACTCTACAAAAAGCTGAAGAAAGAAGAAATAAATATAACAGAATTAAATCGAAAAGATCTAAACAAATTTTACTTCTAAATAAAACTGAGAGCTACTCATAGCTAAGAACTAAATGAAAAAATTGCTTTCGATTGCAGCTACGCATAGATACGGATTACCAGCACGGGCAGTGTAAATTTATCGGTACACTTAAGCAAACAGCGTCAAAAAGGTACGGTTTGCTGGTGGTAAAACTGTCGAAAACTTTTAGGTGGAAGTTAAAACTACGATACACATTTTGTTAGAGCCATTTCACGCAGGCCGACATGCGAGCAGAATTTCTTAAAAGTGAATTGACTTGGGTTGGAGTTTGAAAGGCCAAGTTGGATCGGGATGAACCCGACCTTGGAAAATGTTTGCACGAACAGTTCGGCCTTAAGTGTTGACGTCTCTCGACGGTGACGAGATGATAAATCATGTGAGGTGATTCACGGATTATGATTGTGTGGTGGTGATTGTGGGATGGTGATTTGTGAGGTGATGTGTGGGGGCGGTTGTTGTGAGATGATGGTTGTTGGTATGACATTATGGGATGATGCTTCTTATCAGCGCTGTGGGATGATGGTTGTTGGTATGAACATTGTGGGATGACGATTAAGGGAAGATGGCAGCTCAGCGTCTTTAAATTTCAGACGACACGCACGACGGCTGCAAACGCTATTCTGCGTCCAACAGTGGTGAGATCCCTAGAGATAATTTTTTAGAGTAACCTTTGTCTCACTGCATATGCAGCTTGCCTAGATCAGCCATGCATCATAGGTGGAAATTGTTCCCCGCTACAAACATTTTTACGGTGACGCCACCTTAGCATTCCCATCTTCGGAAGACCGTGGTGTACCTTCATTTGGGTACCAATGGTGGAGCGAAAGCCCTCTTATGTATCTAGGGCCAACGTAAATGTTCTTCACCAACGAAAAGGCCGGTCCTTTAAAGTGGAGAACTGCAAAGTCGATACGCCCAAAAAAACTCCCTTTCTCAACACAGCCAAAGGGAGTTTGATGCGAGTCATAAACTAAAAAAGTCGATCACCGTGACAACGCCAAACGGGACCCGACAGACAGGCTGTGCTGACGTGTCGCGTTCCAATGAGCGCAGTACTTGCATGCTATTGAAGCTCGTTGGCGGGCTATCAGATCTCGCCGCGTGTGCTACTGGATCTGACAAGCATAAATGGAGGCAGACCTGCGCAACTGGTTAGCGAGGCTTTCCCTAAGTTCGGCTCCAGACGGGCGGGCCGACGGGCGGCGCTCGCGGCCTCTTCATGCTGGATCTGGGCCTCTGGCCGGCGGCCAGACACGCACGGAGAGACTTCCGAGAATTACGACTTGTTTTGTTGTCAGGAATGGGGCATTGTCATGGAAACCTTTTTAGAAGAGCGCTTCGCTGGATATGTGCAAGGTGCAGAGTGAAGTATCCATGTAAGTTTTGGGTCCCTGCCTTTGAATCTCAAATTCTCTCGCGAGATAATATTGCTCAGTTTGCATATTGCTAAGTTTGCTCCCGCCTAAGCAAAATTAAGCACAACGTATTTCCAGAAACTGTTACGCGGTAGTGAACCGCATTTAAGACACCTCGTTTAATATCTACCCAAGTAAAGTTGAGTAGGCACGTGCAAGCTAAGCAGTGGGCCTTCTTGAGGACCAATCGTATCCAATGGTGAAGCGTTCATCCAGAAGTCCACGATAACGCCGAATTGGAGTGCTGATTATAGGTATGTCATGGTGCTGCTGTTGACAGCTTCCGAATGAGGATAATTGGCTTGCCGGATACAAACTCGCAATGGTAATTCCGATTTCAGGGCTTAGAAAGCACCTTCAATCCGTTTTTAAAATGAGACTGGATCATCGGTCTGATCGCTATCTATTCTGGCTATTGTTCCTGGCAATCCGGTCCGAATGGCATTTCAGTTCATTAACGCGATTTCTCACCGCCGTATGTTTCTACCATGTTTTGCTTGGAAGGGTATGTTGTGACCCGTGATGACGACATGATCACCACAGTATTTACTCAGATTATCAGTTTCACCTAAAACACTGCCAGTTTAGTGCTGAGGTTCGGGCTATCCTCACTGCCTTTCCCAAACGGTATTATTCCCCTCTGGAATATGGCATTCAAAGAATGACGAGCTGATGACGACCCAGACTTCAGTTCCACATCGGCCCAGGAACAGGCGGTAACCCGACACTTCGCAGCAAACGTGCGGCGCTCTAAACTACCGGCAACGTGATGCGCGCATGTTTAAAGACCCTGCTAATGATAGGCGCTCCGGGGACGTGACCGTGTGAAGGCATGTTATGATACCAGCCGGAGGAGTAGTTTCCTATTCAGCTCGGCGGACTCCGGCTCCCTCCACCCCCTCACCTCCCCCAATCCAACTTTGAGAGGAAAGGGGACCAAAGCTGAAAAACCCGCTTTTAACGTATTTTGGGGTATTTAGCAATTTTCCCCGTTCAGACCCCTCATGGGGTGTTTGTACAAAATACACCGTACTAAACTACACTCCAGAGGTGCGTGGTTTCCAACTTATGCTGCGAAACTGCACCGCTGGCACCAGCTATTGGCTGTATCACGCCTCACTTCTGCAGTATTTCCACCTGCTTATCACGTCAAGCCCTATTGGTCCGTCCCGAACCGACAGCCCAGTTGGTTAGAGGGCCTAGCCTGCCTTCCGATCCACCCACCTGCGGAGAGGCGGGTTCAATTCGCACGAGGCGCTCGGTATTTGCTGTTAACAGGCATGGCTTGCGGCCGGTGGCAGGGGCCGCGCTAAATGTCAAGTGATGCCAGTGGGCAGGACGGACCGTGCCGGGTATTGCGGCACGTCAAAGTTTCGCGACCAAATCCTGACGTTCACCTTAAAGGTCAGGGCTCATACAACAAGCGTTGTTTGGCGTGACCTGTGATCTCAGAAATCTGTCCATTCAAAAGATTCGGATTAAATCTCGTAAAGAACAGCTGTGCCTTACACGATTAAAATCGACTACAATAAGAGCTCCGTTGCCGATTGTAATCATTCCAGCGGGGAGATCATGAGGCCCACATTGCAATCTTCGGTGGAAGATAGACTCGGTCATTTTATTGCGGTCATTATAAAAGGATGACCCCATTTTTGAACGTGATGAATGTCGATTTCGAAGAACCAGCTGTGACCCGGACCGTGTGATGCTGACATAAACGATCTCATTCCACCATGACAATCATCCTACCCATCTATCGTCATGACCTGTCACATGACAACCATTTTCTGTTCGGGTAGAGAATGGCGCGGAATGCAATGTGAGAGGACACCATGCAGAACAGCATAAACATGATGAACGTATACCTGAACGGCTGGAACTAAACAAACGCTCAGATACGACCGGGGGAGAACTTTTTCACACTTTTGAGGCAGATGGTGCCGCCAATGTTTCTGAACCGCAGGGTAAGTGGGCTTTGCTAATGTTTGTAGACATGTAGTGATCCACGATCATTGTTTTTAAGTTCCACCTCTTGGGATGATGCACATTCACCCAAAGTCCAGATAGCACGGGACATTTTTTGCGTGTGACAGAAGTTCAAATTCCTTGTTAATCTTCTGTACTTTACCCGAATGGTGATCGTAGTAACACGTATAAAATCCGTGAGGCACAACAAGCATTTGATTTTTTCGTTCTGCGGCCCGCGGAATTAAAACCACCATCGGAAGTTAACAGCAAGCATAACCACCATCGGAAGTTAACAGCAAGCATATACAGTTTCAATGTCAACAGCACTGATGCACTCGCCATGCAAGCCTGGTTCATTCTTCCAGCTCGGAAAACCCGAGCACGTAAATCATCTGGCGTCAAATCACGCCGGTCGTGGCTGGACGGCCGCTTGATCCCTTCCAAGCAGGCGGCTCGCTCTCAGACCCCCTCCCCCAGCCAGACCCGGCCTAAAGCCCCTGAGGACCGCATTCCTCACCATGCCGTCCCTCGTGCCCGAGAGGTCAGCGAGCGTCGGCGATCGAGGAGAACGGCCTCATAAAGGTCAGCTGTCCGGCAAGGCCTGCTTTTGAATCAGGTGGTCAGTTATTCTCGTGAAAACGTTTTGAGGAAAAAGCATCTCTTCGGCAATATTGCGATACCGTGTCACGCTGTTATGGTGCTTCGGTGTTACGGTGTCAAAGATGTTACGGTGTTTAGCATATTTCGCGGATATATGGCGGTTAAGCATAATACACGATAAATGCAAATCTACCAGGTGGACGGGTCAAATAAAAACTGCACAGAAGATGACGATAACAGGGATTCACTTATTGTCAGCTTACAATTCTAGCAAGCGCATAACCCATTGCAGACGCTTCTAGCTTGAAGGGGCTTTCCAAACACAAACCTTAAACTCATCGTAACTAATTGTAAGCTGCACATCATTGGTACAGACCAACGCAAAAGATCAAAAGCTTCAAGGGGCCTTCCAAAACCAATACCCAAAATAATCGCGAAAGACACGAATGAGCACGCCACCGTGCAGCGTACAGTTGAGCATCAACACCAGACAGGAACATCGAAAGCCATGGTGTTTAAACTCAAAGGCCGTCGCTGTCCAGGAACGTGCTGGACCGACTGCTGATACGACCATGTTTACTGGCGCCCGGCGCTGGGATCAACTAGACGACTTAACTGCGGCGTTTGTAAGCGCATGCGCAGTTCCTCGGACCAACGACATTCGCGTGTGACAGCCAGCCAGATGTCGTCAGTAACATTGTAATGTCTGCCTGTGACGGTGCTCCGTTCGATCACCGCTGGTAGCATAATGTGCTCTTCTCGGGACGACTTTTCAGACCGAGCCAACGACGAGTGGGATCCCTGACTGCCTTACTGCGGCCACGGGCACCGACCATCGTTACTCCCTCACTCCGCGTACCGCTGCGACAGTGGCAATCGTAACCGCCACTGTCGCTTGTCCAACTACGGGAAAACCTTCTACAGTCGCTCATGTGACCTCTACAGTTGCTCAGATCAGACGTACAGTCGGCGCCTGACCTCGACCCATGGTGACTCGTCTGACCTGTGAGACCCTGCATGACCCGATTAATCCCTCATCTGCCCCACCCGCGGTACGCTGCACCACCCGGACTCAACAGTCCGTCCATCCGGCTGGCGAGCCATGAATGGCGCACGCACGCCCCCTCCCCGGCCCGCTGACCCTGAGCCGGTGCAGCGGCGGAACGACTGCAGCAGAACGCGCCGCACTGCCGCTAATCTCCACCTGCGCCACTTACGGCTGCCGCCACCGCCGCGGCGAGAGCGGCCTTGACAGGGCGAGCGTGGCGCAGCCGGGACGCGAGGGATGCGACAAACCTGCGGCCCTCGGTGAGACATCGCCGAGGGCCCACGGGGTCGACGTAGCGGGATCACGGGCGGTTCGGAGGGCGGGATCAACCGCTGCTTCATCAGGACCGGTGTCAACAGCATTGCGAAAATCCGCTTTCCTGCTAAGCGTAGTTAACACCGTTCTCTCACACCCGGAGGCATGCTGCCCACTAATAGCTTTACAGTCCTGCTGCAATAGCTATGTACGAGAAACCCTTTGTCCTCGGTGCGTCCAGTTTTGCGGTTCAAACGCGGGTGGGAGGCGAAGGACAGTCACTACACCTGGTCACGTCAACTGCCCATCACGCATCTGGAGCGAGCTATTGAACAGGGCCCGCTGCCACCGCCGTTGCCGCGCTGCGCCGACTGCGAGCCGCCGACCGACCATCCCGTGAGAGGGCGCCATAACGGGACCGACACGGACGTCACCCGCCCGCGGCTCCACCGTGGGGCTGGGTACCCCTGAGGACATCCCACGAATCCACCCCACGGCTGGGTACGCCCCAGGACACCCCACGAATCCACCTCCGGGCTGGGTTCATCTCATGATACCCCACAGCTCCAACGCAGGGCTGGGCCCACCTCAGGACACCCCGACGCCCCACTCCAGGGCAGGATCCCCATCATGACACCCGGCAGCTCCACCTCAGTGCTGGGTCCATCCCAGAACACCCGCCGCTCCACACCAGGGCTGGGTCTGCCTCGGGACACCCGGCAGCTCCACCGCAGGGCTGGGACTGGGGTCCCACCGAGCGGCCGCTTCTCCGGGTGCCCGATGCCCCGCGCGTGCCACTGCCGCCGTCGCGTGGACCGCGTGCCACGTGATTAAGCCGCGCGCCGTGTGGCGTGGCAGATGCCGGTTTTTAGATCACGTCCATGATTGTTCCGTTTCTCAGAGCCTGCTCCAAGAAAACGGACCGGTTGATGTGAGACTCAATGTTTATGGAGACTGCGATACAGCAACCAATCAGCGGTACGGCCGCTCGTGTATCGCCCCCCTGATTGGCCAGATCGCTCACGAACGGACTTCGCTCGGGCATCAATGGCTGCCCGTGCACGGAATTTGGGCATTCCAAACACTCACCCTGACCTCTTTTCACCGCGTGACCCCCGCCGAGGACGCTGACCGCCAACAGTCGCCCCCGACAGCCGACGCGAACGCTCGGCAGAGCTCTGACGTTCTCCCTCGAGTGACGTCCGTTTACCGGAGCGGGCGCATCCGACCGCGGCCGCTACCAAACACTGCGCACGGCCACTGCCAATCATCCGCATGCACGGAGGCCGCCCGACATTCCGACCAATGTTCCGCCCTCCGAGGGGCCCCGAGGTCACCAGGCACGCCACAGCCGGCTGGGACAGCTGTCACACGACACCGGGTCGCTCGATGCCGCAAAGTCCTAAGGCTGACCAGCACGTTGCACCATGTTGAGGGTTCACGGCCTCCAAGGCAAGGTCACGTGGGCTCTGTTGGCAGCGGCTGTCGTGCTGCACTTTTCACACAATGTCCATGTTGACTGGAGGCCCTGCCGCTTTCTATGCTTTGCTGCACAGCGCACATCGAAATATCCCGCATACGACCACCATCATAGTGTTGGTACCACATCATTAAGCAGGTACGGCTTGGGAAGTACGACCCGCGTGCCCTGACCGAGTTTTCTAAGCCCGGTATATCATCGGTCAGCTTGTCCCGGCGCTCCACGCAGGGACGTCACTTGCAAACACGACAGGAGGCTCCAACAGCAATTCTGGACGGTTTGAGCTCATCCTTGTCATGCATCGCCGTGCGCTCCATGTTAAAACCTGACATGACGGGAGCTCCCGACCATGATGGAAGTACAGGGTCACCACTCCCGCCCTCCAGCGCAGACGTGCGCGCGGGACGGCACTCGCTCGGCGTCGGCGTGTGAGTGGGCGCTGACGCTCCGGCGCCGCGGGCCAGGCGTTCACAGGACAGGTGGGTCAGTCTATCGTACGACGTTCCCGCCATCGATTGCGGCCAGCTGCAACAGCGCGGCCGCGTCGGGCCCGGCCTGCAGCCGCCGCCTCGGCCGGCTGCCGACCACTCCCGCATGTGCGCCGTTTTGGGCAGCAAGCGGCGAGTCGGGCCGAGGCCGACCGATGAACGCCGGGAGTGTCAGCGCGTGTTTAGATGGTGTCGCTCATGCGGTGGACGGTGCGATGAAGCGCCGGATGCGTTTCACGCTCTATAAGGCCCGGCACTGCGGAAAGCGGTGTCGCGATGAGCATGCAGATTCGCGAATTATGGTGTGAGGGTGACCAGACATTGCAGACAGTTATTGAATTTGCGTGTTAAACTGGCAGCGACGTCGCCGCGTGGTGTGGCCTCGGGTGCGCGAGAGAGAATGAACAGTTCTTATACTCTGCTGGACGAAAATACCTGTCACGAGGGTATATTCCAGATAAAGTGTTAAACTGAGGATCCTCGCTTTGCGTGCCTGTCGATCCTAAGACGCGCAAAGCTGTCCAGGGAAACATCGCCCGTGTGAACATGGCTACCGTCTGAGAAAGCGGGCAAGCTGGGGTGGTAGACTCTCTGCAATTATATGCATGGCGTTGTACTCTTCGCTCATTCGCCATCCCTCGTTAGCAAGGGGGGGGGGAAGGGGCGGTTTCCGTACAAAAGCTCGTCAGGTAGAGCGTTGTAGGACAATAGTTTGTATCGCAAAAGTTCGTATGTATGAAGTCGCCCAGGAAAAAAGCTAATGCTTGAAGCCGTCCTGGGGAAAAGCTCGTATTGGACAAAGATTCGTATAGAAAAAACGTCCGTGTGACAGAATTTCGTCTTGAACAACATACCGCAAGGGATAGGCCTCCATTCATGGAAATTTGGCTCAGGTTTGGACTTTTCTCCGATTTTAATCTGATGGCATCGATTACGGTTCTAGTGTACAGCAATAGAAAACCATTCCGACTTGGGATCTACTTCGAATGTATTGAAGAATGCAACCTGTTCGTCAAACGGTTACAGGCTACGTTCTCCGAATCTAGGCGTGATTGTCGGTAATGGACCCTCCTAGTGACAGTGAATGTCCCAAAAAATCCGAATGTAAAAAGGTGCCATGGAAAATTCATATGAAAACAATCGAAGCAAAATCACCTTCGCAATCGAAATAGTATCTGTCTCACCATCACAATTATCCTTTTGTGATTGCCATTCTAGCGCTCCTTATTAAGCTTTTCGTTACAGCTTAGCAGTGTTCTAGCTCCTCAAACCTTGCCAATGCTGGCACATGCAACTCGACTTTAAAGAAAAAGATGCAATTCGTGTCAGGCCGACCAACTTATGGTAAATTGTCTTAAAGGGAGTGTTCCACATCTGTACAGGGTTTTGAGCTCGCATGGCCATTTTGAAGATCATTCGGTGCAGTTTACAGCACCGCCCTTCTTAAGATTCAAAAATGTCTGGTTTCTGAACTACACGCCCGGGGAAATGTGTAGACTACTTTCGTGCAGATTATTTCAAGGTCGTTCAGGCATGTATGGCGCCACAGTAACGTCATTCAGATCCTGTCACCCCATAGGTCACACAGCGTTCAAGGCCAAATATAACATTTTCGTCGAGCCGTTCATATCTGGCGTCCGTGAGCACGATTTCCAAACACAGTGGACGTCAGTTGGCTCTCGATCAAAGTTGAGCAGACTGTGCAGGTTTCAATCACAATCGGTTGTTTGATTGTTTGGACCAGAGCCGTGTAGATCAGTAATGTTTCTTTCAGGGCTCTGTGATCAGGGAGAATGAATACCGGTGGTGCAGTACTCAATGCGCCTGAGGGAGGAGGGGGGGGGGGGCAACTTCCGAACTTTAACCCATGCAGGGACCCCTCGGAGCGTGCGCTGGGCGCCCGGTCGGGGTTCCTTTCCAGGAGGCCTCTCAGCCCACTCGTGATTGACGCATGCGGCCTGCCCTCGAAAAGCGGGACGTCGCGAGGATTTAAAATTGCTCGAGAAAGCCGATAAGAGGATCAGGTATCAATCACGAATCACCTTTTGTGGTACATAACATAAGGAATTGGACATAGTTAATAGTTGCCACGGAAATAAAACTTGTGATTGAATGACTTAAGAAAAACACCATAACCGAATGCGTTAATGCCATACAAATCTTGAGCTCATGATAAATGTGCTAGAACACCACAAGAAAGGGTCAAAGCATGAACCCACAAGGATATCTGACTAAGCGAACGTATTCAGCGCCGCAGCTGCCATCTCTGGGCGAGTTGAAGTGTTACATCTATGTGGTAGGGTGGCAATTTCGCATGACTAGTTTGGCAGCACCTTAACGTCATACAATCGTTCCATGATGCAATCAAACAATGACGTGTTGAGGAGCATGTTAACTAAATAGAGACATTGCGTTGTCCAGAGCAGTCATTTTCACTTAAAAGTGTACCTACAGTTAAACGTACCTATTTAACTGTATACACACACACACACACACACACACACACACACACACACACACACACACACACACACACACACACACACACACACACACACACACACACACACACACACACACACACACACACACACACACACACACACACACACACACACACACACACACACACACACACACACACACACACACACACACACACACACACACACATATATATATATATATATATATATATATATATATATATATATATATATGTATGTGTGAGTACTTCTGTCATCACGTTTAATGTATATTTTCAATATATTTAAGTGTGGAACATTACCTTTAAAAAAACACTTACGCTCCAGAAATTCGCAGCAAATCTTTGTATACCTCCAATCGGCAAGGCGTCCCATTTCCTTAAGTAATCTATACTTACCACGATTTTGTTAGATCCCAGAGTTCTTAACTGATTTGCTAATGCTTGGTTAGGTACGTGCGTATATCACAAGTGTAATTTAATACTAAGTAGCCAGGTGACCGCCAAGCCATTATCGGGTGCCCACTGTCTGTCAAACCACATACCACTCCATTTCCTGCCACGCGATCACCGGGACTATCACCATTCAGCATCTGCCACTATATGTAGATACGCGGCGGATGGCGAGCTCCCCAGAAACCTCCTGAATGTTGGCGTGGCGTTCCTGGTATCTGCTGTCTCGGAATTTTAAACGCATGGGATGGACGTGCTTGAGTGCTGGTCAGTGAGGATGCCTACAATACCGTCCGTGGGGATGTCGGGCAGCTGCTGGCACACAGTCCATAAGTTTCATTTTGCCGTGCCCGTCAGGGCTGAAATCGATCCTTATAAAGTGTGTGTTGGGGCGGCGGGAGGTGCTCCAGGTTCCAGGGCATGATACCAGTTCAGCGTAGGAGACCTCACATATGTTTTGAACGAGTTGGCGAGCTTTTTCAAAAGGTCCCTTCCCTAGCCATAAGGCCTCGGCTGTCCACCTTGGCTTGTATTTTCGGGTATGCTCATTGATCACGATTTCTCTACAAAATCAAGATTTGTCATGAAGAGCGGCAAGCAGACTAGAGACTGGATAGAAGCCAGACATGCTGTTGCATGTTAGGACACTTCCAAGGACCACACAATTTTGCGCTACGAACGCTTAAGTACTTTAACCGTTTGAACATTGCCCCAGCCTATATTTCGACGTTCGGCCAGCTGGCCCGATCGAACTGCTACTGACACCAGCCGATTCGTATCAGCCTTGTTATACAGAAGCTCAAAACGTCGTTAGTTATATACCTGTCGTATGTGCATGCTACATATGCACACCACATAGTCCCCCTCACCAAGGACGCATGCCGCCGTTTGTCAACTGTTTCCAAAAGGACTTTTGTTCCAGATGAACATTTACCCTCGATGAATTTATTCCTCGGATGAGCTTTTCCCCTAAATAAATTTTAGCACGATGATTTTTGTCCTCGTTGCGCTTTGATCTTAAACGGTTTTTTTTACCTTTTTTGAGCTGAGCACGAACACTTTTCTCCTCGACAAGCCTTCGTCTCACGCAACCTTTCCACTATGAGCTTCCGCGCGACGAACTCTTAAACATCGAACTTACGTCCTACGAACTTCTGCTGTACGAACCTTTGTCCTAAAATCAGGGTGATTGAAGCACCTGTCATATTCAGGCGGGTGCAGTATGTACCCGCACCTATTGCTTCAGAGGGTCACCTAATCAACACAAAAGCCTCCACAGCTATTCCATGAAACAAATGACGGTGAGGAACCGACCTGGTACCACAGTGTTTGTATTGACCTTGGAATGAGTTGATGAACCATTGCACGGAAACAATGGAAGTGTGGACCCAACACAGCACCATTTGGCCTTTGTTTTGTTCTCGGAATGAGCTGTCGAATGCAACGACATTACATAACACGACGCGAGGTCAGTAAAAACATTCTGGCCCAAATGTGGTAAGATTTGTGTCATATTTCACCGGTTTAGGGAGGGCGCTGCTCCACAGTAAAGTCATGCATAGTGCCCAGATACCTCCGTTTTTTAGGTTGTGTAGACTAAGTTCAATGTGAGTGTAAAAGCCCGGTGAACCACAACTTTAACCCCAGCCTTTATATTGGATCTCAGGGGGCCGAACACACATCGCCGCACGCTCGCAGACCTGTTAAAATCATACGATAAATGCTAAAATAGGGGGACCAAATCAGTCCGTTGATCACATCTGGTCAGCACTCCAGTTCACCACCCTGTGGCGCCTTCTATTTCGGGTTTCAGCGGGTAATACGAAAAACATTTTTGCACATTGTGCCTCGCCCGGGAAAATACGGAGACAAAAGCTATTAAGGAACTTCACCTGGAGAGGAACAATAATTGTGTGCATGCATGTATAAAACCACCACGCTGGCAAAGCTCTAACAGACCATGATTTCAAAGCCGAACCATGCGCTTGCGGGTTTAATGTTGGGGCTTTCCGTCGTCCGTTCCGCCCGCGGCAGCTCGCTTATGAATTACCCATACGTGAATCAGACCAAGGCATGTGGCGATCGTGATCTACGAACGACTGGAACGTACAGAACGCTGCACGCGGCACTGACGACGCAGTTAAAACGCAGTTGCCAGCGGCATGTATTCCCCGAAGGCTTGTGCGACGACAGAAAGTGGCGTTCTGTGTACGTTATCCCATGGATGTGAAGCTTGCCTGCATTCACTCGTAGGTCTGGCTGCCTTGGGCCAGCCACGGCTGCAGTTTCAGCCAGGAGTCGAGGTTGGCTCTCTGAGCAAATCGCCACTTGCAGATGCATCATCTGCCAACTCGCGGCGGTTCGCTAGCCTCTTACATGCTAGAGTATGTACGCGCAGCTACGTAGGTGCGCGCGCAGATGCGTTACTCTGAATTTGTTTTATTTAGATAAGCCTGGCACAAATCGGCCGGCACAGTTACATGCTCGTCAGACAGTGCTGAGCGCTATGAAGAAGCCCGTGACCCGGGCCATCTACTGGAAGGGGAATCGGTTTTCAGAGCTGGTGTGGAATTCATTGTAAAAAATCATGCAAAATAATCGATGACTGAGACTTGTGGAACGGATCGTGCGGCTCCCTCGCTGACCACGCAGACTTCGTCTGGGCCGCAAGGCCACAAACAAGGTACGTCCCTGAACTGCACGTTGCACACGTCAGTCCTATAATACGACGTAATTCCGATAATATAATGTCAATTCGATTATGCATTGGCAGGTCGATTATGCAACGTGAGTTCGATAATGCAATGTCAGTTTGATAATACAATGTCATTTTAATAATGCAATGTCAGTTCGATACTATCACTTCGAAGCATTACCTGGGCGGCGAGAAAGACTTTCCACTTCCGTTTTTCGACGGTGTTTAAACGATTCAACGGTCATTTGTGCCCAAAGTCGATACAGAAGTTTTCACCGTAGCTGGCTCCGACGTCAGATGAGCCTCATGTGAGCTTCACTAACGACGCGATGTTGTTTCACTTCAGCATCTGCTCAATTAAATCCTGACCCCCTCAACGAGACCAACATGACTCTCGATCCGACACCCCAAATCAGATGCATATATCCCTGTAAACGTACCGGTGCGACCAGCTCATGCCCTTGACCTCTGAGCTATCCCTCCTGCCATGGCGAACACAATTCAACGTTACGCAAAGAAGATGTTCCGCTGTGCGGTCACACTCTGCAGTGCAGCATCAGCCAGGACCGCCCACTTTTCTTCCGTACCTTTCTACCATAAAGACATGCCGGTAAGCTCTCAAGACACGCGAATGTCTTCTTGCGGTTTTGTGTTAGTTCTTACGCACATACTTTGCCTAAGCTGTAATTTTGTACATGTCGGTAACGGGACATATTTGCATGCGTGAACGGATCCATCCGATTATGTGAGTGCAATCAATCGCATGACGGCTAGGTCGTTCAACTCACCGATTTCAGGAATCGGGCTAGATGCTGCTTGGTTCTAATGGCAGTAAACGTAAACGTAATCATCAACACAAGCGTAAGGCACGGTGATAGCTTGTCTCGTGCATGTTTTGAAATAAAAATTGTCCTGCGCGTGCAGGGTAAAGCTGTTTGTGTTAGTCAAAGGTGGCGCTAGTCACCTTGAACAGACTGATGTGTACGACGTGTACTACGACTGTCACTCCGACGTGGAAAAAATGTGAATAAATATAAATAATGTGACACATCCCATTATCTTAAAAGTATCCATGCTCATGCGATCCCGCCGCATGGTTGTCCACATTTTCGCTTCAGCTTTTAAGGTACTTAATGTATTAATGTACTGCATCGCCTATCTATACCCTTGAATGTGAGTAGAACTCCTGGTATGTTTTTTTTCCTTTGAAAGTGAACGTGGGCTGGCAACGTCCGCGTTCCGGACACCCAGATTTCCACTTGTAGTTTGTCAGCATTCCGTCGCCCACACGCGCAGGGCTTGGAAGCTATTATTCATTCATACACACCAAAGGGAGAGAAAAAAAACACGAAACCTGCTTTCCAAGTCACTAAGCCGATTTCCAGAGCCTGTGCCATTAAGCCTCAAGGTTCAAGGAACTTAGCATTTCTATTATGACATCCCGAATTCTAGCTAACCCGCAAGCATCTCCCTGGGCGATGTGCCCGTGCAGCACAAGGCCGTGCAGGTCCAGCAGAAGCCGTTAGGATTAGCCTGCAACATTTAACCCAGATGCAGTGTTACAGGTTATGCAGGCAGGTGCTGCGTCACAAGTCGGGCTGAATATACGTATGTGTATGCACCTACAAACTGTATGCGAGTACCTTGAGTAATGAGCACCACGTCTATAGAAAATCAATCGCCACAACCACCTCAATTCACAGCACGCATACTGCTTCAGCAATACCCGATGGGGCCTCTGGTGAATACGCTTCCCATACCAGCGAACACCATGCAATCAACCGGCCCGTGGCGCAAGCTCCCCCTGCTCGGCGGTGGGGGCGCGGCGAGCCGGACGCGCGGCGAGGCGCATCAGCCGCGTGCGCGGTGACGCTCCCCGTGTCCTGCAGCTAATCTTCGCTCACTGGTTCCGAGAAGCGTGGGCTCGCCGGCGCCGTGCCCGCCTTCCGTCTGCATCAGCAGCGGGACATTAACTGGATCAAGTCGAGGACGGGGATTGGGAGGGCGCTGACATGGTGATGCTCCTGCCTTGCGGATCACGGCGCCGGCCACCCGGCTGGGCACCCGGCCACCCGGCTGACACGGCCACCCGGCTGACACGGCCACCCGGCTGGCATCCGGTCACCCGGCCACTCGGCTGACGACCACCCGGCTGACACGGCCACCCGGCTGGCATCCGGTCACCCGGCCACCCGGCCGACAGTGGCCTCCACTGACGTGCAATTGGAACACAGCCTGCGGTCCAGATACAGGTCCGATGCGTACTCAATGACTTTGTTTGACTATGTTGGACGATTATGTAGCGGAATGGGCACTGTCTGCGTATGTTGACGCGAGGTCAACATGGCACAGGCTGAAAATGCGTGCCCAATTTGATTGCGCTGAATCTCTTTAAAACAAATTTTACTGTACTTACGTTCGATTTTGGTCTGCGTGCAAGCGCTACAAACCGCAAGAATTTCATGACTGGCGTCACGTAAGGAGACCATCACAGCACCAAGATCCAGAGTAATCCAGAGCAAATACCTTTTCTGTAGAGGGTAAGCACTAGATTGACGTATATTTAGCGGACAAAATGCGTGGCGCAGACGGCGCGATGAATATGGCATACTGGCGTGTATGCATGGGGCAAACAAATAACCTTGATGCAACGGGTCTCAACAAAAAGCAATGTCGAGCCGTCGGCCGCTGAGGTCTAACGAGACAGGCAGATAGGCAGCCGAGGAGGGGCCATGAGCCATGGAGGGGCCATGCGAATGTATATTCGAACCATTCGCAATTGCCGTAGTACATCAACACGTGGTGCCACGTTGACAACTATCGGCATACGTAAAACAACATGAGAAGGGCTTGCCGCACCATTTCTTGTCTCTGAATCGAACAATAATCTCTTTGAAGCCGACTGTACTTAAAGGCATTGGAATTTACAGCCATCTAAGTTGCATCTTTTGCACATCAAAATAGGATACGGAGCTGGAAAGCAGGGCTCAAAGCACGAAACATAGCGGAGTGAGAAATATCGTAAAATACTTCCTGGTAATAAACAAAAAATACTGAGAAATTTTCAGAAGGTAACAATATCTTTTGTCGGTGTAAAGTACAACGCATCACTAACTATTTGAATCTAAGGTATTCTCATGCATTTAAGACGTATTTATCAAAACGCGCAGTGGCAATGTGTCGAACTTGAACTGTTATATTCAAATCACGGTAGAAAATATATCAATAGTTCTCATCCCAGGTCTGGCAAAGAATCCGCACATTATCCTGGAAAATATTATCCCACCGCGAATGGTTTCCAAGTACTAACTACTAAGGTACCAAAACGCATTAGATAAATCATAATCCTAAAAAAAACGTTTGCCTTCTTCACCCACCGTCCGAAATTCAAGCAGAACAGCGGCGACAGACATCCGCGACCGAGTGGACGTATTTACGAAGTACATCGAACGACACAAGAGGATTGGCGAGCACTGCCTAAAGGGCAGGGGTGACGCGGCAATTATAATGCATCGAACGGGACTGCAGCCAGCGATATATGGTGCCGCCCGTCACAAGCACAGACGGCGGGCAGACGACTTCTGGGAACCGTCCACGGCGCCGGCACACCACACACCCGGACACACATCGCCTGACAAGCAGACGACACGACAGACACAGACACTGTCAGCCTGACAAGCAGACCACGGGGCGGGCCTGGGCGTGGACGCTTCCACATAAAAAACACGGCGGAACATACGCCAGCACAAAAACGACAGGCACAAAAGCACACAAACACTGGACAATACGCACGAGCAGTGGACATACGGACACATACACGTGGGAAGGTATGAAGACAGGCTACTCAGATACCACATTGACATGGCATGACATACGCACAAACACACACACACACACACACACACACACACACACACACACACACACACACACACACACACACACACACACACACACACACACACACACACGCGCGCGCGCGCGCGCGCGCGCTCAGCCATTACGACATCCACAAAACACGTCACGACAGACATAGACACAGGTATTGCTACAACGGGCAGAGACACCATTGAAGACACAAGCAACACGAAAAACGGCAGCAGACGCTGACAAGGAGGAGCGCAGCCGAACGGCAAGCGACCGGATGACGCGTGGGGCAGACACCGGGACGCAGCAGTGTCCGGGTGCCAGTGGGTGTGGCGACGCGCTACGGGTATTAGCCGGCGCCCCTGCCTGATCACCAGAGGCGCCTACCAATCACCCACTCACCGCAGCAGCCGAGGCAGACGGCCGCAGCCAGCAGCCTGCTCACGGAGATATGCATCGTCCCGGACGTGGGCTCCTGTGTTGCGGTCGGGTGTCCGGGGCGCACGGCGAGGTCCGCAGCAAACGCCCCCGGTCAGGGGCAGCTGGCCCGCTCTGGAGCGGCGGATGGGTGGTTGGCGACGCACTGACCCAGCGTATCGCAGGGTGGAGACGCACTGGCCCAGTCGATTGCAGGATGGGGGCGCACTGACCCAGCCGATTGCAGGGTGGAGACGCAATGACCCAGCCGATTGCAGGGTGGATACGTACTGACCCAGCGGATTGGATTGTGTACGTTATGCCGCATCCGCTAGCTGATGCAGACACATTGTACGGTGCCGATGGCTATCTCGGTTCTTAGCGACGGTCCGCAGCGTTAAGTCCGCTTTGAAATGAAGCTTTTTCGGCTGTCTAACATTTCACGCCGAAATGCAGCACGTACCGGGCCGATCTTAGAATGGCATAGGTCACTGCTCGATAGCACGACGCCCAGCGCTAGCGGTTGAGCCAGCGGGCCGGTGTGGCGGCTCACAGCACAATATCCAAATGTAGTTAAGTGCTTCGGCTGTCCCGGTGGCCCGCAGTTCAGGGTTTGACCCGATGACCCATAGTTCACAGCCGATATTGACGGTGGTCTGTAGCTTACAGCCGATATTAACGGTGGCCTGTGGCTCACAGCCCGATGCCTCCGTGGTCTTTAGCTCACAGTCCGATGCCTGATGGCTGTAGCTCGTAGTTCGATGCCTCCGTGGTCTATGGCTCAAAGCCCGATGCCTCTGTGGTCTGTAATCCACAGCCCGGCGCCTGCGTGGTTTGTAGCTCGCAGTCCGATACCGCCGTGGTTTGCAGCTCGCAGTCCGATGCCGCCGTGGTCTGTAGCTTGAAGTCCGATGCCGCCGTGGCCTGTAGCTCGCAGTCCGGTGCCGCCGCGGTCTTTAGCTCACAGTCCGGTATCTGATGGTCTGCAGCTCGCAGTCCGATGCCGCCGTGGTCTGTAGCTCGCAGTCCGATGCCGCCGTGGTCTGTAGCTCGCAGTCCGGCGCCGCCGGTGTGCGGTACATGCGTCGCGGAGCACTTCGTTGGCTGCACTGGCGGCGCCCGAAACTCCCGCCGCTCTGAGCGTCCGTTAGTCCAGTCCAACCGGCCATTGTGGCTTCTGTACACGGCAGCGGCAGCGCTGGCGGCGGGGGGATGGGGTGCTGGGGTGAGGGAGGGGTACAATTGGACGCAGTATGTGACACCAGCGTTGTGCAGAGGTCAATTTAAGAATTAATTTGGATGTGATGAAATGACAGGCAGAACGCGTGGTCTTTACAGTCAGACGCACTCTGACGCATCGTGCTCGCAACAAGTATGAAGTTACTGGAGTGGTGTCCTCTCCCTCTGTCTGAACAAAACTGGAAGTACTTGCTGTAATATAAGGTACGCATTTACGATAGGGTGACACAAAACGAGGCGTATGGTCGTGACACTGAGTAACATCTGACCGAATCACTAACGGAACACCAAATGCAGGCCGCGACGTTCTCGCTTCGAATTTCGATTAAAACAAGACGGATGCTTGCAAACTAGGGTGCCCATGAGCGTGGGCGTGTCTGTTGTTAGAGCAGCCGGTAGTCCTGTACGCATCAGTGCAGTGCAACGGTATAACGAAACAGTCAGACGTGGCTTCGAGAGGGCCCAGGCCCAGTCACAGCCGGCAGTCCTGTACGGATCAGTGCAGTCCAACGGTGTAACGAGACAGTCAGGCGTGGCTGCGAGAGGGCCGAGACGCAGTCACAGCCGGCAGTCCTGTACGGATCAGCGCAGTCTAACGGCGTAACCAAACAGTCAGACGTGGGTCCGAGAGAGCCGAGACACAGTCACTGATGATGTCATTTGAATACACCAGCTAAGTCATGCGCACAGGACAACAGCTGTTACATCGTCGGGCAATGTCACGGTTGACACCGTTCAGTATCTGAGGTTCTACTTGGGTGGAAAGTGAAAGTGGTCAACATGATCGTGTCTCAGATCGTGATAAATGCGAGCAACGGCCATCAGTATGTTAGGCTTAATGCATGTAATGGACATTCCGCGATGGCTTATGACCGAAGAACTTGGCCTATACCAGTGTGCGCATGCCCAACTGAGCATTTCTGACCGGCTGCTGCCAGCCACAGCTGAGCATTTCTGACCGGCTGCTGCCAGCCACAGCTGAGCATTTCTGATCGGCTGCTGCCAGTCACAGTTGGGTATTTCTGACCGGTTGCTGCCAGTCACGACTGGGCATTTCTAACCGGCTGCTGCCAGTGACAGCTGAGCATTTCTGACCGGCTGCTACCAGCTACAGGTGATCATTTCTGACCGGCTGCTGCCAGTCACAGGTAAGCATTTCTGACGGGCTGCTGCTGCTGCCAGGCAGACTGTGCAGCGATTTGACATCAACACCGGTTCTAAACTTACACTGTACTGCACAGCCAAGGTTTTGATATGCTCCCTGACCACTGTCTCGCCTCTGCCAAAGTCTAAAATGACTGCGTAAAATAGTTCCGTTTCGATGAAAATTATGAAGATAATCCCCTACGAACCTAGGAAGTCATTCGCAAGTGAAATATTCTGACACTGTCTCAATCAGCTGCTGTATCATTCCTTCATGATCCCCACTTATGCTGCAGGTGCAATTCGGCAGTACTGCGGTGCAAATGCATTCTTGCCACGTTTGCAGCATTCACAACAATCAAACTCCACCTGCTAAATTATTCAAAGCTTCTGTTCCTAATTGGTCTAGTTTAGGGGGAATGTTCCACCTTTGAGGATATTTAAGCAAACATCACATATGATGATGAAACAAGCCCACTCATCACCGTTGGTGCATTTTTTTAATGAAAAAGATTGTCCTATACAGCGCAATTTCTCTAGTAAATACGCCCCTTCGTATGTCGTTGTTGGATTGCGTCATGGAGCTTTTGTATCAGAGCGCCCACTTGTAATTCTTCAATCTCCCGTGAGACGGCAGCGCGGGCTGGAAGTGTTCATAAAGTCAGATATCCCCATGTGCTCGTATTTTAGCCCTTTCTCTTCGTGTTTTTGCATATTCATCCGTTAGTTTAATAACTATTGTGTTTAATAACTATTGTCCATTTGTATTAATATGCTCGGTAATAGCACTATTCTTGAGCTATTTGATTACAAGTCTATTTCCTTAACGACCAGAAAGAATGCAAAACGTCTTGTACTATGCTGTACAAAACATCAGTGTCCGTTAGCTGCAATACTAACTGGTAATAGTACGATCGTCCACCCTTGGTTAAACATATCATTGAAGGCACCAAATTTCAGGAACCACGCGAAACTATGAAGGTTCGTTGCCGTCTACACAACGTCAAATTCTCTTCGGAAGTCACTCTTGGCGATCAGTGAGCTCATTTGCCCGACCCACGTTTCAACTTCCTGAGAATAACCAAACCACCCCAAGCAATGTACAAGCTCGTAACGAGCGTCTTATTCTCGGTTGTCTTCACTTACGTTCTCATCCTGTTTATTTGAAATAGCATGGTCCAGGCGCAAATGGTCCGAACGGGCCAAAGCGACTCAAAGCAAACAGAACGTAAAATGAAATCGTGACTGGACATCTGACCCTCTCATCATCTTTCTTGCGCCATCCCGCATCCTCGCGACGCCCCGCTCGTGCGGGGTAGGGTGCATGGGCCAGCCACGAGTGGGCCGAGAGGCCCGCTGGAGGGGCCTCTCGGCACATGGTGCACAGTGGTGCACGTGTTATACCATTTTCATGATGCTTTAAATGTCCTTGTTGTCCAATTGTGCCACAATGTTCCTTCTCAAAGCGCTGCAACCGCAGCATTGTGTATTGTGTTGATCTCAGCTTAAGGATATCTTGATTTTCAATTGAAGAACACCAAAGGACATACCACCTGACACTCGCTCCAGACAAATTCTTCAAAATCACCGGTTTCAGGTGGCTTGATGAATTACATGACCAGTCACAGCATTCTTAGATACACAAGCGACATGTGCAGAGCAAGCGTAATACCTTCCCAGAAAGTATTCGAAGTTCGTAGTCTTTTTACGTTGAAGTCTCCATTTTGTTGATGGTCTTCATTTTATCAATTTGGGCGACTTGGGCACAGCAATGTCACACCACAAGTTATGCAGCGCTATTCTGCACTGATGTCTGGAATTCCAACACGCCTTATAAACTGTTATCAGTACAGCTTGGTAACAAGCCACTGGAATCGGTAGGGACATCGGGTTTCAACCACAGCAGTCCCCACGCTTTGGTCTGTGTCCTGCTTGCTTTGCTTTCTTTGCCCTGCTTCAGTTTTTACCTTGTTATAAGTACGTTGACAGTACCTGGACCAGTGCGATGGCACAATATAAGAAGCGCGTGCGATATCAAACATTACGAGCGATAACAGGATCACGTGCAATGTCAGCTATACCTTCGATTCGCGCCCAGCGATCTGCAGCAGATCCGTGTCCTTTCGCCTCACCTACACGTCGCGTGACCTAGTGATATTTCAAAGCGTCACAACACCGCGTCTTTTGGTCAGGATGCCACAGCACTGGCGGTAGAGCTTGATCGACTGTGAGGGAGCCTGCAGCTGGTCTTGATGCAATGTTCGGTCGGTGGAATTTTGAAGCAATTTTCTGACTCCTTCCACCTTGCATGCGAATGACCAGCTGCTTCGACCTGCGCCACCTTCGAAAACAGCCTGGAGGAGCTCTAGGGCTCTGACAGCGACCTGGCCCTCGCTAGGATTGGCTCTGTCACGCAACGTGATACGCAAGGTCGCCTCCTCTGTTACGCAAAGTGCTCTGCTTTACAAGAGCGGATCCAGGGGCGGGGTGGCAGCTGGAACACGCTCCCGCGAGGTGACCCAAAGTTTGACAGAAATGACACATTCCTGAGCTTTTATGAACATCTCAGGAGCCCTCCTTAATAGGCAGTTTATTTGAGAGCACTCCTTGAGGTAGAGCAAAGCAAAATTCAATGAGTTTATGAAATCAAGACGCTTTGAAATTTCACCCCACACGTCGGCCGGGGTTGTACCCCTCCACCTTCCCCACGACGTGCTCTGAATCTGCCCTTACTATTTTGCAAGTTCCTAGATACCTAACGCTTTCTGAATTCGGGTATACCACCTCAATCTACATCTATCACGCTCGAATTGAGCATAAACAGCGTTCACCATAAGTAAAGAGAATGGACCATACCTCATCTACGCGACGCCACTGGAGCGAACGGCTCTCACCCGGTTGGAACCACTGGCGGGGAACATCTCCCCGTTTGCCATCGGAGAATTAGGCGCAGTCCATCCTCCTTGCAAAGACAGGCGCAACAACCTCCTCGCAAAGGAAGAAGATTCTTTGCACACGTTCGCATTGATAAGGACCGACCTTTTTCTTCATGATTAAGTTCGGTCACATTTGCTAGCAATACTCTTCTCAAAAGACAACAGGGCTAAGGCTTACCCACAATACCATCGGGCGGCATTCCCCAAGATTGGCCGAGTGTAGTCAGTGTCTTCAGTCCAGTACCTAAGGCTTAAACCGCATTGTGCTGCCAATAGTGCAGTGGTTAGGCTCCGCGTCTGGAAAACCCCAGACAGGGGTTAAATTTCCCGTGGTTCCCGCCCTTCCCGCCAGACTGAGTGACGGGCTACACCATGCAGCCCCAGCAGCTGAGTGCGTGGTAAAGCCCCAATACCACACTTAAGCTGGATTGGGAGGTAATTGGACCACTTTGCTCCTGAAAAGCAATGGATCTAGAGCTTACTGATTCTATAGCCTTGCATGGATGCTCGATATTTTATTGAGCTAAGGGTGAAACCTGATAGTGCGCATCTGTACAGGGTACTCGCGGTGTCTTCGGATGCGAAAGCTGTTTTCGTACGCTCTGGTCCAATTACCATCAACCTCCATTCATCTGTCCTTCTCGGCCATAGGCGCGATACATTTAAAATGCAAATGAATGTTTGCATTTAACAGCCCGAGCAATTTCGTATGTATTTTCTTCTGTCCTTGAAAACCTTGAAGCGTTGCTTGGCATAGATACCATGCGTGACATTCGTCATTATGAAATATGTTGTTGACTCGTGTCTCCCAACTCGAATAATTTGCAAAACAATCAAATCAGCAAGTTTGGTACGGTCCAATGCCTTATAAAATGAAAACGAAGTCTAAGCGCGGCTTGGCGGAAATAGGGTGTGATCAGATATCCGTCTACCTCAGGGTTTTACAAGCTTAACAAAAAATGACGGAGAGCAGTGGACCAAATTTCTCTGGCACTCTTTTGTTTATCGGTTTCACCTCGTGTGCAAACTCGACGCTCCAAGGAGGTCAGGTCGCTGGCGAAGATAAGTTCAAGATAACACTTGAAATAAATGGAACATATCCTAACTTGTTTAGTTATCGACCGATTTTGACGAAACTTGTAGCAGTATCTTTTGATGTGGTGCATACGTTCCATACATGCATAATAACATCACCTTAGCATTTCCCAAAAGGTAAATAATCAGGTCAGGCTCCTCTATCATGCAGCAGGTTTCCTTTCCTTTTCCTAATTTGACTTCGGCTCAGTCTGACCTGTCATCAACTCTCATGGCTTCAATATTGACCCAAGTTGCAACAAAATGTTATCGCTCAAGTGGCCATAATACGTTCACTTTTTTCTTCTGTGCAACGCTCAGAAAATGGACTTGGCCAGCCGGGCTGGGAGACGCATTTGGAGGACCAGTTGAACTCTGGTTGAATAAGCTCTTGCTCAAGTTTCGAGATTTCACCTCTTTTGACCTTCCATGGCCTTGTTTAAACGAAGGTCGTAAATTGAATTTTATTTACACTCGCTTCCCATTGATATTTTCTGTATCGCTCTCGAGCCCCGTTTTTGGAACATTTGGGGTTCCGGAGAAATGAGGGGCTACACGTACCCCCACCCCCTCCAGCGCCAGGCTGGATTCCCAGGTAGTTCGGGACGTGTTGTCTGCATTTCACGCTAGGAGGCTACATGGACAATGCTGAGAAGAAACTACGAAATTGCGAGAGGACATTCCATTTGACGATAAAGCGCAAGACACAGGAAAAAATTACATTGCAATGACACTGTGAGAAAACGCCATTTATTACAAGCGTAACTGCTCAACAGTTTTTTTGTTAAGTATCGTTGTGGGGCCGTTTGGCCTCCTTCCTCCCACCAAAAATTGGCAGCGCCGTCCCCGGCCTCACAAATGAACCACTTAATTTCATTTCTGTAGGCACACCGGATAGCTGTAAGCAAGAAAATAATTTGACAGCCAGTTGGTTAGCGCTTGCATTGAACAAGCTTGGGAATGCGCGGCCGTTCTGCACACGCTCCAAAAATATGTCTGAAAACGGCTGGGTTAAAACATCAGCTAGATGCGTTCTGCATCACAACTTAAGCAGATGAGACTTGACCAGTGCGTTACCAGGGCTGCCGCCTCACGGCGCATGCGCGTCCACAAGTGCCATGTTCCGACACGCTGTCCTGCGTGCGTCGGCACGGCCCTGCCCGGGCATCTACCGGAGCGGGGCGGCATTGCAGCTTGAGCGCTCTTGCTGTCGAGCGCCCCTAATTTGGCTCGACGTCGAGTCAGTGACACGAATCTGTGTCCGATTTCTCTCAATGGCCAAATTTGTGTCTGGATCCCCCTCAACGGCTGAACCTGTGCCCGGGTTCCTCTCAACGGTTGAGTCTGTGTCCGGGTCCCTCTAAACGGCCAAATCTGTGTCCGAATCCTCCTCAACGGCCGAGGGACATGACAGAAACTTGACGGCTCTACTCACCGCGGTGGTATGCGCGTCGTACAGGATTGCCACAAGGATCGACGGGAACAACTGTCGTTATCGAGAACGAGAACATGATGGCCGGAAAGGACGCACCGGGCTCCAGAGGTCAGTCCCAGTCCGGGACGTCTCAGCTGCAGTCAGCTGGCCAGCCCCAGCCACCGAGCCCTCGAGCCAACACGGCCCGACCCGACCCGAGCCGACCCGAACCGGACCGCGGCGCCTAAGGCGGCGTCAGTGGCGGAGACAGCGCCGCAGTGGTGGAGCAGCAGCAAGGATTAGTCAGAGGCATGATCGAGTGACTGCACGGGCGCCGTCGTGGCGGCGACCCGCAGGCCAGTCCAGGCATTAGGCCGAGGGATGACTTTGTCATGACGCTTCATCCTCTTCGCGTGGGGGTGACTCCGTAGCAGATCAGCTGCTCACTTAGCAATCGCACGCTGCATTAATGCGGACAATGACCGGCCAGGTCATTGCTGCACAGTGCACAGCCCTGAGGGGGGAGGTCGGCAAAATCAACGGCCACATCTGTAGCCTCGAACAGGCAGCAGTTCGAGGAGAGTGACAGCTATATTGTAACGGTGCAACAGTGGCTTCGTGATAGAGAAACACGAGATGCTAGTTAAAGCAGGAAAACTATCATCAATGAGATCAAACAGCCATATCATGCTTTGTTTAGCTCCGCCATGCCTATGCCCGGGGACTGGACTATGATCAGTTAAAGGTTTTGTTTGAAGCTAATATCCCTCCTAAAAATCACGGTCAACAGCAGTTTGCATATTTTTTCATGTGAAAACCCCAACTGAGTAGACTTCCGACTCATGGTTGCAATAATGCTCTATTGTTTCTTGGCTGGCGAGTGGCTTGGTTTGGTTTGGTTCAGTTGCTGACATCCCGGAATTGCATATCCAATGATGGAGGAAGTCACAAGCGAAACCACAAATCTCCGCTTGCCTCCCCTTCAGTCTCCAATTGCTAAATATTAATGTATGTAACTGCAGGGTCAGACCATCCAAGCTGGTCCTCTCCTCGCGTAAATGTTGAATGAGACAGATTTGACCGATGTACGACATGCTCGTTACAGAACCATAAGGTAATCCACGGCATGGCCTTCATTCCCTGCAAAAACACGGAATATTTTCGTTTTTCGTTTTTCACGAGTAACTACTTAAAGCACAGCTACGTCTGTAAACGTGTCCAGGTAAAGCCTGACATGTGCAGTGACATTTTGACAACAAGCCTGACATGTCCAGTTCATTTTGACACGAGTATGTTTCATGTTGACATGGGACAAAGACAATGACACTTCACACAATAGCATTCTTTTGGGAGATCAAGCTTTGGTAGGGAGCTCGATGGAAAATCGAAAAATACAGACGTGAACAGAAAAAGCGTATGCACGCGTGCACATGATCTCGGCTAAACACAGAAGTGTTTACCAGTCGGGTTAACACGCGAGTGGGCACATAGAAAGCCCGACAAAAAAGGAATCCGAGACATGAATGTGCGACTTGGATGGATGTGAAAAAGAGGCGCATGACAGTCCCACCCGTGATGTAGTTGTTACATGTATCCATACATCCGAGTCATGTGAGGTGCTGCCGTAGACGTACGGGTAGCCATTCCAAGGTCAGATGGAGGAGTAAGACCACTATTTGGATTGGGGACACTTTCATGAATGCGATGCGTCTTACCACCTGTCATTTTTGAGGTCTTACATCGTTGGTTGTTTGGATCAGAGCTCTTTCGGCCCGTCATGACCATCGCCGGTCTATGACAGGAGGGAAATGAATAGCAGTGGGCGAAGCATACGTGTACGTGGGAACCTACCCGCCGAGGTAAAGCCCACACAGCCATACATGTGTACGACATAATATTTTTTTGCCGGTTCAGGGACAGGTTCATAGATTTGAGGCACCATTCAGCTCGAGACTCATAGCCGCCCCCAATTTTTTGCTTCAGCTCAGTTCAGACTCACCGCTTGCGTTGAATTGCGTTGGTTCATGACTCACGCGCCTTGCAAAATCAAAGACCTAATTCAGTTCAGGCTCGTTGCGTTACTGCTCGTTAGCCATAATATTAGCTTATATATATATATATATATATATATATATACATATTTATATGCATATGTATATATATGTATATTTATATGCATATATATATATATATGTATAAATATATACAGGGTAAAAGGCACGAATAGCCCCGTAGCAACTTTGCAGTTCGAACCTAGCAAATGCAGCGCAGCAAACAACAGCTTTCCTTTAACCTGATTCCAGTCAGCTTTTGCAAGTCGCATCTCTAGGCTGGCACATTCTTTGTGGCGCCGACGATCCGGACCCATTAGAAATATAGCATGTAATACGAACACGACTGCACTAAACCTGACAGTTGGCAGTGTGCACCTGCAAAGTGCCAGCGAAGCACATTCACACGTAGGCAACCACATTTGCACTAGCCAATACTATTTATGCCGTAACGATCGCATGTCAACAATTTAACATCGGATTTCAGTTCTTGGAATGGGGATTAGCTAATGTAACGTACAAACGCATTATGGGCATACTTTAACTGAGTAATAAGTGTCATAAGTTACGATTGGGTTTCTCACAAACAACCCCAGCAAAAATCCACTTGACTCGACCCGAAGCTAAATTGGCGCAACAAAAGTTGTCACTAACTAACTATCTCCAATTAGCATTGCTTATCAAGAACATGGAAGACTACCAATTCTGAACAAGGCATATTTGCATGAAACGTAGCTCACAAACAACAAAAACGATAATGATTTACCCATTTCAAAACTGGAAATACCTATTCATGCAATCATGGAAGGCCACATTCCGAAATAGGCTGTTAATCTATCTGAGAGCTGCTGTGTTTCCTCATGTTACCACTCCAAGTAAAGCTATATAGCTTACTGGCGATCTAAGTCGCCTTACTATTCAGCTCATGAAATTTACGAAGAATTTGATTCAGCTCATGACCCAAAGCGGCACTTTTCCTAACGAGCCGACTCAGCTCGCGGCTCACCCCAAAACGACCGGGTCATGAGCCAATCCATGATTGAGCTCGAGCCGAACACAAGCCTGCAGGCAGTGACCCCTCGGCGGGTGCGTGTGCGGTGCTGGGACGGAGGCCCCGCCGGAGGGCATTCGGCCCCACTCATGGCTGGCGCATGAAGGGGCGTCGAGAGGGCAAACAGGACGCCGCGAGGGTCTATAATTAACCGAGAAAGAGACTAACAGAGCGGATCGTCCTACAGCGGACGCTAAATCAAAGCGTTCGTATTGCTGCCTAAGGGTTAACCGTGGTTCCAATTCAAACTGAAAGTAATGCCAGTATTTCATTGTTATTTGGGGGGGGGGGGGACAAGTGTTTCAGACTTACCCTGCATCTTCGTCACTGGAGTGTCCCAAAAATATTTGATATTTTGGTCTGAATGAATGTTGGGCTGAGATGACAAGCAACCGTTTTCAGATATCGCTCCTCAACTTGTTCCAGTGGGTCCCAAAAGCGCAGAGCTAATACCAACTATTCCCTCGCATGGACCGCAAACGGTATCAACCACACGAAAAGGAGGTTACCACGCTGTCTGGTTTGGACGTGATGTGATGGCCTTCGCTCATAAGCCGCAGATCACCTTACCGTGAGCTACACACGCTATCTCCCTGATAGCCTTGGTTTGTGAGACTCGAGCCATGTGCGCATGCGCTAGAAACAAACACATCGCGAGCCATGCCCTCGTGTGCATGATGGGCACAGCTAAAACCGTGCATGCTTTTAATCGAAACCATTTATCTAAATCCACCAGATGACTGGCACGCGATCCATATTTATGGAGAACCATTACTAAGCGTTTTACTTAAACAACCTGAGGTGCACAGGCATCGCTCTGCAAAATTTGATGCCCGTCACGTATTCGAAGAGACTGCATACAGGCGGAAACGCCCGAGTACATTTATATTAATTTTTGTGCTCTGCTTTTGGTGCCGGTAGCTAGGCAGTTTCTGAATGCACTATATTTAGCCAGACCATCTAAATATCAGCGACAGCAAGTTACCAAAGCTACATTCACCAACTGTATGTAGATGCACATTCCCCAGCAACACACCATGAGAGCTGAATATCTGTCCTTCGCGTTAGACAGGGGTGAAAAAGTGTCTTTTGTGTCACCGACGAACTTTGGAAACGTCCTAATTGTCACCTGGAGCCAAATTTATGAGAAACCGTTGAAATAGAACTGTGAATGCGATAACACCCCCGCCCCCCCCCCCAAAAAAAATGCGATACGGCATAACCATCCAACATTTTCGTTTCAGGACTATATTCGTACTCCAGTATCATTTGCTAGCCATCAAACACTGAATAATGGTAATGCTTAACATGACCAGCCTAGAAGCATATGCTCTACTTTTTCGTTGGGGAGGGGTGGATTTCGCCTCCTAACCAGGTATGTAGTTTCTTTTTATCTTGATCATTTTATTCATTACTTTTTTCATAAATCATCATCTTATAGTGTTCAGCCCCCCAAACTAATTTTGAGACACTTTTCCCCTGCTCCTAAAATTGAAAAGAAAGTGTGTGAAATCTGGGGAGAAAACTGAAGTGTGTTTGGGAGGCAGGCTCAGCCATTTTTCCTCCTACCCCCCTGTCCCCTCACGCCTACGCATTTTGCAAAACTGCATCTTTGTAGGTGTGTATTTAGCGTGTGCATAGTCTACGAGCACCTAAAAGTAATATCACTTCTGGTTTTGTGACGTCATCGTACAATCAGCTGGAAGCGCGGGCGACCTTAACCATCTCCGGTTAATTATTACTGGCGCAGAACACGCACTTTCTAACACGGTTACAGTCAACGGAATTTAGTACGAAACAGATGCAATATTGGTATCAGCAGATGCACAAGACATTTATGAGCGCCTACTGTCTTCAGCTGGCACTATGTACAATAAAATGACGATTAGAATCGTCTTATCCCAAACCTGTCCGCCCGTCAGAACGTTGAGTCTGCGATGCAACTGGCAGTGTGAGGGGCCTATACCAGCAATGCTCGGCAATCGGCACCTTACCTCAAAGCCACTGTTCCCTGCAGCAGCAAAAGCCCCAGATGAATCCTTGGCATGCGTCGCTCCAATGTCCTTCGTCGACCTCTGGAGCTACGGTTCGGGTATCCACAAACAACGAGCCTCTTAAATCGGCAGGACTATTTAGCGCTATCACCAGGGACGACCCCGATGATAGACCCTTGGATAAGTCGCACAGCGCCTTAAAAAAAAAAACAGATCACGATTGGCTACGTTCTTCAAGCCAGTCAGCTTCTCACGACGAAAATGCAACCAACGGCAGCCCGCAGCCTTGCACTGAACGCACACTGAAGCCAATTCATTACCGTGTGGTGAGCATTCGAGCTCACCTGTCTCAAATGGCACAACGTTTTGAAACGCCGTGTAACAAATTTATCACGTTCGTCGCAAAATGCTGTGGCCAACTGCGATTCTTATCAGTATGAATCGTCGCTGACCACGGCACTTATCTGGTGTTTTAGTCTGTTTAGCATGTTGAGTGACTCTTGGCTTAAAAATATGTGAAAAGCACTAATCTGAGGGACGTTGGAAAAGCAATGTGTCACCACTGATCTGCGACGTCAACACTGATAAAGTGAAGTTTATGTTATATTTTTGTCGTCTGCTAAAAAACTATCCTGATTAAGGCTGCCATGTTTGACAGCATACTGTGGCTCAATTGCTCATATAGCGAAATGTCAATGTTTTGGCATATGATTTACACAAACCCAAACTACAAGCGTTAGCGGGTGCGGACCAATACCAAGCTTTGAGTTTCGTCTAACTGGGATGGTATCTTTTAATATGGTCCGGTTTGTTTCAATTTGTTTGCATGTTCGCAAGTTTGCCACCAACTGGCCCGCAAAAGGGTCGGTTTTTGCCACCGATTATATTTGGTAAATGAGAAGCTTTTTTAACCCTGGCGTTGGATTACGCCGTAATAATCCTTGAAGGACCATTTTAGGAGAGGGCTCCGCTAAAGTAGGCAGTAGGTAGTTCCTCCTCAATTTGGTGTGCACTCTAAGCTTTGTCACCTTCCTTTGCTCAGAGTGGAGTTTTGAGCTCATTTTCCGATGTACAGGGATGTTGAATTGTTTATTTTTGTGAGGGCTTACCTCCCTCTCACCATCCAATTTGTTTCGGGGGGGAGGGGTCTCGATCCATTGTTAAAAATTGATTAAGACACATGTGGAAAAAGGTTACCTGACCCTCAGGCAGTCCCTGTCATGTACACATCTTAAAGAGAATGTTCCACGATTGAAGATGCTGAAACAAGCATTGGATATGATGAAATAAGCTCACTTGGAAGTGTTGATATACTTTTAATTGGAAAAGACTCCTGTAGATAATTTTTTTTCTTTAGCAAATATCGTCCTCAACATGTCATTATTTGATTACGTCGTGAAACGTTTGTGTGATGGTGTAGTGCTGCCAAACCAGCCGTGCGAAATTGCCACCCTGCGTACATTGAAACATTGGTTGAATTAAACAAGACCGCTTGAAAATACACCACCAGCGCGGTGTGAGCAATCTGAGCCTACTGTCCGTCACACTGCGGGAATCATCACCGGGTCTTAAACTGGAAAATGGCCGAGGACAGAGTCGTAGTTTTGCGAAATTAATCTTGACAGTGCAAAATGATGCAAGTTATCCCGAAAAAAACACTAACAGGTGGTCTTACTCATGGTGTTCACCCATATTTATCCGAGAGTTTAAGAAGTTTACTTCATCTCTATTTTTATTATCTATTATTAGATTTTTATATTTACTGGCTATTCATTCTCCCTCTCCTTCTTTCATAGCCCTAAAATCATCACCTCTGGTTGAAAGGGCTTTTATCCAAATAACCAAATAACCTAACCGTAGCACATTCCAAAATTTTGCCATTTATGGGAACGAGCCTAAAACTGCGTGTTTTCTGCGCTCCTCCCTGTTCCACAAAATTGTGTGCATCAGCTAAGCGTTCGAAAAAAGAACGCAGGCCTGACTTATGGCTTGGTTGCTTTGCTTAAAGGGTATGGTCCGCTGACACTGTGTGGAAGGCCAACACAGTATAATGCGTTGACGGTGCACCAAATTCACCTTTGATTGGATCCAATTTGGACAACATCGTTTCAGCATCTCTCGGCCTTGAAGCTTGCGCCCTCCAACACCATGAAAGCGAAATCACATGCTCAAGCAACAGCTGACGGACTTTTTTGGTTGACATCCACCTCGGCGTACTTCTGTCCTCCCTGAGCTGATGTCAGTACTTTTGGAACCGGGTGCCCAGCGTGAACGATACTCTCCTCTGCGAAACACTGCCCAATCACGCGCCTCCGTCCAAGGTCACGAAGCGTGCCCCGCGGGCAGATGGGGCGCCTCGGACTGTGGCCGTCAGCTGCATGCCACAGGACGCGGTCAGCGCCGCTGGCGAGCAGCTCGGGGGACGGCGATATGTCCGCGGAGGCGGCTCTGGTGCTGACGGCGATGCTGGCGGCCACGCTGGCGCCGGCTCGGGCGCTGTACGGCCACGGCGTGCACATGATTTCGATGCCGGTCGGCAGCAAATCGTGCCGGTGCGCGCTACGTACCGGCCCCGGAATGGGCGACGACAGCAACCTGGTGCTGGAGCTGGGAGAGCTGGCACTGGTCGCGGGAGGCGTGTCCCACAACAGCTACGTTTCTTGTGAGGAGGCCAAGCTCTTTTGCCCGCAGCAGTGTGCGGAGCTGGCCCGCGAGGTGCTCGTGCAGGATGGCGGTGAGTTAAGATTTGGTATGCTGGCTGCGCGTTGACCGTTTTTGGTCCGTTGGTCAGGGTTGATTATGTGTGTTACGTTTTCAGTCTACATATGTGTATAAAGCTTCCCACGGACCAACTAATCGTTCAGATAAATCCGAGGAACTTTCTTCGTGAACCGGTGCTGGAATGAGTGTAGAATTGTTTGCCGATATAGAGCAGTTGTGATAAATCACCATTATTTCTCTCGATAAGCTCCAGAATCTGAAGATTCTGCAGTGCGCTCACCAGCAAGTGCATATATAATAATGCTGCCGGACAATGTCATTCCGTGACTGTGTCAGATCTGGCAACTTGCTGGTAGCTTACCTTTCGTTGATGTCTTGGCTAAGACATGTGATTGCATCCCTGGCAATGGTTCCGTGCGCCGAACGATTCCTCAATGAAGCTAGGGGAAAGCAAGCAGATCCCAACGCATCCGGTTTTCCCCCAATCTTCGGAAAACGATTACTCCGACTACACTTTTGGCAGTTCAGGTATCCTGGGTTATCTCTCGGCAAGATTTGAAAGAGGACACATCATAATATCTTTCCATGCAAGTTCGAAACCAACATATGACCTATTAACCCTGGCTTGACATGGCGATTTTTACGCCGTCGCCCGGAAAAGGGGGCCAGGCTTTTGAACTTTTGATCTGAGACAGCACAGCGATAAACAGGGATGTGCTGTCTGTCTAAACTACCCGTGCACGCAGTTTTTTGTTGGTTACGTGCCAGTTTGAAATCTTCCAGGTCACAATTATGACCTAAAATGCGCAATGCCGAAAATGCTGCGGAATGTTCTGGCCGTCAGAATGAAAAACAAAAACAAAACCAACAGAACGGAATTCAGTAGCACCAGCGTGTTCTTTACTTTCTTCCAGCTCTGGAGATGTGCGTGTTTTTGGGTCTGGATTGACAGGATGCCTGAATGGCCCAGTAAATCACCTTTCATATTACGAAAACATCGCCACAGCCACACAATGTTTATCGGAGTGTACGCGTGATTATTACAAAGTCCCACTACCGGCAGCTGCCATTCTAAACAAGGTGGGGTAGGGGGAAGGAGATCGATGCATGGTGCATCGTCCAAGCACTCCGCACTGTTTCCTGAAGGAATGTCGATTTCTAAAAAAGGACTGCGGGGACAGTCTTTGAATTCGCCATAAGAGGACAGGTACAAAAAACTTGTCGGACAGAGTCAACGTATGCTCTCGGTTCTCACTATTCGTTATAAGTATACATTATATATATATATATATATTTACATTTCTACATGTATATACGTATAAACATGCATGTATATGATATATGTATATATTCATATATACATACATATATAAATATATAAAGTATATATAATATATTTTATATCTATATATGTATTCGCAAGAAAGGTGTCTGCAGTATGTCTGGCATTCCATCCCGTTTATGTAAAGCTTCTCAACATTCCTCAAATATCATCGATAAATTACATCCAATTCAGTTAATGTGAAACAAACCATCAGGACTCTTCCACGCATTTTTCAGAAAATGTGTCTCAACCTTTCCCCAAAACGCATAGACACATGCGCTGCCCTTGATAATATCTTTCCCCGCATGTTTCATCAAACATGCTTTGCGAGCGAGCTGTAATTCAGGGAGACACTATTTCAAACTGTTACACCGCTGAGGGAAAAATGACTTCTCGCTTCAGTTCGAATGTATGACAGCTGAAACGACCATAATGTCAACGTCACGCACAACACAGGCTGAATGTACAGGCGTTGCTAGTTGAGCTGGCTCCTCAGAGACCATGGTCATCTGGGAAGGCTCAACCTTTGTGCAGAACCGAGAAGTGAAAGAATTACGTAACATTGCTCTGACCACGCGAGCTCTTAAGCCTTGGAACAAGAACCCCGATGCCCGGCGTTGCAGTCTCCGTAGGCCACGTGACGTCGGTTTCCTCGATGTTATTAGACGGTGGTCGGTAAGCGGATAAAAACGGTGACATTTCTGAAAGAAGCACCTGTGAACACTGTAGGATGTCAAGTCGTGCGTGTAGGACGTACTCCGGGGCCATGTTCCTCCTGCGCAATTGACATCCATGATAGGAACAGATAAGCGTTCACAGCTCTACGAACCGGCGCTGGACTTTGGTTTTGGAACTAGACAGGGGCGCATAATATCCCTATTTCCCTGCCGCTGGCGCTTTTTATCTGTTCAGGGACGTTTTCAAAATTATACATGTGAAGCTCTCTCCCGGGTCTAATTTTTGAGCCGTACGAATTCGTTTTGAAAGACTTTCGGAGGCATTTCTTCGCGACGGCTGTTCTCGCGCGTCAGGCGCCCGTCGCCTCGTAGTGGTCCGCCAACGCCGCTCATTTTGATGGAAACTGCTACCTCGGCCATCGGTGCTCTTGCTTCTAAGATTGCGATTATGCGGGCTCAAGTTTTTTAAGTGATTTGTTTGACATGTTGCTCCAGATCGAGGATGGACGCAGGCGTGTAGCTTTGTAAAATGGGAGGGGAGACCGGGCCAATCAAGTTGACTTAACCTATCCTCCAAGTCCTGATAACTCCCCAGATTTTGGTCTCTGCTCTGCGCCATTGACGCCCAAATTTAGCTTCAAAACGATCACTTTGTCGGTTTCAGAATGGTTTTGAAGTTGAGGAAGCACTTCCCTTTTGAAGCCAATGTGACAGTGTTGTTGATGATATATAAATATATTACATAGGCCGTGACGCGTTTAGGACCTGTACTGTACCCGCTGTTCAGACACTAGCCGCATTTAATTGAACCAGTGTTTCCTTTTTCGCTCATATGCAAATATATGGAGAAAAGAATCCTTGATCGTCTTATGGTGTCCCCAAACGGTGCAAGAGGCTTTGTGGTTGACATTTCAGGGCCCGATCCTGTAGACCGGGATTTTTAATGTGACCTATAGCGAGCTCTTCGTATCTTCCAATCAGGCACTTGATCGAAGGCCCTTCTGCGGGCTCCGCCGAACACCGCCTCAGCCCAATGCTGGGCTCCTTGCCATACATGACCCTTGTTATGCACTGTGGCCCCCAGATCGATGCAGGGGCCCTGCCTTGTCTCAGGGGCCCCGACCGATGTAAATCGTGAGCACCGGCCTTGTCCCTGCTTGGGAAACGAGCCTTCGATCGTAGACCTGATGCTGGAGTAATCTGGTCGCAAATCCGTCACGTGTCACGGTCGTTGAGCCTCCACAGCAGGGGGTGTAGTTTCGCAAAGTACGCTGGGAAGGGGGAATGGTCGAGCTAGCCCTAGCTTTAAATTAACTAAGAATGCGTGTCTTCCCGATTTGATCCGCTTTCCTATCAACGTAATGGATGGTATTCGCACGCAATTGAATAGGAAACTGCAGCATTGCTTTAAAGCGTTTCCCTAGCTCTGCCTCGGCGGAAGATGTCGTTGGGCACCATTATTCTGTTTGGTGTCAGTCGTCGAAGCCATGTTTCGGTTGAGGGCTGGCCACTTGTGACCGCTTCAGTGAGTTAACAGCATTTTCAGGGTCTTGAAAAGGCGGTTTGGATAATCACAGGTCAATTTCTACCTTGAACGGATCACATCGCCGACTTACCCCGGACTGCCAATACCTCTCGTCGCTGAGGAGAGGATGCTGAATCGCAGAACCGCCAACGAAATAAGTAAGGTCAAAAATTAAACCCCAGGCAGGTATTCATGACACTGCAATGCGAAACCCCCTTGCAAAATTGCAGTGCGTTGAAAGTCACCCCCCACCCCATATCGGTCGCATCGCATAGATTGTTACATGCCCTTGCGGCCAGATGAATCCCCATATTTTGATTTTTCAGTCTTATACTGTCTAGTACGCAACACTGAGTGTCGGCTGTTAAAAACAGCCAATCGGCCGACCGTCCGGACCATAGGATATACACTGATTTGTCGCCGACCTGTCACCGAGTCAGCCGACCAACTAAAAATCGGGGATATTTTTGTCGCCGGGTTGGAATGAAGCCTAGAAAAGATACCATGGCGCCGTAGAGTACGGTAAAGAGTCTTTACGGAACCGTTCCGTGGTGTTGTGTGGCGAACGGTATTAACATGGAGGCATAATATCTGGGCATGGAGACCTTGCGTTATGTTTTGCATAGTGTGCCGTATTTTTGTCGTCTTGGCTGTCACCAAAATTTGCTGTCCAAAAGCATTTTTGGCACCAAGCTTTGCGTGAATATATACCTTTTTGTCGCCGACCTTATCCACCAAGTCGGCAGGTTTTACCGCCGCTGACTAGCCATGCCGGCGCAACACGGCCCGTTTAAGGCGGTCGATATTTGAAAAGCACGTGAAAGACCTGCGCCCAACCAAACGGGGTCACATAGTCCTACAGTGTCTTATAACAACAAGATCATGACTAAGGAACCTTAAGGTTTTGACACAAGGGAGTGAACCTACCAACCAATCCTCCCTGTGTACTTGATGTGTGTAGCCCATTTAGTTCTCGAGGTCTCAAGGGGTTCAACTGCCCCCCCCCCCCTCCCCCTCCAGCAGGGAGGGTCAATGCTCCAGTGCTTCTGAAACACCTGATTGCATGATTCTGGTACCTGTGGGCATTTGTTAAAAGTATCTTGACTCAAAATCCTCAAAGCCCTGTGATTTTGACAGCTTAACTTCACGTCTGTTGAAATGCCTGAAGCACTACGCAAGCAGGTAATCGCAACAGATTACCACGCCCAACTAATTTTGTTTGCATATATATATATATATATATATATATATATATATATATATATATATATATATATATATATATATATATATATATATATGTATAAATAAATATATATATATATATGTATATATATATATATATATATATGTATGTACAAAAGAAGTGGTGAGAACAAATGACTTGCAACCAGCCTAGTGGTACAAATGTTCGCCAAACGCCGCTGCATGCTGCGCTTCATGCTGCAGCCGGCTCCTGCACTGCCGCCGGCTCCCTCTGCATTGACGTCGCTCCCCTCCGCCCGCAGTCGGGTCACTGCTGCCACCCGAGGGCATGGCAGCCGCCAGCCTGTGCGGGCTGATGCAGCCGAACAACATTACAGAAGCGATGCCGGGCACAATCGAGCAGTTCAGCTTCTGGGTCTCCTACCAGATGACCGGCTGTCGCGGCTCCAACACCCAGGTGACGGCCTGTGACGGTCTGCAGGCCACATTGGGCCCGGCCGTTGAAGTGCATAGGCGAGAATCGTTGTGAGTCCGTAACGAGCACTTCAGAAGCTTTGAATAAATTTATTTGCTGTTGAACCGTTCCGATGCGTTTTGCGTCGGCAGTGCAACGGTGTGGCCCGCTGGGAGATGTCCGATGCGCTCAGGGTATCACTGATTATGATGTGGTGATGCAGCAGGCGATCCATCGCCTTTTTGTTGATCCTTTTGTTGTTCAAATTATAATTATTGTTCTCATATATTACTCAACTATTGGCCAATTTGAGGAGTCACTAAAGTTATGTGTGAATTTAGCCTACTCATATTTGGGGGCATTGTTCCGCCCCAGGATTCCTTTAATGATATGCAATAATTGAGTGAAAACGCTACGTTGTGTTGGGTCCCACTCTATTCAAACGCCGACTCACGACGTTTGAGGCTGATCCCGATCCGGTGTTCGAGAAGCTCGGCATACCCTGAATGAAGCCCACGCCGATTCAGACTCAAGGATAAGTGGTTGCACTCTGCGGTCGCTTTCGGTGGTATGCATTCCGGTGGCAGCTTTTGAGGTAAACAATTATTCCACGGACTTCGTGAAAGCCTACGCGTGGGAATCCCCTTAGTCGCACAACTTTCTTGGCCTGTGTTCTATTTCGTCTGCTCATGAGATGCCATACATGTAAACTGAACTGAACTGGACAACTCTACCATGTCTTAATACACCTTTCTGGTTGACCTGACTCCCCGATCATTCGGTTGGCCCACCTCAGACTGCAGCTGACGACAGATAGTTAACGTGTTCAGTTCCACCCTGATCAAACCAAAATTTAATTGCTGTGGCCGACCACTATTTGTTCTGAGGCAAGCGTATGTGTGGCAGAAGATACATTAGCGCGTCCTGATGCATGTTTGTGCACATCTGTAAGAATACATCATGCAGCTTTCCATTTATTTTCAACGACTGAGTTCTGACAGCAATCTGCAATGTAGGGCCATCGCTGGTATGACAGTTCAGGTCATTTTGCTTTGCCCTTTTTTGCACGCGGGTATTAAAATTTTACACTGAGGTGTGAATAGTTGAAGCCTGGATGGAACATATTTTGTTAAAAGAACAGAAGCATATAACGATTGCCATTTCAGATTTTTGCCATTGTAATCCTGGTAAGTCCTCACATTCTTTAAAGGGGGCATATATCCCAAGTTTGGAGTATGTTTCGAAAAACGTACTTGAGTGAAACCACAGGACTAGTTAGGCGTAATGATAGTACTGGGTAGTGCCACTGCAGCAAAGTGAGCACATAATAAGAGTATTAATTTTAATTATATTCAAGTCCAAACTACACTGCCAACGCTTCATAACAGTAGTACGCTTCTTCCGTGCCGTCGCGACCAGTGTTGTCATGACAGCAACCGTGCGTACCTCTTCTGGTGCAAATTACGAAAATGTTTGTGATTGGCCCAGCGGGCAAGAGCCTGTTACCGACAAGTTGGTTGGTTGAAGTTTGAACCAGTGCGTTGTATGGATCATGTGATACATTCCCGAAGCCAAAGGCGCCTCGAAAGGGACACTGTGTTGAACGCCAAAGGGGAGAAATAAAAGCCTGGGTGTAACGTTCCGTTGCATCCGCGGGAAAATAGTTTTATGTTCATATATTTTTTTTTCTCAAAACAGTGTTTCAACCGTTCGTAGCATTTATTATACCAACGTTTTGACACAGTGGTGTGTGACAAACATTACGGAACACACGTGCTGGAAAAAGCAAAGCAAATGAAGCGTATTACTTCTAAATGGGTGAGCAGGGAGTCAAAGGAGATTTCTCCTGCAGAGTCGGCTACTTCAAATCAAAATTATGAACTATTCAATATTTCGAAAAACTGATATCACTGATCAAATAGGAAGCGTATGGTCTAACAAGAAGTGAACAGTACAAACATGTGGGATTACTCTTTAAACCCCCAGAGACGCATGCCATCTTTTCTTCGTCTTCACGTTTGCCTCTGGCTTGGTACACAGATTCGCTCGGTGACAGTTGTATCTATCTCTCGACAGTACGTGGGTGAGGTGTGCTGCATCGTCCAGGCTCACTCGGGCGACGGTGAAGCGACGCCCCTGGTCTTCTACAACCCGCTGCCGGACTGCATAGCGTGCAACCTGCCACCCTGCAGCGCGTGATGACGTTCTGGTCGCCGAAGTGGCACGCATTCTGTAACGTTGTGCCCTTGGCATGTCGGAGGCGTTGTTCGGAGACATGTGACGGGCTATCACGGGCATGCAACGTTGGAAGCACTGAAATGGTAAATTTCGCGAATCACTCAACGTGGTGCAATATCAACAAATACAATGTAGCCAAGTGATTGTTGCGATTGTTTCTAGTTCGTACGAAATTTGCATTACACGCGTATTGAGGGCATCATATATGTCAGCTAACTTTGTTTGATTCCTTAGGATGTTTTAAAGGATATTTGCAAGGTGTTATTAAGAATTTAAGGATATCTGCAACGAATAACAATGTCTTCTGATTCTGGCTTTTAGGCACTGATCAGTTATGTTGTCGATAAGCTTGACAGACTGTAGACTTAAGCTTGAGTCGGAGTCGACTTTACAAATCGTCAGACCTTAGCTTGAGTCAGAGTCGATTCCGGAACCACGCACTAACTGAACAATGGTGGAATGGTTGTTGCCCAAAATCCTGGGCCAGGTTCGGGGTTGTCACACGTGAAAGGCAAAACTACTAATCGGTCAACTTAAACGACACAATTCACAACATGTTGCAAAATTATCTGATGAAAAATACAAAATCGAGAATGAAACCAATATTTAGCGTATTTGCCAGCAACACAGTCAGTCGCACACTATTCCTCTTTTTCCCTGGTAAAATATTTGCATTGGCACATCTTCATACAGGGCGGCCACGGGTGACGGTCTGGATGATGTGGAGATGATGGCGTTGGCCAGAATTGTCAGAATATGCTTTGAACGCAGCAACCCCAAATGATGGTCGCTAGAAACCGGGATTGATTAGCGATAAATCATGGCTCAACACCGCTGCAGTCCCCCCCCCCCCCCCCATTTCTTTTGTATTAAATCGACCGAGCAGTACACATCTGCAAAGCTTTGCTGGCGTGGGTAAAAAACATGCGAATTTTTTAACTGTTCCGGGTGGGGACAGATTTTGCCACAGTTCGGGTTATCATGGCTAGCCCAAAACAGTCAGTTCAGCTACAAAAACACAAAACAGTCAGCCGTTAAGATTTCTAACTTTTCCACATGCTCTTTCCCGCGTATTGCATGGAATTTGGGGCGAATAGCATGCACGCCGATGTTTCTGGAGTCCGGTATTAGGAGGGACCTCCAGTGAAATTGGGCAACCCTGGCAAGATAGTGATCTTCCCGGCATTACACGCACCACATGGTGTCCAGAGGAAACTGATGTTGTCGACAATGAGACAGTTGCAGCAAGAATATCGTTATCGCCGTATCACAGAAATGTTATGGCATGGATGGTTCCCGGCCTCGAAAAGGGAAGGCTCCTAGCGATGCTAATGCCTCTGCGGGTTGCCAGTGGGGTACGTAAGGAAAACCTTTTGGTATTTAGATGCAAAGCTTTTAAATACACACAAACGATACAGGAGCATTTTATTACACATTGACGAATGCGTGCTTGGGTTATCCGAAAGTGTGTGCAAAAGAACACGGCCTCATTCATAAATGCATTACTTTGCTGTCAGTGGAAAGCGTCCGAAGATCTATGCGCGGGTAAAACTAAAAGAAGAAAAATAAGTTTTTTTCCCACAGATTTAACCTTCGAATGTGAGTAAGGCATCTGAAGTCATCTGAAATATGCAGGCCTAAAATGGGAGGTTGAATTTAACGTTTCCTTATACGTAGTAAAAAGGCATCCCAAGAAAACCATAGAAAAGGCGAGTTTAGCGACGACAAATGGGACAGAGTTGTCCCTTTTCCATGAATAGGCCAACGCTCCTTCTACCTAACAAGAACATTTCAGTTTTTATAAGTATGCTGCAAGAAATATTTTGGTGACATTTTTGGCTAATTTTTGCACTCACGTGTACACCGAAGGATAGTTGCACCCCTTTGACAGAACCATCGGTTGAATAGTGCGAGTTGTTGCTTAAGATGTAAGCATTTGTCCTTGTTTTCCTTGTCCTTGAGCAATCACCTGACACGTGTTTCAGCCAATTTGACACAGCCTAACTATTGCCGATCCCAGCCTTTCTTTCACCACTTTCATAACAAAACTCCACATTTTCGCTATCTGTTTTGAATCGCCGAAGTGGTGCCATTTTCTTCGATTACCCTTTTACTGCCGTTTCAACATCAGCCTTGCACGCCTTCCTCAACCCAACCAAAGCCGTAGAAAAATCGTGTCTGAACGATGTCACGCAATGGCCTTTTAACACGTGCTCGGGCGGGGGTCAATCTTACCCCAAAAGGTTCTTCCGAAATAGTTTTCGCGCAGCGCAAAACTTTGCACAGCCGTAGTTAATTGGATAACGTATCTTTTGGTATAAACAACATATTGTAGGCTGTCGACCTATGGCAGATAAGGTCAGGCCGTGGCTGTCAGCGGGGGCAATTCCTTGGGAATCGCGCAATATAATGCGACAATCGCGTATTTGATGAAGCCGTACATCTCTCAGATAACCTATCGAACAATGAATCGTTGAATTTAGCATTACAACAAATTATACTGACCTTGTTGAGGTATGGAGGTCGGGCCGAGATCAAAATCATTCTGTTTTTTGTTTGTTTAATGGACAACTTTTTTGATGTGATAGTTACTGATGCACCTGTGAAAGCTTCTGATGCTCAGTTAGATGATTCTGATGCTCATTTAGAGTTTCTTGATAACATATACGGCGGCAGACGTCTTCCTTGAACTTCGGAAAAGTAACTCACAAAAAAGTCGCAACAAATCACTGACCTAAGGGGTCGCCAATCGAACTTCCCTTTTTATGAACATACCGTGTAGAGGTTTTTGGCCACTATGACCTTCTCAAGGAAACAAGATCACTGACCTGAAATTAATACCAGTGAACTTTTGCTTAGAACAGGTATTTAGGCTCAAGACCGCTGCACGATGGAGTTCCGGGGCACGTTGGATACGAGTCTGGAATTTTATCTTGTTTGGCCTTGTTCAACCTTAACTGACCCATATGCCATGACCTGACAATCCTAAATATTGACACAAGTCGTGTGGATGGCGCCTGGTAGTGCGGGCAGCCCACCTGCCCGGATCACTGCGGTCCGCGTCTGACCGCAGGCGGTCGCGCGGGCACCACCGCCAGCTGTTGGATTGACGACTGGGGTGGCCGGCGGGCCCGACGGGACTGGTGCCTGATGCGCAGCTGGGCGCGGGCGCCCGCGCGCGCCCGCCAGTGTTAAATAATATATATATATATATATATATATATATATATATATATATATATATGTGTGTGTAGCTTATGTTAACACCGAAGTGTGAGAAATCGCTACGTGGCGCGGTTGGTAGTTCTTGGCATGTGCTCAATCCAACGTAGAAAACTGAATTCAAAATCGTTGCGATGTGACTGATAGGAGGTGGGCGGAAGGGTTCCCATTGAGTCTGGACCAGTACCCCTTAAGAAAAATACTTTCCAGAACAGATACTTAAACTTTCAGGAATGTTACGTGACGACACGGCTCTTCGTCGCGACAATGAACTCCAGCTTTCACTACGGCCGCCAGATGGCAGACGAATGTCCGGCCTTCGACCTAAAATAACAGCCACATATGGCCCACACGTAACCTATGCGTACTGTCATGTGCGAGTCATGCGTGACACCTGTACATGCGCCAGTGCGCAGCTTATGCGTATTGGCGCATTTACGCGTGTACGCGTACTTGCGCGTATACGCAGATTAGTTATGCATACATCTGCGATAAAAGTAGCTCGTACGGGCGGCGAATGGGTCATAATAACCGGGGCTCCTGAGTCAATGAGAGGCCCCCGGTGTCAGCAGGGGCCACGCCGTCTTACAAGGGATCCCGCACTTGCAAGAGGCTCGGGTCTCCCAGGAGCGGTGTCCTAGGGGGTCCGAAGAAGTGCAGAAGGGCTCCCGGGGGCCGACGATCCACGACCCGATTAAAGGGCGAAGGAGCTCGGACGGCTGGCTGTAAGGTCTCCACAACAGCCCATTCCCTTGGGCCGGAACCTTTTGTGAATTGACAATTGACATTTGAGTTTCCTTGGGCCGGAGCCTCAAATGTCAATAGTCGAACCTGCTGCACTGATTGGGACCCCCCTGGTACAATGCGGGTCCCCTAGTTTCGCCAGAGACCGCCAACGCCGAACAGTTCACTCCGTGTCGGTCTGCGCCTTGGGGATGCATTTCCCAAGCAGGAACAAAACTGGGCCCATAGCTTGCATTTTCCTGGCCCTTGGAACAATTATGGGCTCCTGTGTCCGTCAGGGGCCCACAGCGCTTAACAGGGGTCCTGTGTCTGCCAGGGACCCTGAAGGGAGACGCAGACGGAAGTTGCAAAGGAACGGGCTACCGTGATTTGCGACGGGCCAAACCGTTTCACGAGCGAGTTCCAGCCCTATTAGAAGTACCAATACACTTAGGTAGCTTGAAATAGGTAGCTTGAAATAGTAGTTTTACCTGCGTTCCGTGCCTTTCACTCGACTATCAGCTTGACTTGTTACCAAACAATGGCTAATGGGCCATACATGTCGCTGTCCATTGTAGTTTCTATGAGATTTGAAACCGAAATAACTTTCTCGATTACCAGAATCCGAAATTATACACTGTCGCGGTGAAAAACTGGCTCGAATCTGACTAGAAAGATAAATCTGACTGAGAAGGCACACCCTTTTCACACCAGCGTTTGTTCAACTGGCGCCTAATTTTATCCCGCCGTACTCCTCAAACACCAGGTTCTCAATTGCACGGAAAGTAGAGTAAACAGAGTATCAAGCTTATGTTTTTTTCGTCAAGCCTATTAGAACGGCCAATAACTTTACTCTAGAGGCATTTTGTTTGATCAGCTATCAATGCATAATTTAACATTTGTGTATTTGGTCCACGTCTAAAGGGCCAATGACGGCGAAGCGAAAGTTGCTGCTATGTTGCTAGCCTGATCGTTGACTATGGTTCTGCTCTTGCTTATCATATTTTTTAACATGTCAGGTTTGGTACCACGTAGGCTCCTGTTTAACCACGCATGCATGCAAAAAGGATTGATATGGAGGTGACTGTATGATGACAATTCAAAATTTTTGGTAAGTTTGCAAAGGAACATGGAATGTTATTTATTGACGTGTAAGAAATTGCGTTTTTTTGCGGCGTAATAAATTTGGTTTTTGGTTTCTATTTTAGAGCATTGTCCCATCCTAATTATAAAATTTTGCAAACGTCCCTGGTAGCAAACATTTCTTCACTGTGAAGTAGTTTCTTCATTGTCCAGACCTGGGAGATGTGGCAACTATTAAGCTATTATTTGAAGTTTTGCTCTAAAAAACTTCTCTTTTCTTTTTTGGTCATGTCTTATGGTTTTTCACGTTTTGCGCCATATCTTGGCAACCAGGACACCTAGAGCCGAGAGCTTCACAGCAAAAATAGGCAATTCAAATTTCTAACTTTTAGAAATAAGCGCAGCAAAGCAAGCGTTCAGACGCTTGTTAGATGCAAAACAGGGATTGCTAATAGTTTCTCACGCGGAAAACAGTGGGCATCAACGGCAGCCTATGGTCTTGGTGTCACTTTGAGTCCTGGTTGCTGCCACTTTTGAACAGCCGAAAACTATCGCTTTTCCGTTTGTTTCACCTTGCTTACGATGGAAACCGGCATGAATAAGTTGTAGGCGCATGCACATGTGGGAGGGGTGAAGGGCTGGGGCCGGGTGCTTGCGCCGCGCTGCTGCCCGGCATTCGCTAGATGTATGTGCGCCGCCAGCCACCGCTGTCGCGCCTCCTCACAAGAGCAAATTTACACTGGGTAGCCCATTGGTCAGCATGCGAGCCAGATTATGTTATCGCACTACTCGGCACGTTAAGACTCCGGTACACTCGACACAGACACGCACTCATGTGAGCAACAGAGCTTGGGTGATCAGGATATTGGCGAAGCGGTAGGTCCGATCAGGCACCATGAACGGCCGTTTCCCCGTACATGGTTGTGCTCTCTTAACCACGGTATCCCACCGTCACCGTTTAGCTGATGACAATCGTCCTGAATCTCGTGGTGCGCCCATGTAAGCAGGGATCCCACGCAATCGGCGAATGACACTGGCAAGAGTCGCTGGATATCAACCCCGAGACCCCCTCGGCCTTTACTAATCCACATAGACTTATGTATTTGGTATCCCACCACACTCACTCCAAGCATGCACATCCGCTGGCGCTCACGTTATCCCACTCATCGTTGGCTCTCGTACATGGGTAGGACCCCGCCCTCCCCCCCCCCCCCCTCCTCATCCAGCGCCTTGATATGATAATTGCCACGTCTGCGCAAGTCCTCGTTGAGCTGAGTTAGATCTGTTAAACGCATTTCAAGCATCCAGTAAAGACACGTGTATGCTCTATTTTAAACAGATCGGATCAATTTGCCAGCTTGGCACCGCAGCGGATAATACGCCGGCATCCGGTGTACCAAAGCTGGACGACGACGTCTTCGGGCCTCATTGAACATTACTCTCGGGTGATTCGGGACCTCTTGCCAACACCGGACACTGTGGTAGGCAACGTAGGACCCTCACAGATGCAGGGTCCCCAACCAGTGCAAATCACTGGCCCTAGCTTGGTCACTGCTCTTGGAGTAGGACCTGGAGCCCAGAGGCGACCATGCGGCGCTAGTGGTGCCTGGCCGACGCAAAGGCCCCTATCAACTCAGGTGTCCTCGCACGGCGCAAAAAACTATCCAATTGTCATCTGAGGTTAGGCCCCTGAAAGATACCCCGTCAAGCTCTTTGTGCCGTTAGGCCCTCCAACCAGGTCCTTGATTGGCTTGGTGGGCCCTCCTGGCCACCCGGAACCTAAGAAAGGGGAGGCCCGTGCCCCCTGCATCCCCTTCTGCACGTACCATTGGCGCTACTTTTGGTTCAATTTATCCATTGTATGATATTCGACACGTAGAAATTATGGAACATGCAGAGTTTCAAAACGTTAACGGGCCGTTCTTTCTTAAATGCAAGCTGCCAACTGAGAGCCAGGTCGTCAGTGGTTCTCTTCGCGGGCAGTGGATGGAGGGGACAGACCCCATTCACCAGAAGTCAAAAAAGGCTTACGCCTATTTCGCACAAAATATAGATGGTCTGAACTGTCTCCCCAACCATTGCCCTGCTTCGCCGTTTTTTACAACGCGGACTGATACACGGCGGGGTGGGGGTCGGATACCAACCCCGCCACCGAGTTTTTCCAAAGTAATGAAGATACAGCTTAGAAAACACCAGTGGAGATCTCGTAGTTGGTACTAGCTTTCATGTTGTTAGTTAAATAATCGACTCCATTATGGCAGGTCAAGGGTGGAATTTTCCAGGAACTTTATTGGCTTTACATCGTGCAAGGTCATGCATTGTGGGGCACGAAACTTAAACAGGCGTTTTCTTTGCTTAAGTTTGAACGCAGTGGTGCACACTTTTGTGTGTTTTGAGTACACATTTACGATATGGGACTTATGTAAAATTTGTGTTATATATCCATAGGTATGTCATATATATATATATATATATATATATATATATATATATATATATATATATGGTGTAATAATGAAAAATAGTACAATAATGCAAAATTGCCACACACACACCCTTCCCAACATGTGCGTTCTGCGGCATCGATGGTTACCGCCGGCCGCCCACGCCGGCCGTGGATCACCGTGCAGTGTTCCTCAAAAACCGCCACTGCTCCGGGAACGGGAAAGCTGGTAATACATTCGTGGTGTCAAAACACGAGTAATGGGTGCCCCAAAAGCTGCTGAAAATTTGGACGCAATTACGAAATATGTGATAGAGGCACCTTCAAAAAACCTGATGGAGGGGATAGGGGGAATACCCCCCCCCCCCCATTCCCCCTGTCAGGATATTGATTTGCAGGCAGAAAAAGTGAACCACGCTTCACGCCAAGCGCAGATATTAGCTATGTTAGCGCAGCCAAGCGGCCGGTACGGGAAGTTCTGCGATGCTGTGCGTGGTATGATAAATTGTACCATACGGATAAAACCGTCAAATGAATATCAGAGTCCAGCGTCACAGTTTCATTAAAGATATCTGTCTTCCCACATTTCGAATGTTTGGACTGCTCTAAATATACAACTATAGCTAGGATTTGGATCTTTCATACATTACAGTGTTGCGAACAGCCTAGGATTTCGTACTGTTGACGGGAATATCTGTCAAACTTGGGAAAAATCTAAAACTGCAGGGCTGATGTATGACAGCAGCCTTAATTGTGCGGGTAACGCAGTTGGTTGCAATGAGTTTGTGGTCATATTCGGTTCGGTATTTGCACCCTCAAAATAGGGCTGTGATCGGAACATTCTTGGATATTGCATTGCGGTTTTCGTGAAACGACGGACAATTCTGTGCAGGGGTGATGGATGGCAATCGCACTAATTCTGTGGATATTGCATTATGTTGCAATGATTTTTCTCCAAAACTTGGTTTGAGTCTTGGTCCCTCAGGACAAGACTATCGTGGTAACATCTGGTATAATGCAATGTTTGTTGAAATATTCATAAACCGGCCAAATGGCCAAATTTGAAAATGCAGGGCAGGCGCATGGCGCATGATGGCGAAACGATTGAGCGGGTAGTGCACTTTATTGCAAATATTTTACGCACAAATTCGGTTCAGGTTTTGGACATTCAAAATAAAGCATTGTAAGGCAATGTGGTCGTGTATTGTTCATTACAGTTTTCCTAAAACGACGGATAAATTTAAAAGTGCAGAATTGATGCATGGTACCGGCATTTATTATACTACATTATACTTAATTGCACTTGTTTTGCGCAAAAATTCGGCTCAGGTTTTAGACCCACGAAATAAGGTCATCGTGACAACACTTTGGGATGCTGCACGATCTTTTGCAATATTCATAGACTGACGGACAAATTCGAAAACACAGGGCAGACGCATGATAGCAGAAGAAATTTAGCGGATAGTGCATTGCAGTGTAGTTAGTTTGCGCTAAATTTCGGCTTGGGTTTTAGACCCCCAAAATATAGTTGTGATGGTAATCCTCTGGGATTTCCATTGCTCATTGTACTGTTCATGAGTGACGAAATTGTCTAAAACTGCAGTGCTGATGCATGTCAGTGGCATTAATTTTGCAGATATTACGTTTATTTCCACCATTGAAAATAAAAATTCAGTTTGGGATAAGGACCTTCAAAATAAGGCTGGGATGGTAACTTCGTTTTATTTTGCATTGTTCGTTGCATTTTTCGTAGACTGAATATTGCCCTCAAAGCAGCACTGTCTTGCTTCACGCATGACGCTACCTGTCGGCAAGTTTACTTGTTTATCCCCGGAATTCGCATAACCGATGCCACAATGAAAGTTTGATCAGGTACTGTCCCAACAAAATATTGTCGAACATGGTCAATTTTGGCGTCTTTTTAAAAAGGAACTTAAATAAAGCCCAAAATAATTGTGTCTCCATACTGAGGCCTGATCTTAATTTTGTGCCAGAAGGTGAGCGTTGCAATAAACCGAACATTTTCGCACAATAAAAGAACTAATGTTTAATCGCTAGATATTCGGTACCATGTCCCATTCAAGGTCAGACACATTACAGTATTCCACACACGGGTGCCTGTCCGTTTACTTGGACAGGCACCTATGCGAATGGGGTACGCCATGTTAACAGGAGCCGAAGTGATTGGCAACGCCAATGCTGAAATGACACATTTTAAATGGGGGGGGGGGGGGGGGGCATGCACAGCTACCTGCGTGCGGCTGCCTGCAGGAGTAATGTTGGAATTTTTTTCATTGTTGGAAACTGGGCCTGCCGGCCGGCCGGGCCGGTCCGGTTCAGCGCGGGCTGATCCGGGGCGCCGGCTCGGGCAGGGGGTGTCATCCGTATCGGTTAACACTATCAAAAAGTGGCAATATTGAGCTTGCGTGAGAATACAGGTAGTTTGGCAGCAAAGCCTGCATGACGTCAAGTATACCATATTTGATGACGTCAGTGGCACGGAAGCCTTTCAGTTAGCCAGCTGACTGCTACACAACCCACTAGTTTGAATGGTGAGTATGTTTTGGGGACGTGCGGCTGGCGCTTCCCGGTTGGGCTATGCATGAGTGGTCCATGGTTTTTCATGCAAACACAATTCTGGAAGGGAGATTGAATCTCGGAATAGTTTGACCTCATCAGAATTTTATATTCTTCCGTGGGGTGTACATAACTAGGGGTTAAACGTCATGCGGCGTTTGTAGAGCATCGCGTGTCGCAGTTGCTTGGCGCTTTATATCGGTGGGTTGTGGCCAGTTGCCGTGACTACGCCTCGTACGAGAGATCTCCTGAGAAGTTTGTCTTGAACAATTGGTAGCATTTAAAATGCTCAGTCTGTGAACATTTTATTATGCATATGTGTACAAGCCCTGATGTGAAGAAACACTTAACAGTAGCATCATAAAGCCAACATCATAGGGCTTTACTGTACTGACCTTACTGCACTCACATCACTGTGATAAGAAGAGCGAGAGCTATTACAAATCAATATTGCAAATGTTCATATAATCATACCTATAGGCAAAGTAAATTATGCAAGCTGAGCTGTTCAACTCTGCCACCAGGCACAAACGGCACAGACAAGCCTAAGGCTATCTAACGACAAGCCTGGTCATGGAATGCAATACGCCACAAACGCTGCATGACATATAACCCCGTGTTATATCATCATACATGCAAAAATCGTACATTCTGATGAGGCTTAACTGTTCCAGGACTCACTGATCATTCCAGAAATGCGTGCGAATAGCGAAATGACGGATAATTTCTTCTCAGTCCAACGGGGAACCGCCAGCCACACGCCACCAAAACATGCTCACTATTCAAACTAATGGGTTGTGTAACAGTCAGCTGGCTAACTGAGAGGCCTCCGTGCCACTGACGTCATCAAATATGGTATACTTAACGTCATGCAGGCTTTGCTTCCAGACTACCTCTTTTCTCAAGCACGCTCTACGTTGCCACTTTCTCGGACCGGATGGTTCTACCTCGTTAGATAGCCTTGGGCTCGGGTCACCTTGCCCGGCACGTCGCGACGGAGCGCAGTCTGCGTGGCGTGTGGCGATTGGTCCGTGACCATGTGACCCGTGTCGGGGTCGGGTCGCCGGGACGCGGGGAGCGGAACCGTTTGGAGCGGAACTGGACGAGTGCGGGCGTTACCGAGATGTCGGCGTGCAGCGGAGCAGAGGCTCAAGTTGAATACATCACGAGCCATGTCTTCAGCCAATCTCGACCAGCCTTACATGAAGCTAAACCACTCCACTCTGACAAGGACGAAGTTATGCACAGAGATGACGATGCCATTAGTATTTAAGTCACAATTACTACGCCATGTTTGTCAATATCTATCGTTTTTTGTCAATAAGGGATGTATTTAAAGCTGTGATAATGAGTCGAATTACTTACTTGCCTCCTCCAATGCAAAAAGATTATGCGAAATTTCAGCAGGACTGGTACATGACATCATATAAGGTTCATGTGATGAGTTTAAGTCTTAAGTGAGCGGTCAAAGTTGGTTGACGCTGGGAGGAAGCATAGTAAGAACGCAGAGCATGTTGCAAATCAACAAAAATGACACTTCAAACAGTTGTGAAACAGCAATGTGCACACAAATTGCTGACAAACTGTCTTCTCACACGGCAGTGCTAGAAAAGGTCTAGGTCTCTGAAACATATTTTCCTATTTCAGTGTTTTAATGCGCTCAATTTCATCGCAATCGACATCTCGTGAGACGATATATTAAACAGCACTTTGAACTGTGAAAGCGTTTCATTCTCCTTTCATGAGGGACATACACTGATATGAGTCTCCCACGCTTGTGGGCGAGTGGACGCTTTCACCTCTGCCCTTCAACTTTGGGCACTATTGCGTGAAATCTATGGTAGTGCGTGGAAAGAAACGAGGCACAAATCATGCCCATCGCCCTTTCTTTAAATGTTTTACCGCTACTGCTTCTTTCCAAGACAAAGATCACAACACAGCCGCAACACACCGTGTAATACATGCCAGCCCTCGCCGCGAATATTACTTTTATCATGAGCTTTGTGTACACTGGCAGATTTACCACTTCCTTGAATTTCGCCCATCTAGCCATGACTACATGCACTTGTCGTGTCTCCAGCCTTGCTCAGGTTCGGCAGGTTTGCGGTGTCATTTCAGTACGTGTAATATTTTCTTGCTATTTTTTAGTGAAGCAGCCTGATGGCTCCAGCATGTTGCATGGATGTGGAAGCGGAATGAGTGTTTGCATCTTTGTCACCTATGTTTTGTGGATTTCCAAAACTGGCTGAGCAAGTGATGTTACTTCTTCGTTGTGTGCTTTGCCGAAAGTGATTTGTTTATTGTATCATGTGTTTTTGGTCAGTCTGTCAGATGAGGAACTAATACAAGAATGCACACTTGACCCGTCTTTTCATGATTAAATTTATTTTGAAAGCAGCAGGGATTGCAGTACAAAAACCATACCGTTGTTCATTATGCCATGCCACAGCACAGCACTGAGTAGTGCCACAATGACGCTGTTGACCTTCATCATTACACAATGTACTACATTGGTTGCCTACTATATGTCAAGCATATGAGATAACGGCTTATTATTCATGACTGACTGGTGACAACTGATTTAACAACGTCAAAGGACTATCACCAGCGAGAATGCCGTTGTACCACAATGGTTATATCAGGGTAAACTAGTAATTGCGTAAATAATCCTAAGAAGAAAAAAATTCGTGGTAGCGCAACCTTACCATGTTTACCATAGCAATGCCAATGTTTTGGCAACTGCACTTCCAGTTACAGATAATAAAGCAACTACTGTGCACATCACATGATATCAATGTCAGGACTACAGCACTGCAGGCGAGGATAGGTCGACGATACAATATTGACATCCTCAACAGTCCTTAGCAGGTTTCGGTGATATTAACAATATGCCATAAAATTTGGCGATCGCTATGTTGCGTTTACCAAACAGTCCACCGAAGCTTTCCTTACAACCAGTGTTAAAACAAGATATCCACAAACAAGCCATGCACTAATCCGCCACCCGACGTGGCGCCCGCGACGAGAATGGTCGGTTGGCCTCAGCTTTCGTGCGTCTCGATGCATGCTTTAGGCCTGGCTGCCAGGCGCTGCCAGTATTGGTGTCGTCACAAAACCATTCCATGACGCCATCAAACGCTGACGTAATGAGGTGCATTTTTGAAAACTTTAAAATTTTGCTACTTAGGATCGTTTTTCAATCTTGCAAACTTGCCATCAGTTACAAGTAAGCTTTACCCATCATGTCTGATCTCAATATCCTCAAATGTGGAACATTCCCTTTAACTAGTACCTCCGGTGTATTGAATGTCGACGACTATCATTATAATATATCTGAGCCCATCATACCAAAGAATACAAAACAAAGCAAAAAATAGAAGCTCAAGTCCCCTATGCTTATATCAAAATCTGCTTGTTTCTATTACAACCATGCAAATGCGTTATAGCTATTGTTTCTTGCTGCCCTAGGCACATTTGGGTCATAGCATTGCGGGCATTTTGAGCGGAATTCAGTAGGACACAATTTATAAGAATGCTGCCTGTGCCAGCATCACGCCTATGATTTTGCTTTATTATGTCTTTATGATACATTATGTCCTTGTTGGCCAGCTGTCGCGTGGAGCGGTTGTTTTGTGGCGCTCTCTGGATATCGGCGATCTGAGTATATCGTGAAGTTTGTGTCTTCAGCTGAGTGACCAACTTGGCTTATGTCATATTGAGTAACTGAGTGACCTGCCATACTTAATTTACTTTTGAAATGGTTGTTCGAAGCACGCTTCCGACGATGGACCTAAGCGTCGGGGAGCATTTTGAAAGGCGCGCCCGCCACCGTCACGGCCGCCGGGGCCCGCCTGAAGACAGTGAGAGGACGCAGAGCCCGGACAAGCCTGGAGTATCGCATATGCATCGGACCGGTGGCCACGGGGATAGTGCGTCTGTCTATGCGTGCCCTGGTCCACTGGTATTGGATTACTGAGCTGTCACAGGTTCAAGCCCCATGGGGGAGGGTTCGATGTTGTTGATGTCGCTCTTTGTTGTATTTCTGGCATCTGATGGCCTCTGGCATGACAAGAAACAAGAATCAGATCCTGTCGGCACCGCTGTCCTTGTACCGGAGTTCGGGCCTAGTGGTTTGTTCCCGTCTTTTCTGCAGCATCGACGCAAGCCCATCAAACCTACCTGGTGCTGCTGGCTTCTGGCGAGTTTCGTTCTCTCTGGATATGTAGAAATGAACCCAGGGCCGGCACACAGGCTGAGAACGCTGCAAGTGTTTTGCCAGGACGTCTGCAGCCTGAAGAACAAGTAATGCATTCTGCGCTCTCACTGTGGCCAGCTAGCTGGCTTCGATGTTGTCGGCCTGACCGAGACATGGCTTGGACCACATGTGCTGAACTCTGAGCTACAGCTGGGCCTCTCGGACCATGCCTGGTTCCGGAAGGACAGGAACGGCAGAGGAGGAGGCGTTGCTTGCACGGTGAAGACAAGCCTGTCATCTGTTCATCGACCAGACCTGGAGCCCGACTGCGAGGTGCTGGCCATCCAGTTGGGGACCATCTACCCTGTCATCATGGCTGTCTGCTCCCGTCCGCCAGATGCTGACCGTGACGTGAATTCGATCGCTGCCTTCTCCCAGAGCATCCACTCCGCCAAACTACCGTTTCTCATGGTGGGCGACTTTAACTTGCCTGGGATTTGGTGGCAGGGCAATGGCGACAAAGCTAGGCTATTCAGGCGCACCGTCAGAGCCGTAAAATTCCTCGACTCTGTCGCTGAGTGTGAACTGGTGCAATCTGTGACGCCACCAACGTGCGGGGAGAATATCCTGGACCTCTCCATCTTCTATGGCGGAGCTGCTGTATCTGAGGTCGGCGGCAGTATTTGAAACTCAGACCACCGTTTGGTGTCGACTCATTTTTCTGTAAAATGTGGGCCGGCCCCCCGTCCTTTCCAATCTAACGTTTACAACTCCAAACAGGCAGATTCCAACGCTTTGTGCACTGCTCTCGGGCTTATTTCTTGGCATATTCTAAATGATTTAAGTGCTGATGCTGTCCAAATGTTTTATGATCTTCTATTCGCTGCCACTGGAGACTTCATACATGCTGTTGAGCTCCAGAAGAAATTTCCTCCATGGTTTGGCCGGTCCGTTCGAGATTTGCTGCGTGACGAGGAGATGGCTCACAGACGTAAGAAAGCGCTTCCGACCGCCGAAAATATTGCTAGGCACCGTACTGCTAGAGCCGACTTCAAAACAGCAGCTGATGCTAAACATCGCGTGTATTTATTGGGTCTAGTGCGAGGACTTTAAGGACAACCCGAACCGTTATTGGATCTTTGTCAAGTCCTTGAAGTCATCAGCGCACTTATTTTCCGTTCTTGAAAGCGATGGCAATATGTACGAAGGTGATGAGGAGCGTCCCAACTGTCTAAAGATGTGTTTTGCTCGCAAGTTCTGCAACCCTGACGTTCGCACATTGCCTGACCCACCCTTTGCTCCATGCGCCTGGACTAGACAGTTTTACCGCACCACATGGCCGTATGTACGCTGATGATGTGAAAACTTATCACCGAATCGACAACGTAGCAGATTGTCTTACACTCCAGGCGATTTGGGTCACCTCTGTGGATGGTCCGAAAACTGGGGACTGAAACTGAACCCAGCTAAGTGCAATACCATCCCATTCACCCTCCGCACGTCACCTGTTCACTATTTATATGCACGAGACGATCACCGCTTGGATAGCTGCCAGCAAATTCGCGATCTTGGCGTCTTCCTGAACACCAAACTCACCTTTGCCAGTCACAACATCACAACTGTCTCAAAAGCAAACTGGATGATGGGCTTTTCACGCAAAGCGTACAAGTGCCGTCGTGCCCTCGTCAAGCGCGGTTCATTCACAAGGCTATGCTTTGTGCCTTCGAAGCTCATATGAGATCATTGATAAAGTACGATAGCGTTGTTTGGAGCGGTGCTTCCGTTTTCCATCTCGCCAGATACGAAAGACTACGACACCGGTTTTTCATGTGGATGGGTTCCAGTAGCCAGTCCCGGTGTCTTCCACTGGATTATGAGTATCTTCTCGCTTTCTTCAAAACGGCATTTATCAAGAAGTGCTTTGTTCAGTCCGACATATTACTTATGCATAACGTGTATCATCGCAGGCTAGACTGCACTCACCTGACATTACTGCCCAGCCTGGCTACACCCGTCCGGCGTTCTCGGCATATCGGCCTTTTCCATTAGCCATTTGCAAGTCTCATCACTGTTAAAAATTGGATTTGTCGCACGACTACCCGCTGTCTGCAATCACTTTTTTGCAGCATTCTCCCTCAACTGAATTTTTAATCCAACAAAATCATTCCGATCTGATTTGTTTAGATTCGCCGGCACGTATGGAACTTCCTTGATGACTTGATGTGCGACTGTGTTTAATGTTTATGTGTGTATGTGTGTGTTTGGTTAGGTTTTTTTGTTTGTGTGTGTATCGTATGTTTTTTAAACTGGGCTGCTTCCGCAATTAGGCTTTTGTCTGTGGAATGCTTATAGTCCGAAATAAACAATAAACAAATAAACGATTACCTACTCGTCACATAGTTCCAAACGATATGATCCAAACATTTTCCTTCGAAAAGGCTCGGCTAGCGCCGTTGCTGCGAATACGTCCAGAGACTTAGGTCGGTACTGTCCGTCAACGGCGGTACTTTGCGATAGCCCTCGCTCGCCATAGACGGGACTGCGGCAGGCCCTGCCCGTCACAGCTTCGCTCGCAGCCGCCCATTTACTCCGTCACAGCTCACTTCGATCGAGTGTCCAATGCCAGCCCGCGTTTAGCGACTGAATAATATAAACAAGCCCATCGACAGTGAGTGCTTTTGAAGCGATAATTGGGACTGTTAACGACTTCGGAAGTCCAGGACTATGCAGGTGGCTATTTACGGTCGAAGCGATCCGCCCCTTCCGCCCCCCCCCCCCCCTCCCCATAGACGGCCCTGAGACCCGGCAGCGCCAGAGCTCACCACGCGCGCCCGGCGGGCGGGTCCGGAAGGAGGCGGCCCTGGCCCTGACCCTGCGGCGCTGGAGTCGGCGGCGCTGCAGTTCACTGCTGGCTCTGTCTCAGTCCCATCGGCTCTGGCCGAGGCTCTGGACTAGGCTCTGGCCGGGCAAGGCAGGTAAGTCATATCGCCGAAATGTCCGTCGGTCCCTGAGCGTCACTGGTGTTAAAAGAGAGGAGGACGGGAGAATGAGAAATGACTAAGAAAAGGGATCGTGATATTGATGAGCATGCACAGGTCACTATGTCAGCAGGGAAATTTCTTTCATTTAAGGCTATCTTTGGAGCATAGTGTCATCGCGCAAAATGCACATCACATGCATTGCTTGGCGAGCAATCGGGAACAGCTGGCTCGCCGTTTTCTGACACACATCTATAATGTCATCTAGTAAGAGACATATTAAGCGAATAGCAATCGCGAGTGCCGTCGTAGTCTAAATCATGATACGAGCGCGAAATGCAACCGCGCCGATTGCTCATACGCGAGTATGCGTGTATCTCTCGCTAACATCCACTTTAGCACATGCAACATAAGCTTTCCTCCAAGGCTGGGGGTGGGATCTGCAGGCATCGAAAATTACTGTTGCACCACGATAACCTCAGACCCACTGAAATCATTGTTCCTTTGCTTCACAATTTGTTAACAACAAGCCTTTTTGTGGAGGTGACTGGCCTGGAAGCTCTGCCGACCCAATTAGGCCTCAGCAGCCACAAAGACAGATGACCGCAAGCTTCCATGATTCCATCTCGGCAAAAGGCCGGAAAGGACGTGCCATAACGCATAAAATACCCTCAGTATCTAGCCACTCCTGGGATAAAAGACAGGGAGGATGGAGGTATAGATGCGTTGATGTTTCTGCAACATACCTTTATCGAAACGAATGACAGAAGTAAATTGTCTTTCCACTGCTGCTATTCATTTTGTCAAAGGTATGCTGTCGAAATATCAACGGATCTATATCTTCATTCTTCTGCTTTTTTCTGATGAATAATTATATTACTACCGTCCCAACTATGTGCATAATGTTCCTCGCAAATGCACTCAACAATTTACGAAATTGGATGGTGCCGAACGGAGCCAAACACAGACCCCACTGGATGACCTAGACCAACTGGAGTTTTTCGGATAACCATTTTGGACACATTTTCTCTGTAGATCATTGTAGTAATGAAAGAATAAGTTAAATCCAGTCCAGAGAGAGAGTGGAGGAGAGATAGGAGAGAGAGGAGAGATGAGAGATAGAGAGGAGGAGAGTAGAGAGAGAGCGAGGAGAAGAGATAGAGAGAGAGAGGAGAAGAGGAGAGGAGGAAGAGATGATCAGTAGAGGGAGAGAGAGGAGGAGAGAAGCGAGAGAGAGACCGGAGAGCGAGCGAAAAGTATGATGATCTGCAAGCAAAATGAATTATTAACTGTTTTACACCTGCTCCGTGTAAGTTCGAAGGCAATGAATAAAAGACCCATTATCAGCTGACCGACCAACACTAGCGACAGCACTGCGGTTCTGCTGCTACTTGATTTCCGACTTGATACCTCGTACAGAACCAGGAACTCACCTGTATCATCTGTTCTCCGGCCTTTGGTTCTGACACGGGTAGGTAGCTATCGCTAAAATGCAGACAAAGGCACATCTTGTTCCGATATCGACAGGAAGTGCACCATTTGGATCGCACATAATACTTAGATAAATTTATTATATTTTATTATATTATGTAATTGTTTGGGAAACAGAATGAAAAAGAAAAAGTACACCGAAGAGGCATGTAAACAGTTATTCACTTTTCGTTGACATCAGGCAGCAGGGGAAATGAAAGTGCTCCCAGCCTGGGGCCTTTTGATCTGTTTTTTTTCTTCCCAGTCAAGGAAGACTAGGAAGGATGTACCATGGAATCTGTTTTGAAAGCGCCAATTCCTTTGTCTTCAAAAGTCAGGAGTCCCACCCTTGCGCAAGTACGCCGTTCCCCTGGTCGAACGCGGCGCCGGCGCTGCTCGCCGTGCTACGCCCCGTTGCCTATCCTCATTACACGGTGTTGTAAATGGGAGTAAATGAGAGAAACCAGTGCCAGCTAGGGCACTCATACCGCTATTCCGACCTCAAAATCAGGACCGGGGTGCGTATCGGAGAGCAGTAGATCTGTGACCAACGTGATCGTTCGATATCAGCGCGCTGCAGATGTGGCGTGGTGGATGCACGCTTTTCAGTGACTATGGCCGTTATCCAACCCACGACGCACCGAGACCAGCTCCGGCTCCTCCCGACGCTGGTCGTCCTCCGATCCACAACCCGCCGGGATCTGCTCCGGCCCTTCGCCACGCTGCTCGTCGTACAGAGTCTGATGTGAATTCTCTCGGCCGGCCGGCCGCCTCTTCACCGTAATCGAGGAGTTGACCGCCACTGAGTCACCCGTGAGGTCGCTCCCGGCCAGCCTCTGCCCGGGCCGCACCGCCGTGTCACGTGACCGGACTGACCCGCCGCCGACCTCTGCGGCTGCCCCTTCCCGCCGGCGCCGGCACGGCAGGTGCGCGCCCAGCGTCTCTAAACGGGGTAGCAGACCTCAGCGCTGTTGTGGCAATCAAACAACAGGACTTCTTATCGGCCATCTGAACATTCAGTCTCAAGTTTAAGAAGCTTGATCAGACCACTGAACACCGAAAATTCCAATACGACTGCCAACAATTTCAACACGACCCCCGAGAATTAAAACACGACCTACGACAATAACAATAAGACCTTCAATAATGCTAATACGACCTCTCTCTCTCTCTCTCTCTCTCTCTCTCTCTCTCTCTCTCTCTCCTCTCTCTCTCTCTCCTCTCTCTCTCTCTCTCTCTCTCTCTCTCTCTCTCTCTCTCTCTCTCTCTCTCTCTCTCTCTCTCTCTCTCTCTCTCTCTCTCTCTCTCTCTCTCTCTCTCTCTCTCTCTCTCTCTCTCTCTCTCTCTCTCTCTCTCTTCTCTTGAGACCTGGCTGCGACCGGACACCCATCTCTCGTTCTGACTGCGCCCGGCTTCCACTCGTGCGCTGACCGGCCGGACGGTCGCGGGCGCGGCGGCGGGGCAGCGCTTGCCCGGGGGAGTGCGTGTCGCGTGCAAAAGTTTCCGCATCGTCCCAACCCGGTGACAAGCTCGAGACTTTGTGGACGCCCGTCAAACCCGGCAGTAAGTGGCGACTGATTTTCCATGGCCGTATAAGGGAGGTAAAACCGTCCGGTAAATTTCACCTCCTCTTCGCTTAGCGTTGGCGTGACGTCACGACGGGTCGCCAGGCGTCGGACGCAACGCCGAGGGATAACCGGAACATCGAGATATTCCCACAAACAGTGAAACATCTGTTGCGGGACGTGCATACGTGCAGCGAGCCATTTAAGTGGGATTTCATGACGAACATGAGGCTGTGCTCTGCAAAGCTATGCGGCAAACGATTAAAACGAAACGGCCTGGCCTGAAAATTAAAGACGTACACGCAATACTTATTCGCCAGGAACATCGGGTGGCAGGAGCATCGGGCTGTCTTTGAACCGATAGCGAACAAACTGTTAGTGGCAGATGTATGTGGCCAACGTGCCAATTGCGTACAATTTAGTGACGAGTATGATGATGCATGCGGCAAGCCGCTGCAATACACTTCGATCTTACATAGCCTCGCACCCCGCGGTCGTGCCGCCGCCGTTGCCGCGAGTGAGTGGCGAGCGTGGCGAATCTGCTGGCCGCTGCAGCTGTTACGCTCGATGCGCCAGATGCGCCGTTCTCGGCCAGTGGCAATCAACGTTCCCCCGTGCCCGGCCTGTATCAGGCTGCGAGGTCGGCCGTGCTCTGCCCGTGCTCTGTGCGGGGGTTCGACAGTGCTCGGGACCTATCCAGGTCACGGTGGGTGTCGAGCAAGGTATGTGGCGTTCTTGAGGAATTTATGTGCATTGCTTTGTTAAGCATCAAAGTGGCATGCGGGTAAAATTATGGATTGCCGAACCGTAATGCTTTCCAGTCAAAGCCCATGCCATGAATGCCAAACTTTAAGCAGGTTCTCATCCCATTTCCTCCGTCATACCCGCGCTCCTGCGTGGGCGTATTCACTTCCCACGCCTCTTTAATTTTACTGGGCATAGGCTCTCAAAGGACATCCCACTGCATCCGTCCGCCCGATGGGTCAGTTGGTTAGAGCGCCTGCCATCCAATCAACCCAACCGTGGCGTGGTGCCTTCGAGTTGCCTTAGGCGCTCGCTATCTGCCCTGGTCAAGTATGGCCTGCGGCCGGTGGTAGTGACCACTCAAAAGGTCAGTTGAGGTCAGAGGTCAGGACAGACCTTGCCAAACATTACGGCACGTGTAATTTTCACCACCAATTCTGCCGTTGACCTGGAATTGCGTGATCAGATGGTAGGCGTCAAGGCTCAGACAACAAGCACTGCTAAGCTCTGATATGAGGAATCCATCCTTTCGAATGTTGGATTTGGATTAAGTCTGAAAAACGCGAGTGTAGGAATTCAAAACATCACTATGTTGTGCTCTTGCTTTCATCGCACACCTTGCGCAGCAAAATGGGCAATGGGGAACATCCGCTGCGTTTCGCATATTTTGGCTCTGTGTAACGGACATTCCTTTTTCAGCACTTCCTCGAGCATCGCAGATATAAACCATCAGCTCGCCACTCCACGCATAGTCCAAATGCAACATGAGACCATCACGCATCGCGGAAGCTGTGGAGGCTTCCTTGAGCCAGACCCTTGAGACATCAGGGTCAAACCAGCCTGGTACTCCCGGCAACGCTGTCCAAAGCACGGACATCCGTCTTGCCACTCCAGAGAGTTCTCAGCGCTCCGACATCGCCAGCAATGCTCTGGTTTCCGCCTGCATGCAGGGACATCCTGGACTGTCAGAACGTGGGTTTCGTCCCCCAAATATGACCGATAACGACATTAACCGCCAAGAAATGTCGAAACAAATGTTAGCGGAAGTAAAGGCACCGGCGTGCGGACAGAAGCATATGGAGAATAGTGCGAAGCAGGGTAAGCTTTTCAGGATGCATTTTTGTAAACTGGAAATCGACGCGGTCGAACACCAACCCACGGAAAACAAGGGATCGCTTTTCTCGAAGCAGATAGTATCGGCGCCTCAATGCTGCCGGCGTGGAGCTGTAACGCGAACCGGCGTTACCATGATTTACTTTTGTCGATTTCTGGCAAATCAACTTGGAGCTTTCACTTGGCTTACCGAGATGCGATTTTTGAATGACTATAACGCAGTTGGCTGCTTGCATGCCGGTATTTCCTCACTGCCGCTGATTAACCATTTTTCAGCAGTGCCCTTACAACCCTGCGATGGTGGTTTGATGACGTTCTAAGACACCATATATGACTTGTTTTATGACTCGCAATCAGTGCATCAGTGCCGAACTTGGATGCGTGCATGCCTTTTTCATCGCCGCGCAGTCAGGCTTTCTCAGGAATCCACTTACGGGCCCACGACTCTAATGTTGTGGCGGTAAAAGCATCGACAACTATGCCAACCCGTTATGCTGACCCACTAAACTGACTCAATTTGTGATCGCCACCAGTGCCCGTTCCATTCGTCACGAGGCATTCGTGGACAACCGGAAAATCTGCGTTGAAGGCTGGCCTTTCGGCGTTCTTCGGACTCAAGGAGTGGAAGACAAAGACGGGAGTGACCTCTAAGGCCTGCCCCAGTATGGAAGTAGAGGATGTCTCAGACGGTAAGCGAGAGCGAAGACCTCCGGTGTCGCTGACGAATATTGGCGAGCAGCGAGTACATGTGGATTATTTACACACGACCTGCACTGAAGTGAATTGATAGCACTTTGACTCCTTGGCGTAAATACGGTGCATACTGATATTCTTAATGAAGAAAATGAAGAATGATTTGACCCCGTTCATAGAGCCCGTTCACATCATACAGAGTTCATTCAAATGGCCCAGGTGTAAATGACACTGATGAATCATCAAACCAATATCTCGCTGAGCGAAGAGGATCCAACCGTGCACAGGGACACGATTTCCTGCACGGTACGCCGCCGATGTGTTTTCCGAGCTGTGAAGTCGGCACTGGCCTCAACGCAAGTGGTCGAATGTCGGCCTCGTGATCAGTCTTGTGGCTAGCGCACTAACTTTTTTCCAGATTTGCTGAGCGCGATAGTGGTAGTGTTCATTTTATGACGCGGTGCAAATCATCCAATATTTTCCAGACGCCCCGTCGGAAGTCGAAACGCCGTAATATCTTCGTTGCGGCAAGCGCCGCTGTCTGTTGGCTGTATTCTGAGGCAGCGTTCACATGTTGTTACGCACCGACGTCGCCATTTGGTCGTCATGTGTGGCACAGCCTAGCTCTGCATTCGCTCGTGGGCATAGCCCTACAGCGCACATGATAGCTGTTCTGACAGCCATGGCTTTTAGGATATTACGTGGATAACGCACAGAACGGATATATTTTTGGGAAAATAGGCTCGACTGATAGATGGAAATGTTAAGGGGTCGTTCGGTTCCTGCCGGCAACCATGTAGACGTGCAGATGTTTTTACGTGGACCCATGGCGTCGTCGCGTGGTGTCAGGAATCGAGCCCGGGGAGGGATGAGGTATCTTGGATGGAAGGGGTGCTTGGTAATTACGTGCTTTTGTATAGTCATCTTTGATTACAGCGCGACTTTGCACAGTCGCAAATGACTGTATTCGGGTGGTATGTACATGTTTTGCACTGGATCGGTCGTCCTTTAGCGTACGTGGTAATGTTGGGCGCATATGCAAGCAGCGCTCGCATGTGCTCGTCTCGTGTCACACATGCTCATCACATGTCTTCGAGGTGCCATTATGACTGCCTCGTGCCTATCTGATACGGCGGTCGGAGCAGGCACGCGGTGGCACCGATTCAACCGCTGCCAAAGTGCTTTGGTAGCACACTCGCTCTACGTCGTACCTTTCCCACCAGCCCATAGGGTTCACATGTTGAGGACCTTCTTTTGACAGGGTTGTGAGACGAATTCTACCGGCAGCAGAAAAAATATTGTGTGAATGTCTTGCGCCGATCTATCGCCCATTATTTGTCTGGAGAAGCTAGACTCTCACGGCAAACCGGGTCAAGGTTTCGTGCACGATACACCGTGAATTTTCAGACTTTCACGCCATGTCCAGTGGTCTCATTAACTCAATTGGTAACGGGCCGGATCTTTATTCGCAACGTGTGCTGGAATCGCGGGCAGTGAATAACTTTTTTACCTTTTTCACCATGGAATATGCCAGATTGCTTGGTTTCAGCCTGTACATGATGTCAGTGTAATGAAGTGCACAACTCCTTGATAGTTCCCTGCGAAAAATCTGGGCACAACTTCCACTAAAATGCGTTCCTTACCGTGGCGTCTGCCCCACGCTACCCTCATTTATCTGCCGCAAAAATGGTTAGTGCGAACTATAAATCTAGCCCACATTACACGTCTAGTATATTTGTATTTTAGTAGTGCGTTTTTGTGCATTGAACTTCGTCTTACCCGGTATCAATTTTCTTGGCACCGATCGGCCGTCTCTGGGCTCGGCTGGCAAGCGTGGGTCGGAGCTGGAGGTAAAGGTCGAGAAAAGGCCGGCAAAGCTTTGCTCGACCTTCGATGAGGTAGGAATTCCGATTAACTTTGGCCGCTGTTATGCGTGGCTTACGTATTTCTTGGTAACATGTGCAGAAGCTTAAAGGCTTTGTGTCTGAAATGTAAGGCACATCTAGTCTGTCTATATGCTTTCCCGGTGCTCCTGCCAAGGCCGGATGCTGAATTAAGTTATTGCATGTTAGGCTTGCACCTTCTGCAGACCGTGAGTTGAAAATCGGTAATGGTGGTACCGTGGTTGCCCCTCAAATTTGGTAAAATCGCTATCCAGTGTTTATTAAGAAATGGAACTTGGTGCAGAGACACAACGATTTTCTAGCCCGGTTATGAGCAGACAGGTGCCTATATGATAACACAATGCGTAAAGTATAACTGAACAATATTACCCACAAGATCGTCAGACAAAATTTCATAAAAGAAGCAGGATCCTGGAAGACTGTCATTGCACGCTTTAGGTTAAACAAACTACGACGTCCTGGTTCAACTCTTGGCACAAATTGTGTATCATCATGGGCAGGGAGTGTTGTCTACAATTCTGGCAGTGACTATCCTAACCTTCAGAGCCAGGGTACCGGTAGTGCAGCGGATAAGCTGCGCAGCTGGGAAACCAGAGGTACGGGGCTCGATTCCCCGCGATGCCCACCCTTTCTGCCAGGATCAGAGATAAACAACACCATAAAGCCTTAGCAGCTGAGTGCGTCGTAATGACATGCCACCCCAGTGACGCACACTACCTGCAGAGCCAGAGAATCTGTTTGGGTGTTTAAAGACAATTTGTAAAAAATGGGCACGGACAACCCATGTCACCATGAACACTGAAGTTCTCGCTACGTTATGTGACTGCCGTGCTAAACCAGCAAACGTACGTTTATTCTGCAATATGATAACGAGGAGTTTTTAAGAAGTATGCCGTAAATTGCAGGTTTAGGAACTGCGAAAAGCCTAGAAAACTTATTAGTCTTTGAAGCAACTGAAAGTCCTTTAACCCTTATCATGCAAATTCCAAACAGCAAAAATAAAACAAAACGAAACGACGAAAGAAGGCCAGGAGAGGCTCGAGACACATTTGAATACTTCTAGCTCCTCCATTTGGCACTATGCACCATATAATAACAAATAGTGTTTTACCTCATATCCGCAGCTAGCCATTGCTTTTTAAGCGGCGCATAAATCTGCCGTGCAGCTGTCAGTTTATGATGCAAAGATGTTCCAGACGCTTTCAGCTGATTGTGCAAGGACGTCATAAGACCAACAGTCGCTGCTAAGCTGACGCACACTGGACCCAACTGCGTGGGATGGAATCAGACGGCATCAAACATAACTGGACAGAGGCGAACGGGACCTAATGCGATCGGACGGGGGTGGTTGAAACGTACTAAGACTATACGGGACCGGATGACACCAGACGGACTGGACGGACCGATCGGACCGATCGAACCGGACTGATAGGACGGGACCAAACGGGACGGACCGGATGGACCGGACTGATCGAAAAGGGCCAAACCGGACGGACCAGTCGGGCCCGAGCGCAACTGAACCGAACCGGACGGGATCAGACGACATCACGCAACACCGGACATGACCGATAGGAACCAAACGGTACGGAGAGAGATCAGGCGGGACCGGACGGCGCCGGGTGAAGCGTGCTGCGGATGCTGGATGCTGCACATCTTGAACAGCTGCGCCGCAGCCTGCCTTATCATGTGTTTTCACCACGAGATGATGGTGTCACGACCAGACGAGAAGTTACCATTTTGTCCCGGAATAAGCACAATCATACGATGTTATTGGCAATATGTTATAAAACAATATATTTTAATTACGATATTTGCGAGTTTAAGAGGAACTGTTAGCGCTGAAGCCAATTTTCTAAATCGTCATAAGCAGCTTAAGGAAAACATTTAAAAGGCTCCTGGAGAATATGGCATTTCTGTGTACCGAGAATGTTAAAAAAATATTGTGATGTTGATTACTAATGGGCAGTCACAGCAATGTTCAGAGAATAAAGGATAAAATGGAGGATGGGAAGGCAACAGGCTAGCATCTCCAATTAACATAAATTGATGAATCAATCATAAACACAGATATCTTAGTACGGGTGTTATTAAAACATGGTGAAATCTGTTTTTGTCCAAGTATGCAAGGATGAGATATGACTTGACTGGTAATAAGATGACAAAATGTCAACACGGGTGAAAGACACGACATTCACGAGAGTTATATCAGTGATATAAGTTAAGTCTTAAATCATGAAATAAAAACAGCGGGCCCAATTTTCCAACGGTTTTCGGTTTTTTTCCAACGGTTTTTTTATCAACGGTTTTCCAATTTTACATTCCGTCTTCAAATTTGCGCTGCTACTCTAAAGCGCAAAGGAGGCAAAATGGCGTTCTTGTTTCTCCTCCAAAGGCAAAGGCATTTTTGATGCCGCTGTACATGCCATCTGACCCTAACGTCGCCACTGGCATTTGCCGTCATAGCTGCTGCTATGTTTCTTTGTTGTTGCACTCTACAGTGGCTCCGAACCACACCCAGCGAAGCCAGTAAGAGTGCTGTTGTGCCGTAACGGTGGTGTTCGCGGAAAAAAGCTACATTTCTGGAGGCCTTCTATCGTACCCGTTGCAAATCATTTTTCACTCGATATCGATTGTTTATCAAACATTTCTAGAACAAGGGAACCGAGCGATGCATTGAATCGTTCATCGTTTGAGGCATTCTGATGTTTTCAGTCCACGATCTGCTTAATAAGACAAACTCAGCGATTGTTCCACTTCCATGACTTGCTCTACGCACTTCCACTACAGTTGGAGAGTTGTTACGCATTTTAAGGGGTTCAAAAATACCGCATTTGCTACCATTGCTAATGCCAGATGTCGCTAATTTAGCCGCTGCCACATGTCAACGCTGCTGCGATGTTTCTGTGCTGTCACGCTCCGTAATGACTTGAAAGCCTACACCACATGAAGAGTTGGACGTCCTATTTTGCTGTAGCAGCGAACTTTCCTTCACAAGGACTGCGTGACATGAACCTTTGCATTCAGAGGTGTCAACTTTTGTAAATTATTGGAGGGGGCGAACCAAAGGCGCGACAGCCTACCCCCCCCCCCATTTTTCACCGAATTTGGCCCATTTTATGTTGACTAAACACAATATATGTTTTTAATCTTTAATAACTTATAAAAGTCTTTAGTTTAAGCAGTATATAAGTCATGCAGGGTTGGATCTAGGGAGCAGGCGCTGGACGTACGCGCCTCTTGCGATCAGCACGTGAAGGCGCCCCTTTAGAGGCCACCGTAGGGCGCCGATGGCGTTCTTCTATGACGGTCATGAGTGGCGGCACGCATTTTGGTTGTGGTGGACGGGGACGGGTTTAAGCATGAAGGACTTAGGTCATCCCCATATTCTAGAGTTTTTGTCATTTAAGCCTCACAAACCTTTTGCGTGTCTTATGACGCTAGGTATGTGAAGTTTATTGCATCGTTTATCCACTCAGCTTTTACGATTTTTATCTTGTGGTGAGAGCAACCGTGACTTCTTGTTATGAGAGTGGCACGAGACGCCACTACGCAGCAAGATCAAAGAAAATAGTCTTTGTGTTATGATCATCTTTTACCCACGTTTTTTTGTAGCATTCCAGCCAAAAGCCTTGGGTGGGGTCACGACAACATTGGGGGCCCAACTCAATATTGGTGAGGCTAGGGCCCTCACAAAAGAATAAAAGTCGACTCCCGTGTATTGCGTTCGTTGCAAATTGTTTTTCGTTCAACGCTAGTGGTTTCTCTAGCATTTTGGAACGTAAGTAATTCATGCAATGCACTGCATCGTCATTGTGACCCAGAGGTGGATCTAGAGAGGGGGCACGGGGTCATGCCCCCTTGGACCTAAGGTCAGTTTTGAAGGTCAGAGCAAGGTCAGAGCCAATCTGTTTTGGTACTCTAGGGCCTGCTGTGTGGGTTGGTTTCTGGTGCTCTTTTCAAACTTATTAATAACAGGAACTGCATTATGCATTTTCCATACACTTCTCAAAGATCAGAATAAGTCACTGACCTGAAATTACCCAGGTCAACATTTTGTTTTTAGGGACATACTGCTTAGAGTAATCTTTGATGCTTATTCAAATGCAAAACTCAAAACAGTCTTGATTGATTTTGGTTACCTATGACCTTCGAAATGTCAAATAAGTCCACTGACCTTAAACGATCATGCGACGTTTTGCTTAGAACATGAATTTGGGTTCCGGGGCCACTTTGAAGACCAGCCTGGTATTGACCCGAAGGTCATGACCCAAGAACTTTAAACTGTGACCTAAGAGATTTCAGGTACAGACCAACACACCCTGTAAAGTTGGTGTTTCTAGCTCTATTAGTTCCTGAGATCCCGGGGGTCAAATTGACCCCCACCCGAGCGAAGGGTATCCAAACGGCCACCCGGGCGCGTGTAAAGACTGCTTACGCTGTGCAGAGGCCACACGCTGTTTCCGGGGACCCTATACGTCCACTTGTCCATTCGAGCTTAATTCCAATGATATCTAGTGGTCAGCTTGAGATTTTTCGCTATTTTTCCCCAAAAACGCAGCCTCAAAATGACAGTGATCATACCTCAAAATGGCAAAATTCCATGATCCGAAGAAAACGAGTAAGTTCCAAGTATGTACATGCATAGCACGCCTAGTTTTCTAGGAATGCCCACAGTACGATGGGCTTACGTATAAAACTAACATACTAAGAATCTTAATAATTGATCGCTGAACTTCGAGGATTCTTGAGCGGGGGGGGGGGGCTAACTCCATCCACCCTAAGCTCCATGGCAGCCCCACAATGTTCGATGCCTCTTGACGAAATCCTGGATCCGCCCCTGCTGTGGCCAACGTTTTCACCGTAACGCATAAATATATGAGTGATGGTCGCCGGACGCTGGCACCATACGTTGCATGTCGGCTGCGTCTTTTGCTTGAAATACCCGCCAACGACAACTGAGCCATTAAACGGCGGGAATTCGATTACGCGATAATGTGGAATTGTTGTCCCTTATGTAAAGTTGGTGTTTGAAGGGAACAGTGCAGAGAATGACGAAGAAATTTGTGAGAAATACAAAGAATCGGTGCATGTGGTGGTGCAGTTTTCGCCACCACTCTGGGTGCAGTGTATGCAGACGCACAGACAACAGTACCCGGTGCCGTTCTTGGAAGTAACGACATTTCCAACTTGCCCACTGATTACTGACGCAGCTGCGCCTCATACAAAATCGCGCAATCCGTCTGTAACGCTGCCGTGCACGTGACACGTGGCACGCGCGACCGCACAGCCGACTCCACGCGATTCCCCGTGCAATTATCTACCGAGACGTGACGAATTTGTGTCGCCCCGACCCCCGGTTGCGCACCAGAAGAATGCGCACTGTGAGGAAATAATACATAGACACAGTCCAGTTAAATATAAGTAAAGTCTTGGGCTTCCTAAAGTGCACCTGGCAGCCCTGTTGTGCCGTCTCCGCGGTCTCCTTGGCAAATCACCGCAGCGGCGTCGTATTTTTGTCTCACAGTGCATTCCTGTACGGTACTACGCAGCAGCGTCTCAACACTGTGAATGAGAGAAAGAAAAATACTTGCATGCACCTTAAGCTTCTTTCTGTGGACTCTGTGCGACGAGTTCAAGACTATCTAACAAGTTTGCGGGGACGGGTTTGTGGGGGCTTGTAGCCATGACAACGACAACAGCAACAGTGTATTTTGTGCAACCGTGGAATTCAGCTCTACTGAACTCTTTGTCTTAGAACTGTATTATTGACTACAGCGCCCCGGCTTACCTTGTTTATATATTTAAATAGCAAAAGTCAGCTGAGATATTAGTGTAGTGTGTTGTCGATTCTTATGGCATTAATATTCAAACGGGCACATGTTGAGGAAAGCTGCATTACCCCAGCGGTGTAGCCGATGGCACACCTCATCTAGAAAGATATGTAACCCCCCGCGAGCATGTCACTGGTTGTTGAGTCCACATAACCTGTAGATCGAGCAACCGTGGTGGAACTTAACCACAAGTCCGGAAAACTCTGTTAGCCATTTCCCGCCCCAAGCATCTTGATAGCCTGCATCGTGTGTTTCATCCTCCAGTCGACAGTGAGGAGGGCGAGGAGTGGACCCCACCGCCGCTGCAGCGAGTGTTGTACCACGACCCAACGAGGCCGCCTGGCTCCAACTCAGTCGAGTCCGACCGGCGCCCGGAGGAGGTGTCCACGTCGGTCTGGCCGCGCGGCAGGCTGGCGCGTGGCCTGGCCAGCCTGATGTGGCCGGCGCATGCGCTCGATCCGCAGAGTAAGGTGTTATGGAGTTACCAAAGATCCTCCGTCGCTGCTGGTTTCAGGCATGAGCCGCAGAAACCAACGGCGAATGCAATAACATGTCAATAATAATGCGCTTTACTTCACCTGAATACCTCTTTGTTTACCTTTTACCTTCATTTAACTTCACATAACCTTTTACTACAAAGTATATTTCTACCACACCTGACAGGTTTTGCCCATGACTATTGCAATTCGATGCCACACCGTTCAGTGTTAAGTCTGCTTTGATTTGATCGTTTTACAACTGCCGTCAGCGCATGCCTTTAAATTGATCGAAAATAGTTGCGGCAACACTGGTTGCAATCGCATCATTAACATGGCAGAGCTAAATAATTTACCTTTGCATAGCACAGCCGTGTTTTCTACGAATCGCGCATGCAATCTCGACTGGCGTGACACTCGATTTCTAATCACCAGGTACGTCGTACATCAGCTGGCTTTTCGTGGTCGTGGTTGTGTTTATCTACAACTGCTGGATGGTGCCGTACCGGGCCTTCTTCCTACATGGACGACTGAGTTAGTGGCCGAGGAGCTCATGCATCAGCGCCTGGGCGTCTTCAGAACACATTTTTCACCAGTGGAATATCGATCATATTATTTGAGAGCGCTGAGCCAGCTGTACGCTGTGACGCCCTCTGCCGGGACTGGATTCCTTCCCGGATCTTGCCTTCCTTTCATTGAGATCGACCACCATGTCCGGGTTGGGAAGATATCTGTAGAAGATTAATGTCTCTTCTAACATGCTGACTGACTGAATGCTAGCTTTGTCGACGCGGTAAATACAACCGTCTTTCGCATCTTACATTAGGGATTCCATTTGCCTTACGTGGTGTGAGTGTCAGCTGGCATTATCGTGGCACGTTTGTGGCAGGGTCTGTGTGGGCTCACGTGACGACAAGGCGATGGGTCAAGCAGACTTGCGTTAACTGAGTCGGGGGCTCAGTTTATAAATGTAGTGATCATGACAATCGGCGGTGGCTGAAGCCGGGCACATCCAGTCTTGTCATGAGTAGACACACAGCTTGATGAATGACTCCCGATGAAAAGGCCGCATCCCCAAATATCACCGGATTGGGCCAACTTTATTTCGAGGGCCCCATATTTTCTTCTTTTTGCGTTTATCAAGTTATGCCGATGGGCACGTCCGCTGAGGGCCACGTGGATTTATGACTGAATAGACCCTTCTCTTTCCCGGCCAGGGGGATACGGTATGAAATTATTAGTTGGTCTTTTACACTTGCCCGTCGGGGGCAAAAATACTTGCCGTCCAAGCCTGGGATGCTTATTGATTACCACTCTGTTTCTGACGCAGAAGTCTCCCCTGAGCCTAACAGTTGGCCCGAGATCGACACACGGGTTCTAATTGACGCAAAAAACTCTCACCGATACAAGGCGACCAATAATTGGCTCAAGGATGCCGCTTCGGCTTATTGGGCTCTCGGCTGAAACGGGGCAGTGGGTTCGTTGTTGGGCTTGTGACCCATTGTTGACACAGGGCCCTTTCGTTGTCTCAGTGTGGATCATTTCATTGTCATTTATCGCATTTCATTTCATCGTCATAGGGCCTCGACGAACGCAAGAGGCCCTCTCGCAATGGGGGTTCTGTCCCTGTTCAACAAATGGGGTCCTGGTCGACTTTGCGCCCCTAGCCGACACAAGATCCCCGTTCGGCACCGGGGCCCTCGAGCGACACCGTGGCCCCTTGTTGTCTCAGGGAACCCCGACAAATGCAAGGCGCGTTTTTAGTCAAGATAGAATGGTGTCAAAATTTACATGTACCTTGTAAAACTAGCTGACGTATGGCAGGTCAAAGTCAGGCCATGGTTTCAGCGAAGGCAATTTCTGGGGAATCGTTCAATCTGATGCGACAACGGAGTGTTAGACAAAGCCATACAGCTCTGAGGTGCTTTCTTAGGCAACACAACAATTGAATGAAGAAATTGCATTGACCTAAGGTCAGGTATGGAGGTCAGACCAAGGTTAAAACTAACCTGTTTTATTACGGTAAGGCTTGCTGTATGTGATAGTTTCTGGTGCTCATTTCGCATTTACTGCTAGCAAAAACCTCATCCTACATATTCCATGAACTTCTTAGATGTCAGAATAGGTCGTTGACCAAAAATGACCCTGGTCAACATTTGGTTTTTAAGAACATACTGCCTAGCGTAATATTTGTCGTTTATTCGAATGCAAAACTCAGAGCAGTCTTGTATAATTTTGGTCACCATGACGTTCAAAAGGCCAAACAAGGTCACTAACCTTGGATAATCATGTGACCTTTTGCTTACAAACAGTTATCTAGGTTCTGGGAGCACTTTGGAGACCATCCTGGAATTTGACTTTGTTTGACCTTATCTGACCAGAGGATCATGATCCAGGGACATCAAACTTTGATCTAAGTGAGTTCACGTGGAGGTCAACACACCCTGCGAATTTGGTAACTCTATCTTTCTTAGTTCTCGAGATCTCAGAGGGGTCAAAGTGACCCCCACCCGATCAAAGGGTATCCAGCCGGCCACCCGGGCGCGTGTTATTAGAGACATTGTGTCATCTAGAGCAGTTTTTCACTGAAAAGTATACCAAGGTTTATAAGGGAGCATATTTTATAATATTTAAGGCTTATTGCAATAGTTTCAAGCGTTGAACATTCCCTTTAATATTAGGCAGAGCTGATGTGTTTGGGATGTGGAATGATTTTGGAGCAAAGTAGAGCAAAATGTTTTTGTTTAAATGATAAAATACTTTTACCTACCCCGATTGTATTGGTGAGTATATGCTACATGTGAATGTTGAATGGGTATGAATGTTGCCAATAAATATAAGCGTTTGTAAACACCACCGCGCCCGGCGTAAGCCTTTGGCGGGCATTGTACTGGTGAAACACGTGCGTTACCTAGCCAGCGGATACGTCGCTGGTGTATATCGGCCTTATAAACGCGGTCTTGGACGAAATAAGCATGACAGTAAAGAATGGTTCCCAAAGCCAACGTACTCTTCGAACAGTCACCATGCTAGACGCTGCAGGAAAGAAACCAAGCCCATAGTGCAACATTTTGTTGAATTCTCTTAGGCATGGCCTCATATTGGTAAACACGAGACCAAATCCAATGTCATTGTAAATATTGGGGAGGGGGTCAAATGAGATTTCTCCCGTGCCTGTTGTTTCTTCTAATCAAATTTATGAATTGCTGACCGAATGGGAGCCGTATAATCTAACTATGCGTGAAAGTGCAAGTGGGTGGTAAACTTCTTTCAAAGCTGTGCAATACGCATACATGACCGAGTGATATGCGAGTTCGAGGGCACTTCATAAGTCAAGTCGAAACATCCATATCATTGTTACTAATCGTTCACGTGCCATGCAACATCTACGCCGTGACGTGGCAATGGCATATTTCAGATTTCTACTGGCCCTGGGTGACTGGCGACTATCTGGGTGACGTCATCAACATAATCGACCTGTTGGCGATGAAGCCCCGGGTAGCGTTCGTCAGTGAGCAGGACGGCACCTGGGTGAGGTCACCGCCCCTGACCAGAGGGCATTACTGGCGTACCGCCATGTGTATGGTGAGTAGCAGACGCGAGGCGCTGTAAGCTAGTTTAGTCAGTCGTAGATGAGCTGGAATCGAACAGACCCGCGGCGGGCGTACGATTATGCCTAAAAATACGTTGAGCTCTCTATGTCGCCGTTTGGGCCGCCGTATAAGGCCGTTCTGGTAAACTAGAGATTAAATTCATTATTGTATGGTACCTCGAGATTTGTGTTGGTAAATCCGTTTATTCCTGACATCTTTTAGCTTATCCGTTTAACCCATTCCAATAGACTCTTTCGTCAGAGGTCACAAACTATTTGAATGGGGTCCTTATCGATACATTACTTGAACGAGATGGTTGGTCGAAAACCTGAGATACCATGCAACATGTGATTATACAACGTGAGCAAATGACCGTAGATACTGGCCCCTTGCACGGCGACATGAAACGTTGGGTAAAGCCATGTGATGTGAGTTCACCCGCTGGCAGATGGACGTGCTGTCGCTGTTGCCGTTGGACCTGCTGTACATTGTCTACGGCTCCAACTCACTGTTCCGCTTCAACCGAATGTTGAAGGTAAATGTAATGCGGAGATAACGAGCTAATATGTCAGGGTATTATAGAGCCACGTAACGCCATTGAAAGGATGTGCTCGGCACGCAACTAAAGGGTATGATCAGACATGACAGGTTTCCGTTGTAGCATTGCAAACTTTTTCGAGCATTGCAGTTAGATTTTGAATGCATTTGTTTGATGTAGTTGTGTTGTGAATTGAACTGAATGCTATTGTGACGTGTGCAATGTTAATATAAGTCATGTCGTCAGTGATCGAATGTTTGCGAGCATGGACTTGAAATAACCACGTCTTAACATTTTTTAGCATCTTTCTGACTTACCCTGCATTCTTTTTACCACCAAATGTGCATGAAAACACGAGGCAAAAGCCTTTCACCCTAGTCCTTGCACCAGGCCGCAATACAGATCTTAATAAACACATTATCAACTGCGTATATGTCCTAGGAAGGACAGGATGGTATTCTGCTTTCGGCCAATCACGCGTCAGAATTACGAGTCATATTCACACTTAATGTACAGGGACTCATAACGCTTGAGTAGTAAGCAGTCTTATGCAAAATCTACTTATACAATAATCACGCAGGACAAATATTTTTAGCGAATCATTACATGCTGACGCACTTTATTGTGGAACCCTGAGCCCGTTGATCAAGCAGATCCTTGAACGGAAATGTTAGCATAACTTGGAATGTGTCAGGATGTGAAATATTCGCACCAACATGATGTATTACCGTGGCCGTACATGTGCGCCGAAGCAATCAATTGCGAAAAAAACACTACGAATGCCAAATTAAGAGCAGACTGTAGGGGCGAGAGGACTTACAGCAAAACGGCACCAAAACTTCCTTTTGAAATCATTTTGTATGATACAGCGTCGGGTCACTGCTCAAGTCTCATATGGACTTGGAACACCAACCTGTTAATTCAGTTTTATGAAAATCGGGGGCGGCTGCTAACCTACCTCCCCCCCCCCCCGTCAATAAATTTTACGAGCGAGCAAACTGGGTACCTTCTTACCTACAGCTTTGTCCTTGGTAACCAAAGGCGCATCCTAGTAAGTTGGAGATAGAGGCCAGGAAGCTGAGAAACTGCTCTCCATGTTCTCAGAAAGCACATAAATGGACACCAGTCGCTAGTTTGATCGCGTATCATGATGCGTGCACCACGAACTTTCTACATCTGTAATCGAGTTTTTCATTTATCGATAGTTGTCAAACGCTGTACTTAATTTTGGTAGTGGAATATAGCTGCTCCACCTAAGCGTAGCTGCCGCCCAATCCAATCCTGCTTCACGGTACTTCAGATCTGATCTTATATGACCACTTGAGCACAAAACGGCGCTCTTGAGCGCGGCTGAGATACATAACTGCGGCACGTTCATCCAAATGTCACCGAAGGAACGGCGTCACATCTTCCTACTGCATCGCTTTGCCCGACAGATCCACACGTACTGGGAGTTCTTCAATCGGCTGGCCGCCGTCGTCGCCTTCCCCAACGTCATTCGGATCGCCCGCACCCTGTTCTACATGCTCTTCTTGATCCACATCAACAGCTGCGCCTACTTTCTGGCCAGCAGGCTGCAGGGCTTTGGTTCCAATACCTGGGTTTACGACAACGTCGGCAGCCCGTGAGAGAACGGATCAGTCCGAAAGGGTAGATGGATTCTTGTCAAATAAAAGCCGTGTTTCTGTCTGATTGTTACAAATAGGCACAATTGCATCTTGTAATGTTCTTATGATTACCGGAATCCAAGATTAGTTTCTTGTCGTTAAGTTTGAAATCAATTTATATTTCGTGCATGACTTACTGTTGCAGTACATTAACACACTAATCGATGGACATCGACTTTGGTGCGCGTAACGATGCATATATTCATGATTGCATACAAAATCGCATGCATCTAGGTTATTGACAGTTATTTTCTATGGACAATTAGGTCATATGTTCTTTTTTTAAAACCCGTCGGAATATATGACTGTGACTTTAGCATCAAACATCGGTGGTCGTTGGGAATCCGCAGTTAATTATCGGTGCTTGATCTCACACAGGCATATAACCGCTTTTACCTTAGAATTCCAATGTTTTTGGCATCACGGTCGATGATAGATCGACGAAATTGTCAACCGGTTACTTGTAAACGCGGACGGCACTGAAGCGTGCAGTTATAGTGAGGGTGCAGCTCTTGAAAATATTTTATTGAACCTCTATTCTGCATTCTTCAGGTACGCTCGATGCGTCTTTTTCGCAACCAAGACGGCCATGTCGGTGGGACGGAACCCCAAGCCGACCAACATCCCCGAGTACGTCTTCATGGCAGTCAGCTGGTTGCTTGGCGTCTTCGTGTTCGCCATTCTCTTGGGTCAGGTGAGGCCATACCACACCACGTGAGGTCAAGTCTACGTCGGGTCAGAGCTGGTTAGGTCATGTCAGATCACGTTACACTACGTTACGTTACGCTAAGTTTGGTTTGGTTCGGTTTGGTTTGGTTGTTTGATTTGGTTTGATTTGGTTTGGTCTGGTTTGGTTTGGTTTGGTTATGTTATGTTATGTTATGCTATGTTATGCTATGTTATGTTAGATTAGGCCCAGGAGGGGGGCAGGCCGGGCATCACTCACAGAACTCATATCTGCCCCATAACTCCAGGCAGCATTTAATTTTAACCGAAGGGTGGCGGATGGAAAGATTCGAGATGGAAGTTGTGTTAGCTCTCTTTCAATTCCACTGACTCTGGTGTGCTATAAACACTTCTGTTCAGTGAACCTCAGTTTTCCAGTTCTCACTCATGAAAATTGAGATAGACTAGTGAGTGGTGGAGTGGCTATCGCAGTGGCTCTTGTTAGGCTGCCTACCGTGTTCCATCTCACGGGGTGACTACAGAATTGGAACTACACACCAAGAACTACAGAATTCGAATTAGAACTACAGAACTACAGTTTAGGAGTCAGAATTAGCGACGTCCTGAGTCAGAATCATCTCTTACACGATCAAATGAATTAAATCATTTTGGAGCGCGAAATCGAACACGGGCGCGGCATGGCTCGAACCTGTGCATCGCCCGAAATGACCTAGTTGAGCAGCAACAAGAGGGAACTCTTAACATGGTTCATGCGTCCGAAACATTCGGCGTCAGCATTTCAACGCTGTTTTTTCCATTGCCCGCTCTCAAAGATGTTTTGTTAAATGCGCATTGTCATCGGTTGCTTTTTGTGGCTGCTTTTTGTGAAACGCATGCGTCTGTCAGCCGAAATTAGCGCTTCGCGTGTTGCCATTCGTAGATGCTATGGTCAAACCATACCCGGGACGTTTTCCATGCAGGTTTTGTTTAAAACGTCGCCCAATGCCCCTCTACGCAAAGCCTCTATATAAAAGCACATAAGTTGCAGATAAAGTAGAAGCTGCAGAAGGCTGGATTGGTATGCTGTCATTGATTTCATTGATATGTTCTGAAATTTCAATTCAGGGCCATGCTTTGAGTTCAATCCAGGCGTTGGGTGGTATTTGCTGTTGTAACGTGCCCAGTGAAGTTGCATCCGGGTAGCATACATCAGATGTGGCTATAAACCATTGTGCGTTTTCGCGTTACCCGTGTTTTCTGTGACCAGTGATTTATTTCACTGCTGGTATGCAGCACCTGAGATTTGCAAGATCTGCTTGGGGCGGGATGAACAGCGGAAAATGAATAAACGTGTTCTCTTTGCTGCAGGAGGGGGGCGGAGGGGGCACAGGGGTCCCCATCAACCGAAAAGTTAACTGCACCCACAGTAATATTGACAAGAAATGGCGTATTATTTCAGACTGGTTTTCGACTTGGGTTGAGCTTTCATTACTTCAGAGTGTATAGTTAAGTAATTGCACGTAGCTGAAATGTACCTTCCCAATGTTGTAATTTTTGTGCAAACAAATGGCTTCTTTTGCTATCAGCACCTATTGCCAACAGTTGCTCGCTAATTACCTATAAATTTGTGGTTTAGTGCGCGTTTAAGTGTGGGGTGAAATTAATTCCCAAAGATTTTTCCAAACTAATTTCCGAACATCGCGGTGTAGCTGCGCCAAACTTTGCATGCTGTGGACAATTCAAGAGCCGATCGTTTGGCATTAAAAATGAAATATGCCTTGCAAGGTTGTTGACCTATGACAAGTCACTCAGTTTACGGGTGTCAGCGAAGGCAATTCCCAGGTTCAACGTAATGCAACAGCAAGGTGTTGAGCCCGCTTCACAACGCAACAGTCAAAACGCAGCAGCTGACGAATTTGTGGCAGGTTTCAGCTACCGCCACCATAATGCCCACACTTGCATGGGTGTCGATTTGTACTATTTTGTGAAGGTCCTGCCCCCCCCCCCCCCCCCAATGTTGAGTTAAACCCCGCAAAGCTGGTTCCCCCTTCAGTGTTTTTGGCCGAAATACTACGATAAAACGTAGGTAAAACATAACCATCACACAAATACTTTTTTGTTCGATCTCTCTGCGTATTGGCGGCGCAATGCAGAATGCGGCGGGGCAACTTCATCGCTGCACCCTAAAAACTATTTCCACAAATTATGGGTAACGTAAGATAAAGGGGATTGACTCTTTTTAATATGGCATGTTTTTTCTACGTGGCAAACATAACCCCAGACGCCATTTTTCCGCAACCTAAGTATGATATTGACGCCACTGATTCACTGGTATCGTGGAAATTCTCATGCCAAGCGCCATTTGGTCTGCTACCCATGGAAGCCTACCAGCTTAACATTGTTGTATTTGAAGCCCAGCGTTCTTTACCATATGGTCTAATTGAAAACATACCGTTGGGTAACAGGGTGTAACTTTTGGTGCGTCATCGCCACTTAAAAATATAGGTTTCATCTATGAAATGGGATACACCACGCACGTAGCCAAAGAAGAAAAATTGTGGGGACAGATTTAGAACCGTGCTCCGTGCTGAAAATAATGCATTGCTTGCACTTTGAGCCACCGTCCGATTCTTAACTGAAGGTTTAACGGACGCATTCCACCTCGGGTCCTCATCGAAACAGCACGAAAGGACCTTTACCGTGCCATGCACGTACACGACTCTCGGCGTCTTGTTATCAGGCTGATGCCCTCCAGCAAGAAACCAAATGGTCCTCTTTGGCGAGCCACCTACAAACATTTGTCCTGGAAGTCGAACTGCCCACCATGCGCTTCGCCACATCACAAATATGGTCAGCACAACCTCAATTGCCCTCAGCTCTGCCAAAGCGGGACTTCGGCAACGACGGGTGATATGCCACTAAAGTTTACCGATACCTGGAATTGCGCGATCGCATGGTAGAGGTCAGGGCTCACACAACAAGCACTGCTTGGCGTGAGCTCTGATCCCAGAAATCCATCCATTCAAGGGGCTCGGGTCAAATCTTTACAAAAAATGCCGAAAAGGAACCTAATGACAAATTTAGTGATGGCGGTTTGACATTCGTGTCATTTCAACAACAACAAAAAATAGATCACTTCCTGATAGTTCTGTGGAAACGCTGCTTTGGAAACACATTTTTCGTTTCATGCCCAATGAGCTTGCTTTGTGCCCGGTTGGCCGGTGCCCTTACTTTGGAATTGACACGCAGTCTGGAATAGCATCCAATCAGAGTGGGGTACTCAGTCGCCTGACCGGAAGGTCTAGAGCCAGTGTAGTGCGATGATATGTGGTAAACTCGATAATGTTGTTTGTCGGATAAACGGAGCACCCCATAACACACACCCCTGCGCCCAATACCAAATATTTGCGGTTCCAGATACATGACATCGTGGCTATGGCATCACAGTCACAGACAGAATTTCGAGAAGCACTGGACAAAGTGATGCGTCTACTGCAAAACAAAGGCGTTCCTCAGGAAATTCAACAGCGTGTCAAGATTTGGATGACCTACACAAGGCAGGAAAATAATTCGCCAAGTAAGATATCGTTGAGAGACGAAGAGAGCGTGAAACAGAGCGACATATATATATATATATATATATATATATATATATATATATATATAGATATATATATATATATATATATATATATATATATAGAGAGAGAGAGAGAGAGAGAGAGAGAGAGAGAGAGATATATATATATATATATATATATATATATATATATATATATATATATATATATACCTATACATATATATGAAGTCCACTGCTTTTGCAGTTTCGTTAAGAATAAACATTGCTGGTAAAAGTTGTTCATAGACGTTTTGATGTTTTCCGTCCCAGTGTTTCGAGATCTTATCTCATCGCCGGACAAATACAACTGACACAAGTCATACGTTCCGATATTTTTAACGAAGTAAGTTGTGCAACTTCATATTTATCGCATCTTCTGGTACCTATGGCAAACCTAGAACACACAACAAACATTTCCATGGTCATGACACCATAGCTTGGCTCTGTATAAAAGACATCAGCAATGTAACGAGACACTGCAGACACACATGGCCTCAATGGAAGAACACTTCACAGATCGGATCGAGACGCGGATGGCCGTCTATGGACGTTGTCATTTACTTTGGGAAGACAAATGTATCCAATTTTCTGAAACGAAACAGCCGTGGCGAACATGCAATAGTCCCATAATCATAGGAATGTCGGCTGTTTGTTCTAGCTTAGTCATCCTGGCAACAAAAGCTGTTGTGAAGGGTGCTTACACAAATAACGTCGTTAAAAAGACTCGAACCATGTCACCCGCGCTATCGGAATTTTCCCTACGATGAGATAAGATATTTGAACAACAGTAGTCAGGCATATATAATTATATATATATATATATATATATATATATATATATATATATATATATATATATCGTGAGATGTTAATGACGCATTCTGTGTGTCCATAGAAGTATCCGTTTTTACCAAGCTCAAACGACGAAGTCGTGATGTCGCAACATGCTCCGAAGCGCCATAACACCGTGATCTGCTTGCCTGGCCGCAGACGACATGAAACACCTGATGTCGCTGCCGATGAAGCTACGCACAGACGTGGCCATCACGGTTCACTATCGCACTCTGGGTAAGGTGCGCTTGTTCCGTGGCTGTGACGTCACATTCCTGCGGGACGCTGTGCTGCGGCTGCGGCCGGTCGTGTTCCTGCCGGGCGACTACATCTTCAGAAAGGTGGGTGCCGGGCAGTGCGGCATGGTTGGGACTTGTGGCGGAGGTGTAGTGCTTTTTTTCTTTGTGCGGGCGGCAGGGGTACATTTTTCCGGATCAGCCCCTCACGGCAAGCATTTTGCCTTGCGGGCTCGCAGGGGCGTCACCTTACATACTCTTTTTGGGGGGCGGGGCAGGCGGAGCCCCTCCACGCTGTCCTTTTTCCCCTTAATGCTCCTCTGAGCCCTCTCTGTGCATATCAGCACAAAGGGAACACTTCGCCAAAGAAATGCAGAAGATTATCTTAATAGTTGGTACCCGTAGACCTTGACATGCCACTTTTGGTACCATGTTTATACTGCATCAAATCTGTTCTCTAGATAGCTCATGTTTTTGGCATGCAAACTTCTTCATATGTCAGGCAGTCTACAAGTGTATGGCACGTATTTTTACATGACAGCACTTGGAGTGATATTTTACAAAAATGCGCAGGTTTTTGAAGAAGTTTCTCACATTTGGACATATTTCAAAAACATACTCTGGTAAGCCTCACGACTAGTTACTTCTGAACTAGCACTGAGTAGTACCACTGTAGCGCCATTAAAACATCATGCGGAAACCGCTTTTAATAATTTTCCAGTCTCAACTACGCTGTGAACATTTCACCACAGCACTGTGCTTCTTTATTTCTTGGTAACCTCAGAGCGCAGCACTAGTCCGCGACAGCTGCAGTTGCCGTAACTTCCGTCGTCATCACGGCGGCACAATCTGCTAACGGACGTCGTCAGCTGTTGCGGACTAGACCTACCGTTTTGAGCTGTTTAAATCCTCACATTGCGGGTCTGTGGGCTTAAAAGTGGCACTTCGGCTGGTGTGGATGACGTCAGTACAAGCAAACCTCAGTGGTGAGCACAGCGGTTGGCGAAAGACATCTGCAGAGAAGCGCATTGGTTGAAGTTCGAACCAGCGCGTCTCTATAGACTGCGTGGCACTGTTTCCTAAAGGACAAAAAATCTTGGAAAAGAGCCACTATGCTTAACGCCATAAGGCAAAATCCAAGTCAGATTATAACGTTTCGTTAAATGCGTGTGACAATAGCCTTATGTCTGTACTTCTTTTCCGTGCATAGTGTTTCAAGCTTTCGTATCATTTATTCCACAAGCATCTTGACGAATTTGAATATTTCAACTTTACAAAACACACACGTTGGAAAAAGCCAGGAAAATGCAAAGCATGCTTTGATAGAGCCGAACAGGGAATCCAAAGGAATTTGTCTCACCGGAGCGGCTGTTGCAAATCGAAATTCCGAGCTTTACGGAAGGATTTCGAGAAAATGATATTCCCAATGAAACCAGACAGTGTTTGATCTAGCGCTAAGTGAAATGTACAAAAAGGTGGCATGCTCCAATCAAACGTATAGGGTGGTTTAGACAAAAGACCCTCCATCTTATGGGGTAGCTCTAAACCATGCCTCACCCCAAGTGGCAAATGAATGTGTTGTGCAACCGTGACTGGTGGTATTCGGCTACCAACTGAATGGCAAAACACGATCAGCAGATGTGATAACTATCTGCGATTTCATATGCGACAAATCTTGACAATCAAACACGCTCCAGATGGTCCGATTAGTAATCCAGGATGCGCGGTACCTATATCTGCTGCAGGTAGTCCATTACCTGGTCACATGTCCACGGCCATGTGTCCCATCTGATGTCTTAAGGTGGTCTTAAGCTTTTGAACATTTGCTGGCGAGTCAAAGTAGGCGTGGTTCTTGAGGGTTCCCCACAGCATGAAGTCCAGGCGGCAGTAAAAGGTCGTGCGTCTGAGAAGTCACGGCACGGCAGGCTGAAAACACGCGTTCGGCTGGAGATCAGTTTGACCCCTGAATGTTGTTTTTTTGGAACAACTTACGAGCGGCGCTGCGCAGCCGCACCAAACTTTGTGGAGCTGTACCCAATTTAATAGCCGATCTTTTCGTCCAAAAATAAAATCTTCTTCGCAGGGTCGCTGACCCATAGCGTGACAGATTGCTTTTACCCCTGCAGTTGCGACCACCGTCGTCATGGCAACCGCGTATTGACCTCTGCTGGTGCGAATAAAGGAACGTTTGTGATTGGCCCAGCGGGCAAGGGCCTGTTAACGAGAAACGCATTGGTTGAAATTTGAACCAGTGCGTCACATGTATCATGTGATACTCCCATCCGCAAAGCCGAAGCGCGTCTCGAAAAGAGGCAGTATGGAAAACGCCATGGGGAAGAAATCAAAGGCATGGTATAACCTTTGGCTGAATTCACGGGATAAAAGCTTTACATTCACATATATTTTGTCTACACCGAATGTTTCAAGCTTTTACAGCATTTCTTACACAAACATCTCGTCAAATAAGTGTGTTGCAAATATTGCAGAGCACACACGTTGGAAAAAGGCGAGGGGTTTTGTATGCATTATTTTCATGGTGGTGAGCAGCGAGTCAAGTGAGCTTTCTCCCGCAGGGTTGGGTACTTTAAAATGGAATTCTGAGCTATTCAGAAGAATTTCGAGAAAGGTGGTATGACTGATAAAATTTTACGAGTCTGATGTAGCGTCAAATGAAAGGCGCAAAAAAGATGAAATAATCCCTTTAAATATTAAACAAGCCAATAAATTTACACGTAACACATAACGGAGCATTTCTGCAATGTGCACCAACTCGGCTCATATCTTAATAAGTTGAGGATTTTTAATTTTAGGCGTTGACCTTGGATTAGTCTCGACCACCTCAGTGACCTTTTTTAGCTTGGAAATTTTCACCGGGTTACAGACAGATGGTACTTAAAAGATGCTACAACTTCCGGGACGCTTCGCTTTGCCTTTGATCGCGAAGCTCGGAGACATAAAGAGGAAGGAGTTCCGTCGGTCGGACGTCATCGCCGTCATTGAGGCCTTACGACGGACTCAGCTGTTGAGCTATATGGTGTTGCCTACCTCTCACACTGGCAGGAAGGGCGGGCACCGCGGGACGTACGCCGGCCGAGCCCGGCTGAGACATTGTGTTCGCAACAAATACAAACTTAATCACACAAAAGTTGTGGATAAGACGGCCGCTCAAAAACGCAATGATACTGGATTAAAAGATCGTTCTAACAGCAAAATTCATTGCCATTTTCATTCAAATTATCGTTCCTGGAGTCCGGTAACGGGTACAAAATATATTATTTACTGGCACCATCATATACGGCACCTATAGACACAATGTTTTTATGTGCAGATTGTACAGAAACCACACGCAGTATTACAGGGCGGCATCTGTTTGCTTTCCAAAGCTGCTTCAAAACAACGGGGAAACATTGCGGGTCGTATGTATTTGCGTCCTAAAACTACTTTAAAACAACAGTGGATGTGGTGATATCACGTGATGGCCATTGATGGATAGCGTGCGAGCATAGCAGCCGCACCGTGAGAATTAAGAACATTGCATGGTGGCCCGTCCACTACAATTTATTATTATAGTTTTTCTTTTTTCTTTTAAAAACGTCTTTTAATCATAGGCTGCAGGCGCGTGCTGATCAAATCACTTCCTAATCCGGCTTTAAACTCTTGGCACGGAAGACAGAGACGTGGCGTGTTCTCGCCCAGTGTCAGATAAATATTGCTTAGTGTTTTTTTTAAAGTCCAAGTAACATTTAACTAGCTTTGTAGCAATGCAATTTTACCGATGTGAACTGTGAGGTAACTCGTTTTGGTACAAACTAGAAAGAAGGCCCTTCGTGGAAATCTGTGCGAGCAATGTTTTCTGCATGAAGATATCAAGGATATCGGGGGCTGTTTCCCTATCCCACGATAGAGGTATACGCATCCCCACACCCTTGATTGAAGCCTCGGCAGGAAAACGCTTTGGAAATCAAATAATATTCTAACTTTAACACCGGGTACGCCAGGTGAAACGGCCGAAGTCCGGGGAGAAATCAAGTTTTGGAGGCAGGCTGTGTCAACCGGCTCAGCCTGCCCGAACTGACTCAAGAAAGCGATGCCCCTGCCTGCGGGTAGTGCTTTGCTGCTTCACTGCTTGATATAAATGTATCCGTTCCATCCATTCCCCATCGCATTTACACGCCTCATATACCTCACAAGCCTGCCCCATATATTTTCCTTCAAAATTCGACAGACCCATTTATTTTAGTAACTTGTAACTGCGTGAGAATGTGGCGATCGGCACTTGCGCCGTACTGTTTTCACCCCTGGCCATGGCGCCACTGAGCACGCGCTGTGGAACCTGAGCCCTGGCCATGGCGACACAGTGCGCCCGCTGTGAGACCTGAGTCCTGGCCATGTTATCACTGTGCGCCACTGTGTGCCCGCTATGAGACCTGAGTCCTGGCCATGGCACCACTGTGCGCCCACTGTGAGGCTGTGCGCCCGCTATGAGACCTGAGTCCTGGCCATGGCACCACTGTGCGCCCACTGTGAGGCTGTGCGCCCGCTGTGAGACCAGGGCCCTGGCCATGGCACCACTGTGCGCCCACTGTGAGGCTGTGCGCCCGCTGTGGGACCAGAGCCCTGGCCATGGCACCACTGTGCGCCCACTGTGAGGCTGTACGCCCGCTATGAGACCTGAGCCCTGGCTATGGCACCACTGTGGGCCCACTGTGAGACTGTGCACCCGCTGTGAGACCTGAGCCCCGGCCATGGCGCCGCTGTGCGACGGCTGTGAGACCTGAGTACCCCCGTCCTGCACAGGGCGAGATCGGCCGGGCCTTGTACATCGTGAGCGCGGGCCACGTGGAGGTGCTGTCCAGCACTGACCACGACCGGGTTCAGCTGAGACTGCACGGCGGTAGCGTGTTCGGAGAAGACAGTCTGCTCGACCACCAGGCCCGCCGCGCTGTCGATGTCAGGTCAGAGCAGGTCGGGTCAGACCAACACTGCACGGTAGGCTTGAGACGAGTATGGCAGGACAAATGGACGTCGGCATTTTGGTTTGTTGTCCGATGAACCGTTGCATACTTCGCTGGCTTCGGGAATGGCACTGATTCAACGAAATGTCACTGCAGCAGCCGGCTCGTCCTGAAACCCCGATGAACAGCAACAAATGCCTCTGATTTCACTCGCCAGGTTAACATGACTGTGCTCTTGACCCGCCAGGTCGCCAGGCTTCGCCACCCTGTTTCTGTTGAGCTACGAGGACTTCTGGTCGCTGGCCCACCTTTACCCGGACGTGGAGCAAATGGTGCGACGGCGCATGCAACGAAGGATGGCCAAAACGGCGCGCCGCCGCCGTTGGGGCCTGGTGAAGCCTATGCCGCTGCGCGACGGTCACGATGGCACCGGAGTTATCCTGTCGCCAGCTAAACTGGCGTCGCAAACAGAGGAGTCGGCATGAGCAGTCGGTTCGTCGCCGTTTCGTTAGTAAGAACATTCAGCGACGTGTGCCCCTGCCGTGGTCGGGGTTGTACGCGAGAAAACATCCCGGGCTTGCGAAGGGAAAATGATTCATGATTTGTGACGGAGGGGCGTATTTGCTTGCTTACACGTGCTCGGGTGGGGGTCAAATTGATTTCCCCGAAGTTTTTTCCGGAATGGTTTCCGGACGGCGCAGCGTAGCCGCGCCAAATTTTGAATAGCTGTACGCAATTGAATAGCGGATCGTCTAGCGTCAAAAACTGAGATATACTTTGTAACGTCGCTGACCTATGGCAGGTCAGCGCCAGGCCGTGGTTTCAGCAAAGGCAATTTGGGGGGAATCGTTCAATCTGCTGCAACGACGGAGTGTTAGACGAAGCCATACATCTCTGAGATACTTTTTTAGGCAACACAACAGTTGGATGAATAAATTAAACTGACCTAAGGTCAGGTATGAAGGTCAGAACAAGGTCAAAACTAACCTGTTTTACTACTCCTGCGCTCGCTGTATGGGGGTAGTCCCTGGTGCTCATTTTGAATTTATTGATAACAGGAACCGCGTTATACACCTTTCATAGGCTTCTTAGATATAGACACTGACACTGACATGGAATGTCCGTCACAGACATAGAATGACCCAGGTCAATATTTCGTTTTTAAGAACATGATGCCTAGCGTAACCTTTGTCGCTTGTCCAAAGACAAAGCTCAAAGCGGTTTGGAATATTTTGGTGGCCTTGACCTTGACCTATGACCTTAATAAGGTCAAAAAGGTCACTGACTTTGGATGAGCATGTGACTTTTTGCTTAGAGCAGTTATCTGGGTTCTACAGACCCTTTGGAGGCCGAACTGGAATTTGATTTTGTTTAACATTATTTGACCCAAAGCTCATGACCTAGGAACCTCAAACTTTGGCTTAAGTGAGTTGACGTACAGTTCAATACACCCTGTGAATTTAGTGTCTCTAGCTCCCTTAGTTCTTGAGATCTCAGAGAGATCAAATTGACCCCCACCCGAGCGAAGGGTATCCAGCCGGTCACCCGGGCGCGTGTTAAGACCGAATCCTAGCTACATTTAGAAATCCCACGCAACGCAAGTAGACCGGACACCACAAACGCTGATTTGCACTGTTCGTAATGTGTCGATGGGTTATATTGCTGGCTTGACCTGGTGGAGAAAACGAATGTATCAGATGTGTGCTCTGTGTAACCACTCATCTATCCACTGACCTTATCGTTAAATTATGGTTGGCTGTAACGTGCCACTATCCGCAGTAGGTAATGATATGTAAATCCTAGGACTTTTTCGGATCACTAGGCTATTTGGTAGTGTCGTGATGAAAAAAGTGCGCACGACCCAGGCACGGTGGTCTAAGACTCCATGAGCCGCGACGCCCACCCACCTCAGCTGCGACCGCGGTATTTGCAGCAGCCTCTTACGTCGAATATCAAACCGGGTATTTAGGGGCGCACTAAATATGCATCTTTGATATGTACTCCTCACCAATAGTTATTGCCAGCAGATATCAAAACTGGCAGCATTATCTTGATGCAACAACGCTTGGTGTGGTCTCGCACCCAGTGCCAGCAGGGGGATTCAACGCGGTCATGCCTGACATGTCACTGAAACTTGATGTAGGAAGGATGTCTGAAACGCAGAACCCGCGTGTCACAAGACCAGCTTTCTCTGACATGCGGGACACGAGATATGCCTCGAGGCGCCTTTAGACCTTGGGATGGCATAGCTTTGCTCCGAGCACAGTAGCACCAACAAAAATACACGAAGTGTTATCGAAGTATATATTTTCGAAATGGCATATATTCGTACATTGGACACACAAAACATTCTACCCATGATTCTGAGGTCCACGATCAATGATAGTGTCTGTGGTTGCACAATATGCACCACTTAGAGTGGGCGATGACATTACAAATGTGTCCAATCGAAGGTTTTGGACCGAATGATAAAAAGCTTGGTATGAAAATACAATGCTATAACCGAATTCATCGTGTTATTTCCCGTGCCGTCCCGAAACAGGGACAAGCTGTGACGGATGCCTACCACTCACTCGCCTGATATATGAATAAAACCAACCTCTCAACAGACGCTTCAGCTCACTTCGATTCCGGTCAACCTTCGCTACTGTGCCGCAGCCGAACGAAAGGCATATCATAAACCACTACACCGCTCTAACCTGGCTGCTGCTGAAGGCATGCGCCTGGATCAGGACTGTTCAACATAACACTTTAAGATGCGTTACGGTGAAGGATTCCAGGATTTGCCTCTAAGAGAGAAGACGTGTAGAAGTGCAAAGGGACTTTGCGGTAATTGCAAAGAGACGCTTATCTAATACAGTCATGTTTATTGTTACCAAATAGCATGCTGAAGGTACTTAGGCTTTTGGCATGCCAACGTATTGCCAGTCTGCAAATATTTTCCGCATGATACTTCAACAACTGGGATAAAAAACCGACCACGATATGCGGCGGCTACAAGTACATAGTACCTTACAAAAATGTTACCCCATACTTCCATCAATAGTGCCAAGTGCGTATGACACACAATCGCGACTGGTGGTCTTCGACTGCCAGTTGAATGGTAGAAGACGATCAGCGACGGCGGCAGTCATCAGCGATTCCTCACTGAGGTATACACCTCACATCAGTCAAATGGCAACTAAAGGTGATTCAGATGGGTCACCTGGCGGCCCACGATGCGCAAGAGCTGAACCTGCTGCTGGCAGTGGATTGTCTGATCGATTGCTAGTGGTGATGCGCCTCATCTCACGTCTGCAGGTGGCCTTGAACCTCTGAATGATCGCTGGCTTGTCCACGTGGCCGTGGTTTGTTAAGTTACCACACAGCATGAAGTTCAGAGGTGACAGGTAGGGCGAGTGAGAACCACTCCACGTTTGTCGTAAGCCGATGTGCATTCCAGAGAAATGATTCCCGAACCAATCCAGTGAAGTTCGCGCCGTGTGCGGTATCGCCCCGTCCTGCGGGAGCCACTCCTCGCTCCGATCGATCCCGTGAAGTTGCCCCCTTGGCCGACGAAAAGCGTATCAGAGCGGCAGCGATGCGGCACCCTGAGGTGTTTATGACAAAATACTCATGCTAGTCCTCAAAGAGCTTCTTCTGTAGAGCCGTGATCTGACGAATGTGAGATCGCTGATCACTACCCCTGTTTTTATCACGCCTTACCATCGAGTGGGCCTTCGAATACCGCCGCAGTTCGGAGGCCAATCGGGCCGCGTTGATCACAAGAGCTCAAATTAGTGATGTCGTTTTCTTCCAATTACACTGGATCGCAAGTTTTTCACCAAAGCCTTCCGCTTTACATTTCTTGAAAAAGAACCAATATATTTGCACCAAAATTGGGTCGAAATCTATGAAATGTAAATTTTTCTTTATTTTTACGTCGCGGACGCAGCTTTCAGTGTCCAAAATCTGGGCGGAATCGCGCTTTAGGGGTAGGTCAGGTGACGTTATCGGCTGAGCCCCCCAAATTAGAAAGTGACACCCCTGATGCATATTCTAAAAATTTAGACAGCCAGGGGCCCAAAAAGGGCATTTGAACATGTGAACTCGGGCCTAGTCCTGAAATGTGCGCCGTTGCTACCATCTTCTTAATTTAACTTTGGACCCCCGGTGTCGAATGTAAGTCCAGGTCCATACTGCCGTGTAAAGGTAAACCGCATGTGGGGGGGGGGGGGCTCAGCTGATGACGTCGACCGAACTACCTCCGAAATCTGATTTCACCCAGATTTAAGCCGCTTGCAGTGGCATTCCTGACATCACGGATTTCTGTTTTTAGGGGAGTGTACCACCTTTGGGGCATATTTTAAAACATAATTTGATGAGACCTCAGCGCCAGTTATGTCTAACAACATCATTGGGCATTGCGACTTTAGCACCAGCAAGACATAACAAACAGATCAGTCTTGATCAATTTCTTCTCCAAATTACGTTGTCAATGTGTTTTCAGCAGCACCAACGTGCTGTCAAAGATGTCCCACCTTTGGAGCATATTTTAAAAAAAAAATGTTTTGATGAGACTTCAGGGCCAGTTACGTCTAACAATACCATTGGGCATGGCGAGTTTAGCACCAACAAAATAAAACAAGCAGATTAGTCTTGATTATTTTTTCCAAATTATGCTGTCAACGTGTTGTCACGGCATCACGCGTTGAACACCAGGCGTTTGGGAGAAATTTCCGGGATTTCAAAGATAAAGAACATTTTACGGACGTGTTTAACTGACAATATTGTACAAATCACGGCTCAACAACGCAGGGACAGAACGCTTAAGTCAATTTTTGTTAATCCGGCCAGCACTTGCAGAGTGCATTCCCTGCGTGCAATTCCGTTAGGAATGTTAAGGCCATAAAATTGCTTAGTGTGAAACGAAAATAACATTCAATAAGGCATGTGTCAAGCACGACTCAAAACGACATTTTTCCAGTGTAATTATTTCCACACCGTGACCACCCGTCTGTGAGCTAGACGTTGGAGGGGGTTGGGGGAAACTGATCGACCGACAGCCGGTTGTGGGTGGCTGCCGGCCCCCACTCGGGCATAGGTGAGTGCGCCTAATTTCTAGGTAGGACGAGCTTAACGGTTGTGACGGCTTGGCTAAAAGGAGTAGCTCAAGGTAGAAGATAACGTGCATGCGAACGACACATGCATGAAAAGTTGCATTACAGATATCACATCTGCTTGTTTCACTTTTTACAACATGAAAGCAAAAAATATATAAAAAATACCTCACCGTTTCACCAACCCTTGTGACCTGTGCTCTGAACTTATGTCTTGGGATAATCATTGGCTGGTTTAACTGGCTATCTTTCTCATGAGGGTCTACTGGGTCATGACCAAACCAATCCACTGCAGTAAACCAATCACAAAGCGCGTGCGGGCAAATTTTGGGCAAAATGCTGCAAATACTGTTATGGATGTTGACATAAATGCCTGTGTTCAGCTTGGATTTTTTTAAAAAATCGCTCCACTGTTCCAGCATGCCACTGGAGCGCGTGCCAGCAGAGCGTTGAAGCACTCCGGCAAGGGATTAGTATCATTAGGATTGACTGGCAGATTAGCCACGGGGATGTCCTAAAATGTGTCTCCTATTTTTAAATGACAGACGAGAAGTGACATTTCGCCAGCAAAAGATAAAAAACCCAAGAGTTAGTCAACCAAGCATTTTAATGTGATGGCAATATAAATGCACTTTGGCCCATGCCAACGTAATTTAACAATCCAGACCTGTGTGCCCTTGTAGATCTGAAACCTGGACTCAAATGACCAATGCAGGTGACGTGCCCTAAAAACTCAATAACTAACACTGAAACCAGCCCCCTTGTTTATTTGTATGATATGTAGGTGCCTTGGTCAGGCATATGTCTGGTTCCCAAGATATCCTCCAGGGAACAGTTTTCTGGTTCCGGAATCGGGAAGAACCCAGGAACTAGTCTGATATTAGGCTAAGGGATCCCGCAGGAACCTGGATCCAGCCTCATATTCATCCGAAAGTGTCAGCAAGAACCAGAATTTAGCCTCATGTGAAGTCGAAAGATCAACCAAGAACCGAGATCTAGCCCGACAACAAGCGGGAAAATCCAGCAAGAACAAGCAGCCAGTCTGGTACCAAACCAAGAAAACCAAAAAGAGCCAAGACCCAGCCTGGCGTAATGTCGAAAAATTCAGAAAGAACCGTGATCAAACATCACATTACGTCAAGAGATCCAGCAAGAAGCAATATTCAGCCTGGTTCATGTAGCAAGAACTAGGATAACCTCGATATTAAGCTGAGATCCAGCAATAACCACTTTCTAGTCTCGACTGAAGTCAATGTAAGAAGCAAGAAAGAAGATCTTGCTTGTCGGCCCTTATTCCTGAAAATCAGCTTAGCTGCCTGGTCAGCCCTAATGTTCGAGAAGCAACAGGGTGCTACTCAGCGGCGCAGTCTTTTAACATAGTTTGGAAGGCTGAGCATGAAAAACGGCCTTTTCCCTTGTCTATTCCTTATATATATATATATATATATATATATATATATATATATACCATATAAGCCTCACCTATTCCCATTTTCTCCTTCTTAGAAGTGGGAGGATTGCGGTGGCCCAACAATATGAAACGGCACACCAGGTATTTCTTACAGTTCCTTAAAATAAATGGAAACTATGTACTTCAACCATTTTAGAAACCTGCCCAAATTACAGTTGTTTCTTGCACCCACGCCATCAAACATTTGCTTGGTTCTCCGTTTGTTTCCCGGTTTCTAATGGTTCCTTCGACAAAACAACCCCAAATCCTGGATTCCAATGGATCATATAAAAATATTCAACCCTGGATCCCGGTTCTCTCCGGTTCTTTTGTATACCATGGGCCTAGTTCCTGGTTTTTGATTCTCATTGGTTCTTTTGAAAACACGACCTTGAATACTGGCTATCACTGTTGTCACAAGAACGAAACCTTAAGGGGAGTGTTGCACATATGCATGGGGTTTTGAACTGAAATGGCCATTTTGAAGATCATTCAGTGCAGTTCACAGCCCTACCATTCTTAAAACCTGTCGAACTGAGGAGCATATTCACTAAACATAGAAATTGTCCTGTCTAGAGCACTCTTTTCCACTTAAAAGTATTGCAATAGGCTTAAGTGATCCTATGTCATCATACCTAATGCTTGCGTTAGTATTTTCTAGTATGGAGCATTCCCTTAAACTGCAAGTTGTAAATCACGTACCTTCAGCTTAGAAGCGAGCGACTAAAACCTGAAACTATCACAGAGGATAATCCACGAATTTCTGCTCTCGCACAACATAAAAGTCACACATCACGGGCATGTAAATCCCCCAGCACGCCCTGGTACCACCACTGCAAATAGCAAAGCTTGGCTGCTAGTTGAAAATCATTGCCTACAGCCTAGAAGTGACTGCTTGACAGCCGAAACTATCACCTAGATGATCCACATATTTGCAATAAAAATAGTAAATACGCGCGTGTGGGGGGGAGGTAATTTAACCCCAGAATACTTTTGTTCGCAATGGCTTCCGACCGGTGCTGCATAGCTGTAGACAACTGAAAAGCGAGCCGTTTGGTATCCAAAAATTTAGATGCACCTTGTAATGCTGCTGACCTACGGCAGGTCAAAGTCAGGCAATGGATTCAGCGACGACCATTTCTGGGGAATCTCTCAATGTGATACAACAAAGGAGTGTAATACGAATCCATACATCTCTGAGATATTTTCTTACCAAACACAACAATTGAACGAACATGTTCCATTGACCTAAGGTGAGGATAAAGGTCAGACCATGGTCAAAACCAACCTGTTTTATTACTCAATAGCTTGCTGTATGGGGTAGAATCTGGTGCTAATTTCATGTTATTGATTACAGGAACTACATCATACATCTTCCATAGTCTTAAACGTCAGCATTATTCACTGACTTAAAATGACCCAGGTTAACTTTTTTTGTTTCGAAGCATACTGCCTAGCGTAATCTTTGACGTTATTCAAATGCAAAACCCGAAGCGGTGTTGTATGATTTTGGTTGCATCATTTTGGTTATATTATTATGTCCTGCGAGACCAAAATAATACCATGGTGCTCGAAAAACATAGTACCATGTAATACCATCCCGTAGTGTCCGATCAACGTAAAACAACAACGTCAATCACATTTTCCTAGAGCCTAGCGCAGCACGACACAATACTTGTGCCTCCTCTGAATATCAGGTAGGTCAATATGAATTGATCGCGGTACGTATCAACTAACCAGCCTTACCAAACGCCCAACCCCGTACACCCGCAGCCCTCAGCTGAATGTAAAGAAAAAACAAACACAAAAAACAGCAACATAATGGCCGCCGTTATCGCTCTGTTCGCAAGCTCTTGTCAGCGCTGACAAACGACATCCTCGAAAAGCCATTGGCTGGAGGTAACGATGCCTCTCAGTAGCGTCGATGTGTTTAGTAGTGAATATTGCTTGGGGGCTACCCGATAACTTCGTTCATCCATATAAACCAAAGAAAATTTTCTGGCCTCTGGCAAGACCTCTTCGATGGAGGCGAGTTGGTAGAAAACATTCACACCAAAGTTTTTAAATCGAAATTCATAACCATCCCACGTGTACAGTTAAAACTCCAAAAATGGCTAAACCCACTCCCTGTTATACGTCCATGTCCGTTTGCGTCCCGGAACGTTTGCACGACGTTGAGGTGCTGCCAAGCCAGCCATGCGAAATCACCACCATAGCACTCACTTGTAGTATTTCGAACTCGCCGGGAGATGGCAGTGGTGGTGCTGGAAGTGTTCGCTGAACCAAGAGGGTTTAGTACGTTTTCTTGCATGCGCATGCTCTGCCATGGCGCTTTTCACGAGTTATTCAATTACAAGTATTGTTTTCATCATAACTAGGAGCTAACAACACACACCATTATTCGTGCGGTGTGATCACTTAACTGTGCAGTTTTATTACACAGGCAGCATATGCCATTTCGTCTTTCCGAAGTATAGTGTGCATACTCTCTTTCCCGGTGGGTACATGAAATCTTATCAGCCCTATCTTGTACAGCAGTAGAATCTTTTTCATAGCGTACGTGCGTGCCAGCTGATGTGATAGTGTTTATTTTTTGTTGTACAAATCACAATAATACCATGAACTTCATGATACAGACCTTCCGAAGACAGTGCATATATATTCATCGAACCCATGTTAAACATATATTTCACAGAACTAGTAAAAACCAAGTGTGCAGCAGAACTGTAAAATTCTAAGACGACATAAGTGTCAATTGAAAAGCACTTTTCCAGCGCACAGCACCCTTGACCCCGTAACGTCAGACGAGTCGACGTCAGACCACCTAAGCTCTTATCCTCTCGTATGGTGGTAGCCTCCCAACGACCCGATTTCAAGCAAACCAAATCATTACCGTTTGTTTATGCACACGTCAACGTCATCGTGGTAAACACAAAAAGACGACTGTGAAGAAGGTAGGCGACAGCACGGAATTTGTACTGTGCAAGCTGAACGACGAAGAAAACCAAGTCAGCATGATCATAAGCTTCAGCTCGTCTGTCACCCAACAAAAAGCCCGTAAATATCGCTGTGAGCAGACTATCGCGTGGCGTCCTGGCACCGTCCACCAGCTCTACCAGCACCTACCGGTTCTACCAGCATCTTCTACCAGTGCCATGCCGTCACCTGGTTCGAGATGGCACGGTGCTATCGCTGCCAGACACGCCAAGTCAGAGCATCGGAGCAGGATCAGAGCAGAGCCAGGTCAGAGCATCAGAGCAGGGTCGGAGCAGAGCCAGAGCAGAACAGCAGTCACTCCTGCAGCCACTGGCCGATCAGGTCGCCGACACGCTGTCGCGCGGACACCAGATCCGGAAGGTCCTCCGGGCGTGCCGGGTACATGTTGGCGCAATGCGCCGTGCCTGCCGGACGGTGGGGCGCGCTTGGTCAGCTCAGGTCGCCGTCCGACAGCTGGCGACGCGAGCGTGGTTACCATCACAGCTGTGGCCGGATATGACGCAGACAGCTATCAGGAGGCGGACAGGTTATGTCCGCAGTAATTGTTCGGGGACGGCGTTTTTGCGCGAGCCCATACTAAACGTCACCATTAAATGCACTGAAAGAGAATGAACGCGAAAAAGTGTCAGTGATCTCCGTTTTCGCAATTATGCTGTTCAGGAAGAGTCACCAGACTCCGATTCTGAGAATCATTCTTTCTCATTCCAGCGCAACTCCGTGAACGTTGATTCCCATTAGTGTCATACCGACTGCGTATCATTTACAGTCAGCTGGGCGACACCAAAACCTAGAACCAGCCCTTTAGCGCTTACCATCAACACGCGTAAACGACTAAAAAGAGTCATCTGATTTTAGTCTGCGTCATTCTAAGGCCGTGTCATTTGATACTGGGCAGCCCTGCCCTTGCGCAATGTCCTGACCATCAGCGTGCAGGGAGTGCGTCATTTGAATCAGTCGAACACATCAGTCTGCAGTTATCATTGTTTACTTTACGTTATGTTGTCTTGGGCTCTTTGTGCCGCGGCGAGAAGTTCACGAAGGAATCATGGCTAATTCAAGTCTGAGCCACAGAAGGCGCACCGGCCGCCCGAAAACAAATTACATTTTTGGTCTTGGTATGGCGGTGCCACTAGATGGGAATACATTACGCTAAGATAGATAAGAAAAGCATTCCGGCGTGTCGCATTTCTTCTAACCTCTATATTTCAATGGCCATGAGTGCTCGGATTTAAAGATGGAGTGGTTCAGAAGATGAATTGATGCCCCAGATGCCCCAGGAAGACCAACGTCCCCTTCCCTTCAGGTGGTAGTATTTATGAATGTTGTCAGTTGCCCGTCCACTCTTCATCTGTTCTTCCCAAAAGTCTTGATCGCGCCTAAAGCCAGTGACGCGCCTGTGCTTGGCGTGGGACGAGCTACTTGAAAGCAGACACGAAAATCGGTAGCTTTTCATGTAGATTTAGCTGACGAATGTCGACACTTGTTGGCAGTATTACGTATCATTGACGCAGTCGTTTGATTCTGCCGTCAAGTCGCACTGTTGTGTGAAATGGCACTGGCAGCGTCGGCGTCACTTCATGAGGCAGTGACGTGAGAGTCTGAAGACAGTCAGCGTGAAATCGCGCCGACACGCAGCCGGGTGTGTGATTCGACACCAGTTACATCGGTTAGCGGTGAGAAACAGACTCTACGGATGGGGTTATAGTGGGTACCATTTGAATTACCACAATTTTCGGTCAGTTTTCTAACTGTAACACGCAACCGGAAACACAGAATATATCCTTTAAAAGTGAGCAGGTAGCCTGCCTCCCACAGATGAGTTTTAATTCCGGTATATGATGAAGTGAATAGGCAACCGAGATCTCCGCTCCTCTAAAGGAATAAAAACAGCTGCTGCATACACACTACCGACTGCCTATCAGCAGCCAGCAGGCGCGGCTCGGTTTAGGGTGCTTTCCTCACACCGGTTACCACACCACGACTAACGGGGTAAACCTCACCGCCGCCACACCGCGCCGCTGCCCACCGTTAATGTAGATCGCCGGCCGCTGGTCGTCGGCAGACTCAGTGAGGCCCATGGCGTGCCAGGGGTCGATGCTGCCGTTCACGAGCACCACACGCTTGGTGCGCAGTGCACGCGCGCCGTAGTTGACGTTGGTCGCCGCTACCGACGCATCGATGAAGCTGCGGTTGAACCTGGCGGCCGGCATACGACGATGGTCAGACAGCTGCCGACCGAGGCCGGTGAAGCTTGTGAAGTGGGCGAGAACTGAGGGCTTTCCAAGCAACTTGCTCGGAAGCATTCAAGGGTCACAACGCGATCAGTTTGTTAGGGAGGGAGGCATTCACAATGTCAGAAGTACACAAAGTCCAATGTATGCAATGTCCAAAGCAGACATGTGTTTGGTTCCCAAGATTTCTTCCGGGAACCGGTTTCTGATTCCTGATTCCGGAACCAGAAGAAACCCACCGACCAGTCTGGTATTGTGCCAGATCAGCAGGAGCCAGGGTCCAGTCTCAACTAAGTCGAAAGATCCAGTGAGAACCGAGATCCAACATTCCAATAGTTGAAACATCGAGGTTGACAACAGGCCAAAAGACCAGCAATAACCAAGATCTATTCTGACACCAAACCAAGAAAAACAGGAAAAACCAAGATCCGGCGTAGGACTCTGTCGAGAGGTCCGGCCAGAATCAAGATCCAGCTAAGAGTATGTCAACAGATCCGTCAAGAACCAAGATCCACCCAGAAGTATGTAGAAATTCAAGTTCAAGAAGAAATTCAAATAGAAGTTCAGCAAGGTGTTACTCATGGACGTAACGTTCCAAAAGAGTTTGAGAGACTAAGCAGTGAAAATGATTAAACCTATTCCCGCTTTTTTGTCTTTGAGTTGGGGGGGCTGAGGTGACTCAACAAAATGAAACTACACCTCTGGTGTTCCTTAGAGTTGATACAAATGAATGGAAACAATGTAGCTTAACCAGTTGAGAAAGCTTTCCAAATGTATGTTGTTTGATGCTACCCTGCTACAATGAGATCTTGGAAACATCTTCGACACGTTGCAGAATGGAACATGGACAATATAGTAATGGGAATCTGATCATTTCATTTTTCAGCGTGCATTTAGTCTTGTATGTATGGCTCAACATCCAGTTTCGGCACTTTCAACATGAGCCTTCCATGGAGGCTGGTTAGTGGAATGTCTACAGAAATGGAAAATTGCTGCTTCACCACAATAGACACAGATTTACACCGTAATTATGATTTTTGTTTTGCTTCACATTGCGCCCGTCGGCGAGTCCTCTTACGCCGGTCATTGTCATGGAAGTTCCTGTCCAACCCAATAATCCCTCAGCAGTCACAAACACAGGGGACTGCAGACTTCCATGACAACATCTTAGCAGCAAGACCAGAGAACACATACCGCAACAAAAAACAACAAAACACAAAACAACGAGCGATTGTGGAGGACACAGCTCTAAGCATCCTGCGAAAGATCAGAACCGATCCGAGCGTGCGCAATGCTGCGTCGTCGAGGAATATAATACATTTGCGAATGCCCACAAATTAGGCCTTCGCGTGCACTGGGCAGGTATTCTCTTGTTTGCCTGCCAGAAAGCTACGCAGGTGCGGCAGACGATACAGCATGACGCGTGTCCTGCCTCACGTCTGCTCGTGTGCGTGGTGAATGACTACTGGGCTCCTGACACAGGTCAGTCTCGGCGCTGTTTTACTTCTTTGTGCTGGACTACAAATACTGATAAGTCAGTGGAGTGGGATGGTCTTGTATGGACTTACACTTCAAGAGCAGCTGTGAAAGAATCGAGTGAAGTCGGGCAAGTGGGTTTGGGCCAGAAGACATACAGGTCCGGAGCGTAGTTTGCTTATTCTATTAGGGGAGCTGAACCCCCTCCTCCCATAACCTGGGCTTCAGCCCCCTCCCTCGACTTACACCTGAGCCCTCCAAACTTTGGAAAAGTTGACCAAATCCAGGAAGAAACTTTTATGTTGATGCGACGTGTGAAAAAGGTTTCATTTGTCATTGTTAGCCCCCCCCCCCCCCTCCTCAACCGCCCTCCGACGATGCCTGGTCTAATATCTGACACAATGGTAAGATAGAAATAGATGATATTACGCTGGTGAGCGTCCTAACGCAAAAGTATCTTGTAGGTGTAGATAAGCAGTTAGCTGACGCCAAATATCAGTCAATATATATATGTATATATATATATATATATATATATATGATATTCTAACTCCTATATACCAGTATATAAAATGAGTTAGAATATCAGTTATTTATGTAAAACCGCCCTCTATCATGTGAGCTTTGACCGGAATTTAAAACAGCCAATCTTGCCCAATCTATCAAAGCCTCCGTCTGTGCGGAAAACAAATGTGCAGCCATCTAGCTTGAAATGGAATGGAATTGTATGGAGGAGCAAGCTGGATTACTTATGTATGGAGTACCGTAATAGTCAAAAACCAAAAGCAATGAAAAATATCAATTGTGGCGTTTTTACTTAGGTCAAACTTTAGGTGAGCTAGCCACCGACGAAAATATCAAGCAACATCTTAATTCAAGTCCAGGTTTGGGAAACTTGACAGCTGACGCTCGATGCTCAACCGTATTTGGAGGAACCATGGTTCCGTTCAGTGCGTGTCGGCGCACCTGTGGGAGACCGCCCATCTGGTCGGAGGGAATCCACATCCCGCCGATAACCAACGATAGGGCTCGGCGCCCAGGGCACTGTCGCAGCCCACAGTACAGGCGGCCTTTCACAGCTCCATGGGGCGCTGTGCAAACACGGGGCCTTCTGGTGGTACCGCGTTACGACAAGCGTCGAGGACGTGAATAGAGTAACGCTTGTCTCGGAACGTCCCCTGAGTCGTGGGGCGTTGAGCGTCGTCGGCGTGGACCGCGAGCGGTGCGGCAGCGGCATATGTGCGCTTAAGTCTTCACCCATCTGCCTAAATCCCAGCACACATCGGCTGCATGACTTGTGACAATGACAAACAGAGCGAAACCGACATCAAATCACGTTGATGACTTAAGCCTTGTGGGTCGGCGGATCATTCGCTCCAGCAGCCTCTCACACACTCCGATGCCACCCAGGCTGGGCCGGCGGCCGCAGCGCCCGGCACTGGGCCCTTACCCGGCACCGTAAGCGTCCATGCACTGCTGCACGGAGAAGGAGAGCGGCATGTGGTGGCCGAACGGCTGCCGGCCGTAGTCAGACGTCTGGTACCAGCCGAACTCCGTGCACGTCTGGTAAATCCACTGGCGCACTGCCAAACAGGCGGGGTGGGGGAGGCGGTCAGAGCGCGACGCGAAACGGCCAGGCGCTGTTGATGCGATCCTCACAGAATGGCCCAAAGATGACGGGTAGCAAACAATATAGACGCCCTCCAATTTAAAACTAGCTTACTTTTGACTTTCGGTCTTATCGTTTGTCAGCCCTTTCGAGACGGGCAGCGCTCTCCAATTAAACGGGAGAAAATGTTTAAAATAAACCACGAGGAAACGTCCCGCCACGCATATTTCACATGTGTTTGCCTTTAGTTCCGACTTGAAAAATGTCATTCATAAACTAGCTTACGGTTCACAAAATTTTGTTGTTTCTAATTTTGACCAGAGCCTGCACGCACGTTGTTTATCGGGTCGGGGGTGCCGCTAACAGTGGGAAGGAAGCAGCAGGAAAATAAAAGTTTCTGTGGACTTCTTCGACGCAGGTGAATGGAGCTTGAGATGAACAAACCGGCTTGACATATTTGGGGGAGGGGAGAAGGGAAGGGTTTGATAAACTGAACAACGTGCTAATGAAAAAATTCCGACAAATGCATGAAAATGTACCCCGCAATCAGATGTTCATAATACGCATTGAACAACATTTGCATTTTGCAATGATAAGCTCTAAAATAAGACTGAATGAAACAGCCTGTTCAACGCCCACGACAGTCAACAAAATGTCCGCGCCCAACACACAGTCTACCTGAGTCCTCCCAAACCCATTGCAATGGCTTGCATCGTCAGCGAGACTCACTGCCGCTGTTGTTGGGGCTGGAGAAGTCCACGTCCTGCATCTGCTTCATCATCGAGTCGTATGTGTGGTCGAGGCACTGCTGGTCGTGCGCCGTCATCAGCAGCTGGTTCACCTGAGCCAGCCGGTCTATGGCGTTGCCTTCTTCACTCGTCATCACCTGCACGGCCGAGAAAAGAAAGCCCTCAGCTGGGTGGCGCACCGCCGGGACGTAGCAACTAAACTACTTGGCATGTTGTGTTGGTGTGCCTGTTAGCTACGTTTCAGGCTAGGTGTGCGAGGCGTAAGTATTAACTGTTTGGCGCATTTTTTGGTACTCCGGCCCACGGAACAGTTCCAGGACTCACCATCCAGCATCATAAGGACGTCCCTCGAAGCCATCGCTATTCGCTCCGACCAAAAGGGACAGGTCGTTTAGCAATCGGCCAGTTGGATTAACCTCACGCGGTCCCCTCTTTAACCCCTTGTGTGTAATTTTGTGTTGAACTCACATCGCAAAGCACATTGATGGTGATGTTGGCATCCTTGGCGCCCTCAAAGCCGCGGTTGTCCTCGTTGTATTGCACGGTCCCCTCGAAGAGGTCGGCCAGGTTGGAGACCAGGTTGGAGACATCCAGGACCACGCTGCCGTTGAACGGGGAGCAGAGCCTGCGCAGCAGATTACACACCTGTCGTGGTCTGTTTTATATAGGGGTTCATCAAATGTTCTACATTTGTATGGGTTTTAAGCTGATATGGCTATTTTGAAAATCATTCAGTACATTTCACAGCCCTTCCCCTTTTAAGACTTAAGACCGTTTGGTTTCTGACCTAGACCCCCCGCAAACTCATGCAGACTATGTCAAGGTCACTCGGGCATGCATGCCGCCATAGAGACACCCTGCGAATTCTACCACTTCATTGGCCATGTGGTGTTCAAGGTCATAGCAAATATCAACATCACAGTTTTCGTATGCAGCATACGTTAGCACGACATCTGGCATCAACGGATCTCAACTGGCCATGGGCCAAGATGACTCGTTTCATGTAATTTCCGAAAACGAATTTTAATCGCCACAATACGAAGGCTACCTAGGTCTGATTTCAGGCACCGTTTGTGGTTGTTCATATCTATTGTTTTAGCCCAAGTTGAGACCCGAGGTTTTGCCGTCCGGATGTGTGGTATTTTGTTCTGTGCTGAGACAAGTGCTGGTACGCGTGCCGAAGGCGTTTCAGTAGAAGTGCAATGCACGAGCACAAACATCCAGAAACACTGTGCCAGCAAAACGTCTTGAGCCGCCGTTTTTTTTCGTAGTGGTATTGTGCGTTCTTCTTATAAAAATGCCTCAACTTCAGTATGCCCGGAGGTACCGGTTAAACAGCAATACCAAACAACCCATCCTCTTTTAGCCATTACCTATATGTGCATCAAGGGTCACTCATTTTCAGCATGAAAAGCACCGTACAGTAACAGAGGGCTGGACAAATGATCAGACGTACTGGATCGAAATACTTACCGGATTCAAAAACACAGAAACGGAGAAGAAAATGGCGCAATGAAAAGTCTGCTACGCGACTTTCAGTGTGCGTATTTCAAACCTCCAATGTTAAAAAGTGTGCCGTGGGTCATCCTCGCCTCCATCCTGCGTCCCCGCGCGATTTTGCTATCCGTCTGCTTCTGCCGCCCAGCCAGTCAGCCGCATCCCGTCAGCGGTGGCGACCACTCACTTGAACTGCTGACTGAGGGCCGCCCAGCCCACCTCGTCGGCCAGCAGCACCTCCAGCTCGGTGAACGCCTCCTGAATGGCGTCGTAGCACTGGTCGCCGGACTTTGCCTCGATCGAGTCAGTAACCACCTGAAGGTACTCTGCAGCGGACAGCAGCGGCGTCAGCCGGTCGTCGTTGGTCACCAGCAATGCAGAAGTGATTTGGTTCGGTGCGTGTGAAGAAACCAACATTCAGTCATTGGGTTCAGGTGGCGAAGTCAAAAGGAACCGGGCCATAGGTGTGCGTCTGGAAGCGCTCCAAGACGGAGGAAGTTACGAATGATTTCAGATGCGTCCAGGCCAGACACGATCAGCAACGTGACGGTGATCTTCACGTAGCGTCTCAAAAATATGCTCTGTCATCTCACGTAGACCTCTGCGCCGCACGTCGTCGATCTGGTCAAAATTCAAGTAACATTCAGCTTCAAAGAGAATCTACACCACTTGCACCATGACGTACAGTATGCCCCCCCCCCCCTCCCCCTCCTCCATCATTTCTCCCGTTTCCTAATGACTCCTACCATCCCCAAACCGTTCCCCACCGTTCTCCATCAGTCACATCGGCATCACTGACCGAGGAAGTTGGTCTTGGCGAGCAGGGGCGCGCTCGTCGACACGGCCGCGTGCACCATGTGCGGGTACTTGAGCCGGTACCAGGCGGCCAGGCTGCCCGGGTACGAGCCGCCGAACGCCACCCACCGCGCGTCAGCGTCCAAGCTGTACTCTGAGGTCATGGCAGCCGAGAAGGCGGCCAGGTCGGCCAGCGCCTTGCTCCGAGCTCAGGTAGCGCAGGTTCTCCACGCTCATGTCCCTGTCGTGTGAGTGTATGTATGTATTCACGTCGCAGCACATTTGAATTTATAATGCATTCTATAATGACATAAAATATACTCTATAACTGTGCTCTTCATGTCTTAAAAAACTGCAAGGTACAGAAACTCTCATTCACTCAATAAAAGGCCTGCATATCTTACATTTATTTAAAACGCGTTATCACGTACCGATGGCATGTAGGAACTCTCGCTTAACACGCTCGGGTTGGGGGTTCAAATTGACCCATCCCTCCGAAGGTTTTCCCGGAATGATTTCCGAACGTCGCAGCGTAGCCGTGCCAAATTTTTCACAGCTGTAGACAATGAAATGGCAAATCGTCTGGCATCAGCAATTTAGATGTACCTTGTTAGTTCGCTGACCTATGAAAGGTCAAATTCAGACCATGGTTTCAGTGCAGGCAATTTCTAGGGAGTCGTTCAACCCGATCAAACAACTGAGTGTTAGACGGAGCCATACATCTCTTTGATACTTTCATAGGCAACACAACAATGGAATGAACAAATGGCATTGATTTAGGGCCAGGTTTGAAGGTCAGACCAAGGTAAAAACTAATCTGTTTTATTACTCTCGAGCTTGCTGTATGGGCTGATTCCCGGCACTCATCTCGAATACGTTGATAGCAGAAGCCGTATTATAACCTTCCATGGACTTTTATAGGTCAGAACAGATCACTGACCTAGAATGACAAAGGTCAACATTTTTTTTACACATACTGCCCAGCGTAATCTTTGTCGTTTATCCAAATGCAAAACTGAAAGCAGCCTTATATTATTTTGGTCACCATGACCTTTAAAAGGTTAAACAAAGTCACTGAACTTAACTAAGCGTGCGATATTTTGCTTAGAACAGTTGCTTGGGTTAAAGGGGCCCTTTGGAGGCTAATCTGGAATTTGAACTCTGATTTTATCTGACCCAAAGGGCATGACTTAGAAACCTCAAACTTTGACGTAAGTGAGCTCACGTACAGGTCAACACACCCTGTGAATTTGGTGTCTCTTTTTGTCTTTGTCTTCTTGTCTTCTTTTTTGTCCTTGTCTTCTTGTCTTCCTTTTTGTCTTTTAGTCCTAGATGACGTTCGCTGACGTTTGTTTCGTTGATGTTTCAACCGGTATCATAAAGCAGGTGATCAGAATAGGCTGGGATTCACAACTTGCTTTTGGTGGTGATACTGGCACGTCCTGCCGATAAGTACAACAATAAACAGCAGAACTCAACAACAACGGAGCCAGGGCCACTCACTCGGTCGGGTAGCTCTTGCCGTAGAAGCGGTGTTCCAGCTGGAAGCAGAGCGCGTTGTACTGTTTGGCGTACTCGATCCACTGACCGGTGACCATCCAGACGGGGCTGGCCGGGCCTTCACCGCCGATCATCAGAAACACGGGCCCACCAGGCTTGTAGAACGAGTCATTGGTGTAGTAGCGCTGCGGGGCGAGATCATAGTGTTAGGGGGGGGGGGGGGCGCTCTGCTTCGATGACCGCGTTGGTGACGGAAGCGTGGTTCTCGGGGGAAAAAGACAAGCACACCACGATCTCACGCTCAGGAGAAGACATCAGAATGTCATAAGAAATACACCACGCCGGAAAGAGGTACAAATCCACCCTCATCGCACAGATCACGTATAACGTATAACATGCAGGGGCCACTTGCCTGTTGCCAGGTGCGCTGGTCAGTAGGTTGGAAGTGGTCCAGCCGCTGCGTGTACCACTGGTCGGGCGGCAGTGGCACCTCCGTCGCCCTGGGCGGCGGCATCAGCAGCGGTGGCCGGCGCAGCCCGCACACGCCGCCCAGCGCGGCCAGCACCGGCAGCAACCACGGCAGCAGCAGCGACATGTCTGCGGGACAGGAGTGCACCTTCGGCCACCGGCGCAGGGGTCAGGTAACGAGGCCGCGACTGCGCCACGTGGAGCGGAATACGCCGTGCCCAAAACGCCACAGGAAAGGCGCGGGCTTGTAGAACTGTCTAGGGATTGATTACTCTCATTGGAAGAACAGTGGTTCATATCGTTCTTCTTATGGGAAAAACAAAGTTATGCGGTAATTAGCTTTTTAATACAATAAATACAGCAAACATATAAGCGAATGAAGCTAGGCGACTTCAGGGATCCAAACAAATGCGTCTTCTCAAACATCAAAATGTCAATCTCTTAGGACTTGGACTTGTTGCCAGTAGTGGAGGGGCTAGATGAACGGATGCGACACGTGTAGCCACCTCCTCGCCATGTTTGTGAAGCTAACGACCTCTAATTCTATGTACCAACGTACCTCTTCTCATTTCGTTACAAATACATTGCCAAGCAGCGAAGGAACTATGTGTAATGTAGACGGTAGCTTTTCGATCTACGGCGCCTGTAAATGTGAAATGCACTATACGCGGTCAGCACTCAAATATTTTAGCTGGATGGGATATAAATTTTGACCTAAGTTGACTTCAAATGACCTCTAGACTACCCTGAAATGGTAATTTTGCGTCTGGAATGAGTTTTCTTACAGTCTCCGCTAACAGAATAAACTTAGGCGAAAGCAAAGTGTGGAGGAAAACATCGTTCCTCTGGGCTCCTGGTAGATCAATTTTGACATGATCCATGTGAGGGACCAGGAATATCCGGAATAGGCCACCCACAGTCTTAACTCTTATTTCCGTGCGCTCAACATTCGTCTTGACGCATTGACATATGTTTTAACTGCATTCATCAAAACACCGTGTTGACCTTTCGTGGTCCCTGGTGACCTCACGTTTCACCTAAGGCCAAAACTTTAGCCTGCATTCGTCATAGTTTGACGAGACCTTCAAAACGGTACCTTTTTTAAACGGCGTCTGGAGGTTGGAGATCCCAAGGGAGTCAACTCCCCCCCCCCCCTCTGGCGGACGCAATTGTCTCAGACCCCCCGCCGGTGCGGGTTTAAGGAATGCGTCGGATGCTGGCTGATAGTATTAATTCACTTTAAGCGAACCAGCCGTGCACCGACTCAGCACGGCTGTCACGTGTTCATGAAGCCACCACCGCAGTCACTGATCACCCGCTTCATCTACCATTTAGTGGGAACATCCGAAACGGTTTTAAGGTTGTATTGATTAAGTTCAGAGCATTTGCGTATAGCTCTTTGGTCAGCGGTGCAATAAGCCTGGAAACAGTAAAATTATAAAAAACAAGTAAATTGAAACAATAAAACAATAAATTGTTAAACGCTGCACAACACGAGTCGAGAGCAGGCCCACATGTCCTTTGGTTAGAGCGATACGATGCCAGCATTATTTGATGGAAGGTGAAACAGTTAAAAGTGTAAACTAAGGGGCAGATCACTTGCTCGCTATCTATCCGACATATGATCAAGGGTAAGCGATGTATATCGTCTTTTATCTGCTTTTAAGGGTTCAATGTTAGATCTCGGAGGGTGGAACAACTAAATGAAGAAGTCAATTCACTTGCTAATGTAGGTGAATGTACTGATGCCATGAGACTACTAACGCAATCTCAACAATGGGAAAATAAAGCCAGTATTTGTGTGCGCAGACTGAGATAGCACTTCGGCAACAGCTGATTTCGACTCTTTAGGCAGCGCACGGTCATGTTTGATGTGACTGGCGAGGACAACTAATCAAGTTACCTCGCACTCCTTGTTTTTGTTCTTGCTTCGGAGATTCACTCCAGACCTATTGATGGGTTGGATTTATGGGATCAGAACCGAAGCTGAGCATTGCTTGTTGCTTGCCCTCCGACCCCCTCCATCACATCGAGAAATACCAAGTCAACAGCAGAATCTTGCGGCGAAGACTTACCATGCCGCAACGCTCGGCACAGCCGGCCCTACCCCCCAACGTCACGTGACCTTGCGCGGCTGCTGCCACCAGCCGCCTGGCACCCCAGTCCGGGGTAAATAGGGAGTGCGGCAAAGCGACTTGAATACATCCCTGCACAGGCATACACCCCAACACAGGCGCAGGAGTCTGAAGGGCGCTCTAGTCAGCTTAGTAGCCAGGGGACACACAATGGTTCTAAAAAGCTGCTTAGTTTTACTTCACACCATAACCCTGGTTTGATCACGAAAGGTTCATTGAACCATTAAGATGTCGTGCAGTTCGTAAATCACATCTATGCATGCATCCTTTTGATACAACAGGACACACGCTTAAGCGCTCCCGCAGCGAAGGGAGCTGGTGACCCTAGGAGGAGAGCAGCGGCGTACCTCAGGAGCCGCGGAAGAGCTGACAGCACCGCCGCCGGTCGCGTTACTCGGGTGAGCTACTGTCCCCACCGCCAACGTGAGCGTAGCCTGTCCTTCCGGTCCATCGCTGCCGTCGCTGATAGCCACGCTCCCACGCGCCGTGAGAGCGCTCCCGATGGCGCGCGTCGCTCTCGCTGGCGAGCCCCGGCCCGGTGCAACGTGGCGGGCCGCCGGACCCGCTGCCGGGTGGACTCCGGGAAGAAATGGTCGGATGGGAAGCAACGGTCGTTGGATACACGAAAATCGGCGGAGTGGCCGTTCTGAAATGAGCCTGTGCTTGGGTGGTCTTAAGTGTTATGTGACGTAAGTTCACGTGTTTTGTATTACGTAACGTTGAAATGTTCAGATGAGCGATGCGGCCGGAGAGGTGCAAGCGGCATCATCTATTTAGGCTTGGTTGGGACGTAAGACTTTGATTCCATACAATATGCGGGATAACCGCTGGGTTTGTTATGTTAATCATCATATTGTCGTGCATTCAGGCGTACAATATACTTCATTTGACTGCCCGCTTAAATTAGTACGGAACATGGGATGCAAACGAATTCAGCGGCTCTAATGAGGAGATCGATAGCAATGGTGCAAGAACAGTATCAGGAGCGATTTTCCACTTCAGCAGCGACCAGCTGCAGCACTCAGGGGGCCATGGGCCAGATCAAGGAGCATGCCATCTGCTGAGGCGTCTATAGGAACCGGAGCCTATTTCAGGATCTAGGACATCTAGCATTTCTTCTGCAGAGTAGGCGGCTCACTTCAATTGCGAACCATTGACCCTATTGTTTGATGTCGAACTCAGCTGGCGGTTGGTTTGTGCGAGTCAGAGACGAGCAACCTATATGCATGTAAGTGAAAGAACTAAAGAAAGAGAGAGAGAGAGAGAGAGAGAGAGAGAGAGAGAGAGACAAAGAGAGAGAGAGAGGAGAGAGAGAGAGAGAGAGAGAGAGAGAGAGAGGAGAGAGAGAGAGAATATACTAGGGTATCTCTCTCGCTCTAGGGAGAGGGGGGCTCTCTCTCTCTCTCCTTCTCGATCTTCTCTCTCTTTTTCTCTGTTTTCAATAGAGAGGGGGACCTATTTTAATAAAGGTAACAGAGTACTTGGCATGCATATTTTTTGTTGCATTCTCTCGATTGATCTGAAGATATTTTGAACTTCTTGTCGATCCTTGTTTAAGATGGCACCACAACTTATGATAAAAAGAACGTATAGATGTAATACTGCGTGGCCTGGTTTCAGTTGTATTGCTCAATGTTTCATCCTGTTACTGTCCAACGTTGTTCGCATGGGACATTTTCTAGAGTAACAGCTTTGGACAAAGTCCACAGACAGTGTCCATATAACATAGATTAAGCAACTGTGGATATATTCACACATTTCTAAGCTTCAGGGTATCACGCGATAGCTTTAAGATCGATATCTTAGCAAGAGGCGTCCTCTTTCGCAAAATAGTCATAAAACAATCATGCTGCGTGCATATCGTAATGCAAACTTAAGGACTCGTGCTTAATATATTCACAATTTTGCCAAATGCTCACCGATGACGCAACAAACACTCAAGGATCCCGAACATGCGCTCTAATGGTGCCGCCCCCCCCCCCCCCCAACCCACCCATACAGATTGAGGGTACCACGTGGATGCATACATGCTTTCACGAATGTCACGAACGGGATCCTCTATAGGCGATACATCGCCTAAAGAGCGATGAGTCTCCGCCTCTGCATAGAGCTCGCGATGGTTGTTGCATTGTTGTTTAGCATTAGACGCGTCAGGTGGGTTTTGCGTAGGGTTTGTGTGTGATTGTGTGTGTGTGTGTGGTGGTGTGGTGTGTGTGTGGTTTGTGTGTGTGTGTGTGTGTGTGTGTTGTGGGTGTGTGGTTTGTGTGTGTGTGTGTGTGTGTGTGTGTGGGCTCGTCGTTTTGTAGGGTGTGGTGGGCAGCCTGGAGAGTGTTGCTGTTGTGTGGCATATACATGCACTGTTATGTAGGAGCGAACGGTCCCCCATGCTACAATTTTAATGATATATTTCGTTGTTTTCATTAAGTGGCGCTGCGTTATGTTCAGCGTTGTTTTTTCACGGTCATAGAAGGTGTAGTTTGACTTTGGTAATGGTGTTAAGTTTGATGGTATCGTTGGGATCCTTTATTAGACAGACACCTATGATGGATGGCTGCTGCCAAGTTTTTTGTCACCAGCCTTGTACCCAGGGTGTATCACGTTTTTCAAAAACAGGTGGCATCCGGTGTGGTGCTCTGTTTTTTTCGGTTTTAGGTACTGTCTGTGACATGGCTCGGTTGAACTCATCTTTCACGGTACGCATGCCGTCGTCATTGCCCGCTAGAATTTGCTTGACTTGCCTTAACTTCTAGTATGCAAGAGACCACGACGAGCCTTAATGACATAGGGGATGTAATGTCATATCACACTGGTTCTTTGCTGTCGGGACATACGCTGTCTTCGTTCAGGCATTCGCCAGCGTCAGTATGCTCTTGGAGAGCACTCGCAGTTTTGGTTTGGTCAGAAGTGTTGACTGATACATTTAGAAAGCCAATTTTTCCGAACACACTCATCAATGATGAAAGTTAGGCCTGACATAAGTTCTGGTCTGGCTTCCAACGCGGCCAGAGCGTTGAGATCGTCGGTGTCCGCCAGTATGTCATCAGCATATTCACACGGAGGTTTTATGGACAGCATCCACGAGTATAGTTTCATCATCCGGGGACATCAAGGCTTGGGCAAACAGCAAGCTCAGTGATGAGCCACTGCAATGCCATCAGTTTGGTAAGACAGCCTTGCTTTAGGGCATCGGAAGGGCGCCTTGATAGTGCATAAGCTCAATATCCCACGCATGCTGCTGCTTAGGTAAGCCTGGTGCGGGCACGGCCTCTGTGATGGTAGGCGCATTTGCTTTATAGTTAAGTATTTTTGACAGGGACATTTGTTAACAGCTTACTGACGTCTAGGGAGGCTAACATGACTAGTCTCGTTGGTGTTTGTAGGAAATTACCTCACACGAGTACGCCGTGGCTCCAAAATGTGTAAAAATACTTTTCATGTACTTCTATTACATACGCACGCACGCACGCACGCGTACACACATACACGCATACACACGCGCACACACGCACACACACACGCACACACACACACACACACACACCCACAAACACACACACACACACACACACACACACACAACACACACACACACACACACACACACACACACACACACACACACACACACACACACACACACATACATATATATATATATATATATATATATATATATATATATATATACAATGCTGGTCAACGACAACGTTCGTCTTTAAAAAAAAAAACGTGAGTAAAGATTCATATTTCGATGCCTGATGCACGCAAAGGTTGTACGAAAGCGTTTGTCAGGGATTGAATTCGCTTGAAGTTAGCACGTAAGCAACACTTTGCATGCAAATGTAACCTGAATGTTAGAATACAGATATTCATTTTTTGGTGTCAGGTGCCGGCTATATGGTTACTACGAGGGCCACCACCATCCGTCCACTGGGGAGAGGAGGGTGTAAGGGATGGCCTTGGACAGTAGCAATGGCACAGTCAGGTCATGTATTATGGCTAGCTAACTCTTGGTGACATGAATGTTATGGTTTGAGCTACCAGCAAATAATAAACTTTCAACAGTTAAGGTTGTCTAACTTGAGTCTGCGATGAGGGTGGCTGGAGGTTAACACAAAAAACTTTTCCACTGAAGATTACCCGCCGACCTTGTTGTGCTTTCCCTTATCTTTCACCTTGAAGATGCATTGTGAACTTCGCCTGACGCCCTTGAGCGCACCGCTGACGCAGCTGACGGATGCGACGAGTCAGCACGCTTGTGGAATACGGCGAGCAGACGTGCCAGTGGCACCCGGTATACAACCGCCTACATAAAGTAAATCGGACTCCTGAGACAATGGTGCACCAGCTGGCCCCGTGCTGATGCACCCCTTTTGATTATGGGCCTTGTTTTGCACCCAACCCAATACTGTTCGGGAGAATCATATTAAAACCGCATGCTGGATAAAGCTGGAATTATCAACTGGACCATCCCCGGAAACAAAATTCCAGCGAAGATCTGCCGGCGAATAATTTGGTGCCCTTGAGGTCGATCTATGCTGGGACACTCCTCATGGATGCGATCTCAACCTTAATTTTATCCATACATCACTGTCAGCGTAATGGTTACCTTTCTCTGAAAGTGGAGTGCGCCTACGGCAACCAACACACACGCCTATGCTGCCCACGACCATTTGTGTATGTATTTTTTGTGAAACCAGCTTCACCCTATTTGAGCATTTCGTACCCTTAATTGTTCACGAAAAGTTACGTTCATTCTTTATGCGTAAGAACCTTTCTTGCAAACTTTTCTCCAGATGCGCTTTTGTTGATATTTACATTTTCCAAACGTAGTTCATGCCATACCAACATTTGCCTGCAAACTTTTGCAATTTGTTTGCCCACGCACTTCTGCTATATGACCTTTTTACATCACGTGTGTTTGATACCAACATTGCGTGCTTGTATGTGTACTTTTTCACATGTACTTTTGTACTTAAGCGGTGAAGTGTCGCAGCGACCACGTGTGCAGAGACATCTATAAGCGTTCCGCACATTGCTGCCACCTATATACCGTGCCATCTGCGAAATACGTAAAAATCAGTCTCCCGGGCATTTAGCCAAAAGCTGTTGCACGACAAAACCACGACAAAAGCTGTTCAACGCTGCTCAAATGGCATCTTGAAGCACTGACGTCACATGCAAGTGATATATGTTGACTTGCGTGTGACAACGAAGGCGCAACCAGCCTGACCTTTGGCCGCACGGACGTCCTTTACTATCGCTGGACGAGGGACCCCAAAGCCTGAACGGTTTCGAATATATCTGCAAAGTACCAGGAGCGACCAAGTTGACCCCAACCTTATAAAAACAGGCTGAGTACGTAGAGTACTGAGTTATCTTCTTCTCATTCACGTGGTTCCCTTTTTGCCAGGTGTGCGTTATTTGACCTACAAAAATGCACAGTGTTTTGAATTCGGCAAGTGATCAGTCGAGGTTTAAAGTCACAACGACCAATTTTTTGGAATCACTCCCGAGATACCAATAAAGCTTACAGTAACTTAAGATAATCGATTCGAAATCGACATAATCGATGTCATTCAAATATGACGTCATTCGCAAAGACTCGGCGGTCATTTGCGAAGGTTACAACAGCCATTGCTGTTGTCAGACAGCAATTCGAAACGTCTTAGCTTGAGTTGGATTATCTGGTTGTGATTTATCAACTGGTTTGAATGTGTGGCAGTTCGGGTACATTATGCGATGCCTTGTGAACAAAAGGGATCATTTGAAGGGAGCAAATGACTTGCCGCCTACGCGCGTGAAATGGGCCTCAAGCTGCTACAATTCACAAGTCCATGAAAACAAAACCGATCCTGACTGTGTGGCTCTTCGAATAACCATACGTCGACGTCGCACTTGTGAGGAGGTTAAGCATGAAAACAAACTTTGCGAAGCTTGAGCGTGATTAAATCATACTTAGACCTGCCTTGGAGGAGCTGCAGGCGATCGTGTCCGTCGCGTGTTTCGTTTCGTGGATTCTCAGTTGGCTCAAAATGGGGAAATATGTGCTGAATAACTCGAATGGCATTTTGTGGCCCGTTTGTTGTAACGTATAATAAAGCGTTCCTGTCCAGCTAAAACGAGCGGTGTCAAATATGTGGTGTTTTGAAGGATATTTAGCACTACCCAAACTGACCCGAGGATCTGTTTACAATGTATGACTGCTAACCGCCTTCAAATGTAATATCCACCTCCAGATCATTATTATCAAGATAACTGACCCTATCAACAAAAAGCATAAATATAGTCATATGTAATGTAAGATGTATACGTTTGATACAACGGTGCATATTACAAAATTTTGGTACCTACACGATCTGTACCTTAATGGGAATGTTTTACATTTATATGTACTTATGAACTGAAATCGTCACCTCGAAGATCTGTTGGTGGTGCTTACAATCCTACCCTTCTTAGGACCTAAGTCCCTCCAGTTTTTAGGTACACGGCCACGAAAGTGGGGAAAGGTACGTGGAGGGGAGAATATTTCACAGCCACCTAGGCATTCATGACGTCATAATAACGTCACTGAAATCCTGTCATTCCATAAGCTATGCGTTGATCAAGGTGATGTACACATGATTGTCGAAGTGTCCATCTTCGACGTTCGTGAGCGCGATTTCCAGATGTAACGGCCGTCAAATGACCTCCAACCAATGATGTGCAAGGTGCGATGATGTGATGAAACCATGACGCATTGAAGAGCATATTTACTAAACAAAGCATTGTACTGTCTAGAGCGGCCTTTTCCATTAAAAAGCATACTAATAGGTATGAATAAACTTGTTTCATCACACCTGATGCTTGCCTCAATATCTTCAAACGTGAAACATTCCCATTAAATGCCTTGATACATACTGTGATATTTCAGTGCCTAACGTGGCCAGTGTTTGGTGCAATTCTCCACCATCCCCCCCCCCCCCCCACCCCTCCTTTCCTTGCACGGATATGATTACTCAGCAAGTCAACCGCATTCAAACGACTTTGTGATGTTTCAACACCTGGTAGATAACTTCTGCTCTATTCTCCGTTTGCTGTTTGAGTGGTGTGCCGACAATGCTTTCCACGACATAACTTCACGACACGAGTTATAGAAGACATTTATTATCATGCAAGAACTTCTCATGTGTAAATTTCTACGCGGCAAAACTGTTACACAAAAAGTTATACGCAGCACAACTTATGATTCAAGAACTTTCAACGCATATCCTACCACACAACCTCATTTTTAACGCAAAAAATATGTATGCGACATTACTGGTATGCGATGAAACTTCTAGAGCCAAAACGTCTGCGCGACACTACTTCTAAAGGCGATATGTTCTAACGCGTAGACGTTTACACGACAAAACTGCTGCACAAAACTTGCACACCACGTTACTTCTACGCAAAATATCCCAACGCAAAAACTTTTCCACGACATTTCTTCTAACGTAAAAACTTTCAGCACCTCAATGTCTACGCGAAAAATATTCCAGCGACAACCTTGTCCACGAAATGTACTACAAGTGATTAAAGTCATTACTCAGTACTTTATGCACAACATTACCTCTTATCACGGTTGTCTATTTCTGCCGTCCAAATGAAACACAACATATGTTCATTTTTGGCCATTTTGAGTGTTTGATGTCACTTGATTCGTCTTCTCATGCTGAATGCAGTTAGTTCGACCATGGGTGGAAATTTTCACAAGCTTCTAGCCTTTCCTTTGGCTAAAAGCTTGCGAAAGATTCAGGTAATGGTTTAAATAACCGAATTCAGTTTGAGAAGATCAATGAAATGACATGAAAAAGGCAAAGTGGCCAAAAATAGCATCAGTGGTTTTGCTCTAAGACGGCATTTTTATATTCATTTGGATCGGTCACTGCCCCCAGCCTCGATACGATTTGGCCCCCCGGGGATGAGTTTGGCCCCCAACATTCGTCAGGCAAAGTACAAGCAGGGCATTAAAAATAGGAGATTAAAATTGCATCGACTTAAAAAAAGGTTTATACCAACCTTTTCGCAGGTAAAGGGAACAAAAAAAAAGAAAACTACGATGTCATGTTCAGTAAAGTGCACCACAGAATGCATTTCACTGAACATGTGAAGTGTACTCTGGCTTTCACCTACTACCAGAGTAGGCTGCTAGGCGCGGTTTTTACATGCTGTAAAAGCGACGCGTTTGCTTCGTGTTCACCCAAGTATTTTCTAGCTTTTTTCTTGCATAATGCATGCTTTTGATTACACGATTATGTCTTGTTGACTCTTGATATAGTTTCGTGGTGAGCTGAGTGTTTCGGGGGCATTCAGTAATCTTTGAAGTTCCACAGAGTGCAGTCATTTGCGTTATTTTGTCACACGATACGATGTCTTATCGGAAAATGAAAACCAACTGGTCAAATGTTGGCACCCACAAACGTGAGCAAACTATTTCCTGGCAATGATTGAAGGAACCCTTGAGATGTCCTGACCTCCAATTCAACGTGAGTATTCGATGGAGCGGTTTCAAAAACTTGACGATTTACACCAACTGACTATACCGATAGCGGTCGATAGTCGTCCAGTGATAACCAAAGCAGCACTAGCCATGTCAAACATGGCTAACGCGAGTCCTGCGCTGCAGCCCGCGTCGGTTGCTAGACGTTGCAACGGCTGGTAGACGAGGGTTTTCGTGGCAGCCTGATAGGCGCGCACGTCAAATTACATTCTTCACTCCCGGAGCCGCTTACGTCCGACGGTGTCTGAAGCCACATAACATCGACCCCGCGCCGCTTACCGAAACCTGGTTTCGATGATCGACGCCAAACAAAATGATAATAATGCCAAACATGCCCAACGACAGCATCGTTCGCCGAGGCAAAGCGAAGAAATGTATTGGAGCAGTGCCGTATTTTCCAGTTTAATTGGGCGCGAATCCAACTTCATTGCGTTGAGATGAAAGTGGGTTAAATTCGGCAAAAAACCCATCCCTTTGTGCATTTAAGGTTAGGGCTTGCCGCTCAGCCCCTTCTTACGAAACTGTACCCCTGTGATGGAGGCTTAAAGACCGTGACACGTGACGGATTTGCCATCAGATTACTCCAGCCTCGGGTCTGGGACTCAGGGTCCATCTCCCAAGCAGGGAGAAGGCCGGGGCCAGCGATGTATATCGGTCGGGTCCATGAGACAATTAAGGGGCTCCGTGTTGATTTTGGCGCAACAGTGCATGACATGAGCCGTGTATAATATCAACGAGCCCAGAATAGGTCTGGGGCTGTGTTCGAAGGGCGCGGTAGGAGTGTCCGAAGGCCCCTCGGTAACGACGGTGAAGTGCATGATTGTAGGGTACGAAGGGTTGGCTGTAGCTCACATTACGGACCCCAGCCTGCAGGACCGGCTCCTTAAATATCAGTCAGAGAGCCTCCTGCATTGATTGGGGACAACCTAGGACAATGCAGACCCCTTTTTTGGTCAGAGACTACCAACAACGAACAGTTGCCTCTACGTTGGTCTGAGCCTGCGAGCCCATTTCCCAAACAAGAACAAGGCCGGGACCCGCGATTTGCGTTGGTGGAACCCCTGGAACTATGAGGCCACTGTGTCGGTCAGGGGCTCACAGTGCTGAACAAAGGGTTCCATGCCGGCAAGGGGCCCCGAGTCGGTCAGGAAACATTCGCTGAACAGGTGTAAGGACTGGACTTCAAATGCTGGAGGGTCTTTTAAATTCAAATGCTCGAGGGTCTCTTGAATTGGTCGGGTACCTCTGACAATGAAAATGGAGGCGATAATTTACGATGAGAGTTCGCAATGAAATATTGGAAACCCATGTCACTCAGGGGTTCTTTACAGAATGGGGAGCTCCATTTCATTTCAGCCGATTGCCCGTTATGCTGAACTAAAGCCTCTGTGCCCATTATTGGACATCTGCGTCGATAAAAGACATGTTTTACGTCAATGAGGGCCCCTGCGTCAATCCGGGTCCAAATGCCCGGTTCAGGGGTCCTCTGGCGTTGAGCAGACGACTAGCATATGATTGATCCTCTCAGGGCTTCCGAGCCAACCAGGAGACCCGCCCCTGTATTGCCAGAAAGGCGGCCGGTCGGCACCCCGTGATGGGACTGAGCACCTTACATCCCCTGAATAATATATATATATATATATATATATATATATATATATATAATGCACCCCTAGTTTTCTACCCACTTAGCCCGTTGCCCGGAAAAGGTAAGGGATTTCCTTAGCATTAAATAGGGCGGATCAAAATGAGATCAACATGAGAAAAAGGCTACGCAACCAGGAACGTCCACCCAGGGGTGTCACTTGATATGCTTTAGGGGTGCCGGAATCACTACCCCTCCCCCAATGCTGACTTAAAAGGAATGTTACACATCGGAATACATTGAATAAAGCATCAGACATGTTCAATTTCTTTATTTTCTTTGAGCGCCAACGGAACAACGCTCACCAACAGGCAAAGTCGTTTAAATAAAACGAAATAAATACACAGCACACCTTACTATGAACATAAATAAAACATGGGGTGTCTCAGAACTAAGTGAGGATGCTACAAAGTTAAAGGGAATGTTCCACATTTGCAGATATTGAGGTAGGCATCAGATATGACGGAAAAAGGTTACTTGTAACTGCTGGCAAACTGTCAAGGTTCAGAAACGACGCTAAGCAGCAAAATTTTAAAGTTTGTAAAAATGCGCCCCATTACGTCATTGTTTGATGGCGTCATGGAATGGTTCTGTGACGACAGCAGTACCTGGCAACATCTGGCAGCTAGATCTAAAGAATACCCCGAAACACACGAATGCTGACGTCAACTGGCCATTCTCGTCGCGGGGACTGTGTCGAATGGCGGATTAGTGGGTGATTTGTTTGTGGATTTTTGTCTTCGTGCAGGCCATAAGAAAAGCTTTGCTGGACTCTTTGGCATACGCAACGTAGCGATCCCCAGTGTTTATGGCAAAGCACGATATGCTGTGCGGTCTCTGTTGCTGCTGTGCTCTTGATGATTTTGTAAATGCTTTATTGTCGACCCATTGTTGCCCGCAGTGCTGTAGTCCTGACATTGATACCATGTGATGAGCACCGCAGTTACCTTTTTACCGCTTGTTCCTGGAAATGCGGTGTCATGCGAAAATTGATGAAGTTATAATGTTGGTATGAATTGGTTGCCAAAGCATGGCTATCGCTATGATAAATATGGTAAGGTTGGGCTACCAATGTTTTTTTTTCAGAATTATTTGTGCAATTAATGGTTGACCCTGATATAACTATTGTGGTGCAGTGACATTCTTGCTGTTGATAGTCCTTTGGTATTGTTAAATCAGTTGTTACCAGCCATTCATAAGTTATAAGCTGCTGACTCGTGGCTTGACAGAGTAGTCCACCAATGTGGTGCATTGTGTAATGGCACGGGTCAACAGCTGTGGCACTGCCTCAGTGCCGTACCGTTGCATGACATAATTAACAATGAAGTGGTTTTTGTACTGCAATCCATGCTGCTTTCATAATGAATGCCATCATGAAAAGATCGATCATGTGTCCTCTCTTGTATTGACTCCCCATCTGACATTTGACTGAGCAAAACACATGATACAATATGCAAATCACTTTCAGCGAAGCAGACAACCAATAAGTGGTATCATGTGCTCAATCTGTTTTGGGAATTCACAAAAGGTAGGTGAGAAAGATGCAAACACATCTGCCACCTCCACAGTCATGCAACATCCTGCAGCCATCAGGCTGCTTTGCTAAAAAGCAATAGGAAAATTGTACATGTGGTGAAATGACACTGCAAACATGCTGACCTTGCACAAGGCTAGAACCATGACAAGTGCATGTGGTTGTGGTTGGATGGGCAAAATGCAAGGAAGTCATGAAGCTTCCAGTGCACACAAGGCTCATGATAAAAATATTATAAAGTTATATCCAAGACACCAACAGCAATACTTTTCCACCCATCTCAGCACCCAGCATCTCATGCAACATGCCGTGACTATGACATTGATGGCTCACGGGCAATGCTCGCCTGCATACAAAATTTGTGAAGACAGTATGATGTGCATCAGTTATAATACAGCTCTATGTTTTCCAAGTTCTTTCGGGAAAAGCAATTCTGCAAAAGCGTATAATGTGAGCCTATACTAAGCATGTGCATTAATGAGCTGTACGCACCATCCCCTACTGCCAAAATGAATTGCTGATATAATGACACACAATGGATTAATTGCATGCTGTAACACTTCAATAGGTTCAAAATGTTGGCAAGATCATAATTAAGTACCAGCTTGCCTTTGTACACCCCTGCGCCATAGTGCTAGTGATTTTGTTAGTTTGCCAGCGTTCCTTTGTCATGTTTAAACACAAACATGAAGGTAGCGGCAGGTATTAATATACCACATTTTGTTGGGAGTCAGTAGACTTAAAGAATACCCAAAACAATGTTCTCTCTCAGAAGTATAAACCTTGCACGTACACTTTCTATCACATCAAGATCAATACAAGCCACTTGCACACACCACCAGTGATCACACATATTTCAAGCCCCGACTCACACTTTTTTGTCAAATAAGTGTGACCACACACTTGCACAGCTCGCGGAACTATCAAATTGCAGGCTTTCTCGCAATTTCCGCACATATTTTCAGTCATAACACCGCATTTCACCTTGAGCTCCCTTCAGAACAAAGTCCCATCGGGGGTGCATGGTTATGCGGCTCAAGAGGTTTGTTCAAGAAAAAAAAACGCTAGCAGGAGAAAAAGACAGTTTTGCCGTCGCGTCTCCTTTTATATAACTTTCGGGATAGTGCAGGTTTTTGGGTGCCGAACATTTTTTGCAGACAGTGGCGTTCTTTTTTATGACATTGACCTGTGGCCTAGAAGTAAAGAAAAATGACCCGTTCATGAGTGCCGCACAACCCGAAAGTGATCACACTTACGTTCGCGACACGATTCAGCAGCGAAAACTTGCTAACAGCTAATCATCCTCCGCGCATTGTACCATACGTGCCGCATCACCGCTTTTGTGAATGTACCAGCGGCCATGCTATTTTGACCATAAGCAGAAAACAGCTTGTTGTATGACCGCAGTTGCATGACATTTCTTTGACGTCATTAATGCCGAGACAATTTTAAAATAAGCTCCAAATAAACCTTTTGGCACTTTTGCGGGCGTCAGGTTTTTGCCCCACACTCAGGAATCAGGTCGTTTTGGGCCTTAAAAAGGACATAACCGTGAACTGCATCCAAAGGCCCTCAAGGTAGCTATTTCAGTTCAAAACGCCATACAAATATGGAACATTCCCTTTAAAGCATACTTCATCACTTGAACTCTAATAACGCCAAATTTATCATGAAAAATATCCGCGCCAGTGTTGCTAGCTAAAAAAGTTTTCAAAATGTTTGACAGTGTACAGAACAGACCACTCTGTATTGTCTCCTTACGAGCGCGAGGCATAGCGAACAAAGTTCGGACGCGGCTTAATCGAGGCGGTACAATCCAGGGGAAACAGCTGAGAAAAATTTGGGAGTCCAATTTACGTCGCAAGATGTTTTTCAGAAAGAGCAAAACTGTGCTGCACTCCTCGTGGTAGTACGGATGGAATTTTGAAATGGATCAGAAGGCTGTCATGTGAAAGAGAATATCCTATTATTTTGATAGAAGAGGAATGAGAGAATAAGGTTGGGGAAATCATTTACAGCCACAAATACAGTTATTCTATTTAAGGCGTATCCACGTGGTGGTTATTGTTCGCCTATTCGAATACTAGAAAAGAACCCCCATACAGTACAGAAGTACACACATACGCATCGATACAGAGTTTCAGTCACCGAGTCAGCGATTTACAACAGTCAAGAATGCCTGGCGCAAGAGGGCGCGGACGACCTCCGCAGGCAGCCGGTTCCACCCGGTGGAGGCGCGGTACGGAAAGTGCCGCTAGATGGCGCTCAGTCGGGCGCGTGGCTTATCTAGCGAGCCGACATCGCCCGAGGCAGCCCGAGTTTGGCGTTGGGAAGACTCGGCGCGCGTCACGGATAGAGCACGCAGTGCACTGGGAGATTCAATCCGTCACGCTATGCCATCCAAGCGCCTCCAGAACGGGTGGAATGTGATCGCTGCGGCGGACACCACTCACTAGCCTGACTGCGAACTGCATCACTCTTTGCGCCCTGTCTAGGTGACGTTCGGTCGATCCACCCCAGATGGACAGGCTGTGGAGGATGTGGGGAAGACGTGGATTTGGACAAGGAGCTCCAAAAACAAAGGAGTGAAGTGGTGTCGGATTTTCAACAGGGATGCAAGGATTGCATTACAGCGCCGAACGAGAGAGATGCGGGGTTCCCAGGTGAGGTGGTGATCGAGGAGTACACCCAGCACCTTCACTGAAAACGATAGATGAATGTTTGCACCGGAGATGGTAATGTGGAAGTTGCCGGTGTTTGTGATAGAGGGCTTGGTGTCGATCAGCGTAAAGTCTATCTTTTTGGGGTTTATTTTCAGACTATTTGACAAACCAATTTTGAAGACGCTAGATGGACTCCTCGATACGAGCCTTCAGGTTGGACGGGCCGACGACATGGGGGTAGCGGAGTCAAGGGCGTGGATGTCATCGGCGTAGGATAGTAGGCGGCCGTGGTGTGAGAAGCTGGATAGGTTGTTGATGAAGATGAGGAAGAGGAATGGGCCGACAAGGGATCCTTGTGCCACCCCATGGGATAGAGATAAGGTAACCGACCTACCACTAACCACCTGCTTCTGACCACGCAGGTAGTCCCGGAACCATTCCGCAACACCCCGCACCATTCCAGCTTGCTGAAGAGGACGCCGCGATCAACGCTGTCAAAGGCTTTACTAAGATCAATGGTCGTTATCGGCGCGACATGACCGTTGTCGACAGCCCTTGCCAGCCATCAGACAGCGTCGATCAGGGCGTCCTCCCTCGAGCGACGTGGGTGGTAAACATATTGCAATGGCGTCAGTGCGTGGTTGTCAGGGAGGTAAGAAGTGAGCTGCGAGCAGACGACCTTCTCGGTAATTTTCGACAGTACAGAGGCAGTAGAAATGGGCTAAAAGTTGTTCAGGTCTGATTGATCGACCGCGTTGAACACCGGGGTGACGCGCGCGATCTTACAGACGGGCGGAAAGGTGCATGATATGATAGAAAAGTTTATTAGATGTAGAGCATGAGCGCCGATTACAGGGAAACACTTTTCACTGCATGCAGTGGTGCGCCATCACCATCGACAGCCCTCGACGCGCTCATTTTTCTGATGGCTGCAGAAAGCTCCGGTAGAGTGGCTGGATGCAGGGAGAATGCCGACACACAGACGGGATACGGGTGTGGTCCAGCCAAGGGCGCGCCCGCATTACCACGCACCGCCGCCGCCTCCACAGTGATGCGAGGGCCAACGGCAGTGAAATGAACTTTGAGTGCGTCCGCCCGGGTGCCCATGTCGTAATCGGGTATGTCACGCCCTCTCGCTGGCTGCGGTCCGAATTTCTTGAGGCGGCTCTAGAAATCTCGCTGCCCTGTCAGCAGATCGCTGCACAGGAAGGAGCGTCGCGCGAGACTGATCAGTCCCTTCGCCCTGTTACAGCGCCGCTGGTACATGCGGCGCGTCTCTGTGGTACGACAGCGCTCCTAGGTTTCGCGAGCGCAGTTGCGCTCCTTCATGGCTGCGGAGGCTTCGGTGTCTCCCCGCAGCCGTGGACAGCTGGACCGGCGTGACGTCATGATGATGGTCTGGCATTGAGCGTCGACTACGACGTTCCACACTCCCATAACAGCGGCCACCTTGTAATCGGTGGTGCCAGCGGCCTAGAGCGGCTCGCAATCGGCAAGCAGCGGACTCAGGTTGAACGCGTCCCTGTCGCTGCGTTTTCACGGTCGCACTACGGTGGTAACCGGCCGTCGGCGCTCTCTGGGGACGGGAGCGTGGAGTAGCACCGGTTGGTGGTCCGCCACAGGCTGGGGAGAGCATCAGCTGGGTCCCGGAGACCGGTCACTTGGTGACGGTCAAGTCTAGCAGTGTCGGTGTCGGTTAGAAATGGGGGGGGGGGGGGCTCGACGACCAGCTGTTCGATACTCATGTCTCTCGGGATCGTCTGAAAACCTCGCACGCCGTGGCCGTCCGGGTTGAGAAGATTTATGTTGAAGTCTCCTGGTGCCAATATCGGTTTTCCTGTGGCAACGGTTGCCTGTAGTTGGTCTCGAACGCTTTCTAGACATCGGGACGTTGGTCCTCCCGGTAGCCGGTAGCTGGCACGGATTACCACGGTGCGGCGGCAGGGCCCCTCACCGAGACCCATAGGGATTCCATCATGGGATCGCTGCCGCCTATGAGGAGTCTCACTGCGAGGAGGGAGTCCGCAACGAGTATGGCGACTCCACCTCCGCGCGGCTGGTTCTGCTGGGCTGTTGTCAGCCGGGCGACGCCGCGGTCATGCCGCGGTAAGCTGAAACGTGGAAATATCAGCACCCTGTCGAGTACCTCAGGCTTGAGCCCTGTCTCAGACGCACACAGGATGTCTGTGAGGTGTTTCCGCAGGAGCTGATTGACTTCGTCCAGTCGGCGTGTACCAGCGACCGGGCGTTAATATGATCAGTATTGTAGTGGTGTCGACTCACAGCCTCAGCCGCGCCCGCCACGGCCGCATGCTTCCGGTGAGTCTGCGGCACGCTTCGCCTGATGGCGTACACTGGCGTCTGTGGTCGGGTGAACTACGTCAGCAGCGCCAACAGGGCGCCATTGGTCGGTCCCGCACGACCCGAATTGGCCGACGGGTGCGGGTACCAGCTCGCTGACCTTGTGCTATCTGGCGCAAAACTAAGGGACAGGGGTAAGCTACGTTATGTCAAACTGGCTAATGCTGTCCGGTATCAGTGCAAGAAAACGCGTTCGATTCTACATTACACCGGTAATTTCGTCCGGTAGCAAATGCAAAGTAAAACACGAGACACACACCATTCACTGTATTCAACAATCACAATACGTTTGGATTGGCGGACGACCACCTCATCACAGCAAATGTTTCCCCGCACCTCAAACGGCGCGCCCCAGGCGCGGCGGTCAAGTCCGTCAGCGACCTGAACCGGGCCGCTCCCCCCACACTGAATGGGGCGGGGGGGGGGGGGGGGGCGGGTGCGACCACTGTCGTGTTGTGCGGTGTAATCCGGGAGAAGTCCTAACCACAAAAAACCGGGTTCCTAAACGGGCCCGGTGCGACCATGTGTTGTGTGGTGTAATCGGGAGAAAGTCCTAACCACAAAAACCGGGTTCCCAAACCTATGGGGAGAAACCAGAACGTTTATGCCAAATTGTGCTTGGAAAAAACCATTGCAAGCTGAGAAAAACCAGCACGTTTTGGCCGAGACGTACGTTGAAGAAGCCTCACGGCAATCAGGAAAACCTGCTCGTTGGCTGCAAGCAGGTGAAAACCTCGCAAAATTCACGTTGTTATTTGTAAGTTATCTAAATGGTTTTGTATGTAGGTTTTCGAAGAGGAGCCCCAAGAGTTCAGGATGTGTGGTCGCCCAGTATGGTAGGCAAGGCTCAATGGGAGTCTGTGTTTGTTTGTGTACTGCGCGAGAGTTTTTCACGACCAGCGCCTGTAGACTGGCACGCCAGCATAAAATGTGCTATCGTGTATGGTGTATGGCACTAGTGACAGAGTGGTGGTGGGATGCGTTCTATGATGTATGCGTGAGTCAATTTTGTGTCTCCTATTCGCAGCCTAGCAAGGAGGATCTCCTCAAGGCGCGTGTTCTTGTTGCCTGAGCTCCGGTGTGAGAGTGTTGGCGGCCGTGTTCGCCCCATTCACGGTGTAAAAAGCAGCGACATGTCGAGTTTATAACAGTAAGATAGTCGGATACTGGGCAGGCAATATGGTTTGGGGATAGCATGTTGATGCTTTCTTTTGCGGCAGCGTCAGCGAGGTCGTTCCCCTGGATGCCCGTATGGTCTGGTACCCAGAGGAAGACAACGTGTGACCCCGCTGGTAGTGATGACAGTGCGGAGAGGATTTTATAAATCAAAGCGTGCGAGGAATTGCGCATTGCGCAATTGCGCACGTAATTTACTCGATCGACACTGGGGCGGGTAAACCACACCGCCAGGTCGTCGGCGAAAAGAGAATAGTTCAGATGTGGCGAAATGCCATGCAAATGCCTAAAAACGTCGTTGATCATAATGAAAAGGAGCGTCGGCGAGATCACGCTGCCTTGGGGTAGCCCGTGGTCCTGTTTCGCAGGCGCTGACAGCGTGTTCCCGCAGCGAACGGCAAAGGTTCGATCTGTTA
>NW_023596225.1:23597848-23725323 GCF_011947565.3 Pollicipes pollicipes | reverse complement strand
CCAAGCAGGGAGAAGGCCGGGGCCAGCGATGTATATCGGTCGGGTCCATGAGACAATTAAGGGGCTCCGTGTTGATTTTGGCACAACAGTGCATGACATGAGCCGTGTATAATATCAACGAGCCCAGAATAGGTATGGGGCTGTGTTCGAAGGGCGCCGTAGGAGTGTCCGAAGGCCCCTCGGTAACGACGGTGAAGTGTATGATTGTAGGGTACGAAGGGTTGGCTGTAGCTCACATTACGGACCCCAGCCTGCAGGACCGGCTCCTTAAATATCAGTCAGAGAGCCTCTTGCACTGATTGGGGACAACCAAGGACAATGCAGACCCCTTTTTTGGTCAGAGACTACCAACAACGAACAGTTGCCTCTACGTTGGTCTGAGCCTGCGAGCCCATTTCCCAAACAAGAACGAGGCCGGGACCCGCGATTTGCGTTGGTTGGAACCCCTGAAACTATGAGGCCCCTGTGTCGGTCTGAGGCCTCACAGTGCTGAACAAAGGGTCCCATGTCGGCAAGGGGCCCCGAGTCGGTCAGGAAACATTCGCTGAACAGGTGCAAGGACTGGACTTCAAATCCTGGAGGGTCTTTTAAATTCAAATGCTCGAGGGTCTCATAAATTGGTCGGGTATCTCTGACAACGAAAGTGGAGATGACAATTTACGATAAGAGTTCACAGTGAAATATTGGAAAGCCATGTCACTCAGGGGTTCTTTACAGAATGGGGAGCTCCATTTCATTTTAGCCGATTGCCCGTTATGCTGAACTAAAGCCTCTGTGCCCATTATTGGACATCTGCGTCGATAAAAGATATGTTTTACGTCAATGAGGGCCCCTGCGTCAATCCGGGTCCAAATGCCCGGCTCAGGGGTCCTCTGGTGTTAAGCAGACGACCAGTATGAGATTGATCCTCTCAGGGCTTCCGAGCCAACCAGGAAACCCGCCCCTGTATTGCCAGAAAGGCGGCCGGTCGGTACCCCGTGATGGGACTGAGCACCTTACATCCCCTGACTAATATATATATATATATATATATATATATATATATATATATATATATATATACAATGCACCCCTAGTTTTCTACCGACTAAGCCCGTTGCCCGGAAAAGGTAAGGGATTTCCTTAGCATTAAATAGGACGGATCAAAATGAGATCAACATGAGAAAAAGGCTACGCAACCAGGAACGTCCACCCAGGGGTGTCACTTGGTATGCTTTAGGGGTGCCGGAGTCACTACCCCTCCCCCAATGCTGACTTAAAAGGAATTTTACACATCGGAATACATTGAATAAAGCATCAGTCATGTTCAATTTCTTTATTTTCTTTGAGCGCCAACGGAACAACGCTCACCAGCAGGCAAAGTCGTTGAAATAAAACGAAATAAATACACAGCACACCTTACTATGAACATAAATAAAACATGGGGTGTCTCAGAACTAAGTGAGGATGCTACAAATTTAACGGAAATGTTCCACATTTGAAGATATTGAGGTAGGCATCAGATATGACGGAAAAAGGTTACTTGTAACTGCTGGCAAACTGTCAAGGTTCAGAAACGACGCTAAGTAGCAAATTTTAAAGTTTGTAAAAATGCGCCCCATTACGTCATTGTTTGATGGTGTCATGGAATGGTTCTGTGACGACAGCAGTACCTGGCAGCATCTGGCAGCTAGATCTAAAGAATACCCCGAAACACACGAATGCTGACGTCAACTGGCCATTCTCGTCGCGGGGACTGTGTTGAATGGCGGATTAGTGGGTGATTTGTTTGTGGATTTTTGTCTTGGTGCAGGCCGTAAGAAAAACTTTGGTGGACTCTTTGGCATACGCAACGTAGCGATCCCCAGCGTTTATGGCAAAGCACGATATGCTGTGCGGTCTCTGTTGCTGCTGTGCTCTTGATGATTTTGTAAATACTTTATTGTCGGCCTATTGTTGCCCGCAGTGCTGTAGTCCTGACACTGATACCATGTGATGAGCACCGCAGTTACCTTTTTTACTGCTTGTACCTGGAAATGCGGTGTCATGCGAAAATTGATGAAGTTATAATGTTGGTATGAATTGGTTGCCAAAGCATGGCTATCGCTATGATAAATATGGTAAGGTTGGACTACCAATGTTTTTTCAGAATTATTTGTGCAATTAATGGTTGATCCTGATATAACTATTGTGGTGCAGTGACATTCTTGCTGTTGATAGTCCTTTGGCATTGTTAAATCAGCTGTTACCAGCCATTCATAAGTTATAAGCTGCTGCCTCATGGGCTTGACAGAGTAGTCCACCAATGTGGTGCATTGTACAATGACACGGGTCAACAGCTGTGGCACTGCCTCAGTGCCGTACCGTTGCGTGACATAATTAACAATGAAGTGGTTTTTGTACTGCAATCCATGCTGCTTTCATAATGAATGCCATCATGAAAAGATCGATCAAGTGTCCTCTCTTGTATTGACTCCCCATCTGACATTTGACTGAGCAAAACACATGATACAATATGCAAATCACTTTCAGCGAAGCAGACAACCAATAAGTGGTAACATGTGCTCAATCTGTTTTGGGAATTCACAAAAGGTAGGTGAGAAAGATGCAAACACATCTGCCACCTCCACAGTCATGCAACATCCTGCAGCCATCGGGCTGCTTTGCTAAAAAGTAATAGGAAAATTGTACAGGTGGTGAAGCGACACTGCAAACATGCTGACCTTGCACAAGGCTAGAACCATGACAAGTGCATGTGGTTGTGGTTGGATGGGCAAAATGCAAGGAAGTCATGAAGCTTCGAGTGCACACAAGGCTCATGATAAAAATATTATAAACTTATATCCAAGACACCAACAGCAATACTTTTTCAACCATCTCAGCACCCAGCATCTCATGCAACATGCCGTGACTATGACATTGATGGCTCACGGGCAATGCTCGCCTGCATACAAAATTTGTGAAGACAGTATGATGTGCATCAGTTATAATACGGCTCTATGTTTTCAGAATTCTTTAGGGAAAAGCAATTCTGCAAAAGCGTATAATGTGAGCCTATACTAAGCATGTGCATTGATGAGCTGTACGCACCATCCCCTACTGCCAAAATGAATTGCTGATATAATGACACACAATGGATTAATTGCATGCTGTAACACCTCAATAGGTTCAAAATGTTGGCAATATAATAATTAAGTACCAGTTTGCCTTTGTACACCCCTGCGCCATAGTGCTAGTGATTTTGTTAGTTTGCCAGCGTTCCTTTGTCATGTTCAAACACAAACATAAAGGTAGCGGCAGGTATCAATATACCACATTTTGTTGGGGGTCAGTAGACTTAAAGAATACCCAAAACAATATTCTCTCTCAGAAGTACAAGCCTTGCACGCACACTTTCCATCACATCAATATCAATACAAGCCACTCGCACACACCACCAGTGATCACACATATTTCAAGCCCCCGATTCACACTTTGTTGTCAAGTAAGTGTGATCACACACTTGCACAGCTCGCGGAACTATCAAATTGCAGGCTTTCTCGCAATTTCCGCACAGATTTTCAGTCATAACACCGCATTTCACATTGAGCTCCCTTCAGAACAAAGTCCCATCGGGGGTGCATAGTATTGCGGCTCAAGAGTTTTCTTCAAGAAGAAGAAAAAAAACGCCAGCGGGAGAAAAGGACAGTTATGCCGTCGCGTCTCCTTTAATATAACTTTCGAGAGAGCGCAGGTTTTTGGGTGCCGTACTTTTTTGCAGACAGTGGCGATATTTTTTATGACATTGACCTGTGGCCTAGAAGTAAAGAAAAATGACCCGTCCGTGAGTGCCGCACAACCCGAAAGTTATCACACTTACATTCGCGACACGATTCAGCAGCGAAAACTTGCTACCAGCTAGTCATCCTCCGCGCATTGTACCATACGTGCCGCATCACCGTTTTTGCGAATGTACCAGCGGCCATGCTATTTTGACCATAAGCAGAAAACAGCTTGTTGTATGACCACGATTGCATGACGTTTCTTTGACGTCATTAATGCCGAGACAATTTTGAAATAAGCTCCAAATAAACCTTTTGGCACTTTGGCGGGCGTCTAACTCAGGAATCAGATCGTTTTGGGCCTTAAAAAGGACATAACCGTGAAAGCATCAAAAGGTCCTCAAGGTGGCTATTTCAGTTCAAAACGCCATACAAATGTGGAACATTCCCTTTAAAGCATACCTCATCACTTGAACTCTAATAACGCCAAAGTTATCATGAAAAATATCCGCGCTAGTGTTGCTAGCTAACAAAGTTTTCAAAATGTTTGACAGTGTACAGAACAGACCACTCTGTATCGTCTCCTTACAAGCGCGAGGCATAGCGAACAGAGTTTGTATGCGCTTAATCGAGGCGGTACAATCCAGGGGAAACAACTGAGAAAAATTTGAGAGGCCAATTTACGTTGCAAGATGTTTTTTTCAGAAAGAGCAAAACTGTGCTGCACTCCTACGTATGGAATTAGTACGGATGGAATTTTGAAATGGATCAGAAGGCTGTCGTATGAAAGAGAATGTCCTATTCTTTTGATAGAAGAGGAATGAGAGAATAAGGTTGAGGAAATCATTTACAGCCACAAATAGTTATTTTATTTAAGGCGTATCCCCGTGGTGGTTATTGTGCGCCTATTCGAATACTAGAAAAGAACCCCCCATACAGTACAGAAGTACGCACATACGCATCGATACAGAGTTTCAGTCACCGAGTCAGCGAATTACAACAGTCAAGAATGCCTGGCGCAAGAGGGCGCGGACGACCTCCGCAGGAAGCCGGTTCCACCCGGTGGAGGCGCGGTACGGAAAGTGCCGCTAGATGGCGCTCAGTCGGGCGCGTGGCTGATCTAGCGAGCCGACATCGCCCGAGGCAGCCCGAGTTTGGCGTTGGGAAGACTCGGCGCGCGTCACGGATAGAGCACGCAGTGCACTGGGAGATTCAATCCGTTACTCTACGCCATCCAAGCGCCTCCAGAACGGGAGGAATGTGATCGCTGCGGCGGACACCACTCACTAGCCTGACTGCGAACTGCATCACTCTTCGCGCCCTGTCTAGGTGACGTTCGGTCGATCCACCCCAGATGGACAGGCTGTGGAGGATGTCGGGAAGACGTGGATTTGGACAAGGAGCTCCAAAAACAAAGGAGTGAAGTGGTGTCGGATTTTCAACAGGGATGCAAGGATTGCATTACAGCGCCGAACGAGAGAGATGCTGGGTTCCCAGGTGAGGTGGTGATCGAGGAGTACATCCAGCACCTTCACTGAAAACGATAGATGAATGTTTGCACCGGAGATGGTAATGTGGAAGTTGCCGGTGTTTGTGATAGAGGGCTTGGTGTCGATCAGCGTAAAGTCTATCTTTTTTGGGGTTTATTTTCAGACTTTTTGACTGAAACCAATTTTGAAGACGCTAGCTGGACTCCTCGACACGAGCCTTCAGGTTGGACGGGCTGACGACATGGGGGGTAGCGGAGTCAAGGGCTTGGATGTCATGGGCGTAGGATAGTAGGCGGCCGTGGTGTGAGAAGCTGGATAGGTTGTTGATGAAGATGAGGAAGAGGATTGGGCCAACAAGGGATCCTTGTGCCACCCCATGGGATAGCGATAAGGTAACCGACCTACCAGTAACCACCTGCTTCTGACCACGCAGGTAGTCCCGGAACCATTCCGCAACACCCCGCACCATTCCAGCTTGCTGAAGAGGACGCCGTGATCAACGCTATCAAAGGCTTTACTAAGATCAATGGTCGTTATCGGCGCGACATGACCGTTGTCGACAGCCCTTGCCAGCCATCAGACAGCGTCGATCAGGGCGTCCTCCCTCGAGCGACGTGGGTGGTAAACATATTGCAATGGCGTCAGTACGTGGTTGTCGTGGAGGTAAGAAGTGAGCTGCGAGCAGACGACCTTGTCGGTAATTTTCGACAGTACAGAGGCAGTAGAAATGGGCTAAAAGTTGTTCAGGTCTGATTGATCGACCGCGTTGAACACCGGGGTGACGCGCGCGATCTTACAGACGGGCGGAAAGGTGCATGATATGATAGAAGAGTTTATTAGATGTAGAACATGAGCGCCGATTACAGGGAAACACTTTTCACTGCATGCAGTGGTGCGCCATCACCGCCGACAGCCCTCGACGCGCTCATTTTTCTGATGGCTGCAGAAAGCTCCGGTAGAGTGGCTGGATGCAGGGAGAACGCCGAGACACAGACAGGATACGGGTGTGGTCCAGCCGAGGGCGCGCCCGCATTACCACGCACCGCCGCCGCCTCCACAGTGATGCGAGGGCCAACGGCAGTGAAATGGACTTTGAGTGCGTCCGCCCGGGTGCCCATGTCGTAATCGGGTATGTCACGCCCTCTCGCTGGCTGCGGTCCGAATTTCTTGAGGCGGCTCTAGAAATCTCGCTGCCCTGTCAGCAGATCGCTGCACAGGAAGGAGCGTCGCGCGAGACTGATCAGTCTCTTCGCCCTGTTACAGCACCGCTGGTACATGCGGCGCGTCTCTGTGGTACGACAGCGCTCCTAGGTTTCGCGAGCGCAGTTGCGCTCCTTCATGGCTGCGGAGGCTTCGGTGTCTCCCCGCAGCCATGGACAGCTGGACCGGCGTGACGTCATGATGATGGTCCGGCATTGAGCGTCGACTACGACGTTCCACACTCCCATAAAAGCGGCCACCTTGTAATCGGTGGTGCCAGCGGCCTAGAGCGGCTCGCAATCGGCAAGCAGCGGACTCAGGTTGAACGCGTCCCTGTCGCTGCGTTTTCACGGTCGCACTAGGGTGGTAACTGGCCGTCGGCGTTCTCTGGGGACGGGAGCGTGGAGTAGCACCGGTTGGTGGTCCGCCACAGGCTGGGGAGAGCATCAGCTGAGTCCCGGAGACCGGTCACTTGGTGACGGTCAAGTCTAGCAGTGTCGGTGTCGGTTAGAAATGGGGTGGGGGTGGGGGGGGGGGGGCTCGACGACCAGCTGTTCGATACTCATGTCTCTCGGGATCGTCTGAAAACCTCGCAGGCCGTGGCCGTCCGGGTTGAGAAGATTTATGTTGAAGTCTCCTGGTGCCAATACCGGTTTTCCTGTGGCAACGGTTGCCTGTAGTTGGTCTCGAACGCTTTCTAGACATCGGGACGTTGGTCCTCCCGGTGGCCGGTAGCTGGCACGGATTACCACGGTGCGGCGGCAGGGCCCCTCACCGAGACCCATAGGGATTCCATCATGGGATCGCTGCCGCCTATGAGGAGTCTCACTGCGAGGAGGGAGTCCGCAACGAGTATGGCGACTCCACCTCCGCGCGGCTGGTTCTGCTGGGCTGTTGTCAGCCGGGCGACGCCGCGGTCATGCCGCGGTAAGCTGAAACGTGGAAATATCAGCACCCTGTCGAGTACCTCAGGCTTGAGCCCTGTCTCAGACGCACACAGGATGTCTGTGAGGTGTTTCCGCAGGGGCTGATTGACTTCGTCCAGTCGGCGTGTCAGCGACCGGGCGTTAATATGATCAGTATTGTAGTGGTGTCGACTCACAGCCTCAGCCGCGCCCGCCACGGCCGCATGCTTCCGGTGAGTCTGCGGCACGCTTCGCCTGATGGCGTACACTGGAGTCTGTGGTCGGTGAACTACGTCAGCAGCGCCAACAGGGCGCTATTGGTCGGTCCCGCACGACCCGAATTGGCCGACGGGTGAGGGTACCAGCTCGCTGACCTTGTGCTATCTGGCGCAAAATAAGGGACAGGGGTAAGCTACGTTATGTCAAACTGGCTAATGCTGTCCGGTATCAGTGCAAGAAAACGCGTTCGATTCTACATTACACCGGTTAATTTCGTCCGGTAGCAAATGCAAAGTAAAACACGAGACACACACATTCACTGTATTCAACAATCACAATACGTTTGGATGGCGGACGACCACCTCATCACAGCAAATGTTTCCCCGCACCTCAAACGGCGCGCCCCAGGCTCGGCGGTCAAGTCCGTCAGCGACCTGAACCGGGTCGCTCCCCCACACTGAATGGGGCGGGGGGGGGGGGGGGGCGGCGCGGTGCGACCACGTCGTGTTGTGCGGTGTAATCCGGGAGAAGTCCTAACCACAAAAAACCGGGTTCCTAAACGGGCCCGGTGCGACCATGTGTTGTGTGATGTAATCCGGGAGAAGTCCTAACCACAAAAAACCAGGTTCCCAAACCTATGGGGAGAAACCAGAACGTTTATGCCAAATTGTGCTTGGAAAAAACCATTGCAAGTGAGAAAAACCAGCACGTTTTGGCCGAGACGTACGTTGAAGAAGCCTCACGGCAATCAGGAAAACCTGCTCGTTGGCTGCAAGCAGGTGAAAACCTCGCAAAATTCACGTTGTTATTTGTAATTATCTAAATGGTTTTTGTGTAGGTTTTCGAAGAGGAGCCCCAAGAGTTCAGGATGTGTGTCGCCCAGTATGGTAGGCAGCGTCAATGGGAGTCTGTGTTTGTTTGTGTACTGCGCGAGTTTTTCACGCCAGCGCCTGTAGACTGGGCACGCCAGCATAAAATGTGCTATCGTGTATGGTGTATGGCACTAGTGACAGAGTGGTGGTGGGATGCGTTCTATGATGTATGCGTGAGTCAATTTTGTGCCTCCTATTCGCAGCCTAGCAAGGAGGATCTCCTCAAGGCGCGTGTTCTTGTTGCCTGAGCTCCGGTGTGAGAGTGTTGGCGGCCGTGTTCGCCCCATTCACGGTGTAAAAAGCAGCGACATGTCGAGTTTATAACAGTAAGATAGTCGGATACTGGGCAGGCAATATGGTTTGGGGATAGCATGTTGATGCTTTCTTTTGCGGCAGCGTCAGCGAGGTCGTTCCCCTGGATGCCCGTATGGTCTGGTACCCAGAGGAAGACAACGTGTGACCCCGCTGGTAGTGATGACAGTGCGGAGAGGATTTTATAAATCAAAGCGTGCGAGGAATTGCGCATTGCGCAATTGCGCACGTAATTTACTCGATCGACACTGGGGCGGGTAAACCACACCGCCAGGTCGTCGGCGAAAAGAGAATAGTTCAGATGTGGCGAAATGCCATGCAAATGCCTAAAAACGTCGTTGATCATAATGAAAAGGAGCGTCGGCGAGATCACGCTGCCTTGGGGTAGCCCGTGGTCCTGTTTCGCAGGCGCTGACAGCGTGTTCCCGCAGCGAACGGCAAAGGTTCGATCTGTTAAGAAATTTTGCAAAAATTTGGCGAGTTGGCCACGGACCCCTGTTCTGTGCAACTTAGTCAGAGCGGCAGTCTTATTTACTTCATGGAATGCGGGTTTAAGATCCAAAAGTAGTGCAACCGTAACCATCTTTTGTTGAAAACCACGTTGGACTGAATCAACAAGTTGGACGAGGCTGTCCGCGGTGGAGCGGCCAGGGCGGAAGCCGTTTTGGTAAGGGCAGATAATGTTGTCGGGCTCTATGTAGGTCCTGATTCGAGCGGCGACCATTCTTTCAAATAATCTCGATGCGCAGCTTGACAGAGAGATAGGGCAATAGCTCGAAGGATCAGACGAAGGCTTGCGAGGTTTTAGTATCGAGATAAGAATGCTAGAGCGCCAAGCATCAGGGAACGTTTCATCAATCCAAATATCGTTAAAAGCAGAGAAAAGGTTTAGCAGTCCAGGCTCAGACAGATTTCTGAAAAAAGTGTAAGTGATCTGGTCTGGACCGACAGAGGTATTCCTGCACCTGCTGAGGGCCGGCCTCAGTTCGAGCTGACCACGCACGGTCGGCAGGTGGGACCGGTCCTACGCATGCGCTGTAGAACTGGCGACCGGCGATCTACTCTCCCCCGGACGGTAGAATCTGGGGTCGGCCGACCGGCGTTGCCGGGGTCTGTAGTCCCTGCACGTCAGCGAACGGGGCCGGTGCGACGAATCTGACGCACGGCTTGAAACGAACCAAGTCTATAAAGCGAGACGTTAGAATGGCACAGATCATAAAATGAACCTCTGTGACACCTGGGCCACAGGTTGTCATCGCAGCACTGCTCGAGATGTCACCGAGATCGGAAAACCTGCAATATCACATGAAAACAGGGGATCTCACATGCGCAGTGTCGCTGCTCTGACAGCACCACTTATTCCCTTATGCACTTACAAGCACATGCATACTTTGAAAGACCAAGTTCCACACTTAAAAATATTGAGCCAAGCATCAGATGTGATGAAATAAGCTTACTGGCAGTTATTACCATACTTTTGACAGCTTTTGTTAACAGCTATTCGGGGGACTATGGAAAGTTCCATCAAGCAATTTGTTGCCCTGTGGCGTAATCAAATTGATTCAAAAGGTATCTACACTTTGGATTTTTCATACCGTCTACAGTTCCACCTTTTATATTCTGCCTTACATATACTAGCGTTTCACTTCTATTTTTCGCTTTTCTATGAAAAGTGAACATACTGTAAGCAGATGTTTCAAATTATTGTAAGCTGACCCCAAGTAAGCACTCATTGATCCAATATTCGATGATAGCTACAAAACCTAATTTTTCTTCAAGCATATCAATGTGGAGCTCGCCAAAATTGGTTGTGATGCGTCTTGCATTTGCCTAGAAGCGCTAAGTTTTACTCCACTTCTTCGATTCATCGTTCACTAATTTTGAGCTACCATTATCTAGCTGTCTACGATCACCCCTCCATGCCCAGAAGCTAGTTTTCCTGAAGAACACGTTTGTACACCCTGCTCAGGACGTGCACATCTTTCTCAGACAAACGAAGTGCATTCCGCTGATCCAGGTCTTGGAATTGAAAAACCTGTTCCACTCGTCTATAAACGTGAGACCAAGCTTGTGACAAAATTTGTATGCTCTAACATTGACAGCCAATGCCCTGGGGCTCCACTCAGGAGGTGTATCGATCTTTGGTAGAATGTCTGTTGCCATCTGCCTATTATTAAGCATGCCTGTTACTATCTTTCTACCTTCGCTGTGCTGCAGGGAGGCCAAAAGGGTCCTATATGCATCAATCCTGTATCCTATATCCATATTTTATCCTATAAGCCATCAATCAATTCAAAATCCAGTATCACCCCATCACTCTTCTCCACCCTTATACAGTTCGCTCCAACCTGCACAATGACTGAATTGGCCTGGTTTTCACCGATGACCTGCACCACCAGTGGCACCAGGTCCTTGACGTAGGCTCCAGGCTTAGTTAAAGGGAGTGTTCCACATGTCTATGAGGTTCTGAGTTGAAATTGTCATGTTGAAGACCTCTCGGTACAGTTCACAACGCTGCCCTTATAGCTAAATATATCTGGTTTCTGAGCAACACGCGCGCGAAAGTGGGGAGTGTTTCGGGGAGAGTATATCAAGGTCACGTTGACATTCATGACGTCATAATAGCATCATTCCAATCCTGCCATTTCATAAGCCATTCGGCGATCAAAGTCGAAAAATATTACGGTCGAGTCTTTCATATCCTGCGTCCGTGAGTGTGATTTCTAGATAAAATGGCAAGGAATTGATTCAATCAATGTTGTGCACGGTACCACGACGTAATCAAACAGTGACGTATCGAGGAGCATATTTACTAAACAGAGGAACTGCGTTGTTTTAAGCGGTCTTGTCCTTATAAATATGACAACAGTTATAAGCCAACTTGTTTCATCGTATCTGATGTTTGTTTCAATATTTTCGAATGTGAAATATTCCTTTTAAACATCTCCTTCCTTTCCTGCACTTACAGAAGACCCTTTTTAAATGTCTCGCTCTAGAGTCCCTTACTACTACAACCCATGCTCCGCCATCACTGTTTCTCGTTCCTTTCTCACCTCTGGGATCATCCTGCGGTGTCTCAAAACTATTCCTGATAGGCACAGCTGCATTTTCTACATTTGTACGTGCCAGTCTCAATGATTTCCGTACTTCCTGCCACCTTTCAATGTTGCAAGTGAATGGCCTCTACCTTCTACCATTCTGATCTGCATCTGGCCTACCCTCCTCAAGCCTGTCCTGCCTAACCTTGTCTAACCCAACCTTAATGTTTTGGAGCTGCTCATAGGTAGCTAAAACCTCACTTTTCAGCTCACTATACTCAGTTGACACCTTGGCCATCTCCTCACTCTTACTGAAATCTACACAATGCTGCCTGTCCTTAACAATATGTAGCTCTTCCCCATGACTACATCTTCTCGGCTAAGTGTTCCACACAGAGCAGAGAAGATGAAGACTTCCACACACACGCTGTACCTTCCTTAGCTCCTCCTTCAGAATAGCGGTCTCCTGACTAAACAATTCACATCTGCATTCGCACTTCCTAACCGTAGTCGTGATAATACTAAGTTAATGCTAATCATACTAAGATTATTACAAGATTATATATATATATATATATATATATGTATATATATATATATATATATATAGCACATTTTGATATTAATGTCAGCTGCATATGTCAGGGTGTTGGCACCGTTGTGATCTCATGATAAGTTGAGGGTTGACACTTGGATATAACTTTTAAAACACGTTATCATGTCAGCTGCATATTCTTTTTTTTCTTGCAGTAAAAGCAGATGTACGTGAGCATTGACATTTTTTTAGTTCTAAAACTTCCAATTACCATACAACCATTATATCCTTTCATTATTTCCATATCATCAGCCTCTCACTGGTTCATACCTGGCTCTCACAAAAGCTCATCCCACAATGGTCCAATCGCAGCTGCAGTTTATATCACTGATACTGAATAAGTTCTAACAATTGGCATCTAATCATCCAAGTCAACACATGGAAGATAATACATCCTAGCGCTTGCTCAGATCGCGGTGAGGTCGGACCGTACTCTTTCAAGTTTCTGTACTGATTGACTTACAGCGTGCTTCGAGACTTCAACCACAGAGCTCAAGGCCTTTCTTGCTCATAACGAGGACGGATTTTTCACAGTGCGTCTTTTATATCATACAGGGAACAAGAGTCGTTATTTCCCCGTCTCTGCGATGTTTTGTGATGTCATTTGTCCTAGATGAAATGAAGAAACTTGGCATCAAAGCAACGATCTGGTTTCCAGGCTATGGAGCATGATGTTTCGTATGTTTGTGGATTGTCTTGGATGTGGCATTAACACGTGCTCGGGTGGGGGGTCAAATTAACCCCCTGAAGATCTTTCCAGAATGGTTTCTAAACGGCGCGGCGTAGCCGCGCCAAATTTGGCATAGCTGCAGAAAGTTGAATAGCAGGTCGTCTGGCATCAATAATTCAGATGTACCTTGTAAGGTCACTGACCTCTACCAGGTCAAAGTCAGGTCATGGCTCTAGCGCAGGGAATTTCTAGGCAATCGTTCAATCTGATCCAACAACCGAGTGTTGGACCAAGCCATGCATCTCTGAGATACTTTCTTAGGCAACACAACAATTAAATGAGCGGATTATATTGACCTAGGGTCTGGTGTGAAGGTCAGACCGAGGTCAAAACCAACCTGTTTCATCACTCTAGGGCTTGTTGTATCGGGTAGTTTCTAGCACCCATTTCGAATTTACTGATAAGGAACCGCATTATATAACTTCCATGAACTTCTTAAAGGCCACAATAGGTCACTGACCTAAAATGACCTCAGTCAACACTTTGTTTTAGGAACACACTGCCTAGCGTTATCTTAGTCGCTTATTCAAGTGCCAAACTCAATGCAGTCTTGTATAGTTCTGGTCATCATGACCTTGTAAAGGTCAAAAAAGGCCACTGATCGTAATTGAGCACGTAACTTTTTGCTCAGAACAGTTATCTAGGTTCTAGGGGCGCTTTGGAGTTCAATGTGTTTTTTTTTTACCTTATTTGACTCAAAGGCCATGACCTAAAAACCTCAAACCTTGACCTAAGATAGCTCATCTGCAGCTTAACACACCCTCTGAATTTGGTGTCTAGCTCTCTTAGTTTCTGAGATCTCAGGGGGGTTAAATTAACCCCCCTCACCCGAGCGAAGGGTATCCAACCGGCCGCCCGGGTGCGTATTAATTGCCACACGTATTGGTCGCTCGTCCCGTTGATTGATGCAGTTTTTCCTCTGAAAGAGCTAAGTTTGCGCCTTGTACAGTGCATACAGCCATCGATACCGCGGATAAGAAAAAATATTTGTATTCTATTGCCATTTTTGAAGCCTCGAATGAGCTTCACAATTGCTGTCAATAGTAATAGCTTGATCAAAGTAACTGCAGAGTTGTCTTTGTTTGAGATAGTAACGAAAAGACTAGACACACTTCCTTTAAGTCAATCGTCATGCTTGAAACCTCCGGCGGACGCCAGCACGGCCCTCCCGATCGAGACCAGCACGCGTGGCTGCCGTGGCATGACAGGCGCCAGGGGCGGCCAATCAAACACAAACCTAGTCACAGGTAAAGCTTTTGCGACCGGAAAAGGTGGCAACAATTGCGCCGTGTATCACGCCCCAGCACGCCAGAAACACCGAGTCGGCCACAGCCGCGCCATCACTGCGGACTGAGGCTGGCGTGCAACACAGCTGTCGCCGGTAAACGCAATCTGAGGTCACGAGCCGATGTGCTGCAGCATTTGGTGACGCGCATGAAGGGCAGGATCCGAGCGTACGGTTACTGATGGCCGAACGCGTCGTCTCCCCCCCCCCCCCCCTCCTCCCTCCCCTGTTCTGCTCGTTCCCCTAGCAGAACGGCATCGTGCTCGGCCGACATCGACCGAAGCCTCAGCGCCCCCTTCCGCCCCTTGACACCCTCGCCGACCATGTTCTGCTCTACCATCAGCCGGCATATAGCGCGCGAATCGCCAGCCCCGTTATATTCTTAAGTTATTATATTATATATTGTTATATATTATATAATTTATTATATAGGATAATTCAACCCTTAATAACTAGCGCCTGTCTTCAACTTCTTATACTATGTAGTACAAAACGTGATTCGGGATTGAAACTTAAGCAGCCTGCAAACCACTGACGACGAGCCAGGCACGGCATCTAAATAAAACATCGATGAAGCAGGACGCATTTTCAGCGCGGCGGCACATCCATTGTATATCTGTTTATATGGCAGACCAGGCCCAAATGGCATATCAAACAGTGCCTGCACACAGACTTAAAAACGTTCTTCCCAACTCTAATTTAATGCAACAATTGTGCTAGGTTGTCAAACATGCAACCAACATTCCTTGACTTTTTTCTACCGGACGGCCCAGCCTGGCCAGTTGGAAGAAGAAAGCCGCACCAGCTGTGTGCAGCGGTGATTTCCGTCGACCCCAGAAATCCATCACTCAAAAGGTTTGGATTAAATCTTTAAAAAGGAAAGCCGATAGCTGTAAGAAAAGCGTGACACATTCATCAAAAGTATGGCGTGCGTAAACGCAATGTGGCATAACACGCAACTCACCTGTGAAGCCTGGTGGCCGGCGGTTGCATTGCATCACAGAGTCTATTGAGATAGTCAGTATCTAGATAAGAAAACGCGGTCGGTGCGTGGTGGTGTGGGTGCTTGAGACGACGAGCCATCCGGCCGATGTCTCGGGCGACTCTTGATGGGTAAGCCGCGCCACCAGACAGACATCAGACAGGCGGATACGGGCCATCGTTATCTAATCTCCACTTTAGGAGTGGTGCTAACGCGCCACACCCAAAAACGCCCGTGAAAACACGGCGAGCATGCGTCACGCCTCGATTAGAGCTCCGTGTTGCTTAACATGGCGATAACTTGCCGCTCCTCTTCCACTTACCAACGACCATGGCCTCTTATATGTAATGTGGCTGTAGGTGCTAGACCACGATTCCCTCCGGGCTTTAAATCACGGCCACATATTTTTCGCGACTTGGGGCTATCCTGGATCACGAGAATATCGGCACTACATGGGTCACGGCTATGACCCTAAACGGGATACAAATCGCGGGTCCCTGCTCCTCATGGGTCACAACGCTCCGTTTGGCACTATTGCACTCGCGGTCGGTCACGAACCACGAACCCCCTCGAGCCATGAGTCATGCAGCGTGAGTCACGAACCCTGACCCGGGCCGCGGGTCACGGCTCCATGACCGTCGGCGGCTTGGTGAGGAGGCCAGGCTGCCGGAGTCGGCCGGGGGAGTCCCGACCGGTCCCTGACCGGACAGGTGCCGCGCACCCGGACACCGCCACCCGGGGCCGGCCGGTCGCGGCCCGCCCCCTGCCTCACCTCAACCGGGACGGCCTCGACCAATGGCCACGGTTTTCCTCCGCTTTGATGCTTCTCACATTGCAGGACGGTGGCGACATCATGGCGCGGGAGTGACCGGTTCACATAAGCGGAACTGCTGCCACAGATAGTGCATGGCCTTGTGCCTTACGTGCTGATTTGTTGATATCGCACAGGCCAGTCCGTACTTCGGTTCCGTGCACGAGTGCAGGTTTACCTAGGCTTAGCGGGTTGTAAAGCCGTTCGTTGAACAGGGATGTCCTGTACGGACGGTGCTGTTCAAAGCTCCCGCAACAGGCACTGCTTAGAGTTGGCGCTCACCTCACAAAATGCTCGAATGAAAATGTTCTAATCCATCGCTAACGTTTTCAATGCCTCCACAGACGCCAATGAACATATTGAAAACAAATTATACGGGTACGTTTAGGGAGAAAATAGAGGATTTCTATGTGGCGTACTAAGATTGCATCATCTGATTACCAGACAAAGTTCCGACCGTACGAAATTGTCGAGGTTTTGGGGTTTAATACTATACGTGTCGGAACTATTATCTTCGTCACAGCACACAACCATAGGTTTCAATTTTCACGGACTGTTTAATCCCTTAAATTGTGGATAAAACTAAATGGGTTGGACCATTCACATACAATACAAACTAAAGCATAATTTTGCCATACAATACTTAAGTACAATTTTTACATAAAATGCTTAAGCACAATTTGCACATAAAATCCTCTGTATAGTTTTGAAACGACGTGATTGGATTAAAACTAGAAGGTGGCCACACAAGTTGATGGAATGAACACAAGGTAGTAATTTGGTTATGGGTTAAAGAACCCTGTGCAGACATAAGTCAAGCAACATTTTTGAAACGCGTAGTCTATGGTGCTCAGCTCGATTGGAACCGGTTATGACAGTTCAGAAGAGTCCATGAAATCTGTCCACAAAGAATCGAAAGTCCATACCAGTTCCAATTTTGTCTGAAAGCTGCACACACTTTTGGAGCATTTGTCGAGATTCGGACACATTTCTAAGGTTTTGGCAGGGCTGTCCAGATTTTGTTTTATTTCAGCTCTTTTTATGCAAATTAATTCCCAATGATTGACGCAGACGCCTTTGGGTTTAGAGGACCTATTGAACATAGGCTGTTGCGTGCACCCGGACCAACCACCCAAGTCGTGCCGTTCAATTCGACGGATGAGTTTGCCTCAGATTATTCGTCAGAAAGCAATGCGGATGATTTTCCTTGTCGCACAATGCTGCGACACGGCCGCCGCGGATCTGGGCTGACACTCACCAGCCAGTTGCCAGCTGACCTTTTCCATTTCAGTCGTGCCAGACAAGTCCCCTGCTCTGGGACTCGTACCCAGTGCCGCGCTGCACAACGGAGATGGGTCATGCAATGTCATGTGACATATTTAGAAACCTGTTGGAAACCTAACGCACTCGTAGACCAGGGTTGTTGAAGAACCTATTGAAGATAGCAAAGCGTCTTCGTCGGCCGTAAAAATAGCAGAAATAGCAGTCATTATTTAAGACATGGCGGCGCCATCGTAATGAGAATGCAACATTTGCTCCCGAGATTTTTCGCCGCGGCTTTCTTGTTCGGGCTCGAGATCAGCTAGATGTTCGCCAGAAAACGATGAAAGTTCAACAAGTCATCCAGTTTCTGAACCATTTCATGTTCGTCCATTTCAAAACACTTTCGAACTTTTATTCCCTATCTTAAGGAAAGTAAACAGGAATGATGGTTTGGTTAAGGTTTAGATTGATATTTGGTTATGAGGGTAGTCAGGTTAAGGCTGAGATTAGCAAACAGCAATTGCATTCTTTAGAGATTGCTTGTTATTTGTTGTATTGTTGTGGCAGCAACGTTGTTGTATTGCGATAGAAGTATTTTGTATTGGCGCCAAAGAATGGAAAACTGTGGTAACTTCCTTGTACAAAAGGGAGGACATCACTCGAACCTCAATGCATTACTCTGGCCGCACAATAATGGTGTCATTCAAGAATGCCCCTCGTTCTTGAAGTAAAAACAAGCGTTTGCGGGCTTGCTTCACTAAGCGCTAAGCGCCGGCGCTAACGCAATGAAAACGCGCGCGAAGACCTGTCGCATTTTATGGACGATTTATGTCTGCATCATTTCGGGATGGATTCGACAGCATTCGTGGGATTGTCTGGCCAATCCGACCTCTGACTGCCGGGATGCGCAACGTGAACCGAATATGGCCTGGTGAATACCAGACATGGATGTGTGTCGTGGCAATCAAACATCACCTGTAATCCAGTTTTCGCGTGCAGCAACGGGAGTTGAATTTCTCGCAGCATTGACAAAAACGCAGGGACCGGCGGGATCGCCGAGTCGAAAAGGGAATGCTAGAGAAACGACAGGAACATGACGCATGGAGACGGAACCGTATCAGGGAACAAAGCTAACACGGTAACGCGGGGGCCGGCGCACGGTACGGCCGGACCTGCTTCTCAGAATCGGGCCGGGCGGGTCTGGCGCTGCCGGTAGCCGACCCGCAGGCGTGGCCAGCGACCGGTACGGAGGAGCGGCTGGCGGCCGACTCGGTGGCGCTGCCGGCGGGACGGTCTGTGCTTGTGGCCGGGGCGGGTCCGGCGCCGACAGCAGCGGACGCGGTCCGAGCAGAGGCAGCAGCCGCGGCTGTGGGACTTGAGCGGGCCCCGTGCCCACCGGCCGCGCGTCTGGGTCAGGTTGCGCGAGTTGGACACGGTCGATCGAGACCACGTCTTGGCAGGAGCTGCGGTTCAGGGTCATCGTCTTAGCCGTGCGACCCGGAACGGCCCGTCGCACCGGCAGGCCAGACGCGGCTTCGTGGCGTCGCAGCGTAGGAACACGTGCCCGGCGTCGTGCAGACTGTGCGGGATGCGCGACGGCGAGCAGGTGGCCAGCCGTGGGGCGGCGCGCAGCTGCCGTATGGCGCGGCGCAGGCCGGCGGAGTGGGACATTGGTGTCGGGGTGACCTCCCTTGACGGGGCCATGAAGAATTCGCCCGGCAGCCGGAGCGATGAGCCGTAGACCAGGTCGGCGGCCGCGCAGCCCCAGCCAGTCCCCAGCAGTGAGGGCATCGCCACCGTACGGGACAGCGCGATGTCCGCGACGTTGTCCTGGCCCGGCACGTAGCGCACGTCCGTGATGATTTGGGCAATGAATTATAGGTGGCGCGTCTCCTTCGGTGAGTGGCGGGCTGAGCACATTCTGACCGCGTGGATCAGGGGCTTGTGGTCCGTGTACACGATGAGGAGACGGCCTTCCACGGCGTGGCGGAACTTGTGGAGCGCTAAATAGACCGCGAGTAGCTCCCGGCCGAACGTGCTGTAGCGCGTCTCTGCCGGTGACGGCTGGCGCGCGTAGAACGCCAGCGGCTGCCATGAGCCACGGACGTGCTGCTGCAGCACTGTGCCGGTGCCGATGCTAAGGGCGTGTACTTGCACGCTGAGCGGAGCGCCGGGCACCGGATGCGCCAGGCGGGTGGCATCGGCTACCGCGTCCTTTGAACGCTGAAAGGCGGCTACGGCGTCCCCTGTCCATGCATTCGGTCGTCCCTTTCCTTGCTCCTGGGGCCTAAGCTCAGTAGCTGGTGCAGTGGTTTCATGTTGGTGGCCTCGTGTGGGATGAGCATATGGTAGTAGGCTGTTATGCCTCAGAACCGGCGCAGTTGCCCCGTGGTCTATATAGCGCTCCACAAGTTTCAGCGATCAGCTCAAATTCAGCGATCAACTTGCCCCTCCCCCTGGAAAAGTTATGGGAGTCTGCAATTGGTAGCTTGGAGTTTCGCGACTCCCCCACAGGGTGTCAACTACGTGACACCCCACATTGTGGTCGTAACATTTTGACACCCGAAAGTGACTCCTGCCTGAGGTGCGATGCAGAAAACAGGTTTCACGGTAACACAGCGACCCTTTTTCGGAATGTGACACCCCAACGAGCTTTGAGCCTACGAATACGGTGGTCAAGAGTGACTCCTGGGTGTAAAACTATTTTCAGTGCAGTGGTCCCGCCCCCAAAATCTCGCTGTGCTGCAATGCTGACCCGGTGTTAATCTGCAAGTACTAAGCTGTTGCAATATGCATTTTATCATTTCACTCCATTTTGCACAAAATACATCAAATGGCATGTCAGTGTCATCTAATACATAACATTGTTGGACTACCACCAGCGATGTTGCTCAGATAGCGGCGAATAAAGTACTTGCACAATGTAATGTATAATGCACAAGCTAGATCTTAAGCATTGTAATGACATTTTTCAGCTACAAATGAGAAGGAAGAAGGTGGAAATTAGACTTTCCTTTCACCGACGTGCACCGAAGATATTACGCGTCTGCCTCATCTCAATAGACCACAGGTCATTTCTTCTGAAATTGCGTGCACCAACGGATAGCTTTGCTCTGAAAGAGTAAAAAAATTATAGATGTTTCCAGTCACTGGGAACCTGAGCCCACTACACTGTACATAATCTCAAGAATCATTCGATTACACCACGATCGCCACAATTCCATGCTTCTCATTGAAGAACCAGACTCAGCCTCTTATATGGTGCTTACCGTACTTAAGTGGATATATCATGCGGCAACACCAAATAAAAACCACATAGCAGCTTCGAAATTGACCCCCTTTCTCCTATTACCATCCAATTTCCACCCCAATGTCATCGCCTTATTGTATGTGTGACACTGCGTGAAAGCAATGATAGCGATGATCTGTTGTCTCGCAATTTTTGACCCGCAAACGTCCGCCACGTGTACCCCATAGCCCAGCCAAAAACCCGCAGGTTCTTTCGGGCCAGAAATTGATCGGTTGGCGGGTTGAAAAATCGCGTCTCTACACTTGAAATCAAAGTGCTGATGACGGAAAAATGATGACGAAAAATGATTATGATGTATAAATGATGGAAATGATAATGAAAAATGAAAAATGATGGAAAATGTTTCTCGCAAAGGAGGGGATGACGGACATGTGCTATGGCAACTCAATGGCCAAATGCACCACCGTGACCATCGGATAAACGCAACAGGACAGACATTTGGTTGCAGCTGTGTCTATAACAGCGGAGTGTTATTGTTAGCCTTCTTGGGAGTGGACGGACGTTGTGTGCTGGCGGCACGTTGCCTGCGCCATGACCCGACCGAGTGTACCTACAGTAGTCTCCTGAAATTCCTTTTCACTTGGATGGAGGGTTAATGTCATCATTTGGAGGGAGGTGGAAAAATTATGTTGTGGCTTGCATGTTTAACGCCACGAAAATGAGTTAGAACATACAAAATGTGATTACCTAGTAATAGGTCTCTATTCCTTCGTCTGTTTCAAGCCCTAATCACCGCCTTGCTGGTCCGGTATTCTGCAATGTAATAATGGTAATCAAGTACAAGTATTTCCTAATTCTACACTTGACCGCAATCCACTGTTCTCTGAAGACCATATTTTCATCGTGACAGTTACTCGTGGTCGATAGCAATTTTTGTTATATTTGAATTGGTAAAAGAGACTGAGATGCCAAGGCATCTTTAAGAGCCTTTCTCAGCCGACCTGTAGAGAGAACATAATACGTCGACGAAACCACAGTGCCTTGATCAGCTTAGCAGAGGCTGAAGACGCCAATTTTTCACAGCGTGGTATGGAGTTCAAGGGACTGGGCCTGCCAATAAGTTGTCTTACTCAAGATACCAAAATACGTTGAACGAGCGGGACGCATCCAATGGACGCGTTTCAACCCCCCCCCCCCCCCCCCACAAATCCTGAATTCATGACATAGGTCGACTTTTGGTGTCATGTTTGCCAAAACACCTCCACAATGACTATACCGCAATGCGGCACTCATCCCATATTGAGCCCGGGCTGAGACCAAAAGCTCCCGGATTACTGCTTGTCAACAAACTCGGCAAAAAAGGGCATATTAGATGAATCGGAAACGTGCCACGACCTCCTGTGCAGTTATACCTCTGATGATTTTTGGAATCGTCACCATCAATCACCACGATCAACTATTTAGGAGTGATGTGCAATGACCCCGCGAGCCACCAGTGGCAGCAGGCTTTGTGGGTGGCTGCTTTATGTCATCATCTGGTCTTAGTTCACTGCGTCGGTGGGACTGCACTACCACCTATGGGTATCTCCATCATTACTCGCGGGCGGTGATATCCTTTTGGTGGAACTGAGAACCAGATAATAGCTCTCGCCCCCATTCGCCGTTTTTAGTAACACGGACTGGGAGGGGGAGGGAGAGGTGGAGCGATGGACCCATATTCTATCCAATATTTGGCGATTGGTAATTAGTTGTGTGTCGCTAGGTTGAAAATTGACACCACTGGACTAGGTCAAGCGAACACTGTACCGAATATATATATATATATATATATATATATATATATATATATATATATATAACTTTGTCGGTTTTACATGCTCACAAGTACGGAACCATACCATGTGGTGACACTTAACTTTTACATGACTATTCATTGTCCAATTTGTAATACAATGGTATGTAATTTTGAGTGTTTTGAGCAAACGCTTATGATGCAGAGCTCCGTCCACGTGACAGCTTGGCCCGCCATGCAAGTCCGCGGAATCGTCGATCGCTGGCCGCCGCCCGCCATTTTTGCCGCAACGAATGGATGAACTAAAAGTGGATGATGGCTACCTGACGCCGGGAACATACGGCGCGCGCGCATTTCGTCGTTCTACTTAAAACACCCGCCCGTGGCGACCGAGTGATCAACCAATGGCATTTTGACGACCCGAAAACGTGGCATTGCATCCCTTTGAGTAAAGTCAGTGCTTGGACGGGACGATGCACAGAATGACTACAAAATGGGCAGCAAATGCAGGTAGTGACCAGGCCCAGGCTGTTCTGTTGAGCTCACCAACACCCCAGCTACAGTTTCGACGACGGCGTGCTGTATTCGTAGACTTTTTCGAAATCCCGACATTCCCGGTTTACCCCACGATTCCTGACGCGACCGTGCGTCACACAAACTCGTGTCGGACACACGACGTACGGATAATGATGGACGCATTGAGACTGTATCAGAATTATATCCCGCTCTGGCTGCCGACGCATGGTATAAAACATGAAAACCGTTAAAGCCGGGCGAATGTATCTCGGTTCGTTATGTAGGACGTGACACATGGCACGCGCGGCCACACGTCTGTCAGCACACGATTCCCCGTTCCATTATCTACCGAGACGTGTCAATTTCTTGTCGCTGCGACCCCCTGGTTACCGAGATGTGACCACGGCTACGAATGGCTGCTTATCGGCCTTGTCGCGGGTCCACTTTGTGCTGTGACTGGCGATGGCTTTATCATGTGACCATTTCGAAACATAGACAACAAAATGCACGCTCGAGCAAAGACGATAGAATGGCACGCCAACACCTGACGTAATTTTCACATAAATCGTCTCGAACACCTTTGGTCTGGCCTGAGGATCAGATTTTGAGAGTTTCAGTTGTTAAAGTCTCTATGGTTGTAGAAGCAGTTAGTTTTGAGGGATAGATTTAGTCATTGTTCACTCCTTGCCCTCTCCCCTCCCCATCCGCCTCTCGACTCATTTGTAAAGCTACCTTCGCCCCTGCATGTACTGATGTTCTCACTATGGTCTGAATGCTCTGCGCAGTGTTATAAGACTTGTCATTTTTTTTTAACTCAAGTGAATTTGTATTGCAGAGCTATGAGTGGGTTCCATGCGCAATATTATTATCCCAGCACGAACCTAGTTAATAATGAAGTTTTTTCCACAGATAGGTTTGTATTTCACCGCGTTGCAGTCCTGAGGACGCACCTTACTTTTGGGGTGCACAGAGTCTGGATAGCATTCATTGCAAACATCAGTTTGCCAAACCCTGACGATGTGTACGCTCCTTGTGATTGGATAATTACATGCTTATACGTTGGGTGCCATTGCCGGATTTTGACGTACTTAGCTCAGCGTAAGGCCAGCGCCAATATGAATGTGGTAATAGTTTTAACGTCATGTGTTTATATCAGCACCTCGCACCTTCAGAAACCATAGTTGCCGAACGCAGCTGGAGCAGGAATGGTAAAACTTGCCGACTTGGTGGATGATGTCGGTGACAGAATGTCTATTTTCACGCGACGCTTGGTATCAGAAAAGCTTTCGGCCGACAGTTTTGCGGAGAGCCACGACAAAACATTACAGCGCGCATTGCATCCTTTCACGGGCTTTAATGGCGATACAGTTTATCCCACAACACTAGTGAGTAAGCCTTTCTGTAAATACCCTTTGCCGTACCAGAGGTCTCAGAGAAGGTACATATATGCTCTGGCGACCAAATGGGTCGCTGAGCGGCCAGTGGGGCATCAGCAACCAAACGAACACTTCGATGGCCAGAAGGGCCCACAAGCGGTCAACATTTTCCCTTCGTAACCAGGGGGTTTGAGTGACCAGTTAAGTCTCTAAGCCGTCAGACAGGGACTCCATCCACCAGAGGCCCGTCAGTGGCCAGAGTGGCGTCAGTAGGCCCGTCAGTGGCCAGAGTGGCCTCTCAGCCGCCAGAAGGTCACTGATCAGTTAAAACGGCTCGTGAGCGACAAGAGGAGCCCTGATTACTCAGAACGTCGAGAGGTCAGTGCGGCCCGTGAACGGATGTTGCCATCGTGGCTTCGTGTCACACGGCGCTTCTGAGACTTGATACCGAATGGTGTCATCTAGTTTCCACCCTGGCAGAAAGGGTGGGCACAGAGGAGAATCGAGCCCTGTACCTCTGGTTTCCCTGGCGTGCATATTAACCACCACACTTAAACGGCTCAGGAAGGCCTGGGTAGTTCCGAGATTATTTGGTTGTCCTAGAGGGACAGAGGATGGGCTCTAATCATTCAGCAAGAATGTTTTTATTCACGCTGCACGCAGTAAAAACAGCCCCACGTACACCTTAACGAAGTACACCCAATGTTTTGCGTCTTGCGAGGTCGAAGAAAAATGGATGCCCCACCCCCAGCCTCACTCCCATAACGCACAGGATCTCTAGCCATGACCTAGGTCGTGGCAAGGTGGTTTTGTCACCTATTTCAGTTGGGGCCCTGAGTGGCTTGAAAGAAATGTCAGTGACTGGGGAATTGCTTGGGGCCCAAATGGTCCCTGAATCGCTAGACAAGCCCCTTAAGTGCGAAGCCCCTGCGTGGCAAGAGGGCAGTAGCCGTCGGGCAGCCTTGGGCATTCACAAAACTCCTGAGAGTTCAGAGTGCCTCTAAAAGGTCAGGGAGTCCATCGAGCAGGTAGAAGGGCTCTTGAGTGGTACAAGGGCGCCTCCCAGTGGCGAAAAGGGCCCTGGGCAGTTGAGAAGACCACTAAGTGTTCAGGGGGCTTTGAAGATGACTAAATTACTCCAGTGAAGGAGTCCTCAATAGCCACAGGCGTGCTTAGGTGACCAAAAACGACCCAGTGCAATCAGCTCAGGTCATGCCAGGTTGCCCCAGTAAGCCGTCGTTAACAACATGACTTTTTGTTGCTAATCCATTTTTTCACGCAGACAGGAGAGGTTCCATTGAAATTTGCTAACAGCTTAACATCAGCTGGCTAGTTCTTTCTGAATAACACGTTAACCCGCAAGCTACCTCATATGGGTAGCTTGCGCGACGCCCCTCCCTCCTATGGTTTCTAATGATACTAGGTCCAACATGATGTTCAGTCGCACCCAATTTTTATTGGAAGCTACTGGGGTCCTCATTGTGCGTGTTTTGACACCAAAAAAGTGTCTCTAGCATTTCTGGTGTCTTATAAGCGACTGCTTTTAGGGGGACTACACCACGGTCCCACGACCTGGTGCTGGCGCCAACGATTCTGCGGACCGTGCGCGGAGCCCAGGCACAGTTACATTAACGTAGACCAACGCTTCAAAAGTAGGCTTACAATATGTTCTAAAAGTGGCTTACAACGTATAAAGCTATGCACTATTGTACTCAAAATTAAACAAGGAATACGCTTCTCTACAGTCCATGTTGCTAGCGTGGCATGGTTTTGTACATATGAGCAGGTAAAGCTGAAATACCTTGGTTTTCAGCAACTTCTACAACTGACTTCCGTCCTAGTGGGGTCAAACAGCAACATAACACTTATTAACACACGCTAGTTCTCATTGAGAACAACCCACTTTTTCTGAACGTAAGGCTCTCTACCTTGCTTAGTTTGAAATGGCAGGGATATCATCCCCCTCACAATCCACACAATGAAAACGGCGATTCAAGGTAATGCTTAACACTTTTTGGTACCATCCTTTTTATTTGTTTTGCACATACTGTTGTACAAATCCGCATTTCAGACTATGGAATACGATAAGCTGGTACATCAGACTGGCACTTTTTATTATCAGCATGCATACATTGGAAATCTACGCACTCCTGTGGTACTTGTCATGCAAGATGCTGGAGTTTCAAATCAAACTGTTTGGGGGACCTGCCCGCTCCCAGTACTGAATTTTGCCCGCTCAATGTTAATGTGGGCCCTCTCAATGCTGATTCCTCTTCAACTCAAAACTTCTAGCTGAAAGATTACCACATATGAGGAAAAAACTAATTATAACTCAAAGCATATCTTCTCTTTTCACTATTGTGACCACAATGCTGTTCAAATAAAGGTTTGCTTAACAAAAGACGAAATATTAAGGAATAGAGATTACCTGCAATAAAAACGCTGGCTTAATCTGTTGACAGACACATTTGGGGAGAGAGACGTAGTTGGCCCGTGGCTTGCTACCATCCCTCACTTATCATGTATAAAAATTGACCCCTGACATAATGCCACAACCAGACAAACTCAAGTTTTTTTTTTGCTACCAGTGTCGGGTTGCATCTAAATAAGGTTGTCCTTCCCTCACATACTGCACTTTAAAAAAAAAAATAGTGATTATGCTCAGCGTGTCATCGAAAAGTATTTCGCTTCAATGTAAGGAAAAACAACAAAATGTATGGCATTTGCATCCATGCAAAAGTCATGGTCATCGGTGCAAAGAAATTATGTCTACATGTATATATATATATATATATATATATATATATATATATATATATATATATATATATATATGAGCAGTGCAGAATGACTTTTCTAGCCTTTCTGCTACAATAGAGATGCTGTCATCAATAAATGGCCAAAATCGCACTCAGCAGCCAAATGTAATTTTTTTACTGAACTTGTGCAACAATTGAATCAAAATCGCACAAAACCACCTCCTACTTGAAGTAAGTTTCTTGGTTAAGAGGAGATGGCAATATAATCTTTGATCCCCGGTGCTCATTGCCTGCATTTTTTGCAAGTCCTCTCTCCTCAACTCTCATCGCCCTTTCCTTGCCTATATTATTGGCTGTCATAACAGTTTCCAGCTGGCGAGGTTATTATTGGGAAAAGTTTGATCAGGAGAGGAAATACCATTCCTATCCTAACAAAACCTCAATGAAATGGTCGCATTTAAAGCAGAGGTACAGTTTTTAAAGATAAGTGAAAGGGCTAAGCAGTGAAAAACTATGCAATTCCCCCCCCCCCCCCCCACCAAAAAAAACATGCCAGACTCCCCAGATTTGGCACATGTCTTCGCAAACTGGGGGGGAGGGAGCGGCCTGGAGGCTTGAACTGAATTGGAGATAGGCACAAACCCTGATTTGAAGATCTTTTGTATCATTAATCGTCCTCAATCAGGAACAAAGCGACAATGACGTTAACTGGCACTTCACAACCATTCTCACCTCCCGTCATTCCCTTCCCTAAGCATTGTCACCAGCCATCGGCGCCGAGCCCACGGTTCTCTTCATAGGGAGCAGGGTTAGGTGTTTGAAGCTGCTGCGGTGAGTCAACAACCTTTTCTGTTGCTTTTCTTTGTCTTGAAATGTCAGTCTGAATAGACCCCTGAGTTATCAGGGCCAACGGTTCGCTCAGGACCTCAGTAGGAACTCAAAGGCCTTTATATCCGCATGACCCTCGGATACTCGCGGCCCTTTTACCTGCGTAGGGACTATTTTCTCCCTCAGCGGCCACGTGGTTACCACGGAGAACCTCAGTTGCTTTCAAAAGAGGTTCGGTCTATGCGTGACCCTTTAAGAAGTCTCCGCTTACATGAAAGTGTGCCGAAAGGCCGGGGTCCTGGATCGGCTAGTAAAATCGGTGCTTAGTCTGATAGAGTTCTTGCTATGGGCCCCTAGAAAAGTTACAAGATTAACAGTTACGATCAAATTTTATTTTGAATACCTTGGACTTAGTTTTGCTGTTTAAAATGGAGCACCTGTTGACCACGCATTAAGAAAATTATCAACTCTTTAACTAATTGATAAGTCCGTCCCGGTGGCTCATTTGGTTAGAGCGCCTGCCTCCCGATTCACCCGCCCGTGGCGAGGTGGGTTCGAGTCGCTCTAGGCGCTCGCTATTTGCCCTTGACAGGTATGGCTTGCGGCCGGTGGCAGCGGTCGCGCTAAAGGTCAGTTGACGTCAGCGGGCAGGACGGACCGTGCCGAGCATTGCGGCACGTTAAGCTTTCGCCACTAAATTCTGCCGTTGCCTGGAATTGCGCGATCTGATGGTAGGGGTCAGGGCTGACACAACAGGCACTGCTTAGCGTGAGCGCTGATCCCAGAAATCCATTCATTCAAAGGTTTCGAATCAATTTTTTTAAGAGAAAAAAACTCATTCTACACGGACAACATAATGAAGTGCGGCTCAAAAAGACAGTGCATGCCCTTCGGTTCAGTTGCGAATTTTTGTTTGGCTTTATTTGCGTAAAATTGAAGAATAAGACCACGGTTCAAATAGGCATAGACGGGTGAGTTCAACAAAGCTAACAATTCGCGCCTTCGATGCATCAAAATCAACAAACTGTTGAGCTTTTGTATGCGTAGGGTAACGGAGACGGCTCGAATCGGTGGTAGCGGATTTGTGTCCTGCTGGTGGAAACATGCGACATTTTATTGTTCAAACAGCGGTTACCTCATTAAGCCTGAGCCCGAAACTGCTGGCTCCTTCGGTTCGTCAAAGCACGTAGCAGTCCTCTAAAGTTGGGCTGCAGCCATTTTCTCGTTTTTTCGGTTTTGCTCAGCGTGACAAGAATATGAAACAACAGGTATTTATTTTCCTCGAGCAGTTCTGTGATCCCATCTTTCCGTGGCTCCGATGCATCCATCTTCCAGTACGCCCCCACTACCTCCTGTCCAGTATTTGCGCAGTCACCTTCGCCTCAATCTGAGCCCAACCCGGAAAACAGTATATTGCTCCTTTCTTTCCAGGCAGCCTAGAAACCCAGTCTAAACCTGTATATACCAACTGCCGTCGCGCATCGAAAGGCGACAGGCCATCTTTCTGAAAGCTTTCGTAACATTTAGTGCACAATAATTCTGGCGCGTTATTGTGTTGCTAACCTTGAACACACATGTTGAAAAAACAAGGCAAGTGAACCATATTACTTTCATAAGGGTGAGCACGAAGGCAAATGAGATTTATATCGCATGGGCTACTGATTCAACTCGAAATTCTCAGCTATTCCGTTGAATTTTCATAAAACTGGTATTAGTGATCGAATCGTACGCGCTTTGCTACAACAATTTTTTAAAAATACAAAAGAGGTGTGATGCTTCCTTGAAGTGTAATGTTCCGCAATTAAGTATAATAAAGCAAAAATGAGATATTATGAAATAAGCTCACCTATAACTGTTGGCATAGTTTTAAGCATAGAAGACTGCTCCAGACACCACAACTTCTCTGCTTTGTAAATATGATAGACACGTCATGGTCTATTGCGTTATTCGTACCTTCCACAACATTTATTGAGAGCCGACTAACCGCTGTTAGATCCGAAAGTGCTGCTCACCAACGCCAGGTGTGGACGACTCAACAGTTAAAGTTTTCTTGGCCTTGATCGCCGCATGTCCAATGAAATGATAGGATTTGAATGATGTTATCCTGGGGTCTTGGATGCCTGGGTGACCTTAAAATAGTCTGCATGAAACAGTCTGCACATCTTCGCGGCCGTGCAACTCAGAATTCAGGGGGGTTTAGGTCTTGAGAAGCGTAGGGCTGTGAACTGCACCCAGCGGTCTTCAATGTGACTAGTTCAAACCCTCATACAAATGATGGATACCTTCTTTAAGGACCTCGCTGACATCAAGCTCCATGATTTTGTGTCTGGGACGAGTCCACACATTGTGGGTGTTTCTAGGACTTCATAGTGCGCATGCAGGTGCACTGCCGATAAAGTCGCACGACAGACGCCGCGTGCTGTCCTGCCGCCGCCCTGCGTAATCCGTTCCCCTCCCCCTCCCCAATGTAAGCGCTGCCGCAAATACCGCAGCTCCATGCCGCTGCGCAAGCAGTGAGAGCTAGGTGACGTGAAACAGTTTTGGCCTTTGTTTTGGAGTCATAATAAGGCCCCTTAATCAGGACTTTCGCCGGAGGGCTGCTGTGATATTCATAGTCTGGTCCTGCGCTGCCTTTCTGATAATATCGTGCTCCTCTTCTAGTAAATATGAGTACATGAAGCAGAAAAGTTCGATTTTTAGGAGAAGCTGACATTTGACGTGGCATAATGGGGTCAATTATTGCGCTAACAACAAACTACGTATTACCAATCGCGCAATATTGTTGACACGAACCCACTATTGTTTTCGCTGGGCTGTATCCTTCGTAGTTTGGAAACGACAGAAGGGGGGAGGGGGAAGTTACGTTAACCTTCCCCTATCATTCCGCGTTGGGAAAAACAGCACTCGTTGTTCATCATCCGCGTGCTTTCTTTCAAGTTACCGGTGATTTTACTTTTTGTAGAAATATTGGAATCATTAGCAGCATTAGGTACGTCATTGATAAACCATCGTCACATCCACTCCATAACGCTTTGATTTTTCCTTATTTGAATTATCGTTGCTTGATTTGGGGTGTTACTTAGTTTCTCAACTAGATGCGTTAGTCATTTTGCAACAAACAAAGAAAAAACTGTGCGTCTGATAGAAAACGTGTGCGCTTCACAAAGCTCGGAGCCGGTCTTTGAACGGTCAACATTTTGAATTATCTGATGTAGCTAACTCCCAAATGTTAATTGTGATGCACAGATTTCTAACTTAACAGCTTCCTGCACCATCTGATTTCAAATACAAGCTTTACGAAATCAGTGAAATGCACTAAAAGATATCGCGGTTTTTTGGCCCCTGCATGTATGTATGTAACTCACTCCATAGTTGACTTCCTTAATGCTCCGTAATCACGTCCTGTTATAGCCATATTCATACACCTGTGCCCAAATTCATGGCGCTTGCTCCGAACTTCTCCCAGCAACAAGCTCCGCTTAGCTGGGCGGACTCCCTGGAAACCCAGCTCAATACCCAGCACGAAAATGACCAGCTAATTGCCCCTTCGACCTGTGTGTCTGTGTAACCCGTACAATCACTGCGGATGAGCAAAAGTCACTTATTGGGTGGCTCTACCGTGCTGTCATTAGCTGACTTTGGCTATGACTTCTTTAAGCCTTCTCATGTATGATTTGTCCTTGCTCATTGCATAAGACGATTCTTGACCAGCCTGCACCACCTCTTCGCCTTATTCTTTATGTCGATTTCCTCTTCTTAGTTGGGAGTGTCGCGACTTGGTTTGATGTCTTCTGGTGTTAACGCACGGTTCACTTCGTCGCTAGGAGTGAGCCAGGACACTCCTCGTTACCTGTTCTTGGGAAACTGGTATAGAAACAATGGTGTACGCTGAGTATGTGTATAAAAAACCATCGACCTCAGGTTGCAGGGGGTATAGTTTCCTATTCATTTGGGGGACTGCTCTCCCCCGTCCCCTCCACTTGGACATGAGCTTTCCCAACTTTGCGAAGGAAGTTGGCCAAATCCGTAGAAAAGCACGTTAGGTGGCATATTTTGGGTGGACCTCGGTATATTTGCAATCTTCAGCACCGACTTAAAGTGGCGATCACTCATGTGGTGACGTGTGGTCGCGCACTAAACACACTTAAACACCAACTTAAATGTATCACACATGAGGAAATCGGTGCTGAACAACGGGCATTCCATAAGCATCGCTGAATTCATACCAGCGCCAGGTCGCCGACGTGCGGCAGTCGCTGGGCGGAAAAAAGATGCAGTATTCGGCCGGAAAATGCAATTACCATACCCCTCCCCCCCCAACACACACGCACACGCGCGCGCGCGCGCGCGCACACACACCACACACACCACACACACACACACACACACACACACACACACACACACACACACACACACACCACACACACACACACACACACACACACACACACCACACACACACACACACACACACCACACACACACACACACACACACACACCACAACACCCACACACACACACACCACACACACACACACACACACACACACACACACACACACACACACACACACACACACACACACACACACACCACACACACACACACACACACACACACACACACACACACCACACACACACACACACACACACACACACACACACACACACACACACACACAACTTGCTCTCCGCCCTGAACTTCGCTAAGAGAGCCGAGCAAATCCGTGGATAAACTTATTTGTTGGCATAATTTGGAGGTAATTGAGGGTATTTTCAACTGTTCAGTCCTGCCCTCCCCCCCCTCACACACACACACTTGTCCTACTTAAGTGGCATTATTCTTACAAGCTTCGTCTTTGATCAGTCATTTAGGATTCACCACTTGAAACACACACTTGAAAGTACTTGAGATTTGACTTCGTGGAATTCGCTCACCTCGCTCAGCATCGTGTCCTTCTTATTTTCAAGTTGGCTTCAAGATCTCTTACGGCTACGCTGCCACAGCGCTGTTGCGCTGTTAATACCGGATCTTGGCTGCCACCCGGTCGTCCACCCGTAGCTGGCGTATGATGTTTGCTGGTGGTATTTCCTTGACCTAGCACCCCAGTGAAAAACTGTTCTAACGTGCTAGCTTTGCAGCGAATTTTATCCACCAGTGGTGTATTTTTATCTACCGGAATGAAGACGCCCACCGAGGGGAGCGTTTTTATTCCGGTGGCCGTGAAAATTCCGCTCTTTGTAAAAATGTCTTGCGAAGTCACCAGAATAGAAACGCTTTCTTTCCTGCCCGCGGTATACCAGACTCACGCATCAGAACACCAGTGCACACAACAAATGACGCTGCGTACGCGCGGCCCGCGCAATGTCGTCAAATTAGACAAAATTCAAAAGCCTAAAATTCAAAAGCCAAAAAGTCAAATGAATTGGGTAAAGTCAAGTGACAAGAAGCCAAAGAGACAAAAGTTAAACGCAAAAACTCAAAAGGGACAAAAGTCAGATGGATAAATGTCAAACGACAAAAGTCAAGAGCACCACAAGCCAAATAACAAGAAGCCATCTTCTTAAAAGTCGAGTATAAAAAAGTCAAGTGCAAAAAGTCAAGTGTATTAGTGTTAAGTGTGAAAAGTCAAGTGTAAAAAGTCAAAAAATAATCAAATGTAAAATCTCACAGGGATGAAACCCAAACGAGATAAAGACTGCGTCGATGATAGGGTTCCCACTTGTCTCTCATTTCCCTTACAGCCCTTCCACTTGTATGTAAAAACGAAAAAGACAAGTCTAAAAAATCCCAGCCAAAATGAAGCAGGTACCTGGGAGCCTTGCAACAAGTAAGCTAATACAAAACTCTACTGCATTGCGGGAGGCATTTCCAGCTCAAATCCAGCGAACCTCTTGAGCTCTGCACAGCCACGAGGCTTGTGCATCTCATTTACGTTCATGCTGGGCCTCTACGTGATTGTGCTATGTTGCTTAGTAACCAAAATAGTGGTCAAGTCTCTAGCGCGCAATTACTCGTCACATTTAAGTCAGTGCATTCGCCCTTTCCTGCCCACTGATTGGTTTATCGTTTAGGGGTGCATTTGTTCACGCACAGCCATCGATGAGATCGATACAAATAAAAAGTAAAAACTGTTGCAAGACCCAAACGCACATTTAGCCATCAAAGTTAACTACAGATGATTGCCAAACTCCCCTTAGGCGTGTGTTAAGAAAACCGAAAACATTAGACACACTCCCTTGGAATAAAAACACAGGCATTGCGGAGAGGTCGGATGCCATGCCTGTTATGCATCTCGCATTGCACTGGCTGTGGTCGTCACTCTGCACATACACCACGATAGATTTTGTAGAATTGCCGAATACCAGTGGTGTTTTCGTCGCGCTGGGTTTCTACCTGTGGGAATCGCTTTATAACATGACTTTTAGTGGGTCTGGGGTCAGAAATGTTACGCATTGCGAAGCTATCTGGCGGTACTCAATCGCACGTCGCGACGAAGGTGAATGTCTATTTCAGACGACGCGACAATAACGCGCGTGTAAAACACATTATTATGGATGATATTATCACTATCAAAGCGGGCTTCATTCTCCTTACATTGAACTCGCTATCTTGTTCTTCATTCTTAGCGTGACCACGCCAGTGAAAAGTGCCTCGACCGCGGACATCCGGCTGATCCAGCGGCGGGAGCGTTGCCGAATCCTCCGCCGAGTCACCTTGGACGGCGGCTGTACCGACGCAGGGCGCCCTGCAGACGCCACCGCGTCTGCGGGGCGGATGGCCGCGAACAGCCGGCTGCGCTGACGCTGCAGGACGTTCGCCATGATAAGCCAGCATTATCGGTATCCTGCGGTGCTCCCATCTGGTTCGCTCGTCTGTTATGCTGGAAATAATTTCAGTTTCTTTAAACTGAAGACAGTCGAAAGGAAAAGGAGGCTGGTTTTGCACAAAGCATGCATTCAAAATTATGTTATGACCGTTAAGTCAGCATTTGCCAAAAAAATTGTGTACGCTCAGTGGTGTCAACAATGTAGACATTGAAAACGCCAGACTTTCCTGTCTGTCCTCATTTATGTATTTGTGTCTGTTTTCATTTATGCATTTACCGTGCAAAAACCATACGGTTGTGAGTAAAAAAGAGATTTAATGAACTGGTGAAAAAGCATGGATTGTTTTCCGACCTAAGCAAAAGACAAGTGTGCCCGAACAAATATGCAACAACAAATCGCAATCCCCCACAATATCGCGGAAGAGCGAGGATGATCAGGCGTTTAGAAACGTTTGGTTGGAGGCAGCGACCATCGAATAAGCCCGACGGTCACCTGGCGATATGGACATATCGCCGATGTCCTGTGCAGGAGAATGGCTTATATGTGACGAGCAACTGCGCGCTAGAGACATGACCGATATTTTGGCTACCAAGCAAAGTAGAACAATCACATTTCCCTAGAGCCTGGTGCAGCCGATTAACACGACACAATATTTGTTCCTCACCTCAGTATATAGTAAACCGACATGAATTGGTGCGTATCAACCGAGCAGCCTCACCATACGTCTAAGCCCGTGCATTCGCGCATGATGGCCGCCACCAACGCCGCGTTCGCAAACTGCTGTCAGCGCTGACAAAGGACATTCTCGAAAAGCCATTGACTGGAGCTAACGATACCTTCTCAGTGACGTCGATGTGTTTAGTCCCGAATATTGCTGCGGACTATCCGGTAACCTCCTTCTTCATACAAAATAAAGAAAACTTGGGGCTGCATCAATATCTCGTCAGTGCAGGCAAACTTGTAGAAACCAATGATACCAAAATTTGTGAATCGAAATTCCCTGCCATCCCACGTGCACAGACAACAATAATAACCTGACTAGACGCACGCCCTTCGAGACGAACATCGCTGACATCCGACCAGTAGATTTTCCTGGGCCGTAATAGCTCATTACCGTGACGATATATCCATTCCTCGAGTCAGATATGTCACTGTTGTCATTCACTTGAGCATCGGCATGGCTTCATAATTACGGTCCGGGAAGGAAGATGAGTGTGCAGTTCAGTGAGGTGCATGTTTCATGAGAATGACTCCCAAATCCCGAGCGTTGCAGTCAGCGACACGATTTATCACAATCGCCGAAACAGTTGCACTAACAAGCTTTGCATTTTGACGGATAAATCAACGCCGAAAGTTCCGGTGCGGCAAGGCTGCATCCTCGTATATATTTCCCCTTCACGGTATCCGGCCAGCAACACCTACCGGCGGTACGAGCGAGCGCCATGAGCAAGCGGGAGAGGGAGAGGGGACGTGCGGTGACTGTGGTGGGGGCAGTGAGCCGGGCCGGGCCCGTGACACAGACGGCCACGGCATGTGAAGCGCCCCGCCAATCAGCCATTGTCCTGCTCAGGATATCGGCGATACGGTTACAATCTGCTGTCGCGGGTCGCCCTTCAGCTCTTATGACTGTATGGTCCATGTTACCAGGTGACAGTCGGGCTTATTCGATGGCCGCTGCCTCCGACCAAACGTTTCTAAGCGCCTGATCATCCTCGCTCCTCCACGATATTGTGGGGGATTGCGAACGTGTACGCGATGGTCAGAATAATCCCGCAGTTTGTTTCCGACCGCTCTATGAGCCGGCACCACCATCCCTTCAACCCGCCAAAGTAGTGCTCAACATGCATGCGGGCATGGCTGAGCCTGCTGTTGAAATGTCTGTTTCCCTTTCGAGGCACTAGTAAAGCCTTTCGTCGGCCACGGCAGGAATGGGTACGCCGGATCGGCGGCTATCATCATCCAGCTCGCGAGCACAGCCGTACCCAAGGGAGAGAGCGGGAGGGGGGGGGGGGGTACCAGGGAGAGATTAGACCTGTGACTTATATGTGCACTTTTACATTTTCAGTCGATAAGACTAACCCGCGCTTTTGTCTGGAAGGTTACAAACTGTGCAAATATAATACAGGCGTTGTGTTGTGCATAATTGGTTTGTCAGATATGTACACAATTACGTACTATCAGCATTTACATGCCGCAAAGAGTGCTAGATTTGCTTTCTTCCATCTTTCCACATTTCGTTTGCCCCCAGTAGACTTCTTCACACAAAAGGTCGCCTTTGACATTTGCTAATGCGGTCTGATGCCTTTGGCGGTTTGGCACAGTGAATAGACGTCACTAACCAGACTTTCATGCTTGAAGGAAATGCTCCGCCTTTAACACGGGCTCGGTTTGAGGGTCAAACTGATCCCCCGAAGGTTTTTCAGAATGGTTTCCGAACAGCGCGGCGTAGCCGCGCCGAATTTTGCATAGCTGTAGACAGTTGAATAGTACATCGTTTGACATAAAAATTTAGGTGGACCTTGTAAGGTCACTGACCTATGCCCGGTCAGAGTCAGGCCATGGTTTCAGCGAAAGCAATTTCTAGGGAATCCTTCAATCTGATCTGACAACGGAGTGTTAGACAAAGCCATGCATCTCTGGGATGCTTTCTTAGGCGACACAACAGTTGAATGAGCAAATTAAATTGACCTAAGGTCAGGTATAAAGGTCACACCAAGATCGAAGCCGACCTGTTTTGTTGCTCTAGAGCTTGGTGTACGGGATAGTTTCTAGTGGTTATCGTCGCGGGCGCTGTGTTGGGTGGCGGATTAGTGAATGACTTGTTTGTGAATTTGTTTGCCTCTGTACTGGTCGTCACAGAGGTTTTGGTGGGCTGTTTGACATGCGCAACGTAGCGATTGCCAGCTTTTAGGGCAGATTATTGGTATAAAAGCATGATATGCTGTGAAGACCGCCACATAGTGTCATGAATCTCTTCCCGAAATCTGCCACGGACTGTTGAGGATGTCAATACTGTAATGTTGACTCATCGTTGCATGCAGTGCTGCAGTGCTGACATTGATATCATGTGATGTGCACAGGAGCCACGTTCTTTATTATTTGTGGCTAGAAATGCAGCTGCACGCAAAAATGAATAAATATGCAACAATGCTATTAATCGAATGTCAAAGCATTGCTTTTTCTATGGTAAAGACGGTAAGGCTGAGCTACCAGGGATGTTTGTCGTGCGTAGGACTTTTTTATGCAATTACTAGTTAACCCTGATGTGTCCATTGTCGTGCAACCGCATTCTCGCTGGCAATAGGCCTTTGGCATTGTTAAATCAGTTTTTGCCGGTAATTAATCAGTAATAAGCTGTTATTTCATAGACTTCACTACGATTAGTCAACCAATGTGATACATTGCGCAATGGCAGGGGGTCAACAGTGTCATTGTGGCACTAACCCAGTGCTGTACTGTGGCAATGCATAATGAGCAATGATGCGGTTTTTGTGCTGCAACGCCTGCTGCTTTCATAATAAATTTCATCATGAAAAAATGGGGCAAGCGTGCATTCTTGTATTGGCTTCCCATCTGACATATGACTGACCAAAGAGACATGATACAAGATACAAATCACTTTCAGCAAAGCGCTCAACCAATAAGTGACATCACTTGTTCAACCTGTTTTGGGAATCCACAAAACACAGGTGACAAAGATACAAACACGTTTTCTGCTTTCACAGCTTTGCAGCATGCTGCAGCCATCAAGATACTTCACTCAAAAATATTGTTCACGCCAGTAATAACACCTGTAAAACAAGAAAACTTTACATATAGTGGAATGACACTGCACACCTGACATTGCACATCCCTGGAGACATGACAAGTGCATGCGGTTATGGTTATATGGGCGAAATGCAAGGAAGTGATGAAGCTACTAGTGCACACAAGGCCATGATAAAAGCATTATTACGCGCTATCCAAGAAACCAACAACAGTACTTCTCCACCTTTCTCAGCACCTAGCATCTCATACAAGAAGTAGTGACTATGAAAATGATGTTTCAAAAACATTGCTCGCCTGCATGCCAAATTTCTTACGACAGTCATATGTGCATCCATAATAACACAACACTATATTCTCAAAATTCTAAAGTGAAAGACAATTTTGCAAAGTTGCATCATGCAAGCTTATACCAAGCATGTACATTGATGAGCTGTGCTGATCTGGCCCTACCGCCAAAATGAATTGCTAATGTAATGACATGCAATTAATTAATTACGTGCTGTAATACGTCATAAGTTCAAATGTTGACAAGATCATAATGAAGTAGCAAATTAAGTATAGTTAAGTTACTACGCGGCCAAAACGCAACACGGCCAAAAATGAACATGTGGGGTTCGGACGGCAGATGTGGTAGTGGGATTTGAATGACGTTATTATGACGTCATGAATGACCAGGTGACTTTGAAATGCCCCGAAGTACCTTCCCCATTTTTGCGGACGTGAAGCTCAGGAACTAGAGCGGCCTAGGTCCTAAGAAGGGCAGAATCGCGGGCAGCACCAAAAGATTTTCAAGATCACTTTCAGTCCAAAATCCCACATCAATGTGGTACACTACCTATGTAGCAACTGCTGTGTGCCATGATTTCTTCAGCTCAAAATATTACCTCATGTAAGAAATAATTGTGCTTTCCTTTGCATAAGTTAAAGAAAAGCTGTTGTTAACATGACAACAGATTTAACTTTCCACGTTTTCCCTTCCGGCTTGGAAGGATGACACCAGACAGTAAAACAGGGGTAAAAACCAAATGGAAGAACATCAGCGACAGCAAATGTCATTTTGTCGCCTAGTATCTAAATGTCAACTCTGCCTCAGCGCCAGCCCCAGTCCCAGTGCCATTTCCAGGCCCAAGCACAGGCCCAGGCACAGGCCTAGGCACAGACCCAGTACCAAGCCCAGTACCAAGCCCAGACCCAGGCCCAGACTCAGACCCAGACCCAGACCCAGACCCAGACCCAGACCCAGACCCAGACCCACACCTACACCCAGACCTAGGCCCAGATAGTCACAGTGCCAGTCCCAGCTCCAGGCCCAACCCTAGTCCCAGGCCCAGACCGAGCTACAGTCCCAGTCCCATGCCCAGTCAAAGCCGCAGCCGCAACCGCAGCTGCAGCTGCAACCCTGTGGTGCACTACTTAGCGCCGCGCTGATCACGTAACGCATGCAATCGACGGCGATGTAGCCAAGGAGGATTTGGTTGCAGGGGCGCGGGAACTATGTTCAGGTTGGGGGAGGCTTCAAAATTTCAGAATGGGCCTTCTAGGATTTGATAGTGGGCCCTCACAGGCCAGAATGGGCCTGATACAAGTCAGAATGGACCTAAATTCTCAACTACAGATAATGGACCTTTTGCAGATCATAATGAGCTGCGTGTCACAATGGGTCATGTGTAGACGCCAGAATGGGCCCTCTTGAAGCCAGATCAGAAGGGGCCTCTTCAGGTCAGAATGAGTTCTTTTCAGGCTCAGAATTGCTCTGTTTTGGACAGACGAGACCCTAAATAGTCCAGAATGACCCTCGACGGGCTAGAACGGACTTTTGCACGCACCCCCCGCCCCACCCCAAGTTGGGGAGGGGGAGGGTGAGGTGCCTCCACTACCCCCTCCCTCAGTCTGCCCGCAGAGAACAGCAGCGACAGCTTCCTCCTTTTTGGGTTGACATTCACCCTCCCCTGGAGATTGCGATGTTCTGGGAGCCGAAATTGTTGCTTAAAATCAACTCGCGTCGTTTATTTTGTGACGGTGTTGGTCGTGTTGTACACATTGGTTACGTCGTTGTGGCGCGACGTCCAGTCCTGTTTTCGTTTTGTGTACGACATGCCCGTTTTCATTGTTACGAATCCTTTGTTAATAGCGGAAGGTTCTGGGAGCACGGGTAAAAACTTGTCTGATTTGGCAGCTTCGCAGCACATTTTTGTCTGCGGTGGCACTTCCGCGTGTGCCGGAATAAATACGCTGAGGGGGCTTTGCGCAACGCTGTCATGTGCTTGATTGACAACAATGACAGAGGCATGATGACGTCAATGGTCACCACCGACACGCCTAGGCCTTTGGCAGCGTTAAGTATGACCGTCTTCGGGAGAAACTGGGGTGGTGCGGCATCGATACCACCAGGTTTGGAGCGTGGCTCCAGGGTTGCACAACGCATTACGAGGCGGGAGAAGCGGTCTTGATGCGACACACGGGGTGGTCCAGGGTTTGATCCTAGGCCCGGTCCTCTTCCTCATTCTTACCAGTGGCTGGACGCAACACATGCCATGCGGGAAGATCATTATGTAAGCTGATGACACCCAGCGTCTTGTCGCCAACTTGCACATGAACATTCCTGAGCTAAAAAGACGCCAAGAGAATGAGCTGGTGGCAGCAAGTGATTGGAGCACTCAAAAGTGTCAGAAATTATTATCTTAAGATAGAAGTGACTGTAATTATATCCTGGCGGCTAAGAGCCGTTTCGCAGTTTTGGTGTCACATATGGCAGCAATAAAGTCAAATCGTCAAAGAGCGTCAAGATTTTGGGTGTCACCATCAGTCCGTGTCTCATTTGTAGAAGACATCTCCACCATCGTGCTCCAATGCTTTGGAATGAACTTGTTAGAATGCGACATTGTTTCCCCCCAAAAAACTAAAGAGCTCCCAATCGAAGTACTTGCTTTCACCAATGTGCGATGCTGTTCGTCGTTATGGGGAGCTGTAATGTGGCCAGATGCGACGAGTGCAGAAGGTTTTGAACTTTGACGCCTGTATCGCATGTAATAGCATGTGCCGAAACTGAGTGATCCCCACGTGGCACGAACTAGGATAGCACAAAATGGACGAGCTTATATGGGAACGCGATATTCTATTCATGCGTAAAACCCTCACATGCACTCACTTTAAGGAGATGATATGACAACGTGTTTCGAACGTGTGTCGAGCAACGGCCGTCGAACCGCTGAAACCGCCGCGTGTTCGAACTGAGTTTGGGCGCTGTTGGTTCATGTACCGCACCTCTTGCGAATAAAGTACCCTGTCCGCAGACCCTGTTCAGGTGCAAGCGGTCACCAACAACGCGACCTTTGGGATTACCTCGACCTATTTGTTACAAATATGAACGATTTTGTCTTGCTGTGTACCGCCATGATCTTCGTGATTTGTTTTATTTCTGCAGCTTGCATGTGCATTGGCCCGGAAACTTGAAAATTCAGTTTATCGAAGCTCCTAATTTTTTTCTTTAGCTGGCTGTGCCGTAATGAACTGATGGTCTGGAACTCTGGTGTACAGCCGTAGTTAGACTGAGAAGCATTTATGTCCCATAGGATCGAAGCAGGGGCGTAGGTTTCCAGCATGAATTAGGTGAGGGGGGGGGGGGCTGGTCAGCGGAAAATGACACAACCTACCAGAAAAAACCAACAAATGTGTTTCTTGCGGAATTTGGTCAACTTCCTCCTCAAAGTAAGCGGGCTAAAGCACAAATTCGTGTTGGATGGGCTTGGTCCTTTCCAGCTGAATCGGCAGTTACATACTTGGGACGAAGCCAAAATGTTTCTGAACAACGTAATTGCGACAGATGGTTCCGTATCAAAAATGGAAGTGAAGAGTTAAGTGGAGCGTTCCGCACTTATATGAGGTTTTTAACTGAAATAGCCATCTTAAAGGCCTTTCGGTGCCGTTAACACTCCTGCCCATCGTAAGACCCAAGCTTCTCTAGTGTCTGAACAACACGCCCGCGAAAATGGGAAGGGTATATCGGGATAAAGGCATATTCTTAAGTCACTTTGGCATTCATGACGTCATAATGCCGTCATTCAAATCCTGCCATTCCATAGGCCATGCGGCGATCGAGGCCAAGAAAAATATATTTGCTGGAGCGTTCATATCTGACGTTCGTGAGAACGATCTCCAGATATTATGGCCGTTAATTGGCTCTCATTCGATGTTGTGTAAGGTGCAATGACTTGATCAAACAATGACGCAATGAGGAGCATATTTACTAAACAGAGCATTGTGCTGTCCAAAGCAGTGTTTTCTACATAGAGAGTGCACCAGTAGGCTTGTGAGTGAGCTTGTTTCATCATATCTGGTGCGTCCTTTAAGATCTTCAAATGTGCAGCATTCTCTTAAAGGGAGACAGGAGATACCACAAAATAACAAATATTCTATTTCAAAACGTTACTTTTACTTTTTCTGTTGTGAGTCGCCGGATGTCTAACACACCAATCTGGTTTAGTTTAGGAACTGATAGGTCAGTCTTGTCTTGGTAAGCATCAGTGATGTCAGTCCGGTTCGGTCCACTAAAGGAAGACATCACTCTCTTGGTAACCCCAACGTCTGGACATCACTACCCTTCCACACATCTCTGAATCTCAGACGCCAGGTGCTTCCAGAAGTTGGCCTTGCCTGCCCATGTCTCGCGCACCGACTTCGGTCGCCGCCTCGATGCCGTGCTGGTCACAACGGCGTCAGCCTCCCTGACGGGGCGCGCCGGCCGGCAGAGTGTCCGCAGCGGCAGGCCTGCTCTGGCCGCTCCAGACCAGCGAGCAGACATAGGCGACGGCGACGGACTCCACCTCGCCACCCGCAGTCACGTCCACGTTGACGGGCTCGCACAGGGTGTCTGCGGAGTCGCCACAGCTGGCCGAGCGGCATGCTGCGTCGAGCTCGGCTACCGCCATCTCCACACCGTTCGACAGCCGGCGCTCGCGCAGCGTGAACGGGCAGAGGCTGCGTTGGTTCAGCTTGGCGCCGGCGCTGTCCGGCGCGCAGCCGCGGGGCCGGTCGCCCGCTGGCGTTGTCGGTGCAGGCGTCGCCGCTGCTGCTGCCAGCAGCAGGAGGCCGGTCGGAAGGAGCCGTCGCCGCATCACGTCTGGTGCTCGTGTTGAATTCTGCATGGCTGACGACGCCCGACGAGGAGCTAGTGAGCTCTGCAACCGAGTCTCTGACGGTCCGGGTGAGGCGTCGGACTGTTCAGACGAAGCGACAGGCAGCCCTGGTGAGGCGACAGATGGCCAGGATGAGGCGGCAGACGGCCCTGGTGAGGCGGCAGACCGTCCAGATGAAGCGACAGGCGGCCCTGGTGAGGCGACAGACTGTCCAGATGAAGCGACAGGCGGCCCGGATGAGGCGGCAGACGGCCCTGGTAAGGCGGCAGACTGTCGAGATGAAGTGACAGGCGGCCCTGGTGAGACGGCAGATGGCCCGGATGAGGCCTCAGACGGCCCTGGTGAGGCGGCAGACTGTCCAGGTGAGGCGACAGGCGGCCCTGGTGAGGCGACAGACGCGTCGGTCGAGCCAAGACCGATGTTGGACCGCCTCGGATCCGTTCTGGTGCTGCTGTCGGCACAGCGCCCTTTTAAGCGGCAGCGGACGACAACGGGGCCACCCGGGACAGCGGTGCTCGCGGAGAACACCGCCGTCCGCGCAGGGCCGGCCCGGAAACCCGGCCTTGGCTTGCGCCGTCGCCGCCGACGGTGTATCCCCGATGACGCTGGCACCGCCGACAGCGCCACCGACAGGGCCCGAGTCGAGCGCGCTCGCGGGAGATCAGACGCCTGGCGGAGGCGAGCAGCCAGCTTTGGGACATCGGGATGATACCGACTTGGGTGCCGTAGCAGCTCTAGGTTTCTTTCGCTGCCTCCGTGGTGCGTTATTGGAAAGAATAGGGAGCAACACTTGGGTCTTCACCTTCTTGACGTCTGCATTCGTTCGGACAGTCATGATGTCGACATAGCAATTTTCGCTCTACGCTGAGTAACTGGCTTTCCCGTGCAGAAGTCCATTCTGTCTCCTCCGTTTTTCCGTAACATGCATGTGCCCGGGACACTCCAGGAAAATACAGTAGCACAATGCTACGCGCAACCGCCACAAATGCGGTCATTCGTGCGGCTGGGTTCGGGACTGGGGAGGGGGCCGTAGTGGCTGCCGATGGCACGTGCTTCCACATTCAGGTGACCTCCACAGATTCATGCTGCGCTCAGCGGCATCAGAGAAGAAATTCTGGCAAGTTCGGTGGGCATACACCATCCCAATCCTGTCCACTACACTTCCGTTGCGTAATGCCTGCACAATTTGTGCGTTGGACAGTTTCTCTTTTTGGAAGAAACCATATCTGGAACGAAACCATATCTGGAGCATCCAGATTCACCATCCATCAAGAACTAGATAAAGCTACCGACGATGATGTAGGAGAATCATCAAGCTTCTCTGCGTGCAACGGACGAGGAGATTATGAAGAGATAGGGAAACCGAGAAAGTCAACCGATTGACAGTGATCATACAGGCAGTGTTTCAAAATCCATTTTTGGTAGGATATGCCGATGTATATGAAAGCTTGAAAGGGTGTCGATCTCTGATGCAAAACAGACTTTAACACGCGCTCGGGTGGGGGTGAAATGGACCCCCCCGAAGGTTTTTCCAGAATGGTTTCCGAACGGCGCGGCGTAGCCGCGCCAAATTTGCATAGCTGTAGACAAATAAATAGCGGATCGTTTGGCTTAAAAAATTTAGATTTACCGTGTCAGGACACTGACCCATGGCAGGTCAAAATCAGGCCATGGTTTCATCTAAGGCAATTTCTAGGGAATCCTACAATCTGATCCAATAACAGAGTGTTAGACGAAGCCATACATATCTGAGATGCTTTCTTAGGCAATACAAAAGTTGAATGAGCAAATTACATTGATCTAAGGTCAGGTATGAAGGTCACACCAAGGTCAAAACCAACCTGTTTTGTTTCTCTAGAGTTTATTGTATGGCATAGTTTTTGGTGCTCATTTCGAGTTTATTGATAGCAGGAACCGCATTATACATCTTCCATGAACTTTTTAGTGGTCAGAATGGGTCACTGACCTAAAATGACCTACGTCAACGTTTTGTTTCAGGAACATACTGCCTAGCATAATCTTTGTCGTTTAGTCAAATGCAAAACTCAAAGCAATATTGTATGATTTTTGTTACCTTGACCTTCAAAAGGTCAAATAGGGTCACTAATCTTAAATGAAAATGTGACCTTTTGCTTAGAAACGGTTATCTAGGTTCTGGGGGGCACTTTGGAGCCCAGCCTGGAACTTGACTTTGTTTGACCTTTTTTGACCAAAAGGTCATGACCTAGGAACATGAAACTTGGACCTAAGTGAGTTCACGTACAGTTCAATACACCCCGTAAATTTGGTGTCTCTAGATTTCTTAGTTTCCCAGATCTCAGTTGGGGTCAAATTGACCCCCCCCCCCCCCCCCCCCCCACCCGAGTGAAGGGTATCTAGCCGGCCAACCGCGCGCGTGTCAAAAAAGGCAAATTTATCGTTCAAGTCATAGCATGTAAATAGAACACACAGGGAGGTCCGTATTTTTTGCTTAACTTGTTGTTAATAGCACTAAATAGCCACAAGAGTGTCCTCCTGGACGGGCAAACATTTGTCGCTAATGCTGGACCATTGTCCTTTCCAGATCGCCACCGTCGCATCAGATTCTGCCTCTGGAAGAGATTGGCTAAATCCTGATCCTGAATCCTGATCATTTCTGAAGAAGTGTTTATGATGCACCATTTACATCAATAATGTCCTGCAATCGTTGTTCTGGGTTTCTGCCAGACGACACATCTCTCCAGTCGCTAATGACCTTCATAACTTGGGTTTAGGTGAAAAAGAAGCGAGAAATTGATACAAGCTGTGAGCCATTTATCAGGTGTAAAATACCCGAGACAATACGCTTCAGTGCTATCTTAAGTTGGTGTGCACTGAATAATCGGCATGTGGCTAATAGAACGTCCTTTCTTTGAAGATTAATGTTTTACATAAATTAAAGAGATACTGAATAATCGACGTTCCCGCAACACATCTCTTTTACAAACGAAAATTTAGATGCATGTTAATGTTAAATCTAAATCTAGAACCAGATGCTAAACACATCACTGTCTTTGGTCATGTAGATCGGTTACGGCCATCAATATCTTAGCATTCGAACTTTTGTCTGCAAAAAGCAATTATAAACGGCTTTGCGTGGCCATTAAAGTTTCCGCCATTCACCACGTGAAGTCGCTACAACGGGTTGCGTCGTCTTTCCACTTGAGAGCCCTGTGTTTGGGCAGAGCCACGCTGGCACAGGAAAGAGATGGATGTATCTATATCAGTCTGACAATCATATCGGACAACACGTCGGGTATGTTTTCTCCGGACCCGACGGCACAACTCCCAAGGACTGCACGAGACAAAGACGGACGAGCCGAAAGGCCTCGGTGGTCCATGCAGTACTGCGTAATCGTTACGTACAAGTGCAGTGTGGATGGCGCTGCTGGCCACATTTCGTAAGTCAGCCAGTCTGCGGCTGCCATCAGCCGGCCCACTGCCAAGAGATCCGAGTAATAGCATCTGAGATCGGACGGACGAGATTAGAAAACAAACTCACACGAGTGGATGAAAACAAACAACAAGACACGTACAGCAGACTAGCCCAATTTTTAAATGCACTTTTCACGTTGTTTGCTGGGAGCTGGATGACACTACTACCGCGGCCGTCGCTATTCGCGGATATCTCAGCCGACCCATTGCCGGGAAGATGACCGGCGCTGTTGCTGGCAGACAGACAACCACCGTCCCTGCACATCGCTCACGGCTCCAACTAGCAAAGCCAACGCCCCTGGCATTCTCAGCTGAGCTCACTGTTTTTATGCGAATGACGGTCAAATAGCCGAAAAAACCTACGGTGGATATTTGGGTGGCATTTCAACGCAACAGCGACGAATAGAAAAAGATACATCCTACACTTGCATACAAAAGTTAGGACAAAAGCATTACTTAAATGGTCTTTATGGGACATGATCTATCATTTAAATAACAAAAATTTTAGTATTTCAGAGGAAGTTGGCCTTAGTTCAGTCATCTCGGCCGCAAAGAGCAACTTTAAGACGGGCCCCTACTCATCTGAAAAAAATGACGCCAGAAACTACCAAAAATGCATGGTGCAGCAAGAAAGAAGAGCGTACATATGTACACTAATGCAAGAGGTGCACGGTCATTTTGACTAAAATTTTCTGGACTACACACCTGACAAATTTCCAGGGTATCGTTTCATATGTCCATGAAATTCATCCGTTCTTGCTGACAGACGCAAGAGAGTGCCGCGTCAAGAGTGGCAATCGACATCGCTCTGCCGGCAAGCAGGAAACTATCGGGGGCTAATATGGCGCTCGTGTTACGATCCCTCTTAGTTTATTTTTGTATATCGCCTTGGTTTGACCGCGGCTGGAGATCAATGGGTTGTGAACGAATCAAGGCACGTTAGAACTAGACCGGTACGTCTAATCAGAGTGGCGTTTGAAGTTATATTGCATTTGGACGGGTTGCAACTGTCTCCAAGTAATTAACACTCTCGTCATTACCTTGTGTGGTAATTGTGTCCGGATGACCCATGACCGTGTGATGTAATAGAGCGTTTCAATGATGTTGGATATGCTATGAGCATGCAGTTGTCACCAAATATTGTTCATTATTGGTATGATTTTGTATGTGAGCCTATAATACATGTTCTAGAGGCATGCAGCTCATTTTAATTCACCATGAACTGAAAAGGGTTGCATTTGGGTCTCAGGGTTGTGTCATGATGCACAGCCTAGGTCAGGTCAAATACAGACAGGATGGGACATGCAAGATGTGCAGTATGATAGTTTCAGAAAATAGACATCATCTGTTCCATTTCCTGCAGACGACATTTTGCAGGATGCAGGGTATGATGAAGGACGGACCCTGGTTCTTCTGTTGGCTCACCTGAAATATGAAGTCAGATTGAAGCCATTGAATGCATCACGTGATACAAACATTATCCATATCAAACGCAGGAAATATAACCCATGGGCCAAATGCTTTGTTAAGCTCTGAATGGCAGTTAAGGGTGTCCTCAGAAAAATGTATGTTAATTTGGCTAGTTTTGCGGTCGAGGGGATAAAATAAAAATAGTGTGAGAATGCATAAAAATAATGAAAACGTGTCATTTTCCAACCAGATGTCAGAACAAAATTAACTCTGCATGCAGCTATGAGAGCAACTCAACGTGTCACCTATCTATCAGCCGTGTCCATGTCGTCTAGAGTCATCAGCTCATTCTCAAAAGGCCCGAAATTTGTCATGAAAAATATCATTAATAATGCAATTCTGTAAGAAGAAGAAACAGGTGTGGAGCATTTGGCTTACGGTAAAAGATGGAAAGACTTCTCGCAACGCAACGTAACCACACCTAGCCCCCACAACACCTTACCCGCGCTTCCTCCACCTGACAATCCTACCGAGAATAGCCTAGAATATAGCTCACTTCCACGCGCCGAAACTGGTCTCAGAGAGCAGCACAATAAAGTGAGGACTAATAAAAGCAGATTTCGGACAAGCTTTCCAGACTCAGCAAAAAACAACCTCCACCGACTTTGGGCCAAAGCGAAGAAAAGCTTAGGTCACTGAAACGGATTCTTAACTTGTACAAAAACTACCCGAAAACAAAATCAAACACTACAGGAGAGAATTGAAACGGTTTGAAGCTGCTGAAAGTGAATGGGGGCATAATTGTGAAATCGAGCGGTAAATGAAAGAGGCTGGTTCTTTTGGATAGAACAACGTACATTGACAGAGTTAACAATATATTGCAAGACGAAAATAGCTGATGATGATGATGAAAATAGCAAAAACTGTCCAAGAACCCAACAGCAAAGATTGGAGCAAAAACTTAACAAATTTAAACATATCTCAAAAACAAGCTTCCGGATGCATTCGTGAAGGCCTTTTACCCACCAACTCCAGAATACCAGTTTTCTGTGGGCTACCAAAGGACCATGAAGCACGGGTGCTCCCCCGGCCTATTGTGTCTGCTTGCAGTAGCCCGACTGAAAACACGTCTTGGCTGTCAGATAAGATCTTAATTCAACTTCTTACCTACATATCGGCTGATCTTTGAAGCAGAAGAATACCTGACAAGACTATCAGGTCCCTGGCCACCAATGCTCGCGAAACGCCAGGGTTTTCAGCATGGATGTTCTCAACCCATATGGCAGCATCCCGCTTGTGGAGCCTGTATCGGCGGTCACCGACCTCATTTGCGAAAACCAGATCGATACTGAACTTTGTGATCTCACACCTGCGCACATCACAGGACTACATACACACTGTTTCCAAAATAACAGCCTCAAACTTAACAATGGCCACTACAGACAGGAACTCGGCATTGCCATGGGCACCACGCTGGGATTGAAATAATCGCTATGCACAAATTTGAGCAAGCTGTCACCAACAATGCGAGCCTAAATCCTGATTTTTACGCTAGGTACATTGACGTTTCTATACGGGTATAGACTCGCTCTGACGATGAGCTGCTGGAATTCATCAAATACCTTAATCCTCTTCATAACAGCATCAAGTTTTCTTTAGGAGACACACGTACGCCCAGGCAGCTTGGATTTCTGTATACACCCGTGACCATTGGTCAAAATTCGAAATTTTCAAGACAACTCTTCACCGAGCCTAACCATTCCGGGATCATCATCCATAACACACGAGCCCATCCCATGTCGACAAAAAAGGCTGTCATCCGTTCAGAGTTTCGACATGCCATAACAATATCTTGAAATGCTGCCACAACTGACCGCTCATGCCAAAAAATAAAAGAAATATTTTGGAAGAAAATGGCTCCTCGGTGATCTCTATGCTGCCTTCACCGAGAAGTCACTCAGCGGCATTGATTGGAAAATAACGCCAAGACAAATAACAACAGCGGAAACATCACCATCAGCATTAAAAAGAGCATCGGCAACATTAGGAACCACACCGTTGACACCAAAGAGGTCAAGACCTGAATAGATATCTTGCGCTCCTATAGGCGGATGAAGTTTTGTGTGCAAGGATAAAGTAAGTCGTCCAAAAATATAATCTTGATGTTCGTTTGACGTGGCAAAACCACCATATTTTGGAACATAATCTAGTACGGTCAGCTTTTCTACTACCTGTTTGTCCATCCGGCAACCAAATTTGTAATGCGTGTGTGTCTGGTTTAAAAGGTAAATGTTTTACGCCTGATGTTGTGTACTGTATAACCTGTTTGATATGTGAGGGCAGGAGTGAAAGCGTATTGTATGTTGGCGAATCAAAAAGACCCATTCAGCCTCGGTTTAACGAGCCCTAGACGCAAAAAAGACCCCTGAGACTCCCTTTGGTAAACACTTTCTCCGCACACCAAGACTATAAGATCCGACGTAATGACAGCCTTTGGCTGTTTAAAATTTCAAAGAGCCAAAGACCAGCCCCATCGCATAATTTGCAAATCAATCCACAAACGCCAACTGAAGCCCCTGCTCAAAATAAATATCTCATCCTGGGGATATGTACAGCATTTATCGGTACAAATTTAGTGTATTTCATCTTCTGTGATTCATCGCTTTTGTTTTGTTTTTTTGTCAAAGTGTGGGGAATGCGTGTCATGTGATCAAGTGCGTGCTGGGGAGAAAAATCGTTCTCAATCTGGCTGGCATCTGATCTCTGCCTTATAAAAAATTGTTGGCTTTGCAAGAAATGTCTGTTACAGAAAATTCAACAACAATGCAACAGAGTTAAGGAATGTCACGCACATAATTATAGTAAGGTTATGCCCAGATAAAACTTAATACGCGCTCAGGTACGGGTTAAATTGACCGCCCCAAAGGTTTTTCCAAATGGTTTCCAAACGGTTCAAAGTAGCCACGCCAAATTTTGCATGACTGTAGACAATTGCAGGGGAAATCGTCTGACATCTCAAATTTGGATGTGTCTGAAAGAGTTTCTGACCTATGACAGGTCAAAATCAGACCATGGTTTCAGCGAGGGCAATTTCCATGGAATGGTTCAATCTGATCCAACAGCGGGGTGTTAAACGAAGCCAAACATCTCTGGGATATTTTCTTTGGTAACATAGCAATTAAATTCACAAATAACAGTGACTTAGGGTCAGGCATGAAGGTCAGACCAAGGTCAAAACCAACCTATTACATTACTCTAGGGCTTGCTGTATGGGGCTGTTTCTGGTGCCCATTTCGAATTTATTGACGACAGGAACCACAATATACACCTTCCATATATTTACTTAAGGTCGGAATAGGTTACTGACCTAGAATGACCCAGGTCAAGGTTTCATTTTTAGGAACATGCTGCCTAGCGTAATCTTCATCGCTTTTCCAAATGCAAAACGCATAGCAGTCTTGTACTAATTTTGTCACCATGACCTTCAAAAGGTCAAAAAAGGTTACTGACGTTAGATGTGCATGTAATCTTTTGCTTAAAACAGTTATCTAGATTCCAAGGGCCCTTTGGAGGCCAACCTGAAATTTTACCTTGTTTTTTACCCAAAGATCATGACCTAGGAAGTTCAAACTATGACATAAGTGGGTTTACGTACAGGTTAACACATCCTGTGAATTTGGTGTCTCTAGCTCTCTTAGTTCTTGAGATCTCAGGGGGTCAAATTGAACCCCATCAGAGCAAAGGGTATCCGACCGGTCGCGAGAGCGCGTGCTTAAAGCACGTTTCCCCTCAACAGCGGCAAATGTGTTTGCCACGCAGTCACAACTGTGGTGGTATTCAACGGCGGGATAAAAAGCAACACATAACTAGTGACAGCGGAAGGGAAGCCGATCCGGGACTCCACACCGCTCATCTGTGATTCCACACCCAGCAAATCGTGGCGTGATTTTCGAACCAATCCAGCAAAGTCCGTGCTGATTTCAGTGTCCTGCTGGAGCCACTCCTCATCCCGATAGATTCCGTGAGGTCGCCCCAGGACCGCCCAGATGAGCATGAGAGCGATTGCGATGTAGCGCTCTGAGATGGTGCTGACAAGGTACTCTTTCTCGTTCTCAGAGACTTATTTTTGGAGGCATAGTTTGACGACGGTAAAGTCACTGGTGACTATCAATTTATTCGTATACTCTTTGTTATGCTTTTTCATTGAGAGAATATTTGAAAATCACCGTTACCTTACCTTTGTGACATTGATTGTATGTCAAAAACAATTGCCATTGTGGAGTAGAATGTGGGTTACTTTTCATGTGCATCACCTGTCATTAACGGCAGTTTCTCTTAGACCCAGTCTGCTTATATCACCTTTCTGCTGCTTCTTTGCGACTCTGGTGTATTGTTAAAGGGACTGTTGTACATTTGAAGGTACTGAGATAAGCATCAGATATGATGGGGAAAAGCTTACTTGTAACTGTAAGAAAGCTTTCAAGGTTCAAAAACGACGCTAAGTAGCAAAATTTCAAAGCCTGTAAAAATGCGCCTCATTACGTCCTTGTTTCATGGCGTCATAGAATGGTTTTGTGGCGACAGCAATATCTGGCAGCATCTGGCAGTCAGGCCGGTATCGTCGTCTCGGGCACTTTGTTGGGTCGCGGATAAGTGACTGGCTTGTTTGTGGATGTCTTGTCCTGGTACTGGTCGTAACAGAAGCTTTGATGGACTGGTTGACATACGCAACGTGGCGATCACCAGCTTTTGGGGCAGATTATTGATATCAAAGCACGATACGCTGTAAAGATTGTCATATCGCGACATGAATCTCTTCCCGAAACCTGCCAAGGACTGTTGATTATCTCAATACTGTTGTCGACTTATCCTGCCTGCAGTGCTGTAGTCCTGACATTGATATCAAGCGATGTGCACAGTAGTTACGTTCCTTATCATTTGTGACTGAAAATGTAGTTGCATGCAAAAACTAATAAATCTGTAACATTGTTATTAATTCATTCCCAAAACACTGCTATTTTGTGGTAAAGATGGCAAGGTCGAGGTACCAAGAATGTTTTTCTTGCTTAGGGCGATCTATGCGATTACTAGTTAACCCTTGTAAAAGCGTGGTGGCGCAACAGCATTGTCGCTGTTGATAGTCCTTTGACATTGTTAAATCAGTTGTTATCAGTCAGTCCTAAATTATAAGGTGTTATCTAATAGGCTTGACATAGAGTAGTGAGCCAATGTGGTACATTGTGTATGGCACGGGTCCACAGTGTCATCTTGGCAGTAGCTCAGTGCATCCTCGTATATATTTCCCCTTCACGGTATCCGGCCAGCAACACCTACCGGCGGCACGAGCGAGCGCCATGAGCAAGCGGGGGAGGGGGAGGGGACGTGCGGTGACTGGTGGGGTCAGTGAGCCGGGCCAGGCACGTGACACAGACGGCCACGGCATGTGAAGCGCCCCGCCAATCAGCCATTGTCCTGTTCAGGATATCGGCGATACGGTTGCGATCTGCTGTCGTGCGTCGCCCTTCAGCTCTTATGACTGTATGGTGCATGTTACCAGGTGACTGTCGGGCTTATTCAATGGCCGCTGCCTCCAACCAAACGTTTCTAAGCGCCTGATCATCTTCGCTCCTCCACGATATTGTGGGGTATTGCGAACGTGTACGCGATGGTCAGAATAATCCCGCAGTTTGTTTCCGACCGCTCTATAAGCCGGCACCACCTTCCCTTCAACCCGCCAAAGTAGTGCTCAACATGCATGCGGCCATGGCTGAGCCTGCTGTTGAAATGTCTGTTTCTCTTTAGAGGCACTAGTAAAGCCTTTCATCAGCCACGGCAGGAATGGGTACGCCGGATCGCCGGCTATCATCATCCAGCTCGCCAGCACAGCCGTACCCAAGGGAGAGAGCGGGATGGGGGGGGGGGGGGGGGGTAGCAGCGAGAGATTAGACCTGTGACGTATATGTGCACCTTTAAATTTTCAGTCGATACGACTAACCCGCGCTTTTGTCTGGAAGGTTACAAACTGTGCAAATATAATACAGGCGTTGTGTTGTGCATAATTGGTTTGTCAGAAGTGCTAGATCTGCTTTCTTCCATTTGCTTTCTTGATTTGCTTTTGCTTTTGCTAGATTTGCTTTCTTCTTTTGCCAGTAATTCATCAATAATAAGCTGTCATCTCATATGTCTATAGGCTTGACTACGAGTAGTCAACCAATGTGATGCATTGCGCAATGGCAGGGGGCCAACAGTGTCATTGTGGTACTACCTCAGTGCTGGACTGTGGCATGATGTAATGAACAATGATACTGTTTCTGTACTGCAATCCCTGCTGCTGTCGTAATAAATTTCATCGTGAAAAGATGGGTCGAGCATGCATTCTTGTGTTTACTCCGTATCTGACACATGAGTGACCGAATCGCATGATACTAGATATAAATCACTTTCAGCACAGCACCCAACCAATAAGTGACATTACTTGCTCCGTCTGCTTTAGAAATCCACAAAACATAGGTGACACCGATGCAAACACGTCTTCTGCTTCCAGTCATACAACATGCTGCAGCCATCGGGCTGCTTCATTCGAATGTATTGTTCACGCAAGTAATATAATAATAAAAAAGTACACACGTGTACAGATCCACGTTTTCAAGTAAATGCCTTTACCACCTTAATGTAGCGGCAAAGGTGCAAGCGATCTTGTGCTACTTGTACATCTCTGATGCGAGTGGCAGTTTACTTCAGAACGTTAGATATATTTGAGAATTGCCAGAGGGAGTTCGTGTGCTCCCACCCGGCACTCGCTACTCCGCCAAATGGGACATTATGCAGCGCAGGACAGCTCCTCCTCGCCACCGTCGCGTGAATCTGAGCTTATCGTATGCGCTCTCAGAACGTTATCACTCACGCCTTGTCAATCAGCAGAAGAACGCTTTCCTCCCTCGAGGGTCAAGTGGGCCTAGAGTGTTTTAGCTGGAAGAGTAGGGCAGGCTGGCTGATAGGGCAGCATTGGCAGGGTATCAGGTTACCTGCCGGCAATCGTAGAGCAGCGATATATTCAGCATGCCAGAGGTGAGCCCAAAGTGACATAAAGAAGGCGTCGTGGTAACTAAATACACAAAACGGTTGTCATAAAAACATGTAGCTGCTGATCTCTAATGTGTTCAACGAAGCGAATTTGTTTGCGAGCAATGGTGTGTTAAGGTATCCTTTAGATTGCAAGAACTACGGACAGACAGACAGACAGACAGAAAACGGTACCTTAAGCGAGCCAAGAGAGCGCGGTATCGTAAGCTTTGGAGAACATGCTACCTCGAGCCCTTGACTCCTCGCATGTTAGTCTGATTGTCAGTTGTGTTGGATCTTTCACGCTTGGGCAGATCATATCAGCGCACATCTTGATTTTGCATGCTAGCAGCTTCATTTATGCGCAAAAAGATACGACCGGACACGGTGCACGAGCGGCATTCCGCGCGCGTCGCCCGCCAATCGTGTACTAAACCCGGCGCTGCTGGTTTATGGTTGTAATTGATGTGCGGTGCGGGTCACTAACCCACCTTTCCACTACTGACCTTTTATGAGCATGTGGTTATGAAATGTCTGAGCATGTGGCGTTTGTATTTTAGCAGCTCCAAGATGACAAAGAGCATCACACTGGAATCAGCTGTTTAACACGCGCCCGGGTAGGAAGGTCAAATTGAGCCCCACCCAAAGATTTTTCCCGAATGGTTTCCGAAGGCCGCAGCCTAGCCGCGCCAAATTTTGCATATCTGTAAACAATTAAATAGCGGATCGTCCGGCTTAAAAAAAAACTAGAGGAACCTTGCAAGATTGCTGACGTATGGCAGGTCAAACGATTGCTGCCAATTGCTAACCTATGGCAGGTCAAGGTCGGGTCATGGCTTCAGCGAAGGCAATTTCTAGGAAATGATTCAAGCTGATCCAACAACGGAGGGTTACGCGCAGCAATACATCTCTGAGACACTTACCTGGGCAACACAGCAATTGAGTAAACAAGTTACATTAATCTAAGGCCAGGTGTGAAGATCAGACCAAGGTCAAAAGCACTCTGTGTTATTGCTCCAGGGCTTGCTGTTTGGGGTAGTTTCTGGTGCTCATTTCGGATTTATTGATAACACGAACTGTATTAGACATCTTCCATGAACTTTTATAGGTGATAGTATGTTATTAATCTAAAATTACCCAGGTCAGCATTTGTTTTTTGGAACATACTGCCTAGCGTGATCTTTTTCGCTTATTTAAATGGAAATCTTGGACAGGCTTTTTATTATTTTGGACATCATGACCTTCAAAAGGTTAAATAATGTCACTGACTTTAAATGAGCGTGCGACCTTTTGCTTAGAACAGATGTCTAGGTTCTGGGGACACTTTGGGCCAACGCACGCCGTGAATTTGGTGTCTCTATCCTTCTCAGTTCCTGAGGGAACATCTCAGAGGGGACAAATGAACCCCCACCGAGCGACAAGTTCGATGTTTGATATTTTTTTCGATTATGGCCATGAAGCAGTACATGATATGACAAGTGGATTCGCGCATAAACGGAACGCTTAAATCTGAGCGCCTCTTCTAACAATAACAAGATATGGTCATCGCTGCCAGGGAACCCACGACCCACCGCCCACTCGTGCGATCTGTAAGCCGACACAGGCCAGGCGCCCGCCGCCGCTCCGGTTTACACACACAGCCCGTCCTGAGCCGGCGGCAGACGCCCGGCCCAACAACGCCACTCAGTGGCCCGTCTGCTGCCCGCGCCCGTTGGAAGTTTGTGGGCGAATCGTTTGGTCTGAAAAAGAAATGCTTGGAAATCTTTTGCTGTCTGCTCGCCAGTGCAATCTTGTAAACCGTTACCTCTGAGATAGATACTTGGGCTCTCGTTGTGAGTGAGCTCAGAAAAGTTTGCAATAATACTATCTGTTTAACTTAGCATTGCAGTCCTGATTTCACTGATAGCGAGGACAGTTCAATACAAAGTATACTTAGGGTCTTCATGTGGATAGCCACTCAAGCAAGAGGGACCAGGTGTCGTTGGATTTTGAATTTCGAACATGTGGGCATTAAGGTCTGACATTCCCAATCTCATCCTAGTATTTCGGATGTTGCCATGCTTGTATCCAAAGCTGTGATACACGGGAGGCGCGGCCACATCGCAACGCTGGTACATTTCCCGCTTGAATGTAATGAGAAGACTGGAGAGATGACACCTCAATCCGGGGTTGGTTCCATCTTACCGTAGTTGATAGAATGTAGTATTTTTGGTATGTTGGGGTTCTGTTCGGTGGTAATGTGAGTGCCATTGCATTGCGTAGTGAGCGTCCTGTTCCAAGTGCTCGTCATATACCTTTGAACAGATCTGAAAAGTCTGTCCCTTCTCCTCATCTCTCTCTCTCTCTCGGATGCTCCTCCAAGCTGCATCTAGCATCTCTCTCTAGAGAGAAGAGCTCTCTCGAGAGAGAGCCTTAACAACCTCGCTTCTCTCAGTCTCTCCCTCTCATCTCTCTCATCTCTCCTCTTTCTCTCTCGTCTTCGTGCAGCATTGACCCAAGATTTGCCACGGCCTTTTATCCTGATTATCTTTGTTGGGATGGCTTTAGAAGCAGCTGTGAGCCTGGTCTGCTTGAAGCTATTTGTCGCGGTGTCAATGTCATGATCGAGTTCTCTGTGCCGGTCTGTGCTTACCAGAAGCTGTGAAACTTTGTCTGCGTCCATGTTTGTGTAGTTCCATGCCTGTTTCATTGATGCTTTTAGGGGTGACAAAACAACCTTGATAGCGACAACGGTAGGAATGTGATCTATTCGTGAAAAGGGGGGAGAGCCTGCAATGATGCTTGATATCGACTGCCTGCAATGATGTTTGTGTTAGATGTCAGTGTTAAGTCTCCCAAGTTGACTGTGTCTTTTGTCATGCGTGTTGGCTGGTCAGTGAGTTGTGTTAGATTGAGTGAGTCAACTGTGTATTTCAGATTGATTTCAAGTGGAAAAACACCACTATTTAGTAGAGTGAACTTTATCTAGATAGGCAGTCCCAATATTGAAATCTCCCAATATTAATATCGATGTGGGATTATATGTTTGTACCATGCCAAGACTGTCCGACAAGATATCTAAGAACTCTGTCAGTTAACTGCTAGAGGGATTGGGTGGAACACAGACAGCAAATCACAGTAACTTCTGAACTGATCTTGGTGAGGGACCAAATCCATTCAACTCCTTCAAGTTCAACATCAGGTAGTCTCTTTGCTGGCAGTGTTGATTTAAAGGGAGTGTTCCACCTTTATATGGGGTTTTGAACCGAGATATGCATATTGAGGACTTTTTGATGCCAATCACAGCCATGCCCTTTTGAGGACTCAAAACTCTTTTGGTTCCTGAGTCACACGCTCGCAAAAGTGGCAAAAGGCATATTGGGAGACTACTCCAGAGTCACCTTGGCATTGATGTCGTCATAGAAACGTCTTACGATCGCCGTTATATTACAGACTGTTTTCTGCTTATGGTCAAAACAGCATGGCCGCTGATACATTCGCAAAAGCGATGATGCGGCTCGTATGGTACAATGCACGGAATGTGACTGGCTGTTAGTGACATTTCGCTGCTGAATGCGTGTCGCAAGAGCGTGAGCACTTTCGGGTTGTGCGGCACTCGTTGGGAACGGGGCATTTTTCCTTATTTATAGGCCATAGGTCAATGTTAGAAAAAAGAACGCCACTGTCTGCAAAAAAGTATGGCACCGAAAGACGGCACTCTCTAGAATGTTGCAAAAAGAAACGCGACGACAAATCTATCTCTTCTCCTGGTAGCGTTTTTCTTCTTCTACAGACGTATTTCTTGCAGACAGCTCGGTTGGCGCCTTTGCATCGGACAAAGAAACTTCCATGAGTTTATGTGGTAGCGAGGCATTTCAAAATTCGGGAAATATAACCGCAATTTTAGATATAAATTTCACTAAATATTTAACCCACCTAGTAGAACAAAATTAATTCCTGACCTAAAAAAATGTGTCCTAAAAATACAACCTCCTGAGTAGTATTACCATGAATCCCTGACGGGACTTTATTTTTAAGGGAGCTCACTTTGAACTGCGGTGTTATAGCAGAAAACCTGTGCGGAAATTGCGAGAAAACCTGCAATTTGATAGTCCCGCGAGTTGTCCAGGTGTGGTATTTGACATTAGAGCGCAAATCAGGCGCTTCAAATGGATGTGATAACTGGTGGTCCGTTGTGGTATTCTTGAAATCTAATCACTCCCAATAAAATGTGATATATTGATAGGTGCCTCTATCTTTAGGTTGGGTTTGAACATGACAAGGTGGTGATGTCGGCAACTGAAAGTAACACTAGCACTCATCCTGCAGGGGTGCTCGAAGGCAGTTTGCTACTTCATTATGATCTGGTCAACATTGCGAACCTATTGAGGTGTTACAGCATGTAATTTATCCATTGCATGCCATCATATTACGAACTGATTTTGGCAGTAGGGGCTGGTCTGCGCGGCTCATTAATGCACATCCTTGGTTTGAGCTCTAATCACACGGCTTTGCAAGATTGTCTTTCCCTTAGGAATTCTAAAAATATAGTGTTGTATTACTCTGGATACACGTATTACTATCTTAACCAATTTTGCATGCAGGCGAGCAGTACTTATGAGTCATCAATGTCGTAGTCACTGCAACTTGTGAGATGCTTCGTGCTGAGAAAGGTTTAAAAGTATTGCTGTTGATTTCTTAGATAGCATTTCATGATATTTTTGTCATTAGCCTTGTTTGCACTGGCAGCTTCATTATTTCCTTGCATTTTGCCCATCTAACCCTAACCACATATACTTGTCATGTCTCTAGCCTTGTACAAAGTCAGCAGATTTGCAGCTTCATTTCACAACATGAAATATTTTCGCATTATTTTTGAGTGAAGCAGCCTGATGACTGCAGCGTGTTGCATGGCTGTGGAAGCGGAGGGCGCGTTCACATCTTTGTCACCCATGTTTTGTCGATTCCCAAAATAAGCTGAGCAAATGATGTCACTTATTGGTTGTGTGCTTTGCTGAAAATTGTTTGAACTTTGTATCATGTGTTTTCGGTCAGTCATATGTCAGATGGGGAGTTAACACAAGAGCGCACACTTGGCCCATCTTTGTGTGATGGCACTTGTTATGAAAGCAGCTGGGATTGCAGTACAAAAACCATATTGTTGTTCGTTATGCAATGCCACAGTACAGCACTGAGGTAGTGCCACAATGCCACTGTTCATCCCTGCTATTAGACAATGAGCCACGTTGCTCGACTTCTTTATGTCAAGCCTAAGACATAGCAGCTTAAAGTTGATGAATGACTGGTAACAATTGATTTGACAATGCCAAAGGATTATCACCAGCGAGAATGCTGTTGCACCACAATTGTTATATGAGGGTTAACTAATAATTGCATAGATAATCATAAGCAAGAAAAACATTCTTGGTAGCTAAACCCTTAACCACATTTACCATAACAATTACAATGTCATGGCAATCACCTCATAAAAATGTTACGGATTTATTAAATTTTTGCGTGCAGGCATGGGCGTAAGAACAGGGGGGGGGGGGCAGGGGGACCATGACCCCCACTTTTCAAGGTGGGGGTCCAGTAGTGTTAACTGTCCCCCCCCCCCCCCACACACACACTTCAGATTAAGGTTGTGTTTAGCTTACTTTTGCACCACATTTGAATATACATGCCAATTTACCTAATTCACCAGGCATCTTCCTCAATATGCGTCATCCCTTTTGCTTGCTTATTGGCCATCGCTTAGTGTCACAGTCGCAGGCCAATGCCACGCGACCTATGGAGACTACAACGCCGGGCGTTCACGCCGTTGTTGCAATGACTTGAGGGCGCGTATGTTCAAAACCATATTACGTAAGTTTTTATCAGTAATCAATTCTGACTGAACCTTGAACATTTTAAGACAAACATGGATTAGCCACGTTATTAAAACCTTAGGACCCCATTTCATCTACAATGTACGTTCAGGGATTCCTCAACATCTCTGAAGAAAACAGAAAAACATAGAAATGGAGCCTGTGTGACAATTATTGGACCTCCCTTGGCGATCAGAGATGTTGTTACGTCAATGAGGGTTCCTGTGCTGCTCTGGGGCAAACTGCGCGGGTCAGAAGGCCTCCCATGTCAGGGAGGGGAACAATGTGATATGGTAAATCCATCCAACGGCCTCCGGATTTACCAGGAGATCCCGCCCCGTGTCGCTAGAATGACAGCCAGAATACACTTCGGGATGGGGCGGAGTGACCCTTCAGCTCTTGACCGGAACCAGCAATGTGCGGTTGGTGTTCTACTCCAGTGACCCATGGCCCGGAAGGAAATAAGGGGCCTCATTATTATTGAGTAGAGTGGAGGTCTCATTATTGTTGAAAAGGGTAGGTCGAGGTGAATAAAAAAACGAACAGGGTCATCCCATGTTTGCCTAATAACATTGATTTGTTTAGAATGGATCAATGAAAAAGTGTATCAAAAGGTTAGAACATGCCCGCCCGCAACCTCGAGAGCAAGGACAGCGGTGGTGTGGGCTACAGGTTCCGTAAAACCGAACGGCGTCGGTCACTGCAAGTGCGACTGGACGGCGGGCGCTGTGTTAATCTGTCTTCAGTAGAGATCAATGGTTACAGAAGCACAAAAACTAGTGAATCTAACCTTTACTCTTCCAGTTCCACCACCAGATTTCAGCACTACTTCGCGGTGTTTTAAGGGCCAATTTGTTCTTATCACCAGTCTAAAAATCGCACACGTGAAATATGTGCACAGACCGCCTTGTAGATGTAAGATGTAATGTCCTGAAGCGTTCAAAGGTTCTTCTTTCAGAAGCGTCATCATTTCCGTCCACCCATTAGCCACAACTCAGTATTAGCTGTTGAGCCGACGCTGCGCGGCCTACGGGGACTGCAACGCCTGGTGTGGAGGTTTTTTAAACCTAGACAAAACCTTCTTTTTAAACCTTTTTAAACTTGTATTACCAACCGATTCAAGTGTTTAAAAGCTATTATTTCAGAACCGTTATCATTTTCGTCCACCGGTGGACCATGACAAGAAGTTAACCACTAATTAAATAATAAAGTTAGAGAAAATAACATAAACCGCTCCGCGGAATATGGAAACTGCAACGCCTGGTGTCAAGGCTTTTGTTGCTAAGATCTGCGAGCCCGTATGTTAAAAACCACGTTGTATAAATTGCATCACTATTCGATTCTAAATGAAAGTTAGACGTTTTCAGACAAACATGTTAATATGTTAATGTTAATGGCGCTGTTAGTACACATTGTTGACCGCTCGATCTACAATCAAATTTGTCACCCTCAAGTTTTGATTAAACATGTTGATCTACAATCTAACTTCGCGAAGTTTTCAATGTTTGTAGAACGCAGACAAAACATTATGAAAATGCTTCTGAATTCTTTCGGTTTAGCAAGAGTCCACTAAGCCATGGCTAATTAAGAACACCGGTGATTTATTTCATGCGGTTGTTAAACGCCTCATTTCTGCAGTTTGGTGACATTAAAGGGAATGTTACACATTTGTATGGCGTTTTGAACTGAAACAGTCATCTTGAGGACATAGTGATGCAGTTCACGGATATGCCCTTTTTAAGACCCAAAACGCTCTGGTTTCTGAGTTACACGCCCGCAAAGCACGAAAAGGCTTATCGACAGCCAACTTCAAAATCGCCTTCCGATTAATGGCGCCATAGAAACGTCATCAGATCCCTGTGATATTACAGGATGTTTTGTTTATGGTCAAAACAGTATGGCCGCTGATTCATTCGCAAAGGCGATGATGCTGCACATGTGGTACAGTCTGCCGAAGATGATTGGCTGTCAGTCAGATCTTACTGCTGAATGCGTGTCGCGAACACAAGCGTGAGCAATTTCGGGTTGTGCGACACTCGTCGCGAACGGGTCATTTTTCCTGATTCCTAGGTCGCAGGTCAATGTTATAAAAAAGAACGCCACTGTCTGCAAAAATGTACGGCACCCAAAAAATGGGTACTCTCCCGGAATTATAAAAAAGAAGGCAAGACGGCAAATTTGTCTGTTTTCTCCTGCTGGCATTTTTTCCTTCTGCTAACGTATCTATTCCAGACTGCTCAGTTGCCGCCTTGTGTACGGGAGCACAGAACCTTGCACGGGTTTTATGGGTTAGGAAGGCATTATGAAATTAGGTCAACATTACAGTGATTTGAGAGAGAGAGAGAGAGAGAGAGAGAGAGAGAGAGAGAGGGAGAGAGAGGAGAGGAGAGAGAGAGAGAGGAGAGAGAGAGAGAGATGAGAGGAGAGAGAGAGGGAGAGAGGAGGAGAGAGAGGAGAGAGAGAGAGAGAGAGAGAGAGAGAGAGGAGAGAGAGGCGAGACGAGAGAGAGCGAGAGGAGAGAGAGAGAGCGAGAGAGAGAGAGAGAGCGATAGAGGATATAGAGAGAGAGGATATATATATATATGTATATATATATGTAGATATATAAATGTATATATATATATATATATATTTAAGTAATTCGCGCATGTGGTATCACAAATTGAAATCTTAAGCAAAAAATTGTGGTTTGCAAGAAGAAGCTCTTGAGCCGCGTAACCATGAACCCCAGTTGGAACTTTGTTTCGAAGGGAGGTCACGGTGAAGTCCAGTGTTGTGACTGAAGATCTGTGCGGAAATTGTGAGAAAACCTGCGATTTGATAGTCCCGCGAACTGTGCAGATGTGAGATCACACTTATCTGACCAAAGAGTGTAAATCGGGTGCTCGAAATGCGTGTGATCACTGGCGTTGTGTGCCAGCGGCTGGTTTGGTATTGATGTGATGGAGAGTGTGCGTGCGAGGTTTGTTCTTCTGAGAGAGAACACTGTTTTGGTATTCTTCAGTCTACTGCCTCCCAATAAAATGTGACATATTGATGCCTGGTGTATTGATGCCTGGTATATTGATGCCTATTGATATTGATGCCTGCCTCTACCTTTATGTTTGTGTTTGAACATGACAAAGGAATGCTGGCAAACTGAGAGAAACACGAGCACTTATGTTGCAGGGGTGCAGAAAGGGAAGTACTGGTACTGGTTCTTCATTATGATCTTGCCAACATTGTGAACCTATTAGGGTATTACCGCATGTAATTAATCCATTGCGTGTCATCATACCAGCAATTCATTTTGGCAGTAGGGGCTGGTGCGTGCTGCTCATTAATGGGCATGCTCAGTATAGGCTCACATATATGGCTTTGCAAAATGGTCTTCCGTGAATAATTCTGAAAATATAGAGGTATATTGTTACTGATGCACATTGTACTGTCTTTAAAAAATTGTATGCAGGCGAGCATTGCTCCTGAGTAATCAATGTCGTAGTCACTGCAACTTGCGTGGGATGCTGGGTGCTGAGAAAGGTGGAAAAGTATTGCTGTTGGTGTCTTGGATAGCACTTAATAATATGTTTATCATGAGCCTGGTGTGCACGGGTAGCTTAATTACTTCCCGCATTTTGCCCATCCAACCATAACTACATGCACTTGCATGGCTCCAGCCTTGTGCAAGGTCAGCATGTTTGCAGTGTCATTTCACATGTAAAGTTTTCCTATTATTTTGTAGGAAAGCAGCCTGATGGCTGCAGCATGTCGCATGACAATGGAAGTGACAGATGTGTTCGCATCTTTCTCATCTGCGTTCCCTGCATTCCCGAAGCAGGCTGACCAAGTGAGGCACACTTATTGGTTGTATGCTTTGCTGAAAGTGATTTGTATATTTTATCATGTGTTTCTGGTCAGTCATGTGTCAAATGGGAAGTCAATACAAGAGTGCGTGCTTGACCCATATTTTCATGCTGGAATTTATTATGAAAGCAGCATGGATTGCAGTCGAAAAACCATGTTGTTGTTCATTATGTCATGCCGCGGTACAACACCGAGATAGTGCCAAAATGAAGCTATTGACCAGTGCCAAACCACAAGGTACCACATTGGTTGAGTGCTCTTTGTCAAGCGTATGGGATAGCAGCTTAAAATTTATGAATGACTGGTAAAAATATATTTAACAATGCCAAAGGACTGTCTACGTCAAGAATGTCGTTGCACCACAATGGTTATATCAGGGTTAACTATTAATTGCATGAACAATCCTGAGCCAATGTTTTGTGTTTTTGTAGCCCAACCTTACCATATTTACCATAGCAGTAGCAATGCTTCGACAATCAATGCATGGCAACGTTACAAATTTATTGATTTTCGCATGACACCATATTTCAAGTTATAAACAATAAAGACAATGTTACAAATTTATTAATTTCGGTATGACACCCTATTTTCAGTCACAAACAAAAAGGACAGTGACCACTGTACACACCACATGATATCAATGTCAGGACTACAGCACTGAGCATAACGACGGGTCGACAACAAGGTATTGACAAAATCATCAACAGCAAAGCAGCAACAGCAACAGCACAGCACATCGTGCTTTGATATTAATAATCTGCCATAAAAGCTGGCGACCGCTACGTTGCGTGTGTCAAAAAGTCCACGAAAGTTATTCTTACGGCCAGTACCAAGACAAAAAATCCTTAAATAACCCATTCACCAATCTACTCCCCGACACAGTACCGCAACGAAAATGACCGGTTGGCGTCAGCTTTCGTGTGTTTCGGGGAATTCTTCAGGTCTGGCTGCCAGATGCTGCCAGATTTTGCTGTCGTCATAAACCCATCATATCTGATGACGCCATCAAGCGACAACGTAATGGGGCCCATTATTATACAATTATTATACTTTGAAATTGTGCTTTTTAGCTTCGTTTTTAACTTTGAAAGCTTACTAATAGTTAAAAGGAAACATTTCCCATCATATCTGATGCCTAACTCAATGTCTTCAAATGTGGAACATTCCCTTTAGCACGCGCACGGGTGAATCAGATTGACTTGCCCCAGAAAGTTTTTTTCCGGAATGATTTCTGAACGGCGCAGCGCAGCAGTGCCATGTTTTGCTTAGCTGTAGACAATTGATTAGTTGATAGCTTGGCGTAAAAATTTAGGTGCACTTTGTAAGGTCGCTGACCTATGGCAAGTCAAAGTCAGGCCATGGTTTCAGCAAAGTCAACTTCTAGGGAATCCTTCAATCTGATGCAACATTGAGATGTTAGACGAAGCCATACATCTCTGAGATGCCTTCTTAGGCGATAAAAATATTAAATGAGCAAATTACGTTAGCCTAAAGTCAGGTATAAAGGTCAGACCAAGGTCAATAGCAACCTGTTTTATTACTCTGGGGCTTGCTGTATGGGATAGTTTCTGGTGTTCATTGCGAATCTATTGATAGCAGGAACCGCATTATACATCTTCCATGGACTTCTAAGAGGCTAGAATAGTTCATTGACCAAAAATGACCCAAGTCAACAATTTGTTTTTAGAAACAAACTGCTTAGAGTAATCGTTCTCGCTTATTCAAATGCAAATTTCGGAGCAATGTTGTATGATTTTGGTCATAATAACCTTCAAAATGTCAAAAAAGGTCACTGACCTTAACTAAACATGTGACCTTTTGCTTAAAAAGAGTTATGTAGGTACTGGGGATACCTTGGATACCAACGTGGAATTTGACCTTGTTTGACCTTATTTGATCCAAAAGTCACGACCTAGGAGCCTCAAACTTTGACCTAAGTGAGTTCACGTACAGGTCAACACACACGGGGAAATTGGTGTCTCCAATTACATTAGTTCCCGAGATCTCAGGAGGGGTCAAATTGACCCCGCCCCCGAGCGAAGTTTGTCTAACTGGCCGCCCGGGTGCGTGTTAAAAATGTAAACAGAATTGATTTTACGGTAGCCTCTGGTTTCTGTTCTGATTTCAACGTAAAAATAGCAATGATACGTAGAAAACCGTATGCTATGTTAACAAGTGAACCGGGGACCAAGATATCCGGGGATATCTTTTTGTTGGAGGATCACCATAAAGGGCCGATCCATGCCTAAAGTAGGCAGCTTGCCGGCGGCATTTTTCTGGGGTGGTGTGGCATAAGGGAAGATAATTCGGAAAAGGTGCTGTTGCAGGTGTCAAACACATGCTTTACATCCCAGTTAGCAGCAATGCTGATCCAGAAATGTGCAACAAAGCAGCCATACCATCAGTTCGCGGTCAGTAATTCGAAGACAGCCAGGCCACGGCAGTGGTCACCGAGGGCTGACGGGAGCAGGGCTCAGACGAGGAATGTATACCAGGATGACAGGAATGCCTTCATTCTGTGGCTTGGTTTTCAAAGGAGAATCTCCAGTTATATGGCTTTTGTCACATGGTTGTTGGCAGTTTCAAACTTCCGAATTTGTTTCCGCCTTAAATGTCGCGACAAGTCTTATCTCTTGAAAAGCAGCCAACAAAATGAAGGCGCATGCAAAATCTGTTGTACTGTAAACCATCGGTTCACGTTCAAAATTATCGCCAACCTATGCTCAAGCCATATTTTGGAATCTACCCTGTGCAGGCAGATGCCTCTTCAATGACCCAAAATGTCTACCCGCTCGTGGAATTTCGGCTCCCCAGGAAAGACAACGTTGAAATGGACGAATAATCTTGGGAAGCTGGATAGCCTTATTTACCGAATGACATAGATGAGTCGGATAGGCAAGAGTGTGCACCAGTGAGAAACAGCTCTAGATGCATATCTAGAATAGCAGTCATTACATTTGAAGAAAGCGATAACCTCCATCACTACCCCTGCCCCTCCCCCGCCCCGGTGGTCGGGTCTGTTTTCCAGAAAACGTTTCTGAAGTACGCCCTGAGCTTGCCCCCCACTTTATGAAGCGTTCCTACGCCTATGTATGCAGTTGCATTTCCAGGTACAAATAATAAAGAAATTAGCTATTGCGCACATCACATCACATCAATGTCAGGACTACAGCGCTGTAGGCCAGGATAGGTCGACAATACAGTATTGCCATCCTCAACAGTCCTCGGCTGGTTTCGGGAAGAGATTCGTGACACTATATAATAGCTTTCGCAGCATATCGTGCTTTGATATCAATAATCTGCCATAAAAGTTGACGATCGCTACGTTGCGTATGTCAAACAGTTCAGCAGAGCTTTTCTTGCGACGAACACCAAGACAAAAAATCCACAAACAAGCCACTTACTAATCCACCACCCGACAGCGTGCACGACGAGAATGCCCGACTGGCGTCAGCTTTCGTGCATTTCGAGGCTTTCTTCAGGTCTGGCTGCCAGATGCTGTCAGGTATTGCGGTCGTCACAAAACGATTCCATGACCCCATCAAACAATGACGCAATGGGACGCATTTTTAAAATCTTTGAAATTTTGCTACTTGGCGTCGTGTTTTAATCTTAAAAGCGTACCAGTAGTCGCAAGTGAGCTTTTCCCATCATGTCTGATGCTTATCTCAGTATGTCCAAATGTGGAACATTCCCTTTAAAGTATGCTGCTACTCCACCTGTACGTCGAGTCCTGTGCTTCGTCATTGGGTTGTGGTAGTGTGTAAATTGTACAAGCTAGGATGGACCTGTGAGCCAGGTTGGTTTCAGTCAGAAGCAAAATGTCAACGTTATTACATGTGGTGAGGAGAGCAAGCTCGTCCAGGCGTCCTGGAGATGTGATACTCTGTTTATGTTGACACTAGATACTATGACATTCTTGGCTGCTAGGGGTCCCGGGTTTATTTCCAGCCTGCTGATTATAAGGTCCATTCCAATGTCAGGATAAAGTCTAAGCAATTCTTGAGCATTCGTGTTCAGGAGCTGGGCAAGTGAAAGTGAGATGTGTACTTGTAGGGAAATAGTGGGTGAGAATTGGATAATGATATGACATAAGGGTTGAAATGGATAGAGGAAATGTGCCAGCAACTGCTGAGCGCCCCACCTCCAATGTCCCAGGCAGAGGTTGATTGAATGTTGTCAGAAAAAGCTCCTGGTAGCAGCAAGCTAAATTTGGCAGCTGGTGCGCAGCAGCATCAAGAAACCGGTGACAAGTGGACAGTGATGTCAGGATCGCACGAGTGACAGTGTGGGCAATAAGGCAAATGCAGCTAAATAAAAAGCTTACAACGAGGAACAGAAAACAAATACGCAAAATGGCTACTTAAAACATTTATCAAAAATGACTATGTCACTGGGGCAAAGCATACGTGATCTGAAAAGATTACATTGTGAACTATGGATCTCAAACCAACAGAAATACAAATAACGTAAACAAATGCAAATACAGTCAAGCAAGCACAAATATTCAGCACAACATGTGTGATGCGAAATAATGGCTGCGAGCGTAAGTGCCATAAATCAACCACAACAAACACACAGCATGGAGCAACAATCAGAAGTGCAACGAGGTCAGCATCGCCACGACGTGCATTCTAAGAAGTTGCATCCTAGTAATAAGTGTGGACCACTGGGACCACTAAACTAGGCTGATCACACGCTTCACATAAAAAATGAACACTCAAAGTACAAATGCCGCGGCCACCGTATTACACACAGCTGCCAGATTGCGGCCAAGATGTAAACAAATCGCATTTCGTGCTGCCATATGAGGTTTACCTCTGTCGTCCGTATTTTACCTCTATCTCCCCCCGGCAGACGTGACGACAGCGTGCGTGACAGCACTCGCGGTATCTGCGTGGTACGGTCCGCGGTCGGCAGTGGACCCGGCTGTCCCGGCTGCCGTACGACGACGAGTCGCCTCAGCTGCCCGGCAACCCTGTACAGGTCCTCTTCTTTTTTAATTTTATGTGTGTTGCTTCCTTCTGCTATTTCGTTTTCATTACGCAGCCTCCGCTCCAGGCTGCCCTGATTTTATTATTTCGTCTGAGCTGGCGAGCAACGTACATCATCTTCTGGTTCCTTTTAGTCAGGTTTTCAGTGACATACGCCCTCGTGATGGAGTCTGGAGTCAGACGCGACTGCCTTGGTGGGCGAGCTGTCCGCAGCTGCTTACGGGCGCTCCACACCTCTTCCCTCTTCGTGTAGGACACGAACTTGACGATCAGCGGTCGGGTGCGGCTGCCGACAACCGGGGTGGGCTGAGGTCTTCCGACCCGATGAGCGCGGTCAATGTCGCCTGGCTGAAGCTGGGCGCCTATAGTTCTGGCTACGTCAATGGCCAGGCGCACCGGCTTTTCGTGTGCGGTTTTCAGCCACGCCGTTGAAAGTGAGTCGGTTCTGTTTGGAGTACTGCTCAATGTCGTCGATTGCCTGTGACTCCGCTCGGATGATTTCTTGTTGCTCACTTACTTGCTTATAGAGTTCCGTGATTTCTTTATCGCGAGATTCAAACTCCTCCTTGAATATATCTCACAGAGTGTTGCGCACTTCGTTGTCGTTGAAGCAGGCAAGAAGGGCTCGTTTCAGTGACTCCTCAGTCAGAGTACTCATTTTCTCACCTGCCGTTATCCTCCGTTCCTCCCCACGTCACCCTTAAACCAAGTTCACTCGTCTGCCACTCGTGCGACCCGCTATGACTCGCGAGCGATCACACTTAAGGCTTCGAAACGGACTGGCGCTCGGCATGACACGGCTGTCTAAGGCTCCGGTCGGCGAGGGGAGCGAGGGCCTCGAGGTCTGACCTGGGTGGCGGTCAAGGACGAATTGTACCAACCGGCCGCCTGGGCGCGTGTTAAAAGCCTTGCCATCCCTCCATCTTTTGATTGGCATCTGCGTCTCGAGGCATTCGCATCTTCTCAAAAAGCGCAGCACATCATTCTAAAGGGATTGCGTTAAGAATCTTCCTCCAGATACGCAACATGTCATTCCCATTTTATTCATTTTGCAGTGCTTGACACTCATCCTGACCATGCGTCGGTGGCCAATGTAAAACGGGCTCGTCCCCACGGATGCTCATCTGGTGGGTTCAGAGTGCGCACGTGTCCTCCTCGACGCTTCGGTGCGACCGAAGGAATGGAATCCTTTTGGTGTCCACCAGTGTCCCAGAATTGCCGACTTTGGGTGTCAAGCAACACTCTATGACCAGAATTTTTCACTCCTCTTCCCATATCTCATGTGAATTTTTCACTCCTGCCTGATATTGTCTAACCATACATACCAAACCCCTATTTCACTTTCAGGTATTTTAAAATGGTATCCAAAACCGAGCTCGCTTGAAACTATCAAGCATAAACAAGGCTCCACAGAACTTGGACACCAAGGGCAATAGAACACTGGGTACTCAAAAGTTTTGACGAGAAGGTATCGGCGCATATTATGAGTATACCAGTAACATCAGGTTTAGTATGTTGTGCGAAAAGTTGGCCGTGCTATGCTAGCGGCATACTTTGTTTGCTTGTGACGATCAAGTGTAATCGTGTTTATCAGTCACAAAACGCGTGAAGTGCGGCGAGGTAGTGGGGCTTGTGGTTGTAGGATTAGATTGTGTTTAAGATTGCCTTCAGACTAATCCGATGTATCCTGTTCTTTGCCAAGTCACATGATGTCTCAGTTTACATACTGTGACTCACTTTAAGCGTTCTGCATCATAACTGACCACGTAATGACTCAGTTACTGCACAGCGAATCAGTTATGAATATTGCGGCATTGGCTACCGACTGTTGAGTGCTGCATACGAAGTGCCTGGTCAAGGTGTTCTCAGGTATATTTATGTTGGAGCTGGACATCTTGTTATTTTTAAAGGTATGAATACTTGGATTGTTGTCCGATTGGCTTTTGGATATTCAACATATGCAATGATAACCTTGCACCACTATCTGCAGAGGTGGGACCACCCATGAAATCAGCCAAGAACCAATTATATCAATTCGGCACAGCTGCACGACCGCAATAGATGTATCTATCGAGAAATGAATGATACTTAAGATAACAGGAAACATGTGTTATGATAAAATGTTGGGTACACACCTAGTATGACATTAAACCAAAGGAATTATCAGCCCGCAGTGTTGATAACAGGATGAGATGAGTTTTTCAGATTAGGTTTAGTTAGGTTACTTTCATTGAAATAAGCATAGGCATTGTGCAAAAACCAGTGACATTAAATTCGCATTTCCGGATTCCATCTTAACAGAAGCCAAAAGCATGTCGTTTGTTTGATTTGGTGATGAGTTGATGTGCAGGAGTTCAATACTTCTTCGTTGGAATGCTTTATGCTTCTTGAAGTTTTGGTTGTTGTTTTGTATGTTGAATTCAATTGCTTTGTTTGATGTTAAGAAATCCTGTGAAAGGGAAGTACAAATTGCAGCATCAAAACATTAGTGTAACATAGATTTTGGTGCTCATCCCACTATTATGAAATAACGATTCTCTAATGCATTCTGCTTCAGTGTAATGACCTAAGATGTGAAGAAACAAAAACTATAATTTGTCATATCTATGATATAACATCCATGCCAAATTGAAATGCATGTGTTTGTTTGCTGGAGCATCTCTCACTGACTCATAAACTCCAACTTTTGTGACTTGAATTTTTCACTCCTGTACGGTCTTTTTGCGATGAAACTTTTCACTCCCACCCTAGCTCAAAAGCAATTCTAGCTCACTGTTGTCTACAGCGCCATATCAAATTACCTGACGGTCCCTTACGACCGAAGGAACAAAATTCTGCCGTCGTCTGCAGCCCCATATCAAATTGTGTGCTGCGGTGTTGATACGTGCTGCTTCCGTTCCAGTGGGCCTCCATGAACACTGAGGTAAACTGCGTTGTCACTATTGATACCATCACAACAGCAAAATGACGATTATTTCAATGGCGGATGTAATGCAGCATGATGCACGCGTGTACAGCAAAAGTGATCAGTCGCCAAGCTCAGCCACATGCGCGCTCAATTTGCATAAGTGGATGACAGACTCGCAACCACAGGCGGAGTATGGGGTTTGATGGGTGTCGGTACTCCAACAACATTCTATACGTAAAACGATAACTCGAGCGAACAAGTCATTGTTTGCCCGAAAAGGTCTGTCCCCTGATCTGAGCAGACTCCCGTGCCAGTTGACATTTACAACATATAAGCGCTGCTTAGAGTGAATATATCGCGCAGCGTATATATAGGCCTTAACAAGGATAACAAGTGCGCTCTTAAGACTAAGCCGCAGTGCGATACAGGATAAAAGGTAACAGTAACAAGCGAGATCATGACACATTGGTCTCAACACATAGCCAGACAACGCAAAATCGGTCTCAATACATTGCCAGATGATGACAAATTGACCTCAACACATTGTCAGATCCTGCCGGGGCACCCACTGTCCTCGCAGGCCCAGTTACTCTCGCGCAGCGTGATCGTGCACCCGGAGCCAACGCGGCACGTTTGGCAGCCACCCGGCTAGACGTAACAAAACCTACCTCCTGCTCCTTCCCTTTCGCGTCAAAAAGCCCACCAAACTTGCTGCAGCCCACGTCGAAGCGCACCGTGGAGATCTTCATCCCGCTGCGCGCCGCAAGTTGAGCCGGGGTCGGTCCTCCGCGGTAACTTCTGGTGAGACATATAGATCAGTGACAACGTTTCAGATTTGCAACCCTTCATGTCCAAAAAATCTAAACGTGTCGTCACAGATTAACACCTCGGGTAGGTGTTCACGAAGGACTGACTTCAGTGTGACGACCAGCTTGTTGGCCGGTCGGTCTCAAGGGCGGCGCCGAGCTATGAAGGTTGAAGTGTCGGGGTGGCTACGCGGCCTCACGGGCGACGTCGCGCAACGACGTTTGGAGGTGGCCGGGCAGCGTCACGGGCGACGCCGCCCTACGACGGGTGGAGGTGGCCGGGGTGGTCGGGCGGCCTCACGGGCGGCGTCGGGAGAGCAGCTTGTGTCGCCGTGGGCGCGACTCACCGGCCCTACGCGCGAACGGCCGCTCCCGCTCCCGCTCCCAGACAGACGAGATGCGCCTGCCGGCCGTCTTCTGGCCGCTGTGCGGCGCCGCGCAAATGCACGCCACGGTCACCATGTCACTGATGAGCCGACCGTCCAGCCGGTAGCGGATGGAGGTTTTGAACGGCGTGCACTCCATTGCGTGGCCGCAGGGGGAGTTGCTGCACTTGCAGCTCGCCACTTGCACCTGAACCGGCTCGGTGTCACCGAACGTCCGTGTCGTCAGGGTGAACGGGCAGGTGGCTCGCAGCGACATCTCGTCCCTGTTGCGGCTGGGGCTGCAGCGCGGGCTGCCCATCACCTCGCCGGGCGAGCGACGCGCCCGGCCTTGTTGGTGACGCTGTACACAGACGACGTAGGCGGCTTCCGTTTGGTTGCGTAAGTTCTCGCAGTGGGCGGCGCTGCCGGCGGCCCCAAGCGCCAACGCGCCGAGCGTCAGCAGCAGCAGTAGCAACATCGACATCGGCGACATGACGACGCGTCGGCGGGCTGGCAGCGATTTGCTGGTCGGGCTGCTCGTCGCCGCTTATATATTGCAGTCAGTGGCGGCGCCGACAGTGCAGGTATGCGCGGGACTTTTCCGGCGCGTGCGTCACGGCTGGCAAAGGAGGCCTGGGTGACGCTGGCTCCGCCCCCATCGCCGCCCCCAGCGCCGCCGGCGCGAGACGCCGGCCTGCGTGGCGCGCGCTGCAGCCGGAAGCCGGCCCGCCTCGAGCTCGGCGGCCGTCTGATACGGCACCTGACCTCATGCCTGCGACAATCGAACTAATCCTCTTGTCGCATCCGCTGAAGAGGATAGCGTAGGGACAGTTTTCAAAGGCTTGCGGCATGCTTGTAGTTCCGATAGCCGACAAAAAGGGTCTTGACAATTGCTGAATGCGCCAGCTATCGCGTGCTTCTGGCGGCTGTCTCGGCTAGGGGCTTGGCGTGTAAAGTTCTCACGGTACTTGCGTACCAATCTCTGTGGTGTTCATGATCTGAAGCGTCAGACACACTCACACACAAATATGGGAGCACAGAGGTGGCCAAGTAAGATGTAAGTTGAGTTGCACAGAATGCATACAGCGAAAATTTTATTACGGATGCAACTAATCAGGCTATTTGCTGTCCAATAGGTGATTGTGTGCGCGCCGTTTCAACCAGAAACTACTCTTGCCTTCGCCAGGTGTTGCTCGGTCCTCAGAAGGTTTGGCATATAGTCATGCGTTTACCAACGCTTGGCGAGTTTCTGTTCCAGAGATCTCAGTGTGTGTGTGTGTGGGGGGGGGGGGGGGGTAAAAAAGAACAGAAAATTAATGTTCATCAAGAGCGCGAACCATGCACTGGTGCCTGATTATCATGATTGGGAGTGGTAGTGAATCAGCTATATATAATATTTTAACAATGTAATTGTGGTATACAGCGTCATGCATGCAGTTTCCACGAGGCATTTTAGAGATATCGCGAGGAACTGGTCATGCCTTTCCTGGTTCCCGCATAAATGGTTTTAACTAACGGCATGTCTATCAAAGGACCACAGTCCCTAGCACGAGGAAATTTTTGTGAAGTAGATATCTAAAACGTCTCTGCATTACACATGATTAAAACCAATAACGGGCTTTGATGTTACAATGATGGAATTGTCTGTTGAGAATGCCCGGTCTGATTCTGGTATACACACCTGTGGCTAATGATGCTAGCTAGCATGGTTTGCTTCTACAAGACCGAATGTCGGCACATCTGAAACAGGACAATGTATACAGATGGTTGGCACAGGAGCTGTTTCGCAACAAAAATGAAGAAATGTTTCCTAAAACTCCATTCGGCTATCATCTGAGCGTCATAGCAATGACCCGTGCCATGTCTTTGAAGCCTCTGTCCCATTATCCTGACAGTCATTGGTAATAAGTGTAACAAGGGCAAGGCTTGGCTACAAAAACATAAAAAGTAGCATCTGTCTCATTGAGAAACCATCTCACAAAGAACGTTAAATGCTTCGCTAATTACTTTTTACGATATATTATTGCAGTGTAAAGCTTCTAAAAGTTGTAAGATGTTTTGAAGAAGCTTAAGTATATTCTGAATACTATGACAAGACTTTTTTCCATGTAGTGCCGAACACATGCTTTAAGTAAGCCACACCCACTCAGCTAAGAATCTTTTAAGGGAGACCCTTTATAAACATTTCTGCAGCCAATGCCTTAAGTATACCTAACTCCAAAAATATTTGAGGTCTGACAATCAGCAATCTGCATCAGTCGAGGATGTTTGGTGCCAGCTGTTCCATTCCTGTTAACATCGGTGTTGTATGGAGCAAGGTGGGTGCTGAGGATCACTTCATTCAAGGATCATTTGTCTTGTCATGTAATACCTGCATGCTCTAGAACTACTGTAGGTAAGCTCTGTAGGTGCTGTAAGTGAGATCTGTATGTGCTGCATTCCTTTGGACACGGACACGTCAAGGATGCAAGACTTTGATTCGCCGCGTCTGCGTCGGAGATGCCGCCGAATGTTTGCGATAAGTTTTGAAAAGTTTCGGTAGGGAGAGATCTGGCATCACCTGTTCATAGAAGCGTGATCTTGCTTATATCCACCTGACCGCAGTTTTATCAAATTTAAAATTTGATAGATCAACTTTTTATTTTAAAAATTGACAAAATTTGATAAAAATATCAAAGGTGAAGGCAAGCCAAAAGACGATGGCATTCCAAAAAACAGCATAATCTTATGCTCCGGAAACGTGTGACTAAGAGGGGCTTGAGTCACTCACGAGGCTAAGAGGTAAGAGGTACTCAACAGGTAAGCTCTCTGTTTGCCCTTCACTGGAATGGTCTGTTCACCGGTTGCATGCTCCGTGTTATTTGACCTGGATGGCCTGCTCACCGGTCAGATGCTTCCTTCTATTTCGCCTGGCTGACCTGCACACTGGTTAGATGCTTCCAATTATTTGGCAGAGATGGTCTGCTCATTGCTTAGATTCTCCTCATTATTTGGCCGAAATGGCCCGCTCACCGGTCAGATGCTGCTCATTATTTGGCAGGGATGGCACGCTCACCGGTTAGATGACCCTCATTATTTGGCAGCGATGACCTGTGGCCGGTGGCAGCGGCAGCGCCAAGATTCAGGTCACATCAGAGGGCAGTACGTAGCATGTCGAGCATTGCGGTACGTTAAGCTTTCGTCGCAAACTTTTGACGTTGACTCGGAATTACACGATCGGCTAGTGGTGTCAGGGCTGGCGCAACAAGCAGTGTTTGTCATTAGCGTTGATTCCATAACTTGATACGATGAAAAGTTTGATACTAAATCTTAAACAGATGGCTGAACTCTAGTGCTCAACAATGTGAGCTGGCAGGATGTGGAGCATGGAATTAGCAGAATAAGCAGCATTGCCCATCACTTTTCGTATTCAGTGTTAGGGGCTGCTTGGGACAAGAACAACTTGGTCATGTGTCTCAAGCCACCCCCGAAGCAGAACATCAGCTCCAGTGATGATATAGCCCCAACAGGGGATGGCTATAACAAGCTCCGCTGTCCACTCGACGCTACTGTAACAGCCTCTCCACGCTGCCACCGCCGACGCGGTCGGTGGAGCAGCGGTGCGCAAAATGGCCGACGAGTGCGGTGATCCAGCTTGACTGTGTTGAGGCACGCTTCAGACAGGTTCAGCTCGTGGCAACAGAGACCTCTTTTCGTGAGCAAGGGTCAGCGAATGTTGCACAGCACTGCTAAAGAATGGTGGTTAGATAATGCTCTTTCTCTGACGATTACAGGGACCTCATCCACCGCCGTCATTGGAGCTTAACGACGCACTCAGCTACTGAGGCTATCAGCGTCCCCCGCCCTCACCTGGCAGGAGGGTCAGGCACCGCGGGCAATCGGTCCTCAGATGATGCTACTAGTCTGACGATAATAGAGAGTGTAATCAGTCATCACTAGATGATGCTCCTAGTCTGACGATAGCACGGAGTTCCTCATGCCTCACACATGTACGAGGAACTCCACACATTGTGCCATATAGCCTGTCAACGACGCGGTGATCAGCTTCGAATGTGCAGCTCCTGAGTGGTTTTTGTTGTGTATTTTGAAGCCTCGTGGACAGTTTTCATGTAAGGTTGCGGTAATGTCGAGCCCACGTGGGTTTTGAATGCGGTGGAGGCACTGGCTGCGCAGGGACACATGCATCATTTCGCTATGAAAGGAATCGGGATACAAGTGTAGCACCAAAAACTCTATTCTACCACCCCACAGGCGAACAAATTATATGTGCATGCCATGTTATCATATTGCATAGCTTCTTCTTATCATAAGCGCCTAAGTCGCATTGCAGCCATTATTTGGACCCTCGCTTACCCAAAAGAAAATGAAACCTGCTAAGACAGCTCTGGAATGGATTCGTAACCTTGCTCTACTTCTACCTGAAAATCCACACCAGTTTACGGGCCAATGGATAATTTTCTTCTCGTCACTTTCGTAGAATTACATGTTTTGTACCCAATGGCAAATGACAATGACATCCGCTGGTAGATACACAACGGTCCAAGTGAACCTGTTCGTGCCAGACGCTCCGGCTGTGACCTCTCAAAGTTGTTGGTGGGAGATGGAGGGGATGCCGACCCGCCACGCTGTTCAAACGTGGGAAGTGACGGAGACAGGCTGCCGGTGGCCGGCGCAGCCGACGCGGGGCCGCCCTGGCCTGTCAGGTCAGACAGCAGCTCCCCCGCCCTGGCGTGTCAGGTCAGACAGAAGCACTCCCGTCCTGGCCTTTCAGGTGTGCTAGCAGTACTCCCGCCGTGGCCTGTCAGGTGTGCCAGCAGTACTCCCGCCGTGGCCTGTCAGGTGTGCCAGCAGTACTCCCGCCGTGGCCTGTCAGGTGTGCCAGCGGTACTCCCGCCGTGGCCTGTCAGGTGTGCCAGCAGTACTCCCGCCGTGGTCTGTCAGGTGTGCCAGCAGTACTCCCGCCGTGGCCTGTCAGGTGTGCCAGCAGTACTCCCGCCGTGGCCTGTCAGGTGTGCCAGCAGTACTCCCGCCGTGGTCTGTCAGGTGTGCCAGCAGTACTCCCGCCGTGGTCTGTCAGGTGTGCCAGCAGTACTCCCGCCGTGGTCTGTCAGGTGTGCCAGCAGTACTCCCGCCGTGGCCTGTCAGGTGTGCCAGCAGTACTCCCGCCGTGGTCTGTCGGGTGTGCCAGCAGTACTCCCGCCGTGGCCTGTCAGGTGTGCCAGCAGTACTCCCGCCGTGGCCTGTCAGGTGTGCCAGCAGTACTCCCGCCGTGGTCTGTCAGGTGTGCCAGCAGTACTCCCGCCGTGGCCTGTCAGGTGTGCCAGCAGTACTCCCGCCGTGGCCTGTCAGGTTGTGCCAGCAGTACTCCCGCCGTGGTCTGTCAGGTGTGCCAGCAGTACTCCCGCCGTGGTCTGTCAGGTGTGCCAGCAGTACTCCCCGCCGTGGTCTGTCAGGTGTGCCAAGCAGTACTCCGCCGTGGCCTGTCAGGTGTGCCAGCAGTACTCCCGCCGTGGTCTGTCGGGTGTGCCAGCAGTACTCCCGCCGTGGCCTGTCAGGTGTGCCAGCAGTACTCCCGCCGTGGCCTGTCAGGTGTGCCAGCAGTACTCCCGCCGTGGTCTGTCAGGTGTGCCAGCAGTACTCCCGCCGTGGCCTGTCAGGTGTGCCAGCAGTACTCCCGCCGTGGCCTGTCAGGTGTGCCAGCAGTACTCCCGCCGTGGTCTGTCAGGTGAGCCAGCAGTACTCCCGCCGTGGCCTGTCAGGTGTGCCAGCAGTACTCCCGCCGTGGGCTGTCAGGTGTGCCAGCGGTACTCCCGCCGTGGTCTGTCAGGTGTGCCAGCAGTACTCCCGCCGTGGCCTGTCAGGTGTGCCAGCAGTACTCCCGCCGTGGCCTGTCAGGTGTGCCAGCAGTACTCCCGCCGTGGTCTGTCAGGTGTGCTAGCAGTACTCCCGCCGTGGCCTGTCAGGTGTGCTAGCAGTACTCCCGCCGTGGTCTGTCAGGTGTGCCAGCAGTACTCCCGCCGTGGTCTGTCAGGTGTGCCAGCAGTACTTCCGCCGTGGCCCTGTCAGGTGTGCCAGCAGTACTCCCGCCGTGGCCTGTCAGGTATGCCAGCGATACCCCCGCCCTGTCGTGTCGGACCAGCCAGCAGTACCACCACCCTGGATGGTCAAGTCAGCAGTGGCCTTCCCCGCTACAGTGCCCCCCCCCCCCCTGCTGGTTTCGTGGGGTCCTGGGGTCCCCCTGCCTGTTGACACCAGCGCCGGGGCTCTGCAGGGGCTGCACATCCTCTCCTAGATGCCAACAGAGAATGCACAGCATTTTAACGCCGCGGAAAAAGCACCCAGCCACGTTTTCTTTTTTACTTTTGCTGATACATATTGTTGCTCCAACCACAAAGATCAGTGCCGCCTTCCCCTATATATTCGTAAACCGATTATTTTGTAAACTAAAAACACGTATGCGAAAGCTCAGCTGGTTCTATTCCCATTTTCCATTTTTCCATTTCACTATCCTTTGATAACTGTCGCCCCCAATCTTACGTACATTTTCTAAGCTTTGATGCATACTTCATTCCACTCGCTGTGGAGCGGAGCACCCATCTGGAACCCCACCTCCCTAATGGCGGCCAACGTTGGAAAACTTCTCCAGCCCCCCCCCGGATGCATGGCCCAGCTGGTGTCGCCGACACTCGCCGACAGCTTCGCTGCATTTGGCACCCATGCAACAGGGGCCACTGGTGCGCAACACCACAGAGAAAACCTATAGTGTTGCGCAATATCAATGAACCCAAACCCTTTTTACCCCGCCCCAACCCACCCCAATCTTCTCGAGTTCCTGCACCTCTGGTCCTTAGCAGTGCAGCTGAGTTATGTGTCCAGCAGGCTGACGTGGCTTGGGATTTCTGCTGAAGTGCATTTCCCACGTATGGGTGTACGCATTCCCATCGTCACCAGACATTGGAAAACGCTGGAGGTTTTCTGCAGACCCCTTGCATCTGATGCTCATTGGTTCTCAGTTTCATTTCCAGGACGAGGGATTGGTCACGCGGTAGCCTCTTGTTATACAGCAAAGTCATGGAGATGCCCACGCATTTTCTACCTTAACGCATCTATCTCTCCATTCTCCCGTTTTTCTACGAGGATAAGGGTGTGACTATCGTCTGACCAATCGCAACACGAATTAGATTAATGCGTGACGTTCGTCCCGGCTGCAATGGCGTGTAGCTGGCCGCTGTGTCAGCGCATCGTTGTCAGGCTGCTGTATCAGCGCACCGCTATCAGACCGCTGTGTCAGCGCATCGTTGTCAGGCCGCTGTATCAGCGCACCGCTATCAGATCGCTGTGTCAGCGCATCGTTGTCAGGCCGCCGTGTCAGTGCATCGCTGTCAGGCCGGTGTGCCAGCGCATCGTTGTTAGGTCGCCGTGTCAGCGCATCGCTGTCAGGCCGCTGGGCCAGCGCGTCGTTGTTAGGTCACCCTGTCAGCTCCTGCGTTGGGACGCGCCGCGCGGCTGCCTGGTGGCTTTCTCGACGACATGCCAAGATCGGTTTTAACTCCCTGGGAAGCGTTTGGAACCAGGATATCTGGCGGCTTCAGGTTATGAAGTGCGACGATATATAAGACAAAGGCATCCTACGAAAACGGTATCTTCCGCAATCGCGACTACCGAGCTAAAGCGGACGTTTTATGACGTACGGCAGCGTTGTGAGGTTACCAGGCGTCCAATCGGTGAGCTCCCAGTCATACACCCTGACGCGTCTGTCAGCTGTCTCTGCGGCCTCTGCCGTACACCCTGACGCGTCCGTCAGCTGTCTCTGTGGCCTCTGTCATACACCCTGGTGCGTCCGTCAGCTGTCTCTGCAGCCTCTGCCATACACCCTAACGCGGCCGTCAGCTGTCTCTGCAGCCTCTGCCGTACACCCTGGCGTGCCCGTCAGCTGTCTCTGCAGCCTCTGCCATACACGCTAGCGCGTCCGTCAGCTGTCTCTGCAGCCTCTGCCATATACCCTGACGCGGCCGTCAGCTGTCTCTGCGGCCTCTGCCATACACCCTGGCGCGCCTGTCAGCTGTCTCTGCGGCCTCTGCCATACACCCTGACGCGGCCGTCAGCTGTCTCTGCGACCTCTGTCATACACCCTGGCATGCCCGTCAGCTGTCTCTGCAGCCCCTGCCATACACCCTGGCGCGCCCGTCAGCTGTCTCTGCGGCCTCTGCCGTACGCCCTGGCGTGCCCGTCAGCTGTCTCTGTGGCCTCGGCCATACACCCTGGCGCGCCCGTCAGCTATCTCTGCGGTCTCTGTCATACATCCTGGCGCGTCCGTCAGCTGTCTCTGCGGCCTCTGTCATATACCTTGGCGCGTTCGTCAGCTGTCTCTACGGCCTCTGCCACACACCCTGGCATGTCCGTCAGCTGTCTCTGCGGCCTCTGCTATGCACCTTGGCACGCCTGTCAGCTGTCTCTGTGGCCTCTGCCATACACCCTGACGCGTACATCAGCTGTCTCGGTGGCTTTAACTGGCACACCGTGCATTCTCAGGCCTGGCCCGGCGGACCCGCTGTTAGTCAAAGCTGAATGCGAGCCGATTCAGTCGTGTCTGATTCTGCCCACATCCTTCGCTCCCCGACTGCGTCCGCCTGTAAGCACAATGCGCATTGCAGGTGCCTCGCCGGTTGGACGGCTTCTGTCAAGGTTACGCACAGCTTGCGAAATGAATAAAAGAGGCAGGCTTTCGAGTTTGTCAAAAGTTTGCTTCCAATGTCGCTGGTAGGTGAGGCCTTTATCCTGCCCATGCCGCGGGTTGGTAGCGATTGTGCGGCGATAGTGGCAGCGATTAAAGAGCGATTATTGCCGACGTACTTAAACCTAGTAGCACATATACATAATCCGACGCTAGTTAGCCTCCGCTCTGCTGTAGCAGGAGAAGCGCGTGGGCCTAGGTGCCTGGTGACGCTAGTGGAAAGAAAGTGACCGATTTCCTTTGCTGAAACACTCCAAGAAACCCACGTCCGGTAGCTGCTCGCCTACCCAGCAACACAGCTCATTGTATGGCGCCCCCGGACTTCTTGGGATTCTGTTACGCATGCATGCGCATGCCAGGCAACGGTACGTTACGGCTAATGCCCACCAGCTGTGGCCGACCACTGTTTTAACATTTCTCCGGGTATACGCGGTTGTGCAAACGCGTGAATCGGTTGGAGGCAGTGTGCGCCGATCTGTCGTTAACAACTATACTGTCAAGATGTTAGGACGTTAGCGATGCTCACAACGGGCACCGGCTTCCGCAACGAACGTCTGCTTACCCGTGTGTTTTATTTAATGTCACATGCATCTCAAAGGGCCCTCCACATTTGAAGATATTGAAGCAAGCATAAGATTTGACGAAATACGTTTAGTCACAACCATTGTTATACCTTAAGGGGAAAAACTGCTCTAGCTAACGAAAGTTGTCTTAATACATATGCTCCTCAATACGCCATTTTTTATTGCGTCATGGAAAGTTTTGTATGGAAGCACTCACTTGTAGTTCTTCAATCTGCCGAGAGGTGGCAGCCCGTACTGGAAGTGTTTGCTGAGCCAAATAACCTTATGTACATTTGTTTCGGCCCATTCTCGTGGTGTTCTTGCATATTTATCAGTTAATTTTATTTTTTCTTGTAGCTACCATACTTGTAAATATCTCACACATATTCGGCTTCAGCGCTTTTCTTAAGTTATTCCATTACAAGTCGTATTTTCGTAATAACTAGGTAGAACGTAAAACTTTTTGTGTCAGGCAGCACAAAATGTAATTCGTGTTAGCATCTTACAAAGCTTGCACAACATTGGTTGAGAGTCAATTGATGGCCGTTATACCTGGAATTAGTACTCATGAAGGCCAGATATGAACAACTCGACAATGACATTTGTATTGATCTTCAACGCCGCATAGCCAATGAAATAGCAGGCTTGGATTGACGCTGTCATAGCTCCATTATGCCTGAGTGGCCATGAAATAGTTCGCACGGAATAGCCTGCACATCTTCGCGGGTGTGTAGCTCAGAAACCAGAGCGTTCTAGGTCTTATAAAGGGCATTACTGTGGACTGTACCGAATGGTCTCCAAGTTGATTATTTCATTTCAAAACCCCATACAAGTACGAAGTACTCCCTTGAAGACAACGCCCCAGTGAATCCATTCGCCAAGTATGTTTGGCACGCAAAGCCAGAGGACGCCACAATGACAACTTGGCACGCGTCCTAGATGACGAGGCGACGAAGAGACTAATTTTATTTAGATATTTCTTCACGCATTTCTTGCCAGATACCAAATACATGCTCGCATTCAGGAGACACGCTTTTTTGACGTTGACCATGATCAAGTTGGTAGAAACAAAACTGAAAATGAAGAAAAATCTGAATTCATTTTTTGCTTTCTTGTATTGGTGTGACTATGCATGGCGCATTCTCCATGTGCTTTAGGAACATTGCATGCAATCAGCCACAGTTGCCATGTCACTTGTATTTATGGTAAGTGTTCGCTTGGTAAATATCCTCAAACTGTAATCATAATTTGCTACGAGCCTTTTTTGGAATTATCCACTCGGTAACATGCCCACTTCCATAATCCAGAATGTCTTTTCGTTGTCCATGATTGAAACCAATTTTTGTGTTCGGTGGAAGCCGTTTTCGTGGGATTGTCACAATGGGTGTTGTAAATTCAGCAACTTCAATTGGTTCTCGATCTGTTAAACCCGTGTGGCCTGGGAAATTATACAATTCGGTCATAATCCGTATGCTGTCCAAATTTTTTCATCCATCCCAATCCACCCCACGGACTCATCCGACATTTGCAGATTAATACAATCTGGGAAGTAGCCTAGGTGACGCGCATTATAATGGCCGGCGGGGACGGTCGGGCATCTGCAACTGTAACGGCCAGCACATCACCATCGCCGCCTGTAACGGCCAGCGCATCACCATCGCCAACTGTAACGGCCAGCGCATCACCATCGCCAACTGTAACGGCCAGCGCGTCACCATCGCCAACTGTAACGGCCAGCGTGCCGTCGGCGCAAACGGCAGTAATTGGAACTGTCCCAGATAATGCAACATTGGGAACGTTACATCCAATTTAGTCTTAAGATGAGGTCCAGATGTAAAAATGCTTGTAGCATCATTTTCAACAGATATTGTCAGATATTCCAATGAACAATGACGTTTTGATACAAAGTGCTCAGAACAGTGACTACTGCCCCAAACTTAAGTCCAGCGTTAAGAATCCAAAACGTGAGTTTAACAGCTGATCGGCCCACTCCCCCCTTTGCCATCAGAACTGGGTGCAACAGTTGATAGCAGCTGACGACAGAAACCAACTGGCTCTTGCGGAACCACCCGCTTGTGCACGTTTTCTGAATGTGATAAAGGTGTTGAACAGAGCCCGTAATCTGTGCACAAACTGCTCTAGCGAAGAACTCCAGTAGGTGTCCTGCAGGACTGTCTTACACGATTCGTGAAGGAACAGCTCTATAATACACTTGTGCGAAATTGTTAGAAGGACTCCTATATTAAAACGCGCTCGGGTGGGAGTCAAATTGACATCCCCCCGAAGGTTTTTCCAAAATGGTTTCCGAACGCGCGGTGTAGCCGCGCCAAGTTTTGCAAAGCTGTTGACAATTGAATAGCGGATCGTTTAGTGCAAGAAATTTAGATACAATATGTAAGGGCACTGACCTATGGCAGGTCAAAATCAGGCAATGGTTTCAGCGAAGTCAATTTCTAGGGAATCGTTCGATCTGATGCAACAACGGAGTGTTTGACGAAGCTATACATCTTTGAAATGCTTTTTTGGCAACACAACAATTGAATGCAGAAATAGTATTGAGCTGATGTCAGATATGAGGGTCAGACAAAGGTCAAAACCAACGTGTTTTATTGCTCTAGGGCTTGCTGTATGGGGTAGTTTTCGGTGCTCACTTGGCGCTCATTGATAACAGGAACCGCATCATACATTTTCCATTGAATCTTAGATGTCAGAATAGGTCATTGACCTAAGATGACCCAGGTCGATGCTTTTTAGAAACATGGAACATAATGCCTAGCGTAGGCTTTGTTACTTATTCAAATGCAAAACTCAGGACATTATTTAATTATTTTGGTCACCATGACCTTCAAAAGATCAAGCAAGGTCACTGGCCGGAAACGAGCTCGTGACCTTTTCCTTAGAAACAGTTATCTAGGTGCTGGGGGCACTTTGTAGACCAACCTGGAATTTGGCCTTGTTTGACCTTACTTGAACCAAAGGTTATAACCAAGTGACCTCAAACTTTTGATCTGACCGAGCTCACGTACAGGCCAACACACCCTGCAAATTCAGTGTCTCCAGCGCTCTTAGTTCCCGAGATCTTAGGGCGGTCAACTTGACCCTCTACCCTAGCGAAGGGTGTCTAGCCGGCCATCCGGGCGCGTGTTAATACTTGGCGTAATCCTAACGGAGTCATTCATCTAAAGCACACGGGAATCTTCCGCAACATCCCACGGAAACCCCCCGCAAGGTCCCACAGGAATTCTTCGCAAAATCTGGTAGGAATCCGCCACAAATTAGTCAGAAGGTCTGCCAAATGTCGTTTAGGAATTATCCACGAACTGAAGGCAATTCTATACAAAATTTCAGTAAGCACCCTACAAAAATATCACGGGAATTCTATGCAAAACCTTACAGGAATCTTCTTCAAAGTCCAATAGAAATCACCCATAAATCCTGCATAACTATTTAAAAACCCTCAGGGATTATTTGTATGATCCCTCAGAAACATTTAACAACATTTTACGATAATTTGTTTACGAAATCGTGGCGAGCATAAACAGAATAGAAGGAGAAACATTGGCTGATTGTAACAGTTTTCATCACACCTACGGTAACACAGCACCTGGCTTTCACTTTCGTCATCCAGGGCTAGGGAAAGGGGACCAGAGACGGAACTGCGCGCAGGAGCGGTGTTCAGGACGGGCCTAGACACCCGGGCGGGTTCGGCGACGTGGCGGACATCTGAGATCTGTCTACCCCCACGTTCCGCCTCCGAAGTTTCGCCTCAATTCACACACGAATGTAACCATGCGCCTTAAATGCCACCCCGCAAACACAAGTCAGCCACCTGGTTATCATTGTGAGTGTAAGGTGCATTTTAACTCTCTGGTTTCTTACACAAACTATACCTGACAAATTACAATACATAGAAATGATCAATGAAAAGAATGGGAAACTGCTTGCATTCAGTTGTCCTAGTAGTCCCATTCAACTGGTCAATACAGTCCGCAGTTGTTGGTGTATGCATGCGCAATACTTATAGAAGCTGAAAAAGTGTCGTAGACTTTTGTATTTGTCCCTGAAGAACAAACAATTTACGACGACGACAATTGTATCTGTTACACACGTTGCAGTTCAAGCTTACGGCGATGCCACTAATTAGTAACACATGTGTTCCAAGAATGCTTTCACCCGGTTTGCCTTTCCCATCTCTTCCAGCATCTGTAACTGTGTACAGGCCTATGTCAGCAAATCCAGTTCAACTTATGGCGTCAACGAAACATTCGATTGAGGTCGCAAGATGAAGTCTGCGGGCTATATGAGATGCGGAAAAACGCCATGAACGTTATTTTCTCAGTTTTTCTTGTCCTAGAAAGCTTTCCGCTGCGTTTTACAATGCTCACAATTTTGAGGCAGTGTTAAATGTTTTATGTCACTTGAGTGACAATAGTTCTGGGCAAATAGTTCTGTCTTTGTTATACCTTACTTGCACGTACCGTCACACAACCGGTGCGGCCATGGTTCAGGTGGAACCATACATTTTGCTACCTGGATCCCTGGGTGGCAGGAGCGGGCCGGCTGCTTTTTTTTAGAAAAAGTTGTGTCTTGACTCCACACATCTAAGATCGTTAGAATGCCAGCAAATGAGGTTTGCTGATAATTCAAGGAAAGGGTCGAGACTCAATACCCGCTGGTCAGATCCCTGAGTGGACCCGGAACGAGTGCCTGGCCGGGGTCGGACCCGGGGCGCCGGTCGCAGTGCCTGGCCGGGGTCCCTGAGTGGACCCGGGGCGAGCGCCGGTCCCGGTGCCTGGCCGGGGTCGGACCCAGGGCGCCGGTTGTGGTGCCTGTCCGGGGTCGGCGACGTTGTTGCGCTCCCCGTCAGTGTTGGAGACGCCAAGACCGCCTCGGCTGAATACTGAAACCGAGGGATCTTGTGACACCTTCTTCAGCTTGCTCATATCAATTGCCTGGCATTTATTGACCGAGGTGGTCGTGCACGGACCATTCGTGACCTGCACCACTATGTATTATAGTCAACAATTAGCTAATAATAATAGTAGTAATTAGATATATCCTTAATGTAGCAATAGGTCATATTGTTTCTACGCAACACACCGATTGTGTCCAGATTTATAACTAATAGAAAAGGTCTGGTTTGTAGCTAATTGAGTTCGGCCTCGAGGCTCGAGGCTCCAAGTAAGGCAGTGTTACGCCATTCGCATTTCGGATGGTATAGCCGTGTAGCTCGCGGTATGGCGCGAATCGATGGTTTTTGCTGATGTACTCGAGAGTACCGGTCCTTATGCTCGTTGGACCGTGCAGACAGCGTGATACTCGGCTAACTGAGCCGCTCACCGCCCCGCTGAGCTGCTCGATAACAGCTGAGATGGTGTCACAGCGTCTGCGACCACCGGCCACTTACTCGCAAAAGTTGACGATCTGCTGCACGCCAGCAATCCATGCCACCTCACGATCCGTACACGCTCATGCAGTAACTACCGGTTGAGAGAGCAAGACCCTGCACAATGATTTTCAGCGCGTTCGCAGATATCGCGTGACAGGCGCGGTTGAGAGCCACCCGGGCATCTGTATACTTGGAAGCCATGGTGTCAGTGTGTGCCTGGTATTTCAAAAAGTGGTCAAGTAGAGCCTCAGGTTTTCACCGTCCTTGCAGTCCTTACTACAGACCCAAGTGATTTGAAAGTGATGGGAGGGAGGCTCCAACACACTGGTGTGTTCAGCGCCCAATACCAGGATATGAGTTAAGTGGTGTTGACCTTGCGCCATTTTGACAAAACCATCGGTGGTGGGAATTGAGAGCGGTCTCTTTGGACGAAGTGATGCTTGCCAAAAACAGCTTTTACCCGTGACCGAAATTCGTGTGTCATCTGTAAACTGACCGATTGCGATACTGCCTTGTTACACGGACTGGCAGCCCCTCTGCTGCGTTCGGGTAGCGAGACCCAGTCTGTTCCTGCGCGTGGAAGGGACTGTACGCCGGTCTGGCTCCTGCGTCGTACCCGAAATCGGCTAAGCGTATCGCATGCGCCTACTGAGGTCCTTCTGCCCGCCCTGGCTACGACTGGCGCACGAGAAACCACAGCGAACACATGATGCTATTTTACCGGGCAGTCCGGCACTGGGGCTTTACCTTCGGAACGCCTGCCGCCCGTGTCCTATGACATCATGCCGGCGCGTGGCCGCTAGAACGGTGTCGGTGAGATCGGGTGACATCACGTCTTCGCCGCGCCCCCGGGCGACCAGAGGCGGCGCCAACCGCGAGCGCAAAACGGTGTGACGTAACACCCCAGCGCTTTGAGAGTGCGTCATCCTCCCTTCGCCGTCTGCTCTCACGGTCGCTAGAGGCCGTCATGGGCCGGGCAAGCCCGCGGCGCGACTTGGCTGGTTCTGGCGCGTGCCGTTTGTCATATCATGCTCCTTCGTTCATGAAGTTTTTTCTTTGTCAGGTTTGCTAGACGTAAGGCGTGGATTCCTGACCTAGCATTGGCCGGCAACATCCTGACTAATGTCGCCAAGTTTGAGCCCATAGGCACGCAACATGAAAACTTAAAAATCACATAACAAATTTACTCTTGTGTTTTTTATCACATATTTATACCTAACCAGCTTCGCAACTGCTGGTAACGAATGCTGGCGAAAATAAAAAAGCTAGTTGTGTGCACTCAAATTGTAAAACAGGGAAGTTGCATATCATAATCACGTTTTCCATTTATGGATTGTATGCCATTTCATAAACGGATAAGCCATGACATGCTGTAGGTTCAAGAGAAGGCTACCCTTAATAATTGTCCAGCCTATAGTTAGGTACAGCTACTTAGCTCTGCATTCTGAGAGCATGAAATATGAACATAACAGCAATAATTATTCGGACATAATCCCACAGTTGTAGAAACGTCAACCATAGATGAAGTTTCCCATTCAATTCATGGGCTCCAGCTCCAGGCACGAATAACAAAACAAGTTTAGCTACTTATCCCTGCTCAGTCCACCCCACAAGATGTCTTGAAAAACTACCCTCCTGGATTTTGCACACTTTGTCAAATGAATCACGGGTCATAGAGAACGCAGGTCTCATGCACACGCACAATGGTTTGTATGCACATTGATGGCTGCAATTACGCAGGACATGCTTAAACAGCAAACACCACCCAATGTCCGGCTTGAACTGAAAGCATGACTCTATGGCGCAATTCCAGGCGCGTCTATGAAATCCATAACAAAACACCAATTCAGTTTTCTCCAGTGCAGACCTTATCCATAAATTATGTAATTTTATGTCGCAACGCTTTTTGCCATGTGCATACAATGATTTGGTGCTTAATCTGAAGGAAAACCACAGGAAGATACCGATGACCAAGTCATCCCAACGATCCCAGCAATGTTTCGAAACAAACGCATCTATGGACGAAATCCGCGCACAAAGGTTGTCCGAGGCTGGTTTATTGCTGACACCTGTTCAACAAACTCGGATGCACGAGACGACCTTAACGTGGTGTAGGGACGGGCTCGTAGTTGCTGGCCACGTTTAAATGGATTATCAGTTGTCCCCAGTATCAGTTGTTTGGACAAGACGTGAGGTTATCTATGGCGCATTCGTCTTTCGCGGAACATTACGCATACTTTCCGTTACTTTACATATGACAGGATGCCGAGGCTGGCCGACATTTCGTGAATACTCGTATTGAGGACATTTGGAGCGTAATTCCAGCTTAAAAAGAACAGTTTTGTGGTAAACCCTTATGCCCTGTTGATGGACGCAGGCAAGCGTAATCAGACATCATTCAGGTACCCACTGCGTCTATGCAATTGGAAATATTGTTGTGGTGCCTATTGGCCACGGGCGAGGCTGTCCATGATGTTCATTCAATGGCACGTGTTTTTGCGCGAAGCTATCCGTTTTCAGTGGAAATACTAATGTTTCGCTGTGAAGTTGACAGCATGGCCGACTAGTTCAAAGTACCCGCTACATTTGTGCTTTTGATGGTCAGTTTTTGTTTATAAAGGCATGCCTACATAAATGCGTATCTAGAACTGAAAAGCCATCATGTAAACCGAGTGAGATACAACTTTAATATTGTTGTGCGTTTTGCATTCGGATGCTTGTTGCATAAGTTTGACTTATTTCTCTCAAGGTATAACTTGTTGGCTTTTATGGGGAGCCTTCTCAAGCACCAAGAGGATGTTGCCTTCAACAAAGAAGGTTTTATGAGGTGGCCAAGTGGATTGCATGTGTTGGTTCCTCAGCGGTCTTTTCAGAATAGTTTAATATTTTGAATGAAAAAAATTAAACGGTTTAATCACGCGTTTATAAAAGACCGTAGATGCCTCAAAGCTCCTACATGTAAGCCATAACAAGAACAAAACAGAACAAACAAAAACAGATGAAACGTTTGTAGCCTTCTTAGAACTTCTCGTTAAAAAAAAATATAAATTTGGATATGTGCTCCTTGAATAAAAAATAAGGCTGGCGGGCCCGTAGGCCTCTTGGGAAGCACTTGCCGCGCGCGAGCGCATGCGGGTTTTCAAGTTGGAGTGCGGCGCCGTTACGGATACCCCAAATCTCAAAAGCGACAGCTCTAGTCCTGAGCTAGTATCAGGTGAAAATCTAACCATACGTCAATGACACCCCATAAACGGGCCTCACGATTGGAGATGCAAATCCAGCTTTTCCGGTTCGGCGTCAGTACCTCAAATGGTCTTCAAATTTCAATATCTAGAAATACAGAAGGTAATGTTCGCAAAATTGACTCAGCACTCCCAGCTCCCAATTTTAAAAGCGTATAATTGTCCAGAAGATGAAACAGTAGTAATAGCCTTGTCCCTCGGAAAAAACAGGAGAATGGAGTTATAGTCGAATTGATATTTCAGCAACATGCCGTTTCAGTAACATTCCGCACACCGGTATGTTGCCGAAACATCAACCCAACTATATATCCATTTTCCTGGTTTTTATCGAGGAATAAAGCTATTACTACTGTCAAATCTATGCGAAGAATGTTCCTCGCTAATGTACTGAACAACTTACGTAATTACCCAGAAGCTTCGCATTGGTCTATTCCGCCTGAAGCCAACGAGTTTTGACAACTTGACTTTGCGACCGAACTGTTTTTGTCCTAAATCGATGAGAGTTGAGAATATTCTTCATTTCGATCGGAACACATTATTCCGCACATTCCGATCCCACGGAAACCCGGCGGACCGCGGTTCTTCCATGGACAAGCACCACCAGACGCGAGCACCACCAACAATTCGCCGCAACCAAATAAAATGGTTTGTTTATTTATGCTTTGGGTGACGCAGTGACCACGTGATGATCGGCAACGCGCACGCGGTGCAGACTACTTTTGTGACATACATCAACGTCGCACTCCTCCCAGACGAAGGCAGGAAATTAACCATTCATGATAAAGATGCATGTAACTCAGCTCAAAATCTCCAGAAAGTTTGGGACTTGTCTGTCGAAAAATATAAGCAGAGGCACCGCCTCGGCCACCTTAAATACACTCCTTCAGGACCCGCCACACGCCAATGGCGGAAGCCCCTGCTGCCGACGGACGTCGGTCTGCGGCGCGCCCGATCGTGGTGCGTTCCCTCCGGCGGTCTGCTGACCTCGTTCCGCCCGCTGTTGAGCGCTGTGGACACAGCGGGACGCGGGACGGGGACTTCACCGGCTCTCCCCTCGGCGGAAGAAGCGAGCTCGCGCCGCCCTCACGCCCACACCCACAGTGCGGGAGCGGCACCTGCCGCCGGGCGCCGCCGGCTTTCACGCGACACGTCGGGCGTAACATGTCACGGGGTCACAATTTCTCCCGCCGATCACGCGATGGTGATGGTGATGACGATGATGTTGTGACCGGCAAAGGTGCACGAGGCGCCTTACTTGCTGCTCGTGTGCTTGGTGACGGCCTTGGTGCCTTCCGACACGGCGCGCTTGGCCAGCTCGCCGGGCAGCAGCAGGTGCACGGCCGTCTGGATCTCCCGCGACGTGATGGTCGCTGTGCCGGCGTTCTGCTCCCCCCGTTTAGTCTCGGTGCGCCCTGGCCGGCCGCCCCGCCGCGTATGTCTGCGCGCCGGGTCGTTTCCCCCGCCCATCCAGCAGTGTCCTAGAATTGCCGACTTTGGGTGTAAAGCAGCACCCTATGAAGAGGAATTTTTCACTCCTTTCCCCATATTTTATGTGAATTTTTCACTGCTGCCTGACATTGTCTAATCGCACATGCCAAACCTCTATCTCCCTTTCTGAGGTTTTCAGATGTCATTCAATAACCGAGCTCACTTGAAACCACCAAGCAAAAACAAGGCTCCACAGAGCCTGGACACCTATGGCTATGCCATGCCTCACCTACATCTGAATCATGTCTAGGTATGCACAGAGCAAGGGCCCCAGGTACCTCCAAGCCCAAAAACCCCAGCGACTGCAGCCGATTGCATGCATTAAGTTTGGTTTGTTTACAAAATATATCCCAATCGGCAGCTGTGTGCCAAATGCAAGGTTTTCACGCATCCCCTATTTTTTGGTCTCACGACCACACAACGAAAGCAGAGCCTGGCGCAAACACCAGCAAGGCCTGGTAGATAGTTTTGTTCAACGTATTTCCTTTTCCCGAGGAAACTTGACCACTAAATTGCATCGCTTCCGAAATGCAGGAGTTAAAAATTCAAGACATGTGTTCTAAATTAGATTTACAAGATGAATATCACCACTTGAGCACTTATCTTAACAGATTTTAAGTCAAGTCAGCGATTACAAAATTTTGCCAGAAAATTATCAGTCTTTATACTCATTCAACTACTTTTGCTTTTCTTGGTATCATACGAGTATGATACTACTTCATTCTTCCTTCCTTTTCGGCTGCCTTTAGAAGTACTGTCTGTTGCTTAAAATGTTGACCATTTTCGCTACAAGATGCTCCAACTACAAACTTGTACCTATTGCATACACAAATTTGATTAATTCACCAGCCGTCCAAACATGTTTGATATCACCCAAGAGTGAACAATTCACAGGGAATGAAGGAGACAATTTAAAGCACGGAAGTTATTTTTACCACCATTTTTGCATGTTAAACCCTTGGTTAACCGTTTTCTTGGTTCATGGCGGTGGTCAGTGATGATAAATCTAAACCTTTCGAGTTCTAACTCACCAGGCTACCTGACAGGGCTATCCTAAAATGCTGTCATACAGAGCTTTGGGACAGATCTGACGCAGCTAATACAGAAGTGTTTGATGGCGAAAATCTGTCCTCTGGAGATATGTATCATGGGCACCTCTTACTTGCTTCGCATTTTAATCCCGTAGGTTTGTGGGCATGATTGATATTCATATTTAGGAGGTGAGTGGGATGACTTTTGCATGGTCTGCCAGCACACCATGCAAAATGTACTGACTTTTTGTTTTGGGGGAGCAGGAAGCAGCCAGTAAGCCTTCTGTGGTCCGAGTAATTGCTTACCTTACCTGCTTCCAACACATGACTGGTAACCAGAGTCAGCTATGTGTTAATCCATCGAGTCTTGTCGTAAGACAAATTATAATGCCACAAGGCATGCAGTGGGCTGGTTTTGTTCCATATTCTTGAATATTTGCCCCAAATTTCTTGAAGTGGTCCCTCATGGCTGCTTTGACCAGATGTTTTCTGTAGTTGTCATGGATTGCTGACTGGCAAATGACTGCACTGTATAAATGCAGTATATTTTTAACACAGGGATACTCTAAGCTGCATAGCAGTTATAATATGAGTTAAATATTAGTATGTAACAAACAGTCAGACCAACCCATTTGAAATGTGAAGCCAACATCCTAAACTTTGTCACTAAATATGAATAAACAAACCTAAGTAGATGCCTTTGCTTCAGCTGAAAAGGCGAGCAGCAATTGTCATCTAAAAGTTATGTTATTTTTGGAGAAGAGAGATTGTTTTGTGGAGCATACCCATTATTGCCCTTGACATAGGTTAACCATGGTAATGAAAATAACTTGTTCAAAGTGATTCAAAGTGTTTGAATTTGTGTGTTGTTAACTTTGTATGATGTCAACAAGCATGCACGAATGAACTGAATAAAAATGCAAGTTGAAACCAGCCAAAAATTCGCTCTATCATGTTTTTATTACGAGTGCTGCTGTCAACAGATAGGTGAGTTGAGATGATGTCCAACATATAGGCTAGTCTAAGTTCGGTTAAGTTCGCTAAGTGCATGGCGAGTGGCAATAGGAATCGCGCAAGAATCAGTTACTCACAACTGCTGCTGAGATATAAACATGTTAGACAGGATGAGATGAAGTAAGGCCTCTTAAGGTTAGGCACAGTTAGGCTACTTTCCTGGAAATAAGCATTGGCGTTTTGTAAGAAACATTGACAAAATGTTTGTTTTCCCTGACCCCATCTTGACAGAAGCCAGAGGCATATCTGTTGTGTTTGACTTGGCAATGGGCTGATGTGTAGGAGTCCAAGGCTTTTTTAGTGCTTTATGCTTGTATTTTCTGTTGTTCTCTTGTTGTTGAATTTCTTTGCTTCGTTTTGTGTTAAAAATGCCGTGGAAGGGAAGTGCAAAGTACAGCATAAAATTACTGGTGTTAATGATTTTTTATGCTAATTACAATGTCATAAAATTACTATGCTTTAATGTGTTCTGTTTCAATTTAATGCCTAGGATGTTTAAAAACAAAACAGTTTTGTCAGGTTTCTGATATCACGTCCATGCCAGCTTGAAAGAGATGTGTTTGTTTGCTGAAGCATCAGTCACAAGCTCATAAGTTCCCTCTTTTGTGAATTTTTTTTCACTCCCGCACGGTCTTTTTGCGACGGAATTTTTCACTCCCACCCTAGTTCAAAAGCGATCCTAGCTCCCTGGCATCTAGACATCCATGCCCCTTCCACCGGAAGAGCCCTGACGCGTCGAGGCTGCTCCTCCTACGCCCGAGCGGCTCCTCCTCCGGACGACGCCGGCGTGACTGGTGGTGTTGTCTCAATCGCACGCTCTGTGTGAGCTGCAAATGAAGATGAAGTCAGATCTTGCCGCTGCGGACTCCCCCTCCATCGCCCTCTACCCTGACTCATGCAGGTCGTCACAGCGCCGGTGGAGTACAGCGTCTTCATGAGAATGGGGATTTGCCTACGCAGGATGGCTTTGGGGCGCAGAGTTCTGTTCGATGAAAGATTAATTGGTCAACGATTCGCGGGCCACATCATGTCCGGAAAAATCGCAAGTGAGACGATTCTATCCCGTACAAATTTATTGTGAGCCGTGAACTGAGTCATTACCATTAAAAAGGTAATCAATCTGAATCACATAAGTTAACCCAAAGGGAAAACTGCTACATAAGTTGTTCAGCGCATTAGCGGGGAGCATTATTCACAGAGATAAGACAGTAGTATTAGCTTTATTCCTCGGAGAAAAACCAAAAAAATGGAGATATAGTCGGGTTGATATTTCGGCAACATGCCTTTATCAAAGCAATGGCAGAAGTTTTCTTCCGCTATTCTTTTTTCTGCTATTGTTTCTTCCGCTATCGTTGCTATTTTGAAACAATAGCAGAAGTTTTCGACTGTTATTGTTTAGATAAAGGCATGTTGCCGAAATATCAACTCAACTATATCTGCATTCTCCTGGTTTTTCTCCGAGGGATAAGGCTAATGCTACTGTCTTATCCATAGAAAATTTATGCATTTAGATCTATGGTGAAAATACCTTGCACTAAAATCTTCCTCCGTTCAGATCTCTTGATCTAAAGATCTCTCTCAGATCTCAGATCTAAAATCTTCCCCTTGCCTGGCAGACACAAATATGCCCTGGGGCCTTCCACGACAAATCGACAATACGAAAAGTCTATTTTGTTGGCTCATCTCTTGGACGTTGATCGTAGTAGGTCACAAGGGCTGTCAGCAAGGCTGACATTTTCAGGTCTATCAGTTGATCGGTTTCGGAGTTACAGCCTCCAGCATATTCGTGTTGTGTGGTTGAGGCGCTACGTTCGGCGGCGATTTTGTTCACTACGATGAAACAATAGAACAAACCTATGTGTCAAAATGGTTTTAAAAAATTTCACAATGCCTGAGCGTCGTGCTTGGAATGGTCATTGCACAAGAGGCACTGACTGTGGCATTAAAAACATTTGCAATGCATACCAAACCATTTTCCCACGCGATTTTGAGCTTTTTCTCATAAGCATGTAATAAAACGTAACGTGAACCCCACATGTTCGAAATATGGGAGGCGGTTGTCAGCTTGGAAAGGATTGGAAAAAATCTCAAAATACGGAGTGACTTTTCTCGCCAGATATCCCCCCCCCCTCGAGTAGGCAAACAGCCCTGGTAAAATTCCGTGCTCCTCTTTGAGTTCAAAGCCCCGACATACCTTTTTCCGAAAAGAACTCGGCAGTTCTCTGCATCGTAAATGGGGACAACGTAAGGACCCACACGCGGCGCGGAGGGTTATCAGTCCTTTGGGAGTATTCTTCTAGCTCACTCATCATGCGCTCGCATCGGAAACACTCGAATTCCAGCCTTGCGGTTAAGGGCCGTTACGGATTCGAGCCCTTCGGTTAAGAGCCATTGTGGATTTGGGCCCTTCGGTTAAGAGCCGTTGCAGATTCGAGCCCTTCGATTAAGAGCCATTGAGGATTTGAGCCCTTCGATTAAGAGCCGTTGCAGATTCGAGCCCTTCGGTTTAGAGCCGTTGCGGATTCGAGCCCTTCGGTTAAGCGTCGTTGCGGATTCGAGCCCTTTGGTGACGGTCGGTTACGGATTCGGTTGTGGTCGCGATTGCAGGATTTTTAACCATGTACACCTCTGATCGGGAGCCTCTTACAATGAAAGGAGGTATGAAGACTTACGTTGGGAGCCCACAGCGAGACAGTGGAAGGACCAGTCGGGGTTTCAGTACCGAACGGTAGCCCTTCACCCCATCTCAGCCAAGGCCCGTTAAGCCGAACATGAATATCTGCGCCAATGTTTTGACCCCCTGCGGCGATAACACATCTTGCTGCGTCAATGAGGGCCCCTGAATCGATCCGGGGCCAGCTATGCGAGTCGGAAGGCCTCCCGGATCAGGGAGGGTTCAATATAGCATGCAGCTTTCCAATGGCTTCCAAATCAACCAAGGGACCCCGCCCCTGTTGCCAGAATTGCGGCCGGTTGGTACCTCGAGTTAAGGGGGGATGGTCATTCATCCCTTGGCTGGGAACGATAATGTACCCCCCCCCCCCCCCACAGTATTCTATCCGCGGGCACCATTGCCCGGAAAAGGTTGATGGGTCTCAGCAGTGTTCAATGAAGTGGATCGAGATTAAGCCAAAAATAAGAGGTCAACGCACGCTTTCCTGCGGACGTCCATCAACTTCCAGAATGGACTGGTGAAACAAAACGCATAATATGTTTTGAGTTTGCTTGCTCGCAATCTTAGGAGAAAGAATACAGATGGCGGGATTGCAGTCTCCATCGAACGAAACGGTGTTGGCCGCTGCAGAAAACATCAGGCGGTGGACGCTGGGGGCGCGAGAACGACCGTCGTAAAATCATGCTTCCAAAAACCTGTTGAAATAAATCTGTACCATTCAAAGCTTAGAGTAGGCTGTATACCTCACCTGCATCATTTGGAAGTCGTCATTTCAACCGCTTAACAGATGTAGCAACTCGAGAAAAGTTAATGAATAAAATTTACAAATTAATGAAGAAATAAATAATCTTAAGGTCTATGTAACACCCTAGAAATTACATGTTTGCTCTTCCAGCTTCAACACCAGATTCCACCACCAGTCCGTGGCGTTGTAAACGCTGATTCGCTCCTTTTATTAATGCCAAAGTCGACAGGTGAAACTGCCCCCGGACTACGTTCTAAACGTACACATTAAGGTCCTAGTGTTAATAGCTGCATCTTCCAGACAGGTCGTCATTTTCGTCCATCCGTCATCCACCGCCTAGTGTTACGGGCAGGCATTACCCCACGGGGCCGAAACCGCGCAGCCTACGGAGATTGCAACGCCGGGTAACGGGGTTTTGGTTTCTTGGACTTGCGCGCGTGTTCAAAGCTATGTTATGCAGTCGTTTTCACTGCTCGATTCTGAATGGAGATCGAACGTTCTCTGAATAGCAGGGGTTAGCCATGGCAGCACAAATTGTTGTGCCCACCTCGATCCACATACGATCTACGTGCACGAGGCTCTGTAAAACCCAGAAAATGTTGCCAAACCTTCCAGTGCTAAGTGAGTCTGCGAGCCCATTATAAAATGAAGAGCGCCGGTGGCTTATCCTATGCATTCATTTAACGCCCGGTTCCTTCCGTTTATTAGCCTGCAAAATGCGAACTGAACTGCATCTGTCGGTACCATCTGACTTTAATAGCAATAAAAAGGGTGAGGAAAAGGAGAAAATCGTGCCCTCCCGAAATTGAGTTGACCAATTTCGGTGATTTTTATTTGGGGGGCTTTTACCTTCAGGAGCTCTTTGCCAACCGTATGCTTTACCTTCTTATCAAGAATCTGGTTACGACCGCGCACGGAAATCTGTTGACCTTTGTACCACTGATGACACCACAGATCAGATCAAAGGATTTGCTTTTGCGAAAATTCTGTTGAATTACTCATCCATGCATATTCATAGCGTTGATGTGACTTAATTGAACTGATAAGTTATTTTCAACATTATATTGGAAATCTGGCGCAACCGGACTAAAATTAGGATAGGTCACCGTGCCTGCGAGCTCCCAAAATTAAATCCTTGAATTCCATTCACTGCCATCACAACAGATGCACTGCTGTTTTGTTATGTCAGCCACCTTATGTCACTTATGTCAGCCCCCCATTGCATCTAAACCAAAACACAAAACAAGTCAAGGTCCCCCCCAAAAAAAACGAAGATTGGTTCCTAATATCCAGATCCCGGACCTTCTGGTGTTCTAGATCTTCTCAAGTTTGTCAAAGCATCCTTTAAAGCCGTGATTTTTTCCAATTTTGTCGATGAATCCTGTGGGATCGCGTTTTTTAAATGATGTTGGATCTTTTGTGATTCTGAATCTCTACCGAAACTTTGTCAACAGATTTTCTCAAACTCTGGATTTTTTAAAAGTCACCAGAGAATTTTATCAGATCTTGAATATTGGAAGGTTTTCTGGAAGATCTGTTGATATTTAAGGGCTGATCTTAAAATTTTAGAAATACGCTAAGACCTAGTAATGCAACCGCGCAAGATGTTTTCGTATGAAAGCCAGACGTATGCTCGGCAAAGCTGTTTAAATGCCATAATTTGAACTTCAACTTTGATTGCTGCTATGAGATTGTCAATGTCATGTCTTTCCTCTTCTCACTGGCATCCTGTTATCCCATTGGCAATCAAGTCATATGTCATGACTGCATATATGTGCAAGATCAACTTTCAGCCTTGTGTAATATCACTATACTATGGCATGCATACTTGGCCAGTGATCCGTTCTACCATAAGTTATTTGTGCTAGCTGCTGCCTGTACATCCCATTTTTTTCTTAGCACGCGCCCGTGTGGCCGGTCGGATACCTTCCGCTCGGATGAGGGGTCAATTCGACGCCCCGAGATCTCGGGAACTAAGAAAGTTAGGGGCAACAAATTAAAATGGTGTGTTGACCTGTACGTGAGCTCATTTAGGCCAAAGTTCGAGGTTCCCAGGTCATGACCTTCGGGGCAAATAAGATCAAACAAGGTCAAGCTGCAGGCTGGTCACCAAAATGCAGTCAGGATCTAGGTACCTATTCTAAGCAAAAAGTTACATCCTCATTTAAGGTCAGTGACATTGTTTGACCTCCGAAAACTCGTGGTGAGATAACGCTAGGCAGTATGGTTCTGAAGACAAAATGTCGATCTGGGTCGTTTAGGTCAGTAACCTACTATGATCTGACAAGTTCATGAGAGATTAATAATGCGGTTCCTGTTATCAATAAATTTGAAATGAACATACAAAGCTATCCCATGCAGCAAGCCCTAGAGTAATAAAACATATTGGTTTTGACACTGGTATGACCTTAATACCTGACCAAAGACCAATGGAATTTGTTCATTCAATTGTTGTATTCCCTAAAAAGTATTTCAGAGATGTGTGGCCTCGTCCAATACTTCGTTGTTGGATTATTCGAATGATTCTCTAGAAATTGACTTCGCTGAATCCATGGCCTGACTTCGACCTGCCGTAAGTCAGCGATCTTACAAATTACATATATTTCTTGTACCAAACGATCTTCTATCCAATTGTCTAGAGCTACGCAAAAGTTGGCGCGGCTACGCCGCGCCATTTAAATACCATTCCAGAAAACCTTCGGGGGGTCAACTTGACTCCAACCCGAGGGCGTGTTACCACTTACTGCGCTAGGAAAGGTATAACTGAGATGACAAAGTGAGCCTTATCATCATATGATAGGTTATGAAGCATGGACCTGAACATGGCGGGAAGCGGTAGTGTTCAGCCATTTTCTTTCTTTATTGAAAACATGTAATTAATCTGGAAAGTATTGAAGTGCCTTGTATACTTAACTTTCGTGTCAGTCTTATCTATGTTCTGTATGTGGTTACATAAAATTCAATCTGATAATCTCTGAGGTTTGCATGTGCCTGGCTGTTAAGTATGAACATCAGAAATATTTGAGACTTGCTACCTAGCACTGCAGTCACACCGCCAATGCCATGAGGATGTCTTTAGTGTCATAAGCCCAGAATGAGGTATCTCGAATTTTGATTCTAAGCCGTAAAAGCAAACTTAATCACTTTGGGATTCCCGTGAAATATGTGCTTTGCAGTTCTGTCTGCATTTTAGACCCATGCATACTATGTGCATGAAAATGTAATGTCCGTGCCATCTGATTCATGACATGGTTTGTTAACACCAGTGATATTCCCCACAAAGCAGAGGGAAAAGCACTAGGACTATGGAGTTTCTATAGTACCCAATTACATGTGAAATATCGTGATGCCAGTTTCCAATTACAAGTGGGAAGGCAGAGAATAGAGGTCCACTCACCATAATGTACCAGCAATTTTACCCATGTTTTTTCATCTGAGTGTGGAAACTCGCGTTTTGTGGAACAAGTTTTGACACTCATATTGACACAGACCGTTGTTATCTAAAATCGTGGGAAGCCTTGTCAGTTAATCACACTACACCCAACCAAAAATAGAATGCGACTCCAGAAAAGTGGAAACATTTGTTGTACGACACTGCTCCTAAAATTTCCCATTTCCGCCGTTTACCTCACAGAATTTCAGTGCATCTCATTATACTGTGACTCTAATGAGGATCTAGGCTATGATTTCACGGATGTACCAGTAATTCATAATCAATGTCTAAGAAATAAATTCAGCCATTCAGGTGTTTGATCTCCTTAGGCGGACGCATCATGCAGCAGCGCGGAATGAATGCCGCACGACATCTTAGAATACACCAGTTTCTTTTGACCATCATCTACGTTTCCTACCGCTATGATCGTCACCCGCGCTATTTCTGTTTCTAGGTACAAGGAAAGCAATAACATTTTGTCCCCGAATGCTATTTGTGCAACTTACCCCTGTGCTATTGAGCTATTGGCGCTATCTTTACCCATGCTAAAAAACCGTGATGTGTTTTTGCAATGCTAAATCAATATTTTTACGGAAAGGAAGACTGAATAAAGCCCATCTAAGAAATACGCTCAACCTCATTTGGCCTACTGACTATCGAAAGAGATGGCTTAAGCAAACGGGACCAAATATACAGATGAGACAAATGCGCTGAAACGGGTGAAAGGCATCGTATAATGGTCCAATGGTCTTAGATGACATCGTCTTAAATGAATGAAAAAATGCACGCTTGAATTTTTAGCTCAACATTATGTGCTACGAATCACACTTTTACAACTTTTGCGCATGTGAACCTCAGTAACTGCAAGCTATGATGACTAATGGGCAAGGCGAGGGCAATAAAAGTAACACTGTTTGCCTGTCACTTTATTAAACATTGATAGTGGCATTCGTATGTATGCATGTCCGTGTAATTTATATATATATATATATATATATATATATATATATATATATATATATATGCATATCTATACAGATATAGATATATCCGAAATAACTGATACTTCTATGTGTCGTGTGTGTGTGAAACAAAAAAGTTAACTGCATCTCACATTCACAATCTCATCGCTCATCTCTCATCTCTCATCTCTCATATCTCATCTCTTACATCTGAGGTCATTTCATGGCTTCTCTGTCACTGGGGCCCTGGCCAGAAATATAAAAATATGGTTTTCCACCTGTTTGCTTGGCCGTGCATTGTAATTTTTCAGGGTTTTAACTCAATTTTAGGGCCCAAGATTCCTTACTTTACTTGCACATTTTTGCCTTGCAAAGGCCTGCTTAGTCAGGCCCACAGCCCAGCCAAAAGCTCGCGGGCTCTTGCCAGGTCAGATGTGGCGGGGTGCTGGGTTGAAATATTGTGTTGCAAATAGTTGCGTAATTGTTTATAGATGTTAAATAATCTTCTGGTATCTAAAATATTATGGTATTTTGGGATCCTAGATCTGTCTTGCAAATTTTGCCGAGGAAGGTTCTGGGATCCGGTATTTTTACCATTTTGTCGAACGACTCTGGGACCTGGGAATTGTTGAAATTTTTGTCAAAGTATCCTTTGTCAAAGGGCCTTTTGAATCTTGGATATTTTTTGGAGATCCAGTCATAGGTCAGTGAGTGGCAACTACTCATATATCAGTACATACAACTCATGTGTCAGTCAATAGGTTGCAGCCTTCATGCCATTTTCTTAAGCGCGGCGGCACTAGCAATTGTTTGGTTTTCAAAAGCTGAATTCTTAAAATGGCCCCGAATGATCTTTACTCCGTTCATTCACTACATGTTTTTTACTCCCTTTGTTCATCATATCCCGGGTTCAAGTTGCATGATTGTTAATTCCAGCAACACTGCCACGAAAAGTAGTTTTCTCATTGTCTGAATGTTTGCTTGGTAGCGTCGTTTGGTTAGTACCTTGTGTATTCCGGATGAACTATATTCAATATAATACTAAAATTCAGGCATTCTAAACATTCATAACTGTAAGCTCTGGAAATGCAGGAGTTGCCCACATCAAGCGCAGGATCTGTTGCGCAACATTGTCGTGTCGAGGCGTGGATCTGCGTAGCGACGCACGGGTCGCTTGTTTGGACGCCGTGTCAGCACGCTCACCATCGCGGCTAATGTGGCGCACGTCGGACAGTACCTCCGGTCCGCGGATCCGACGCCACGTCCCACGCATACGTCGCCCGCAGAACCGACTCTAATGGAGTCGCCAAAGCTCAGCCGGCGGCGCGGCGTGGGCGGACGCTCGCGGGACAGCTCGCGCCGACGCAGGACTGAGCGGGCGCACTGGGCGGACGGAACAGTTTCGCTGGCAAGTAGGTCCAGTGCGCCTTTGGCTCGCGCGGGCCGCCAACGCTGTGCCATAGCGTTGTGTTGTGGATGTGACAGCGCCGCTAGAGTTGTGGGCGAAGGCGTTTGGGGCGCTCGCTTCATTGATGAGGTTCAATCCAATCCATTTGATTGGGTGTATTTCTGAAATGAGCGCCCGCAGTTATCGGTGTTTGTTGTATGCGCCCTGACCACACTGTGCCATCGTGGAAATTCCGGGTCACCGCCGCGAAAGCCTGGCGTGCGGCAATGCCGGGCACGGTCCACCCCGCCGCCTGACGTCACTGGACTTTTTGCGTGGTCTGTGTCACCAGCAGCAGGCCGTCCCGCTCACAGGCAAATATCGAGCGCCGATATGCCCATAGATGGGTGAATCGGATGACAGGCGCTCTATCTAACCAACTGAGCTGGCGGGTCGGACAGAAACAGATCGGACAAAAGATCACTGCAGTTCGCGGTAGCTCGGTCGCCGTGGGTTGGTAACCTCTGTATAGTTAACTAAGTCTGCCACAGCACAAGCCCTCATAACATTTGGCTACCGGTAGTGAGGCGCAAGAGAGCATGAGAGCAATGAGAGAGCATGAGCGCAAGAGAGCAATGGGTCAATTGAAAGCATTCTGACTGGATGCTGTCAGCTGCTAGCAACCGAAAAGCTTCAATATTAACCTGGCATGCAGGGAAGTATATCTCACCGTATATCTGGGACAGGATTCGGACATTTAGGAATTGTTGTGGGGTTAAATCGCAACTTAAAATAGCAAGTGCATGAAGAGAAAATTCAGTCAGGACAGTGCCTAAACACGTAGCGTTTGTTTGGATAACAATAAGGGTATTATCTGCAAAAGAAAATACACATTATATAACCAGTGGAGATACATCAATGTTTAATTTGAACGATATTTGCTTTATAACGTTGTTGATCATCAGTGCTGCCTGGTGTATTGAAAGTCGATAGCTGTCAGCATAAGATGGACGTCATATGATCCATGCAGTCGGTGCGCCCTAAAACCGAAATCGTCATTAGCAACTGCCAGCAAAGAAAACGTTGAGCTGATAATGCAGACCCGTAGCGCATGTTTTTTTGCAACACTAGCTGCATTTCTTTAAATAATTCTAGTAATGCAGTGCTGCCTCACTGTCACCGATCAGGTTACTACCAGTGTGGCTAAATGTTGTGTTTTCATGTGTGTTAGGTAACTTGTCTGTGATTGCCCATCATATGCCCTGGTGCCTATACAAATGATAGTCATCGACTTGTCAACATTCTATCAAACCGTTGCCGTTATCAGTTAGCAGCCCCTTATGTGGAAACTGTTTTCAGAATTGAAAAATTTCGTTCAAAGGCACGTTTCAATCAATAATCCAGGATACCTTTCTATCACCCATAATCGAAACCAGTATCTTTATGAGACTACTGCTCCTTGTATAGGGTTGCTGCAGTGGTGCTTCTTTGTCTAGTCAGCGTTTTGCTCAAATTTAGTCCATTTGCAACCCGTTTAATTTAGGTAGCCCGTGAAATTTAAACTTTCGGTCCGGTCGTAGCCCTTTGTGTTGCCTTAACTTTCGGGCCCGGTTCAATCGGCTCCACTGATCCATCTGCCATGCGCGGATTGATAAAATAAATGACGTACTCTCGCCCTATCCCTCTGCGTTTCTATTGCGATGACGCCTTCGTGTCAGGGATGTCGCCCTGCCTATCTGACGGTGCGTGGCATTTTCACGAGGACGAACGCCCAGGGGCTTTGTCAAACCAGGAAGGATTTCGACGGTTCAGGGTATCCACTGGTGCGCGGTCCATGATGACCACGGTTAGCAGATCGCAGAAAATCCCGGCGTCGTTGTCGATCCGTATAGTCTATTCGACGGGAAGCTCAGAATCAGCCTCAGCGCTGCAGCCATGCGGTCTCGGTCCTCCCCTCAGCGCCGCACGCATGCGATCTCAGTCCTCGCCCCAGCGCTGCACGCATGCGATCCCAGTCCTCGCCTCAGCGCTGCACGCATGCGATCTCAGTCCTCGCGCTTGCAGCTGAGCGTTGAACGTCCATTACAAGGGCAACGGGCTCACACTCTAACGAGGCTTCACATGCCGTCCCCATGTGGCCGGAGAGAACGTCACCTTCCGGACGTCTCTGTTCAAAGTCGGATGCACATGATTAGGTCCATCCGACTTTGGCAGACCAGGTCAGATCGGTTCGCGGGTCAGCTCCTCGACGAAGCGTCGCTGGTGGAGGACTTAACGGGTTGGAAAACCTATTGGGTACCCGTACGGCATCGGAACGGGATGGGCTGAACACAGCTTTTGGGAGCAGTACTAGTATGGATACGGGCATGGGTGAGACCTTCACCAAATGTCGTGCAGGTAGTGAAGATTGCAAGGAATGGTACAACATGTTACTGGTTGGGCTTCTTTTATTTAGAAATGTTCTTATTTAGACTACTTTGTCCGTATCAGAACAAAACGGGTATGTGTGTGTGTGTCATCCTCCGTGAAGCATCTCATAGTCTAGAACTAAGCTGTCGGTAATGGCAAACGGCTGGATAACGGGTGGATACAGGTGATTGCGAATGGGCAACGGGTGAACATGGGCACAGCCCCATAGTATGGGGTGGATTGGGGGCCGTTGCGAGATCGGCGCTCCAGCACCAGGGTCGCTCACTCAACAGCATCCGTTTTCCTCCAGGTGACGTGGGGAAAGTTGAAGTCACCCGCTAACAGAACGTGTTTGGATACAACGGCTACGATGACGCTCGATAATGACGTCATCATCGCCGCCAGTGCCACGGAGCCATTAGGAACACGGTGTGTAATGCACAGCGAGCGACGCAGATGCAGTTCTTATCTCGAGAACCCTCAGTCACGCTCTCGGCGGCTCAAGCGCCTCTCGTTGTTGTTGATTGGAGTTTTAGCGCGCGCCGACTACTGTTGTCATTTCCGCCCATGACGGCAAAATGACTACCTACGGCGGTAAATGGCTAAAAAAATGTATATATTAGTCAGAAATGAACACGGCTGAGTTGTGAAGCGACTCTCGTAGAGTTTCTTGGGTTCAGCGTTCATTGTTTCTGTCTTCTGCACAGTCTGTATCAAGAACGTACCTTCCAGTTCCGGAGAGGTGAACCGTGGTCAAGCGCAGTTTCCCCACGGCTAAGTAGTCTAACCCATGGAGAACGCGGTTTTACAGCTTGACGGTCGAACAAACCCAACAGGCTTTTGTTGCGGCCACCACACTGTAGCTTCCCAGCTCTGGAGTGGATTGGCGCAGATTATTACGCCTGCTGTGGATTGAGCTGACTGTCACATATGTTGTGGATTGACGCAGGTTTTCACACCTGTCGTGGACTGGGTAGATTGTCACATCGGTTGTGGATTGGCGCAGATTGTCACTGGTTGAGCAGATTGCCACATCTGTTGTGGATTGGCTTAGACTGTAACGTCTTTTTATGTTCACCACATGCTTTCAACATTTCGGGATATGTGCTGCACAGCCCACCGGGCCATAGGTGACATTCAGATAAAGCTGCTCACTCCGAATATGTTTACTTACCAAAGCTTAGGAGCATGGGCATTGCGATAAAAGCCACTGATGCGTTTCCGTTTCAGGAGCAATTTACGGTTAACGATTTTCAGCCATGGATGCTCATCATTCATCATTGAAAGGAGCGTGGTAGGTCATCCGGCATCGGCCGGTCAAACAACCGTAATATCACAGCGTCTGACTGCCCACCTGTAGGTCAAGCTCTATGCTTAGAGTTATGGTGTGCGCAGGTCCGGGATATTTGGGAATGGAGTCGTTTTAATGACGCGTGGCACCAGTCCAGTCCCATCGGCAAGCATGGCTGCTCCACGCCACCACGCCGGGGAGGCGACAAACACGCCGCCGTTGCTCGGAGCTGGCCGGGGCTCGTCAGCTCGGTACTGAGCTCGCTTGGGGTGTTGCTGAGCTTACTCAGCTTGGTGCTGGGCTCGCTCAGTTTGATGCTAGGCTCGCTCAGCTATGTGCTGGGCTCACTCAGCTCGGTGCTGGGATCGCTCAACTCTGTGCTGGGCTCGCTCAGCTCTGTGCTGGGCTTGCTCAGCTCTGTGCTGGGCTCGCTCAGCTCTGCGCTGGGATCGTTCAGCTCTGTGCTGGGCTCGCTCAGCTCTGTGCTGGGATCGCTCAGCTCTGTGCTGGGCTCGTTCAGCTCTGTGCTGGGCTCGCTCAGCTCTGCGCTGGGATCGTTCAGCTCTGTGCTGGGCTCGTTCAGCTCTGTGCTGGGCTCGCTCAGCTCTGTGCTGGGCCCGTTCAGCTCGGCACTGGTCTCGTCCGTCTCCTTTCCCCGTCGGCGTGACGTCGGCCGCCGGCTGCACCACGGCCGGCGGTGTGCGCCGCTGTCACTGTGCTTCCCCGACGGGTCCCGCCGTCAGAGGTGCGGCGATCAAGTCTCACACCGCCCCCCCCCCCCCCCCCGCCGGCTGCACCACGGCCGGCGGTGTGCGCCGCTGTCACTGTGCTTCCCCGACGGGTCTCACCGTCAGAGGTGCGGCGATCAAGTCTCACACCGCCCCCCCCCCCCCAAACCCGCGAACGCCCCGCCCCGCCTTAGGCCCAAAGGTGTGGAGTGGGTGATGGGGCTCAGGTCGGCGGCCAGCCCGCTCCTGTACCCCCGTAACCGGCTAGCCTGCTGCTGTGCCCTCTGTAGCCAGCCGGCCCGCTCCGGCTGCGGGCGCTGTGGTGCACAGGTGGAACGGGCACGGTAATGCCTGTTTATTCCAGCCGCAGAGCTGCTTCTTTGGAATTGTTCTGGCCGCGAGTGTGTGCGCAACTGTCACTGTTTTGGCTCTGTAGTGCTAAGTGCCGCCCTTCATGTTTATGATGACATAGCGTGATGACATTTGATGACATGTGATGACACGTCAGGGGGCAGGTTATTGACCGTGCACCGCGGGAGCTGTGTGGGGAAAATTTTACGAATAGAGAGCTCGTTAGCCTGTTCTCGCCACCTGAACGTTAACATGCGACCAAAGGCTATCAACTGTGGTTGTGGATATACATGGGGTAGAGTGAATATTGGGCTGCATTCGACACTCAGATCGGAAGGTGTATGCAACTGCAACGGGGAGCGACATTAATTGAGATGCCTAAGATATGAAACACGCTCTTTTCAAGCATAAAAACTAATGACATATGGGATGATCCAAGACGGATTTGACTACACAATTAAGAGAAAGGACCACTAAAGTAGGCATGACCGGTCATGTGCAGCACGCGGTCGGGATCCAGTTGATCCAAGATATCAGCAATGCACGGTTGAGCGACGCCTTCGACCAGACATGCTGTTGTACAACTGTGCTTAATTCATGCCGCTTTTTGTCGGGTAGTTTCTAGAACCAATTTCTGTTCGTTTAAATCACGTCGGAGTCCGACGGGTCAACCAGGGTTATCTGAGGTCATGCTGAGCTTAACCCTGAATGGCACTGACACAAAATGGCCCAAATCTGCATGTCTGCAACACGAGAATTCAACACTGTGACTCGTTGTTGCATGCTCCGCAGCACCTGTTACTCCGTTGTGGATGACCGTCTTGCCGCGACGCCTCGACGGCTGGTCGTCTCTGACGGCTGCCTGTATCCGACGCCTCGAAGGCTGGTCGTCTCTAGTGGCTGCCTGTATCCGACGCCTCGACGGCTGGTCGTCTCTGACGGTTGCCTGTATCCGACGCCTCGAAGGCTGGTCGTCTCTGACGGCTGCCTGTATCCGACGCCTCGACGGCTGGCCGTCTCTGACAGCTGCCTGTATGCGACACCTCGACGGCTGGTCGTCTCTGACGGCTGCCTGTATCCGACGCCTCCACGGCTGGTCGTCTCTGACGGCTGCCTGTATCCGACGCCTCGAGGGCTGGTCGTCTCTGACAGCTGCCTGTATACACAGTCAATCAGTGACGGTGACGAGTGTGTGACAGTCCCCGAATGGCTGACATGACGCCGATATGTGGATTTGTTTTGGGACACAGCCCTCGGGGTTGCAAACCCCAAAGCTAAAAGGGAAGGTTAGAATCGCTCTGGTGAACGGGAGCATGTTCCTTGAACGGCATCGGCACACCCCTCTCTTACGTCGGACCCATAGAGCCTTACCTTAAGTTCCGTGACATTGATATCAACCAGAATTGACTAAGTACTTAACTCGGCGACCGGTGCCGGCCACGAAGTCAGCTCTAAGTTTTGACTAGCAATGATTGTGGTTGCACTGTCATGTTCAGACTTCCAAGGACAGCCGCCACGAGAGAAAAGACTTAAAGTAAATGGGATACAAGTGAAGGGCATAGAAGCAATTAAATAGACGATAACGACGGTAACCGACCGGTCCGTCCTGGTGCCTCAGTTGGTTAGAGCGTCTGCCTCCCGATCCACCCACCTGTGGCAGTGTGGGTTCGGGTCGCTTTTGGGCGCTCGCTATTTGCCCTTAGCAAGTATGGCCTGCGGCCGGTGGCGGCGGTCGCGCTAAACGTCAGTTGACGTCAGAGTGAGTGGACGGATCGTGCCGAGCATTGCGGCACGTTAAGCCTTCGCCACTAAATTCTGCCGTTGCCTGGAATTGCGTGATCGGACGGTGGGGGTCAGGGATCACACAGTAAGCACTGCTTAGCAGGAGCGCTGATCCCAGAAATCCAGCCATTCACAGGGTTCAGATCAAATTGATAAAAAAACACCATCACACCACAGTCGGATCAAATCAATACACCAGCCGTCATTGTAGAATTGGACAAAATTGATCCACTTGATTGAAGTGACCCAACTAGTGTGCCCTACCCCATGCCATCTGTATAATTAGCATTACCGAGCGTTTCCCTCATTATTGAGTCAGAAACGCCGCCAATGAGGCACTAGGGTGCCTTGGCCCGCTCCTCACAGGAGGTCCACGTACCCCTGAATTGCGTCCCTGTATCTCTGACGGTCCCTTAACGTCCATTTTTGGAGGGTGTCCCGCGAGTCGAAGAACAAACAGGCCCATGGAGGTGAAAAATGTCCAGTTAAGCATAAAGGGTCCATGGGTTTCTTGTCCCCACAGGGGCCTCTAGAAAGCTTCTAAATAGCAAGCATTGTGGAGGGTGGGTAAGGGGGGGGGGGGGAACGTGCGGGTCTTCTACGGCCGTCGTCAAAGATGGCCTCCTGGACATCCAGAAACCTCGGCCAAGGTGGTGATGGAACTTCTCATAATCCTCTGTCAAGGCACCTGCCAAAAGAACCCCTTGGATCTCTATGCGCTGCATTTCCAGGGGACCCTTGATCCCTGAGAGCATTCTTTACCAGAAGGGATCATTGCTGAAGGGGGGACCACAGTATCTCTAGTGCCCTTGCCTACTTGTCCGTTCCCAGGATCCTTTTGTGATGGCTATCAGTAAATCGCATATCTTATTGACGGCATTACTAGATTTTTCATCATCGCTGGTTTAGTGTTGCCACGTAAGCGGTAACGAATTTCAGAGTTTTACTAGGCCGATTTTAAGCATGCTTCATTGGGCATAGGCAAAACGTTGTATGCAAGGCTGCTCTATTTGGGTTGTGTGTGTGTGTTCGTCTAGGTTCCCGGACGAATGTGGAATAAACAAACTGAACAGAAAAAAATCGAATTAAAAACCCAAACAAAAATAATTTAAATGGATGCAAGTTGAATGGGGAAAATGTTAAATGATAGCAAGTGAACAGGATTAAGGGTCGACAGAGATCAAAGAAGATAGTGGTCAAATTTGATGATGGTTCACCTTGGAAAACGCTGCAGTGGATAAAAAGTCGAATGGGAACCCGAACAGTGGCATGGGGAAAAATTGAAGACCATTCGTTGTAAATCTCGCCCTTTAAAAATGCAAAAGAAACCCGGAAAGAATGGGGCGAAATTGCGGCTTTTGAAAATGTCGAGAAATGGAAAACAATAACACCGAGTGGTTTCTTCACAGACAGCAGGAATTAGTGTCTTGTTCTTATTGGCTTTTGATAGACACCAGGCTTTGAGTTCCCAGCCCCTACCAGTTATTTTATAAACACCAGGCAATGGTTCATGCTTCTTTTGGTGCCTCTATTCCCCATGCTGATGTGTTTTCCAGTCTTTTATCCCTTTCGACCTGTTCCTAACTGGCTTGTTTCCCTACGGAATGCTATCCCTGTCGGCTCTTTGTCCCTCAACCTTTTCCGGTTCAACTTTTATCCCCGTAAGCTTGTATTCATTTCGACTTTTTAACATTCGTCTTTTTCCGTTTCGCCTTTTATACCTATTAGGGGCCTTCGGCCCCAACACGGGGCTGTCCCTAGCATGGTAGCTGGCAGGTACCTTGTGTGTTAGGTACCCCGTGAATAAAGTGTACTTCGGTCTTCAAAAGTTTGTGGTGCTAGCCACGTAAAACTCATTCTATTATGAAGCTGAACATTGTGTAGGTAAAATCTGTAAATATGACTAGGTCTCGACATCCTCCGAATCGATTACACCTTGGTCGTTTTTTCCCGTCTGTTGGCAGCCGCCTGGTGTGAGCTGCGGGGTCTGTGCGGAGACTGTAACGGCAAACACCGGCGTTTTTGCTTCTAGTGACTGCGAGTGCGCGTAATCAAAGCCATGTAATATATTTTATCACCATTCCATTCTGAAGAGGAGAATGAACATCTCCAAGTGAAATATGGGTTGGGCACATTCACATAAATATTCACTCCCCTTCGATCTACTTGATGTTTAATCAAGGGGCCTCGGGTCAATAATCTCTGCATAACCCAGGAAAAGGCTGCGCTGTCAAAATGAAAAGCGCCGGTGTGCTATTCGATGCAGTCACCTAATATTTGGCTCCTTTATTTTGTTGACTTCTAAATTCTGGCCAAATTGGATATTCGGGTGGCTTTTAGTTCATTCTTCAGTAAATCATTGCAGCAAATAGCGATAACAAACAGCCCTGGCCCAACCGAAATTAATTGGAGGAAATGATTTTTTTTCCTGTTGGTACTTTCACCAGCGCGAAGCCTTTAATCAACCCGGTGATCTCATACCCTTGCCAAACTGGCTGCGCCTCCGGGCCCAATCGGACCGGTCAGTGTTGTGTTGTCACGCACGTGTCCCCTTCGTTCCGCATCAGAGCTGTCACTTTTCAGCACGCCAGCCCGCAACATGCGGGTTTAAAACCCCGCAGGTCTGAGTATTTCTGACAAAGTTACCGGTAATGGCGGTAATATGGGGTAATATCAAAATAGAAATTATTCCAGCCTGTGTGCTTACGGCGCGTAGTACAATCCATTATACATTAGTTACGGGTAACACCTATTCATGAGAAGAGAAGTGCTGCAGAATATGTGACGACAAAGAAGCAACACATCTAATGTTTAGGTTTTCCACACACCAAGTATACTCTTTCATAAATAAATTTGCCATGGCACATTCAATAACCTCACCAGTGGAATAGCATGGGTTGAGCACTGTAACACTACAGCTTGTAGTTAAACTGTACGAAATATTATGAGTGGTCGAAATCTCCACAGCTCACAAAAGAGTAAGAGCTATCCTGAACTTATGAACAATAAATGATAGGTAATGCTAAAGACCTTTTATCAAATACGATACCCATGATGCCAACAGCCTGGCAAAGCTGACAGGCTCCAGATGTCGGGTCATCTTCAAACAACAAACGCCATCCAACAGGTCCTGCTTAGATTAAATGGAAAGGAGGGCTTTGCATTGGAGTTAAAACGAATGGCAAGTCCGCCAGATCCAAAACACCTCATCACCAAACCAGTGTTCTGTAACTGAGAACTTATCTGCAGACTTTCTAACCTAGACAAAGTAATAATGTCCGCTGGACGCATGCCAAATCTTGCGGTTTCGCCCATGGTTCGTTTAGCCACCGGGACAATGGCGCGCCATGCGGCAGCATCGAAGGGCGATTGCGGCGCACAAAGGTCGGCCTCGACACAGGCAAAAGAACGACCAAGGTTGGTCAATGCTGGCAGCTGTTAACGACACTTACAGGAAATGTTCCACCTTTACATGGGGTTTTAAACTGAAATAGCGATATTGAGGACCTCTTGATGCAGTTCACGGCCCAGACCCAAAGCCCTCTGGTTCCTGAGTTATACGCCCGCAAAAATGCGGAAAGGTTTACCGGGAGACTCCTTCAAAGTCGCTTCGGCATTGATGTTGTCAAATAAACGTCATACAATTGCCGTAATATTACAGGCTGTTTTCTGCTTATGGTCAAAACATCATGGCCGCTGATACATTCGCAAGAGCGATGATGCGGCATGTATGATACAAGCCGCGAAAGATGATTGGCTGTTAGTAAAATTTATCTGCTGAATGCGTGACGCGAACGCAAGCGTGAGCCCTTTTGGGTTGTGCGGCACTCGTCGCCAACGGGACATTTTCCTTATTTCTGGACCATAGGTCAATGTTACAAGAAGAGAACACCACTGTCTGCAAAAAAGCACAGCACCGAAAAAAGGACATTGTCCCCCAACGTTATAAAATGGATGATGCAACGGCAAATCTGACTTTTTTGCCTGCTGGCGTTTTTTTCTTCTTCTGACGTATTTCTTACATACAGATCGGTCGGCGCCTTGTGCACCGGAGCAAAGAACCTTACACGGGTTTATGGGTTAGCAAGGCATTATAAAATTAGGGAAGTATTACAGTAATTTCAGATATATATTTTGTTAAATATTTAACACACGTGGTAGGACAAATTTCAATCATGAAAAATTGTGTCCTAAAAATACAACCTCTTGAGTTGCATTAAATACAACAAATTTGGAATGCAGGCAGGCATTGCTTGGGTTATCATTGTTATAGTTACTGAAACTTGTGTGGGATGCTGGGTGCTGAGAAAGGTGGAGAAGTATTGCTGTTGGTTTCTTGGATAACGCTTAAGAATATTCTTCACATGGGCCTTGTGCGCACCAGCAGCTTCATCACTTCCTTGTATTTTGCCCATCTAACCATAACGACATGCACTTGTTATGTCTCCAGCGTTGTGCAAGGTCAACAGGTTTGCAGTGTCATTCCACTATATGTAAGATTTTATTGTTACGCATGTGTTATTGCTTGTGTGAATGATATTTTTGAATGAAGCAGCCTGATGGCTGCAGCATGTTGCATGGCTGTGGAAGGAGAAGACATGTTTCCATCTTTGCCATGTCACCTATGTTTTGTGGATTCCCAAAACAGGCTGAGCAAGTGATGTCACTTATTGGATGTGGATGTAAGATTTTATTGTTACGCATGTGTTATTGCTTGTGTGAATGATATTTTTGAATGAAGCAGCCTGATGGCTGCAGCATGTTGCATGGCTGTGGAAGGAGAAGACATGTTTCCATCTTTGCCATGTCACCTATGTTTTGTGGATTCCCAAAACAGGCTGAGCAAGTGATGTCACTTAATGTGTGCTTTGCTGAAAGTGTTTTACATATTGCATCATGTGTTTTTGGTCAGTCGTGTGTCAGATGCGGAGTCAATACAAGAATGCATGCTTGACCCATCTTTCATGATGGAATTTATTATGACATCAGCAGGGATTGCAGTACAAAAACAGTATCATTGTTCATAATGCGATATTACATAATGCCACATTACAGCAGTAAGGTAGTGCCATGATCACACTGATAGCCGTGACACTACGCAATGTACCACATTGGCTGACAACTCTATGCCAAGCCTGTGAGACAATAGCTTATAATTTTTGAATGACGTAACAACTGATTTCACAACGCCAAAGGACTACCACCAGCGAGAATGATGTTCTTCCACAATGGTTACATCAGGTCTAACTATTAATTGCATAATAGCCGTAAGCCAGAAGTAGCTTGACTTGGCTTGGCTTGGCTTGGTAGCTTGGCCTTGCCATCTTTGTCATAGAAATAGCAATGCTTTGGCAATCACCTCATAGCAATGTAACAGATATATTCATGTTGGCATGCAACTTCATTTCCAGCCACAACGAATGAAGAAAGTAACTGCTGTGCACATCACATGATATCAATGTCAGGACTACAGCGCTGCAGGCAAGAACAAGTCAACAATACAATATTGACATCCTTTACAGTCATTGGCAGGTTTTGGTAAGAGATCCATGACGCTATATGACAGCATTTCACAGCATATTGAGCTTTGATGTCAATAATCTGCCCTAGAAGCTTGCGACCGCTACGTTGCGCATGTCACAGCCCACCAAGGCTTCTCTTACGACCAATACCAAGACAAAAAATCCCCCGAACAAGCCATTCACAAAAAACACCGTCCAACACAGCGCCCGCGACGAGAATGGCCGGTTGGCGTCAGCTTTCGTGTGTTTCGAGGTATTCTTTAGGTCTGGCTGCCAGATGTTGCCAAGCATTGCTGTCTTTTATTGAACGTTTAACGTTTAACGTCTTTTGTCTAATTTTGTGTTTATGTCTTGTTTGTCATTGTTTGATGGTGTCATGGAATGGTTTATTCCATGACGCCGTCAAACAATGACGAAAGGGGCGCATTTTTACAAACTTCGAAATCTTACTGCTTGAAATAAAAACACCTTGGCGTGTAGGGACAGTATTTTGATCACGTAGGGCACGTTTTGATTTGATGAAAAGCAGCTTTAGGCATTGCTGACACGTAAAAGGAAGTGGTCGAGCGTGCTCCCAATGTAACCTGATCCAATGTTATGATACATGCAATTTATATGCGATTATAAGAAACCCGGCTGATTTGGCCACAAGCCTTATAATGTTATCGTGGGCAAGCGGTGCCACGAAATAATGAATAGCCCAGAAGTCATACAGTTGCAGTTACAGCTACAGTTATTTATTTAACGTGCATTCACGTGGTGGTTATTCTGCGCCTAGTCGTACAAGGAAAAAGAACCACGCACAGTACAGAGACGCACACATGCGCATAGGACACACAGTTTCAGTTGACGAGTTAGCGATTTATAACGGCGAGGAGGCACGGCGGGCCGTTGCGGGCAGCCGGTTCCACGCGACGGTCGCGCGGTACGTAAAGTGTCGCTGGGGTGGCGCTCAGTCGGACGCGTGGCAGATGCAGCGAGCTGACACGGCAGGAAACAGCCCGAAGGTTAGCGTTGGGAAGACTCGGCGCGCGTTACAAAGAGAGCATGTGGTGCTCTGGGAGATTCGGTCATGTTGGATCAGTTGAGTGAAAACGTTGTTTAATTTTATTTCAGTAAGCACATGCTATCATCGCGCCAGCACGCTAAGGCCACTTCAGCTACGTTGAACTCAAAATATTCTGGTGTTTGTGTCGTCTTGGTACTATCCAACAACGTTTACGCGGCCTACAAACGAGGTTTATTTGGTGGTCAGGAGTGACGTGTAATCAGCTGTTCACAGCTAAAACGTTTGGCGTGAAGTCATTCATGACGCACCGGACCACATTTGATTTGCCATGAGGCGTGGACCGTGCCTGTTCTGAGATTTTATGGTATTGCGTTTACACTCACGGGCAAATAGATTTTCAGTATGAAATGAATCCAGCTTTGGAAGCATCTCTTCAGGAATATTGCAAGCCTCGCTACACTGTATGCAAGCGAGCGTAATCAGCCATCGTTCAGGCATTGCTGCCACTGCTATGCATGCAATGGAGAAGGCTGTTAATTGAGGTGTTTGCAGTTCAGCAAGTTTGAGTCGTATATCATCCGTGGCACGTGTGAATTTGTGAGTCTGTTTGGTTGTCAATATAGACTGCTTTGCTTCTTCGTGGAAAATGAAACTTGTATAGTTTTTAATCCCAACCACACTGAAGCTATGGATATCTAATTTTGTGTTTTTTTAAAAGGCATATATGCCATATTCAGGACATTAAAGGGATTACATGAGCATGTTGCAAAATGCAAATTAAGTTCCTAAGTAAATGAACTAAATGCAAGCTAAGTAGTGTTTTCCAGAATAACACTGCTCGTGCTTCCTCGCTTTTAAGGTCTGGGTCTTAAGATTTTTAAGTACTGTCTGAAGAGCCAAGAGAATCTTGGTCTGGCTTAACGAATTTGATACATTTGAACGAGAGAAAATTGTGTGTTCTTGCCCCCCCCCCCCTGAGAGCCTGGTTTCTTTCAATGGTTAAAATTCTACGCTCTGAAGTAAAGGAAAGTGATAAGTTCAACAACAGCGGTTGTTATGATCACAAGTACTAAAGCAATACGTATCGGTGTGTTCCGGTGGTAGTGTTTCTTCTAGGTCAACTGGTTTGCTGAGGTTATGTACAAGCATCTGTACCAGGAATGACAGCTAAGATTTGTCAGCGCTAGTCTCGAAATGCTGCATTAAAACAGCAAATAGCCTTGTAAATCTGTTACAGCTTTTTGTCGTGGGACTAAACTTATGGTAAATATGGGACTATTGCATCAAAAAAACAGTATTTTGACCCTGTGCGGGCATTTTTCTCAAAAACCCCTGCGGGGCGTGGCGGGTTTAACATGTTGCAGGGTGGCGCGGGCTTCGAAATCAATCAAAGGGGCAGCACTATTTGCATCAAAAGTTCGTAAAACTTAACATGAGAGGGCCTGCACTCCAGCGGATCTGTGAGGTAAAGTTTTTGGAGGGCGCTTATCTAGTCGTGCTCTGGTGAATGACTTCCGAAGAAATCTCCAGTGGTACAACCTGCTCCAGAATATCTTGCACCGATCCATTGCCTATTTCCGGTCTAGAGATGCAAACCCTCACGGCCCCCCAGGTCAAAGTTTTCAAGTACGGCACGGCGTGTATGTTTCAACTTTCGGGACATGCCCAACGATATCAACAGCACCACTGGTACGTGCCGCATCCATAATCGAAAGGTCACGAGGTCGAGGCTGATGGCTCATGAAATTGATCTACCAGTTCCCTATGTAATGTGCTGCATTGTTTGCTAACATCCAATTCGCAAGATGTGCGCTCAGCGTAATGCGGTGTACAATTTCTTGACAGATTCTTGCATAAATTTTGAACATAGCATTCGTTTAATTCTACATGTTTTAAATATGGTAGTATTTGCGTCATACTACCTTCAGTTTCCGACTGCCAATTGCTTGGTATGAACTAATGTTTAACCTAAATTGCATAGCTCGCATTTATTGCACATCACTGCACTCAAGAAAATGACAGATGGAATAACTATTCCAACTTTCGTTCTCTCTCGGGTGTCAGTACGTAAGCAGTGTACATATTTACGCACCAGAAGATTAACGATAGTTTCCCATCCGTGGTACTAATATATCGCCTTAATCCTTCGTGAAACGCACGCGAAGAATGGTCAGGTGACGGATCATTTTTTAGAAAAATAGCATTACTGCCTGTGATTATGAAGGAAAAAGGAAACTCATAAAAAAGGACTGGTCCGAAGTATGTAAACATCCAAGCGTACATACAGCATCAATGCATCTAAGGAGTCAACACGCGAAGTGACCATCTCCTCAGTTTGTACACAGGGTGGGCTCTTCGACTCCGATTGATGACGTCACCCGGGGGAAACAGGTTAGTACTGCGATAACATTCCCAAAGATACTGTGATCGTTCAGCGGGAGTTCACAGGTCGGCGCAGCAGAACGTGTCGATTGGTCAGACGGAAGTACGCTGACAGCATAGTGACGTCATTGGTGTCATAGTGACAGTGTGCTGCAGCCAGGTGGGGCTCGTTATCAATAAAAGAAGTTATGCGCTACCGGTCAGTGCATGCCGGAAGCAGATTAGCACTGATGACATTGACGGATGGTAAGTGGCAGGTAGACCCGACCGCGATCTGTTGCTATCTGTGCGTGCCTGCGTGCGTACGTGTGTGTGTAGCTGGTGGGTGAGGGTGTGAGTGAGAGAGAGAAAGAGAGAGAGAGAAAAAACAGAGAAGGAGAGAAAGAGAGAGAGAGAGAGAGAGAGAGAGAGAGAGAGAGAGAGAGAGGAGAGAGAGAGAGAGAGAGAGAGAGAGAGAGAGAGGAGGAGAGAGAGAGAGAGACAAAGAGAAAAGAGAGAGGGAGAGAGGGGAGAGAGAGAGAGAGAAAGAGAAAAGAGAGGGAGAGAGAGAGATGCAATATTTTTGCGGAACATCATTACCTTTATTTTAAGGGGCACAACAAAGGACCCTAAAACATTATTTTCGAGAGATCAGAAATTGCGAGGAGGCACTGCAGTGTTCGAGCCTGCCTATTGACAAAATCTGAGATCGGTCCATTCGGTAATGGGTCTTCAAAACTCTTATTTTTGGACAGCACAACCTTCATTTTCAGTAGTCACCAAATCCAAACAGGTCATTCAAAGAACCCTAAATCTGTATTTTCAACAGGCGTCAAAATAAGGGGCGAATAGCTTCTGTACCTTCCAACCTGACAAAATCCCAGATCGGTTCTTTCGGCGAATAGATTACAGAATCCTTGTCAGTCAGCTGACTGAGGCCACCAATACTGAACAGTCGGTTCCGCGCCGCTCTGAACCCTGGACTTCTTTCTCAAACAGGGACGGAACCGGGGCCTGCAAATGTTAATCAGAAACCTGTTGCATTCGTCGGGCCGCTAAAACAGTGAAGGGTGTCTGCGCTGGTCAGGGGTTTACAGTATCCCAGACGGCAGCCCATCTCGGCAACGGGCCCTAAGTCGGCAGGGGTACATTTGCTGATCAGGAACAGAAACAGGATCCCGATTGTTGAAAAGCCTCTTCAAATACAAGGAGGTGCGAGGAATGACGATGCAAGAGTTCGCACCCACAATGAGACAGTGGAAAAGCCCTGTGTCAGGCAGAGGCCCCAGCGCCAAACGTGGGGCCCTCCGCACCGCTTCAGGCAAGGCCCCATAAGCCGAATGCGTGTCTCGGTGCCAACCATCAGACTCACGGTGCTGGTAAGGAATCCTTTCTCATCAGGGCCGGCCCCTGCATCCATCCTGTGAGAGATTGCCAGGTCGGAGGGCCTGCCGCATCAGGAACGGAACCAGTATATGATATTCCCTCTGAGGGCCTCCGGATTGACTGGGGCGCCCTGGTCCCTGTACCACCAGAATAGCAGCTGCTGGGTTACCCGGGCTGGACAGAAGGGCCCTTCAGCTCATGACCAGCAAATTTTATATGGCCTTTTCGAGGTTGGTTCAATGTACGATATTGCCAATTATAGTAATGTGAGCAATCAAGATTACGCCATGTGCTATGAGTCGGTGGTGCTGTAGGGGAAATGTGGTGTTTATAGATCTAAGAAGATTGTCATCATTTTTCACTTGGAAGTGACTTCTGAATGACCTCCTTTTAAATCAGATAACTTGCCTCTCCACAAGGCAAAGTGTCATGTATGAAGAACTTGTGTTTTGCGATTTTTGTCACATCTGAAGTTGCATCGTAAGCAAGCTGAATGTGTAGGACATGTGGATCAAATGCGCTCACCTGTGCTCTTTTGTAATTAGTCGTTGCGACATGATACCTCTCTGCCCTTTATATCGATTAGGATTTGTTTCACGACTACCCCCGCCTCGGTTTTGATTACTCGGGTAGAAATTATGGGTGTTTATGGGTAATGTAAGTGTAAACTTGTTTCCCACATAACAATAAGTAGTGATAATCATGTCAGTCAACATTTGACATTAATGACATAATGGCGGTACATTGATCACTGATTCAGCCCCACCCCACCCCCATGCACAGCTGGTACGACGCGTATCACCCGGCATCTTGGAGGAAAGTTCGTGCCACGCCTAAACCCCTGGGAAGAGCACTACACATGTCTTACAGTATATACGACAGACGCACTCTCCCAATGACACTCGGACTGGCTCAGTTATGCAATGAATGCCTAAATACGCACCAAACTGATCGCTTTAGTTTTCAACTACATGAAAAACACGTGTTTGTTGCGCACTTTCCAAGACGCTTGCGCATTCGCAGTCAGAGTACACTGACAGGAAGAGGGAGCTGTTGGGAGTCAGCTGACTGAATCATGGCTTTCATCTATCGCATAGATTGGAATAAATCACCCTGATGATACTTGGACATGATATATGTCACTCCACCCTCTAATACGTGGTAAGGGATGCCGACTATCAATCTGAGAATCGCACTAGTCATTCCACCCCCCCCCCCCCCCCTCCACGCCTACGCGGTAATCGATGCCGATTATCAATCTGAGAATCGCACTGGCGAAACCAACGGCCGACCTGACCTCAGGAGTGCTCTCTGCACGCATACGAATTGAGTTGGTTTTTGAAGCATTCGAAAGTACCACATTCCGTGGTACAAAATACGTGGTCTTTTTCGCCTGTGCGTTGACCCTCGTCAAGTGTTAGAGCTGTGAAGCAGACGCCGCGAGACCCCTGCAGACTGCAACGCCAGACGTTGGTGTTCCTGGCGAGCGTGCTTAAAGCGTACTTGCTTTAAACTTGTTTTATTTTGTTGATGGATTCCAAAGAAAGCTTGGGATTCCCCGAGCGAACAAAAGTTGGACACATGAGCGCCAATTTTGGAGCCTCTTTCGTTCCACACTGGCGGTCAATCTACGAATCCCTCATTATCTTTGTAAAGCCTCGAGTCAGTGTTGGCAACGCCCCTGACTGTCATCGCTTATAGAAACGGCCAAATGAACCATCGTGCTGCCTTTTCACCAGCAGGGGTCCTTTGTTAACCACGGTACCCCTCTCTAACCGTGATCTGGCTGCGCCCCTGGCTACAGCCCAGGTTAGCGTAGCCAGCGAAAGAGGCGCGTCACCCCTCTTGCGCTCGCTTTTTTTTATTTACTCTTCGGCTCTTGACAGAAACCTAGAAATCAATTTACAGTTGCAGTGACTTTCACGCAGCGAGATTTATCCATGTGGAAAGCTGATGTGTGAGGCAAACAACACTATAGTTGACGTATTTGTAGTCGACCAAATACATATGATAGGGCATTCACACTGAAGCGTGAATAAAGCATATTTTCCAGCAACACATGCATATCTAGCCGGGTATGTGCATAACATCCTAGACCTGCAAATGTCGTTCCGCTTTGGCGTTACGAAAAAATCAAGCTTGTTATGAGGTTTTTACACTTAAACGGCTAACGGATAAGGATCTGAGCATGTAACCCTAGCATATGCTTAGTTTGGTGACTGGGCATTTCATTCCTCTTTTTGGGATTACGCAAACATTGTGGATGAAACACACTTTCGGGCACAAATGGTAAAAATGTATCTACCATAAAACTGCCTGTGCCCGATGACATATTCAGTTTGGTACTGATGGTGACCAAACGGATAAAACCAAAAGTGTCAGATATCCAGGGGGCATAATGGACAAGTGGTTGTGACGAGCCCTTTGACTCTCAGCTTAAGACCCGTGAGCGAACCCTGGCAGTGTCATAGCCCATGAGCCCTAGGATGGCTCCTGTAGTCGTTGTCGCTAGGCTCCATACCAGAGTGGCGACGACGTGCGGCACATTTTTTTTTGTTGCTTTTTTTGGCAGTTTTGCTGCACGTAATAGCAACCGCGTATTCAGATGTTTGACTTCGATTGCGAGATAATTAGAGTGCACGCATTGCTCGCGCCTTTTAATACGCGCCCGGCTGGCCGGTTGGGTACCCTTCGCTCGAGTGGGGTCAGTTTGACCCTCATGAATCTCGAAACTAAGAGAGCTAGAAACACCAAATGCACAGGAATTCGCAGGATGTATTGGCCTGTACGTGAACTCACTTATGTCATAGTTTTTGTTCCTAGGTTATGACCTTCGGGTCAGATATGGTCAAAAAAGGTAGAATTCCAGGTTGGTCTCTGAAGGGCTCTTACAACCTAGATGACTGCTCTGAGAAAGATGTCACATGCTCATTTAAGGTCAGTGATCTTTTTTACCTTTCGAAGGTAATGGTGACCAAAATCATAGAAGACTGCTGTGAGTTTTGCATTTGAATCAGCCACTTAGATCACGCTAGGCTGTATGTTCCTAAAAGCGAACTCTCGTGTTGGGTCATTGTAGGTCAATGACCTATTATGACCTTTAATAGCATTCCTGTTGTCAATAAACTCAAAGTGGACGCCAGAAAATACGCCACACACAGTAAGCCATAGATATAACACAGGTTGGTTTTGACGTTGGTGTGATCTTTATACCTGACCCTAGGTCAATGTGATTTGTTCATTCAATTGTTGTGTTCTCTAAGAGGTACATGTATGGATTTCTCTAACGCTCCATCGTTGTACCAGATTGAACGATTCCCTACAAACTGCCTTCGCTGAAACCATGACCTGACTTTGACCGCCATAGGTCAGCGACCTTACAATGTACATAAGTTTGACCCCCACGCGTGCGCGTGTAACAATTTCCGTACTCTTCCAAAAAAAGGTAAGAACATCTAGCACAAGATTTGATGATTTCCATGCTAACATTACATACACAGGTTACAGATTCAATAGATATGTAACCAATCTAATACATAACAGATTCAATATAATACACAAAACCATTCACTGTAAGGCTACCGACCTACCAAATACAACTTCTGCAGGTACCGTTGTAGGCAAGCTGACGATGGGTTGTCAATCAAGTCGTGTTCTCCCGGACCTCCACGGTCTCTAGAAGACACGTTTAAGGCGTTTTGTCATGTTTTCTTTGAAGTATTAATTAATTTCTTGAAGTATTATGAAGACAAGGTTCACCACTTTTTGGAAATTATTGCAGTTCAGCACGCTATGTACATACATATCATCCAATATTTAGCCCCCCACCGATTAGTAAAATAAGGATCTGAAAATGAAGTGGCCGAAATCCGTGCAATTTTTGCAGAAGGGGAAGGCACCAAGTTCCAGGGGCACCACAGAAAGGCTTGTCAATCCCCTGCCAAAATCTTGGATCAGCCGTTAGTGGTACGCCTAAAAACCTGAGGAACTTTTATATGTACTTGCACTTTTTTGTGGGCATTCATTGCTCGATCAATGACCTGCACAGCACGGGGCCAATTGTAAAATGCGCTTAAATTTCACCTTTATTCACAGTTGCCCCAGATACTGTGTGTACGTTTAGGTGCAGCGCAGCAGGGGGGGGGGGGGGTACAGAGGGGGCTGTTGCTCTCCCCCTGCCGGCTGGCATGGGGACAAGAACATGTTTTGCCCCCATTTTTTAAGGCACCTTTTGCCCAAACAAAGGCTCATGTGGGTAAACAAAATTTGGATTGAGGAGGCCCCCATATCTTAGCTAGATGGTACTACATCGGGCTCAGAAGTCCATTTTCTACATCGAGAGACGCGTCTTCTGGGTCGTGAGACCACCTGTGTGTGAATAAGGAAGCAGTGCTCTGAACCTGGAAGCCCAATTTTGTGTTAGAGAAGCCCTTAACTGACCCAGTTGGCAACCGTTATGAACTAGGAGATTCGCTTGATGAGCCAGAAGGCCACGGTTTGAACTAGGAGGACCCCGTTTGAACTAGGAGGCCCTCATTACAAACCAGGAGGCCTTCGTTATAGATTATGAGGTTTCTGTTATCAACGGCGGCATCCGTTATGAGCGAGGTGGCCCCATTATGATGGGAGGCCCAGTTATGAGCTCGAATCCTCCCATTTTGAACAAGATGTCCTCTTACGTACTAGGTCCCCGCTATGAACTAGAAAGCCCAAATTATGCCCTAAGCCCACAAAAGCCCACATTATGACTAGGATGCCCGTTTATGAACTATGAGGTCCCGTCATGGTCAAGAGGCTCCGTTTTGAACAAGGGGTCCCAATATGAACTGGGATGCACTCGGTTTGAACTAAGAGACCTTCGTTACAAACTAGGAGACCCCTACCAGCCCAAAGCCCAGAGAGTGCACTAGTGAATCACCAGAAAGGTGGACAAAGAGATGGACAAAGACACGAACCCCTCGCTTACCTGTGCCCGTGTTATTTCCAGCTTAACCGACGCCGCTTTTAACAAATATTTTGCACCTCAATAAGCTGAGTCGCCTGAAAGGGGGAAATAAAAAACATGACTAACGGACGCAAGGAAAACATTGTAAATGCCGCAAATGCCTTGTCTTACGAGTGTTGCGTGGTGCATGTTTGCATGCATGCATGCTACGGTAACATGAGAGCGACAGACCAAAGCAATACACCGGCCAGATAAAGGTACGTTAAATGTTGAAATATCTCTTTTTGATCTCCTTTCTACGGATAAATTATGTATCGGAATATGTGTTGGATACTAGCTCGCTCTTGGAAAGTGTGGATGTACCTACTACTCGCGCAATCAGAGAAATTTATAGATGGGGGTGACTTGTTTCTTTACTTTGTTGCGTCGGAAGCCTTTGGCAGCAACACGGGCGAAATAAAGGAGGGTCTGGGAGTCGCGCATCAAACGCAAAGTTTGCAGTTTTTATTATTTGCAGTTTATGTATTGCAGTTTTATTATTTGCAGTTTATTGCATATATGCAGTTTTTTATTATTATGCACAAATGCAATCCGTGTTTAATCTGCATAGCTTGCACAACATTGGTTGAGAGCCCAT